>NW_027271090.1:902500-2125000 GCF_040938485.1 Diadema antillarum
CCCCGCCTACCCCCTCCTCCTCCACCCTCTTCCCTTTCCGGACCAACCACCACTAACCATCCATCCTGTCAGTCTCTCATTACGACGGACACCAGTACCCGTCACCTACCGCCGTATCAGCCACACCGCAGGTAGAACGCATTTACAGTGAGATTACGTGCATGAACTTCGTCATTCCGTGCCTTGTAGCCGGTACATTACTTTTTTTGGTGCAGGTTGTACACTCATATTCATCGAACCATGGCCAATGCGTGGAAAGATGACTACATCGATAAAACTCTGATGAGTTCCGGCAACCTACAGCACGCCGCCATAGCCGGATTAGATGGCCAGATTTGGGCCTCATCTGACGACTTTAAGGTAAATTTCAGAACTTTTCTGTTTCATGACTAACAGATCCATGTATCTACGCATTGTCAACGCAACAGACATGTCATTTGAGAAATTGTATGCAGCGAGTCCCATAAAGAGATTACAGGCGAATTTCTATATTGATATCTAAACCTCTGAATCCTATTTCAGAGTATGAAACTATTACTTCTAGTACACCTACACGTGGCAGAAAGCGGCATTCGATTTGGTCACGTGGGAACAGAGAAATGTGAATCGTGAGGCGTGTCATGGGTCTGTTCTTCCATGTTTAGCATTTGGATGCTCTCTGCATTTTGTAAGGTGTGAGCACAATAGACAAAACTTCATTGGGGGAAAGAGATGTTCTACAAAGGTCCAATTTCTCTGTGACCACTAAAGCAAATCAAATGGTGTTTTCTCTAAGATGAACGTAACAAGTTAAAGTTTCATACTTTGACATTGCATTTGTATCGATTCAGCATCTTTAGATGTATTATTGCAGAAAGTCTAATTGTATATTTTGGGGATATCGGCCTACTTCCAAAAAACGTCCAATTATTGTTAGCTGGGTTGGAGAGAAAGGATTCCTGAAACTCTACAAAGGTCCAATTTCTCTGTGACCACTGAAGCAAATCAAATGGTGTTTTCTGTAAGAAGTACGTAACAAGATAAAGTTTCATACCTTGAAATTCCATCTTTATTGATTCAGTATTTGTAAATTCAATATAGTGAAAGTCCAATTGTATTATTTTTTCATACGGTACAAGCCAAACGATAAATGTATTATTGTATATAGTTTGATGCCACGTATTAGCAAATAGTGTTATGAAATATATCTTGCGTTTGATGATAATAATGATACTGATAATAACTGCAACAACGGTAATGATAGTAATCATGACAATGATGATAATGATAACGATAATAATGATGATGATGATAAAAATGATAATAATGATAATAATAATAATATGTTGCATCTAAGCAATATATAAGCATATATATTTAAGCAAATATAACCCATTTCAAATTTATTTTAGATAATAATACATGTATTCATATTTACTTATATTCGAATACATGGATACATAAACAAATAGCTCGTTGTATAGTATCAAGTTATCGTATACTTTGACCAAGGATTTGATTTAATGCTTTACAAACATGCACAAAGCATATGAGCCAAAAAGTCGAAGAGATGTTGTGGTTATGCGATTACAAAGTGGGCATTTTCCCTAAACTATGGTTTATCCGTTCTGCCGGAGCCTTGTAGGGATCGAGATACAGTTGGTGACTTTGTTCTGTTTTCTTCTTATCGTTTGTTTGTTTTGTTTGCTTACGCAAGGAAACACAACATCATTATCACGTATTGTACTGTTATATTGTCCAAGAATTAACAAAAACATTTAAAAGGACTTTGAAAGAGAAAGAAACATTCCCGAATCAAATTCTACATTAGCTCGGAATAGAGGTGACACCAAATCTTAATTTGGGATCATCTTCCTTGTATTGTCTTGATGATGTCGTTGTTTCTTATCAGGTTATTAAAATGTTACGCCTCGTTTAACTAGATAAGAGCAAAGCGAGCCACATAGATGTACGTGCAGACAATTTGAGGAGTATTAATTCACTCTATCAGAATTGTTAACAGCTTTAAGTCTTCGTCGTTCTTATTCGTCATCTTGTCATCTATTATCATCAACAAATTCTCCCTGACTGTCTTATCCCATGTAGGACTTACTTTTATGTGAATTGCGATTTTTTTTTTGCTTCAGCATTACAAGATATCAGGTTGATTTTAATACCATTATATCGATAGTATGTACAAAGATGAAGGCGACATTTTGCGACGAGGGAGTACAGTTAGGTTTAGGGGTTTTCTTGTGCTCAATCTGTATCATTATTACGTTATGAACAGCAAGTGGAAAAAACGAAACTAACCTGGGATCCTATTCACGGAGAGTAAAATAAGGAAAAGAAAGCCTCTATAATATTGAAAGATATATATCTATGTTTCCTCGAGTTTTGGCTTGACCTGTAATCCTATTTTTTCCTTTCTCTCAACCCAACAACACCTATGTACAAACAACATACAAACAATGCATATCCACTCACGCACACGAAAACATACGTAACTCAATCCATACACACAACCTTACAGATTACACCAGCGGAAGTTGGGATGCTCATCCGTGGTTTCACGACTGGCGATTCGCTGAGGCAGAACGGTCTTTTGATCGGAGGTGTCAAGTACATTCTGCTGCAGGCAGACGACAGTGTGGTACTGGGAAGGAAGCAGCAAACTGGCGTTTGCGCGGGAAAGAGCAGTACAGGTGAGTCCCCCCCCCCCCCCCTTCCTCCACACACAGAAACACACACATCATATAGGCCTACTCATAAATAAATGAATGGAATTTTCAAGTTACATCTGATATGAGAACGAGAAAGTTATATCAGCAAATGCTCTATACCACAACAGAGAAGCTAGTGATAATTTGAACACACTGGCAAAGAGATTTTATCATGACGTATGGTGGGATTACAACGTCTAGTGTTATTTGCACCTTAGAGGAACAGATTAAAAACTCAACATCATCTTTCTTTATTCTAGAGACGATAGACGATTTCAGAACAGAAAAAAAATATATTTTGGTAACTAATTTTTTTAAATAATTTTCGTGGTAGATACCAGCAGTAGAAGTGTAAACATGATGATAACATAATATGGAAGAGTCAACATGTTGCAGCAGAAGTTAAAACTGTGGTATATAGAAGTCTAGTGGATGCAGTAGAAACCGTAATAGCAGCAGTGATGATGTGAATAGTGTTGATTTAGCTGACAACAGAAGGTGTTTGTGCAGGTTGATGTTTTTTTAAGTACTTGGTAGTATCTATGAACAGTTTTTGTGAATTGTGAAAATTGACTTTCCCTTTAGGGATTCCCCGACAATATTCATGTTTTGCTCTCCCCAAATCGCAGCTGTGGTAATCGGTGTCTACGGAGCGGACCACGTGGCTGGAAATGCAAATAAAGCGGTTCAGTCCTTGGCGCAGTATCTGATTGGTCAAGGCATTTGAAGGACTCGCCCATTCATTCTCGAGGATCCGACGTGAAATAACGATGAGGGACAAAATGACTTATGTTATTTCATCATCTTTAATGCATCAATACCCGTCTCCATTAAAAATCCTAGTCTGGAATAAAAGTAGGCCGGATACATACGCCAACAATCGCGTTTTTTGCCAAGAAATTTTATGACAGCAGAGTCTGGGACGCTGTATTTCATTCACCACTCTCTGCACTGCAAGAAAATTGGATTATATCGGAATGGTAGTATGAGGATATGCTGGAATCGTTCACCAATTCCAGAAGACTCGCGAAGTCCTTGCGGATGATTGACTCGTCTAAATGAAACGGCGATATGATTGAGCGTGAGTCAGTGAATGTTTATCTCAATCAGAGGAAGGAATTTTGAAAAGCGTCACAGGTTCGACACATTTTAGAAAATTGAAATCTAAAAACAAAAATGGATAACAATTATTCAAATATCACCAAGTGTGATTGTTAGGGTGGGCAAGTTGTTTAAAGTCTCAAATATGAGAGGGCGTGAACACGAATTGGTGACAAGAAGAGGCCTGGAATATACCACCAGAAGATAAAATCAGATAACTGTTCTCTCTGTTCCATCTTATAATCATCCTTCCGGCCGCATCATCTCAACTTCCAAAAATATAGTTTTCAGATGAATTTGACGAACCATATCACTCACATCTCAGAGGAATTTCGGTCCCATTCTATGGACATGTGAAATCCATTGTGCCACCTTCTCCCCAAATTGGAATCACTCCTGTGGAGCTTTGATATTCAACAAGCTGTTGCTCAAACGTACCCATCCGTCTGAAATGTCAGCAACTTACTGATCATGGAGACAAAGTTGAACTCTTGGGATGGTTTTCTGAAATCCTTATTTCTTCCTATAAAGTCAGGATTGATTTTTTTTTCTAAGTGGTATGCTGGAAATCTCTGAAAGTGTCTTCCTAACTTTTTTTCTAAACTTAGAAAGAAACTTGGGAAAATATGCAAATGAAGATGAATCCTAGGAAAAGATGCAAATTTCTGACTTCAGAAGAAGTTGGTATTGTAGAATGCACCTAGGAAAAAAATTTAGGAAGATTATTAGGAATAAGATACAGCAAGCTGTAAAACATCGTGATAGGTGCTTGTCATTCACTGCGCGCAACATGTGCTTTGATGCGAAAAATGGGCGTAAGGAATGGGACATTCATGGGTAACACGTGTAGAACCCTATTTCATAATAACATGCGATTTCCATTAGTTGGTTCCTTGAGATACAACATTTCGTAGTGTATTAAGAAAGGACGTGGGCGGGGATAAGGATGGCCACATTTGCATTAATACGTTCCTAGGAAGAAATCATAGAATATTGATTCTGTGTTCCATAGGCACTTCCTAACTTCCTTAGGAAGATTTTCAAAAGACCATCTTTGAGTTTCATAAGAGGACATGTCAGGTGAGGGAGAAAAAATATGTAGTATGTCTGTATGTTTGGGAAGCATGGAGAATGTAACTTCCCCAAAGAAATTTTTCCAAGAGTGAGGGTAGAACGTAATGTTTGTCGACAGGAAAGACAGGAAGAGGTCATTATTTGTTATATTGTTGGGTTTTTAATTGTCAAGTTCTTTTAAAGCAACGCATCATTGTCTTCCACTGAGTGTCCTGTGGTAACCAATATTATCTCCAAGCATTGCAGCGTCATGTGCGCAGCGCGCACAAAGCTTCTCTGAATCACACTTACGTAATGAAACGCTCTACTAGTTATCTTTCGCTCAGTTATTGACATAGTACAGAAAATGCAAAGATTAGTTTTGTATCGATCCCACTAATAAAAAAAATGACCACTGGAAAACATCCCAGATTGGTTTACCCATAGGAGTACATTGCAACATGTTTATCTAATCTCTATGGCTAATTGCCGTCCCATTATATTATGTGATATTGACCTTGATTTTTCCCTCCGTAAGAACAAGCAAATTCGTCCTTGCTATGGAAGAAGATAGACATGTTTCCCTCTTTATATACCCAAGTAAGAACTTTCTCCGAAATTGAATCAAAGCTTTGAAACCCTTTTACATGCTTTCATTTTTCTTACAAAACTTCACAAGGTCATGAAGGTGACGAAAATTATCACAACATTGAATTCTTTTAATTACAATATAAAGAAGAAAAAAAAGCTTTGGGGGATGTATTTGCAGATTGCGTAAACCTACCTAGCCTTTACACTGGGGACCATTACAAATCAAACAAATTTAGACAAATATGATTAATACAAAGTCGAACATGCAAACGTTGTTAATACGGAAAGGAGTATACGTGATGGGATAGTGGATCAGGAGTATGGTGTTTAGGACTGTTCATATCACGAAGATATGTGATTCCGGTGTTAAACTGACGAAGGTTGTGTCATAAAGCTTTAAATGTTTCCGCAAAGCAAATGACAAACTGCTGCACGATGTTTTACTTTGTCTCATTTCTTTTTGACAGACCTTACAAACCTTCTAAGCATGACCTATAATGTTCACATCTCAGTAGTAAAGCGTTTCCTATCTTAACTTTTATCTGCATATTAGCCAATTGTAAAAGAAAAATGGTAAAATTGATATTGTAATTGAAAACGTATCAAGACCTGACAAGTTTCTGTACATTTATTATGATATGAGTCAAACGTGTAGATATCATGGGTTATATTAATCTAAAGTATACAAGTTATCAATGTCAATTTATTTGTCCTCTTATTGGATGGCGATTTCTCGCAGTAGCATCTTGTATCTTACGGAGAAAACAAACTACCCTAAGAATAAGAATGCCATTGATTTCCAGGCTCATCTGAACATGATTCTTTAGTGATAATTTGTACACAATTGTTTTACCAGACAGATTAAGACTTTCTCTATTGACTGCACTATGTCATATGTTCGTTCTATAACGTTCTTGTCCAAATGACGCTGGCACGAATCAATGTCTATCCTATATTCATACAAACACCCCGAATTTGTATCGGTGTACCCTCCCAACACACACGCACACATATACACATACAAATACACCTATACAAACACCCATCCACACATATACAGACACGTACACACAAAAATACACATATACACATACACATACACATGCACGCAAATGCACACACCCAAACAAAAGCATTCTCCGTTAATTTTCATGTTGCTGTCAAAGTGTGGACATTACAACATCTTGTACATCTTTGGAAGATGTGTACATAGACAATTTTGTAGAATTGAAATCACCACATTATCTTTGACTCTATCTTGTGACTTAACCAAATTGTAAATCTTAGAAAGTTAGATTCTCATATCAAAGCTGTTTAAGGCCTCTAGTTAACCTAAAGTAGTAGTCAATCATCCGTGCAAAATGTGTAGAATCATTAAAGAACAAAATCTTGTTTAACAACTTCTGTTTTTCTTGTCCTCTATGATGTCCCTTTAACGTGACAGGCTATATGATGTGAATGAATTGATTTGTGCGAATCCTTGTGTATTCACACATAAATGAAGGTGTATTTTATGGATGATAGTGTGTCATGGTCACAGTCATTGTTTTAATTATGATCAGTGCGTCGCCACAACCGAGTACTGGCGTAACTCGTAACAGTGATTATGGTCACGTTAAGCATGGACCTACTACACATGGACATGTAATTAACTCATACACCTGTTTCTTTCAAAAGCGTCCTGCTCTGATCTCATCATCACCACCGACAGGCAGCCTGATGGATAAAAACAAGAAGGCTCCTTGAGGAATATAAAAGGTACACGCGCAGAAGATAGTAATTATCTTAAATTAAGAAAAAAAATATGTCCAGTTGTGATGTACATTGGGAAATTATGGCTCAAGTAATTTCATTTGCGAAATGCGCGTACTTTGCAAGAGAACCAGCAATTATTTTAGCAGGTTGGTTGTGATTTGCAATCTAATTTTTCCAATTTTTCGCACATTGTTCCAGAGTAAACATGGACATGAACCGTAGATGACATGTATGTCCTATCAGCCATGTTACATGCTTGTCCACTTAGTGTCCACTTCAGTAGTTTTCAGTTTTGTGACAGGAAACTGTAATGTTTTCGGGGTTGCTGCTCCCTTTCATAGATATTTATTTGAAGGCAGTTGAGTCTGAAAAGGCACCTCAGCAAAATAAGACCGCAATGAGAAATATGTTTCTTTTGTCAGTGACGATGCACGATTGCACAATCGTCATGATCCAAGCACCTGAATGTACTCATTAAGATGCACATAATCAGGTGGCGGCGATAATGATAGGACCAAAGAAAGACCTTCGTTACTATTCCATAGCCATGTTCAGACGTATTTCTAGTCGGAGTAAAAATTTATGGCACGGTAATTAATATTCAAATTAATGCATATCCTACCACGACCCTTGTGTCCACACGACGGTCGTGGGAAGAAACTCCGACCAATTTATGTGCGAGGGTCGGTGTAACTTCCGGAAGTAGTAGCGCCGCGCACGTCGACCATGCAATTGTTTTTTACCAGTGGCATTTGTCTTCTCCATTCTTGTTGATGGAAATTTCTGCATGAGCGCTAGCTTCTTCGTCGCGATCGACTAGGTTAAAATTGCACGTGTACTCGCAAAATGTCAACATTGCGATTTGACACAGGAAGTTTTACATAGGTCGTAAGGTATGTAAGTTCATAGATACTCCGAGGGCTTGTCCGCACGGGCAATTTACTCCGACCGGCTAGTCGTGGTAGCGAGATACTCCTGAGAAAACTCAGGAGTATATCGTTCGGAGGAAGAGGTCGTGGTAAGTTCCTCCGATCGGAGGAAGTTACCACGACCTTGTCCAGACGGGCACTACTCCGACCTATCCTCCGAAGTTACTCCGACCAAGCTTCCTCCGACCCTTCCTCCGAAGTTACTCCGACCAAAACTGCCTCCGTCTGAACACAGCTCATGTGTAGTAGGTCCATGCGATAAGCAAGGCATTTCGTGAGCTCTTGCCTTTTTTTTTCTCCAAATAAACTTGCACACGAATGTTACGATTGTGTTTCGTGTTTCGCTTCCAATTAAAGCAGAGACCGATCAGACCAGCTGCAGGTGCTTCTTCCCGACACCGAGATTTCTGCTACAATTTCTAACATGACAAACTTTTGATCAAACTACAAGGTATAGCCTATATCATTACATCTACCATCTTTTCTCTCACACCACGTGAGGAGAGCGACGTCGACTCTATTCCGTTTTCTTGTTATTCATCAGTTCCCCCTAAAGGAATGAAAATTTAGCTCAAACTATTACCGCTGCATTTTAATGAGGAATTTGTGTTCATTGTCATTCATGTAATGTGTTTATAAGTGTATTTATGTCTGAAACAATTCTTGGAAACTGTTTTTTTCCTAAATTTCCTAAATAATTTCCATTCATTATTTGTATCAGTCATTTATTCATTTATTCATCTATCCATCTAGGAACTTTGTATCACTTAATTGATATACAGTCAATATTGCTGAAGTCGAACCCTATAGAAACCAGGGGAAAAAGCTTCGACTCAGGTGAAATTTCAAGTTGAAGTTCAAGTTCAAAATGATTTCGTGTTTTTCCCCACAATTAGATTATAAGTAATCGTAACTCTTTCTTTTTTCAGTGACAGAAAAAGTGCGTGCAAATTTGTACAGAGAAAGCAATAATTGAAAACTTAACAGTAACGATGCACATTGCAATAGGTGCTGAGGTATACGAAAGTGAAATAATTGTCAATATGCACTGCGTGAAAAAAACAAACAAACGGAGGGGCCCACTGAAGAGACAATGCTTGTAGAGTGTGGGCCCCTCTTGGATAAAAAGTTCGATGCAAAAATTGACCGAAAACAGCAACAAAGCAGCACAAAAAAAAAATTGGGCAGCACACTGAGGGCAGACGGACAAACAGCTAGCCACATAACGACAACAGAGTAATAAACATCATAATACGAGGCAAGACCGGGACAGCAACAAGAATACTTGTAGGGAAAAACTGATTTAAGTAAGTTTGACTTACACAATAAATTCAACGCATGTTTATTTATATACATTTAGAGGGTAATATTCTTCTTCGACTTTGCCAGTTTTTCGACTTGTGAGCTAAAGGTCGACTAAAGGCGAGGTTGACCTTACGTATCATTCACAGCTGAGAATGTATTTCGGCACTTTTAAAGGATGGTGAGCTGTATGGCTTTTAGCACTGGACCCGGGAACATACAGGTGTTTGACCCGTAGTACCATGCATGCAGTAAGCAATCAGGCTATTGGAGAGTGAATATTGAGTGTCACCCCATGGCGGCTATGCGTAGCCGACATCTTCCGGCAGATGTCATGAATGCGTGACCCTCTTCACAGCGTGCGCCCCACCCTCTTCTGTCAGATTCACATTCCGTTATCAGCACACGCACGTCACATACACCTCGTATCCATACGGGGCCATTTCAGATTCGCATTATGAACTCGATTCTTCAACGTGCTAGAAAGACATTAAGATTATACACATGCAAATCGTTGTAAGCCACAAGGCAATTTATATCACTACTAGCACGTTATATACTTCCTAGCACTTCAATTTCCAAACATGTGTGATCAAACGGTCCCGAGGTATGGATTGTCTATTCCAGATTTTTGATACTGGATTGTTCCGTTTGTCTTACGGTTGTTTACAACTCGAACAGACCTGAAGAAATACGCTTTCTGTCCTATGAAATTAATGTTGGTTTAGATGCTATGAGTATCACGGAAAAAAAGGGCAAAGAATTGGCCCCATACTTCTTGCCAGGCGCTTCGTAGAATAGATATCTGTAACTTATCAAAGCACCTTAGTGCGTGAAATGCAAGCTTGTACGTTGTGACGATGTGGCGTGATTAGTGACTGATCGTTCCAAGCCAGTTTGTTCGATTCTGGCCCAATTTCAGGGTGTACCTTTCTTATTTGAATTGTTTGACCACTAAAACACATTATTTATGGAGCAGAGAGTATAGGCTGACATTTACTCATTTTCGCCAGTAATTTTCACCAGTGCACTTCGTATATGATAACATGTGGGGAGTCCATGTCTAGTAGTTTGAGACAAAGATTGTTGTTTGCAGTTTGTAGTCGACTCTGAGAGTCATTTTCCAGTTCTAAATTCGTTTTGACACCTATCAAGGACCTGACTACAAACGAGAAATTGTTACAGTCTGAATGTGAACATAACGTGCGCAGTCAATAAGGGCGTCAATGTCAAGACTATTACATTGTGAATCATTATCCAACTTTTTCTGTTTGTCCGGTAAAGCTCGGGGCAGTTAATGACTTTACAGGATGCCCTAAATATTTGCCAGGGTTGTAAGGGGAGAATTAGGCAAATATGAAAAAAAAATATATATATATATGAATATACAGCACAAGGACAAAATGTTCTTTCCCCATTGCTATATGTATTAAATTATATATTTTAGGATGCAACAGAATTACTTTTCATCTTTTCTTGAGCATCTCTTTCATCAGGACTGGTGATAAGGAACACGCAAGAACTTGAAAAACTCTGGATGGTATAAGATACATTTATCTTCATGGCTTAGATTGTCTTCATCTTCCTCAACTTCATTATCGTTATCATCACCTTCATCATCGCCGTCATCGCTGTCTCCTTTATCTATTTTCCTTTTGCATCTTCTTCTTCGTGGTCGTTCTCCTCGTCCTCTTCCATCTCTTTTCCGTACCTTCCCCACTTTCCTAAGCCTCTACTTCTGCTCAGAATGCGCCAGCAGAGAGAAGTCACTGCCATTTTTTTTTTCAGCAGAAACGTACATCCTTGTGTTTTCCACTGGGCACGCTGAGCGCTGAACAGTTGTTCCCTGCGAGCCCCGCATCTGGAATGGCGTGCATGTTTCCTCCTACCAAATGATGATGATGATGATGGTGATGATGATGATGAAGGAGGAACCGCAACTTGCTCACGTGCTACCAGGAAACTGGAACCTTATACTTGTTTGTCTCCCACGGAGAAGATAGTCTTCATTGTCTCGATATCAAAGGCAGTATCCCATCATGTTCGATAATTTCTGTCTGTCTTTCTGTTTGTCTGTTTTTTGTTTGTTTTATTGTTTGGGGTTTTTTTTATCACAGGGTACATTTTCAAGTTCAATCTAATAAGATGGTTGGATAAGCCGTATTCCTCTTCACTATCGTTGGCCTTCCATGGGGTTCAATTGTATGTCCATGGAGCAGACCATATCACCCGGGTTATGTGCACCTTGCCCTTTACGATGAATCGATAAAGCGTGATCTCATCCGTGCATAGGCTGTGACTCTATCGCACGGTACGGGACCTCGATTCTTACGTCCTATCCAAGGGACAGTGTGCAAGTGTACAAACCAAACAATGATTAAAGTTGAAAGGCGACGGAAATGAAAACGTAAGCAGACCTATGGTATGGTGTCTAAAAAAATGCATGTAAACACCTAGAACTAAGAGAGCACCACAAGAAAAAGGCACAAAGAGAAATAACAGAATGGTATTAAGTAACATAGTTTTCTTTGGACAACAGAAACACTACCAATTTGTCCACTTTTAAGTTTACTTTTTCTTTCTGATTATAATCTTGTATTGCCCCCATATGAATGGGGCAATGAGAATTCAACTTCATGATGTCGATTATTATGATCATATCTGCAGAGAAGTTCCCGAATGGGACTGGAAGTCGTGTGGAGGTGCGGTCTGGCTGAGGGCTTTCAAAGTGGAGTTCAGTCATAGTATTATATACAGAGACATCCCTATGGTGTATGAGACTGCACTTACCACTCTGCAATGTGCAGCAACCTTTATCCTAAAAATACTAGTACTCGTGCATTAAAATAGAAGCAGAGGCATTCGTTAGAGGGACCTGTTGCCCAGAATAGATGGTGTAGTAATTACAACGTCATTACTCGGCATGGCAAGCGTTTTGAATGCGTGTTGTTTGCATGTATGTATGCTTGTATGTACTGTTATTGTATGCCCTATATTGCATACCGTATGTATGTATGTGTGTGCTTCTATATTATGTTTATGTATGTTTGCATGTATGCATTTATATATGAATGTATGTAGAATGCATGTATGTATGTATGTATGTACGTAAATGAGGTTGATGTGTGTAGCCCACGTGTCTGTGAGTGTGTACGTGTGTTAATACATAAACTGTGTCATGTGTGTGTCTCTATTACTGTGTGCGTACTCATATTCCTTCAAAAATGGAGGGAGCCTTGAATATGTGATTGGTAAACCTATGGACTAAAACTTACACCGTCTACTGCATGCGCATCAGTCAAAATTAAATTGTTTAATAATGTCCCTAATCAAATTAGCCATACAGAGTGATTATATGATTTGCCAAATAAGAGGCAAACTATATACCCATAAATATACCCCCCCCCTAAAAAAAAAAGAAAAAAAAAGACGAACGATGCATAAGTAAAAAAAAAGAAAGTATTTTCAACATTACATGACAGGTCATTATGTGTTATAAAGCTAAAATTCCAAAGGAAGTCTGTCTGTAATGACAACAAAAACAAACGAAGGAAGGACGAATATGAAGCATTTTCACCGAGAAATATGAGAATAAATTAAAATTGAAATTGAAATGAAATGATTTAATCAGAACCTCAATCATGTCTACCTTCCTGAATGTGTTGGTCCTTCGATTCAAGATATGGTGCAAGTCTTTTTTTTTTCTGATACCAATTATGATTACAACTTCCGAACAGCGTTGATGGATATAGTAAGGATCTATTTTTTCTGTTTCTCTGCCTTTCACGTAGGCTTATTACCTTTAAAGAAGGGGCTGCAACACATCCGGGTATTTCACGCCTTTCTGCAAAGCGCTCCGCTAAATTTGCACTCAGAGAGCGTTAGAGTCGAAAAGTTGAACGCCTTCTTTTGCAAAGATCAAGGCAGAATGAAAGAACATCGGTCAGAGACCTAACCGACCTCAAAAACTACCCCCTCCCCCTTCTCTTTTTCCCTTTCTGTCTCTGTCTGTCTATCTCTGTCTCTCTCTCTCTCTCTCTCTCTCTCTCTCTCTCTCTCTCTTCCTATCAATCTATCCATCCATCTATCCATCTATCCCCCCCCCTTTCTCTTTGGCCTGGTCAGTGACTTCTGACTCCAGCCCCCATACCTGCCGCCTTCCTGGTTGGACATGGTTACAAAAATCAAAAAATACAAAACGAAACTACACAAAGATGTGCACAACAGTTGCAGATACCATGCAGATCTGATAACAACACATTAAGCCCCCCTCCTGCTATACATTCTTTCCTTCCTTAAAATTATGATCATAACCATTCACAGTCACCGATAACATAGCGAATTCATGAAGCGAGAGGAGATGCGTTATCTCATGCTGTCGGATTCACGCGTGGGGTGCTTCCCGAGAAACTTTGGCGGTTAA
Source organism: Diadema antillarum (assembly GCF_040938485.1). NCBI lineage: Eukaryota > Metazoa > Echinodermata > Echinoidea > Diadematoida > Diadematidae > Diadema > Diadema antillarum. The sequence continues at coordinate 916,357 of NW_027271090.1, forward strand.
TCTTGTAAATTCTTTCCGCGCCTGGAGTAAACGTGAAGTTATTCATGTCATCAGGTGTAATGACACTCTGTGCACCGTGACAAGGTGCCAAATTATTCGCCTACAAAATGATGTCGAGGCATCAGCAAAGGGCAGCAAATCATATGGTATAAGGTGGTAATAAAAATAGCAATGATATGAAAGTTGTGACCGTACAGCTGCAGGCATTAAGAAGAAAAAAATTAGCATGCTCAAACATTTTAGAACAGAACTAGTGGTCTATTTCTCATTTCCGTTTTTCGAAGCACGTACAGCACATCATTTTATACAACAACATTGTACGATTGTGCATTAATGGCATAATTTCAGTATTTTTGAATAAATGCTGTGATCTTGATTTTTCTCAAATATGAGAGTATAAGTGCATCATACATCATGAATATCATCTGAATTAAATTGATGGCATAGTTTCGGTTGAGATGGGGTTTCAGGTTTCCAACGATGTCTTTTTTTTAAGATAACGAGAAACTTGTTATGAAATATGAAAGAGCCTATAATTCGAAAATGAATTCAAAGTTTATTTGAAGAAATTTGGTTTTCAAATGGCTCAGATATCCCAAACAAAGCTATCCCAATAAAAGGTGAGACCAATCTTTTACTAGGAACGCGTTATCTTACTTGGTGTTTTTTTTTTCGATATCTCAGCCATTTCAAAACCAATTTTCATCTGATTAAGTTTAAATTCCTCTTAGAATTGTATGTTCTTTAACATGTCATAAAGTGGTTTCTAAGTATCTCGCAAAATGTTACAAGCTGAATCTTCATCTCAACCAATACTATACCATCTCCTTAACCTACCGTTAGGGAAATTCATCAAAATCATCCTTTCCAAAAGTCGGCAGTCCGGTAAATTTGTGAACCTTTCATTTCATGAACTTTGACAGCAAGTAATGGAAATGAAGAAACTGAAGTGAAACGTAAAAGGCAACAAGAAACGAAGTATTAGGAAGAGATATTTAGTGCTAGCGTCTTCAATCCCGATGGAAATAAATCGCATAATCCCACGTACATCGTGTCTACTGTAAGATCTTCCAGTGTCAAGAGCATGTTAGAAATCCTTACAACCTAGACAAGCTGATGTTTGCCAGACATCTTAAAGGCAAACATATAATTACCTGGAAGGTAGCATTCTTGTGAATGAGGGGTGACATAAATCAGAACTTTTGAAACTTTTCAGATTTCGATTCTAAAACGAAAACTTTTAGGAAAGGCGTCTCAGAAACAAAAATATGACGTAAGAAAAAAAAGAAAACTCACGAAAATCACTTTTTTTTTTGTTTCTTGGTCGAAGCAAATTCATTAAGCCCCTCCAATTAAAAAACAACAAAATTAAACAAAAAATCACACAAATATCATAGTCTAAGTGATGATGGTCAAGGTTGATAGGGCTTTTTTGTCTTATTGTTGTTGAAATGACTCAGTCACCGATAGTTTCCATTTTAACAGTCATTTCGCAGTCATCACACTCGTTACTCTCTAAAAAAAAATTTAAAAAAATCGAGTGAAAACATTCATTCTTAAAGGAGTGAATACAAAAAAAGAGTGAATTTAGAGTGATATCGGAATTTTGGAGTGACCTCAGGGATCACTCGAAGATTTTGGAGTGATCCCTGAGGTCACTCTAGAACGAGTGAAAATGAACATTTTCACTCAGAATTCACTCAAATTTCACTCTAAATTCACTCTTTTTTTTTTTGGATTCACTCCTTCAAGAGTGAATATTTTCACTCGATTTTTTTCTTAGAGAGTAGACCTTGATCAGGTGCTGCCCGTATATCTTGAAAGATTCGCTACAAAATATCTAATGTTTTAGTAGTTTCTCGTCGAATTCTGAGTAACGATAAACACATGAAATGTAAATGAATGTCGCATGATGACAAAATTGTTGATATATAAGGCATGTTAACTGTATACTAGCTAACAACTTTTTGTGTCTTTGAGGTCCTGACCAAGATAATAACAACTATAATTATAATGATAATAGTTATGATGATGATCATGATAATAAGAATAACATTAACGATAATGATAATGACAATAATGATAACAATAATTAGAATGACAATAAGGTATTAAAGACAGAACAGATCAAAGCTAGAGTGAGACATTATCTCATTAAGATGGTAACGGAGGACGCTCACTGCGGGCCACAGCACGTGGCATTCAAATTCATCCTTATCATTATTTTGCGGAATTTGCCTTATAGTGTGCCATAAAACAAAACAAAAATAATTATTATCTAGATAAAGAAATCAATAAGAATACACAACCAAGTGTCTGCTTTTTTTTTGGGGGGGGGGGGGAGATACAAAATGGAGGAAAATGATGGCTCTATCCATATAACTTCCAAGAGTACGTGAACGTAAAATTCACAGAAACACACACATCTTCATACACTTAAACTTATATCTGTTTTTCGCTCACATATAGGGCCTAGCCTATTATGTCAAACGCAAATACCAGTTCAAAAATATGATAATATATATATGTTTTAAAAAGCATAACTCTCAACCCCTTTTCATGAGATGGAGGAAAGTCTTGGGCAATGCCATGGTGAATTCGTCGAAGGGTTTGTTTACCTCAGTGTACTTAGTGATGTACGATTGACATGATTGCGTCTTAATATGCGATTTTGATGGGATGGAATCTCTTGAATGCAGACTACATAATGGAAAACATATTTTCCCAGATGCCCGCCTACACACATCTCACAAACCATCCCACCCTGTTGCAGTTCCACCACCATCCTGAGGTTGGCTGAACCTTTCTTAGCAATTCGCCAGTTCTGAACAAGCCGCCGCCGTATGGTGCCTATTGCGAGTCTAGTCGTGACTGTGCGATGGGCGTTTTTCAGACGCCGCGCGCCGCGCATGCTTGACATCGCAGAACGCATTTTCACGAGCATGGTGCTCGTGTTGAATTACCACTTTCCCCATATAGGGGTCGCGTCGCCCCGCGCGACAGCCGGGAGGCACGGCTCACCGTAAATGGCGCTCCTGGGATTCGCTGGTTCGGAGACGCTGAGAAGAGTGGGGTGTTTCCAGTCAATTGGATTGGTATATGAGGGCCCACTAGGGTGTGGGTTGTGGCTGACTGAGAAAAGCCTGTGCCTTAAACTTTTATTTTAAGCGAGCGCACAGAAAAGAAGGGTTGCAAAGATATATGCAGAGAGAGAAATAGATAGAGAGAGATGGGGGGGGGGGGGGGGGGGGGGGGGGTCAGATGAACTGCTCAAAGACCGAAGGAGCTAATGAGTGAAGACGGAGATTATGGAGAGACTGACAGACAGGGAGGATATTTTGAGGGCATTCGCTCCGACATTGTTATGACGACACTAATGAAAGCTGGTTCGTTTATAACTAAAAAAAATCCTAATTTTTGAAAACAAGATCAGCAAATCTCAATCTGCCTGAAAGGTATTTCATTGAAGACAAGTCGGCTTTCGTGAACATGGTGAATTGAGTGGATGCAGCAATAATTGAGTAGAACGGACCTATCTGTTCTAAACCTAGGCATTTTTGAAGTTTCTGCTCTGTCACTTCGGGAGGAGAAGATAACTCTAGCTTGTGATGTTACATGTGTAGAACGATAAAAGAATTCTAAAGAAAATTCAATAATATTTTCGCTTTTTCGCATAATAACAGAACGCAAGGCTTGCCTCCTTCAAAAGACAGGCGGAATAATATTACCCTTAACATACAACAGTTACAAGTTGAGGAGGTTTGCATTTTTTTCAAACAATAAACTTTAGAAATACTCTTTATATTTTTCTTATTTTGTTATACGCATGTGACTGCATCATACATTAGTCTTCTCATCCAGCAGTGACTGCGCAGATACTTTAAAACATTCACAATTTTTGAACGGATTGTCAGATTTTTCACAAACTCTCATTGATGTGCTTCATAGGTATTGCTGCATTCAATCAATCCACATGTCAATGAAAGTGCATGGACTTGTCTTTTAACCCTTTCTGCGCTGTGGACTTTTGACAGTGCACACAACCCTATGTGCCCTTCTGGGCCAATCGGCATCTCACAGCATACAAAGGTTAAATGTTATGATCTCAAACATAGATATCTCATTCGGAGTCTGTAAATGTGTATAGAGGGCGCTCTTTTTATGCAAACAGTCTTCATTTTTTAACAAAATAAAACAAATTTGAAAAAAAAAAGTAAAGTACGATGTGTGAATGTGATCCTGGGGCCACAACGCGTTAATGACTCTGCAACCAGAAACTATGAAAGGGATTGTATTACGTCGCATACACATGTTGCTAATCATAACACAAAGGCAGGATCAATTATGAAGTCATAGTAAAGCACTCGGGTAATCGTGGGTGACGTCATCATTTAAACTAATTTCCATAGTTGCAGGATATTAATGTCTCGTGAAAAATACAGTGTAAACGTTGAAAGTTCACCATACATGCAGTTTGTTCTTATTTGACAACTTAGTTAGTATTCATACATTTCTACTGATATTTCAGTTTTATGCTTTTGATTTGCTTTCTGAGCAAAACTTTCCTTTCAAAACCATTTCAAACGGACATTTCTTTCATGGGGGAATTAATAACTATTTCAGGGAATCTGTTTCAGGAGAAGGGAGAGGAACATGCCGGCAACATCTAAGTCATAAATTTAGAGTGAGTATTGGTGGATTAAAGGCATAATTTACCATTTGCAGATGAAACAAAAACCCAGAATCAGTGCTTTAAAATGGTTCTGAAAATAAATGTGAGTTAGGGATAGAAACAGCCAATGTAAAAACTTGAATCCGTATAATCAATGTTAAGTATTGTTGAATACACAAAATGTGAACAAAAGTTATGATAAGAATGCTTCCAGACTAAACCGTCTGCAGTTATGGTTTATTACGAAAAATACTGATATCTCCTTATATTGTAGGCTTTATTGCGAAAATTTTAGATGGTAGGATGTTTAGTGATACAACTGACTTTCACGTATGCATCAATAGTGATATCTTGAACATTTTTAAAATCACTGCTCCCAAATGTAAACAGGACATTTAAAGAATGAGATATTGAAAATTGAACATTAGTGAATGGTAATTTTTTAAACCAACAAAACTCATACCTTGTAGCGATGGTAAGACAGTGTTGATCTGATTGTGATGATAAATGCGTAGAATATTGATGGTGAATCAATGAAACACACGCATACTCACACGTGCGCACACACACACACACACACACACACACACACTCACACACACACACACACACACACACACATACACACACAAAGAATTACATTGGGCAAGGAATTTAAGACGAACGACGGCTGCCGTCGTACAATTCACTATGCAGTTTGTTTATAATCATAGTGATCAGTAGAGGGCGATATTCAAACGAGGAACCGGGGACAGGCCTGGTGTTCCTGGGTGATGATTGCAGAACACATCTCGTATATTCTCTTCTCAACTACCAGTTGCTGTTGTCGTGGTTTAATTGAAGAGAACATTAACAGAACATAATATACACTGTTTCTAGCAGAGGAGGTTTTACAGGGTTTTACTGCGTATAAATTATTTCAAAAACGAGGAAAAGTACAAACTTCATTCACAAAACACGACGCTTGACCTCCTGAGCTCCCCAGAAAAAGAAGAATTGAATTATAAAGAGATAGTGAGTAAAATCAAAAGACTTTTTGGGATGGAGGAGACAATGAGATTTAACTGTAATGGGAAGATATATGTTTAAAACTTATACTTTGTCTAAATTAAATTATGTATATTTCTTCATCATAGAGTTTCCAAAGTGGGAAGTGACATATCTTAATACTGTTATGTAAAACGAGGAATTTTCGCGTGCACTTTAATTTCGCGAATTTCGCGAGCGCCAAAATTCGCGAAAATAAAATGCACGCGAAAGTTTTTGTCTACACTACATGCATTGAATGCCAGTAGCAATTCGCGAAAATTTCATGCCAAGAAAAAGACTGTCGGCTCCAATTCGCGAAAATTTCATGCCGCGAATATATCATGTTTTACAGAAGTAATATTTGTTTTGAATATATATGGAATGGTAAAGATAGAATTTAAAGGGGTTATATGTTATCAGGATTATAGTGAGGGCGGCCTGAGAATGACAAATTTTGAATTATTTGTTAAGACTCAAAGAATATGTGGTTGAAGTGAACGTGATACGGTGAGAACACTATGGGATGGAAACTCTTTTTTTATTACATCTTCAGGACTTTTGGAGAAAGATTCATATTTATGTGTAATCATGATATAAGCCTAAGATTATCAAAGCTTAAAATACCTTGGTTTTATTTAGAGATTATGAGGGCATGACAAGAAATGGTACGGTTACCGGAATAATCAAGAAGGTAAGATTATTGCCACTGATTGACAGATTGTCTTACATCGATTTAAATAAGCACTGAATTGATCAGTGTTTTGGTATAGTATTCATGATAAAGATCAGGGGTTATCCCACGAGACCGACACCCACGAGTCATACGGTCCACGAGACCGACATTAAAAAAGATCCATGAGTCACATACAGCCCATGAGTTATACGGCTCACGAGTCATACAGCCCACGAATTCGACACTAAGCACAAAAGGCTCACGAGACCGACACTAATAGTCCAGGCTAGGCTCCATAAAAAGTGCACCTAACCTTGTTTTTTGATATATACAATGTTTTTTGATGGTTTCTTGTCAATTCGAGGATGCTGATTCCAAATCCGATTGATGCCACTCGCGTAACCTTGAGCATTTTCGGCAAAACGCAAAAATCCAAAATGGCCGCCAGATATGCTAAATAATTTGGCCATGATAATCCCAGTTATGTCAATTTTATGACAAATTATTCCATCAAAGTTTTTTTAAATTGTTGTTCCTTGAGTAATTCAACTTGCACATGCAATAAATTTTTCATTTGAAGAGGTACATTTAGTATTTTAAGCTTATTTTCAATTCAAAATGGCCGCCACTCCTATACTCATGTACTATATGAATGGCAAAAAAAAAAATATGTATACAAATAGAAGACGAATTTTCAGTCACATACCTACGCTTTTATCAAGTTTTGCATGTGCAATGCAAATCTGATGAGTGCCACTAGCAAAACAAGCAAACAAACAAGAAAATCAAACAGAAAGTTTATTGTTTTTAGGCTTATTATATTCTTCTTAATACAAAACTTCAAAATGCATGCCACTCATATACCCCTGCACAATATGAACGGCAGAGCGTGTGAAATAAACACATTTTCTTTTTTTCTGTCACTCAGGTACACTGTTTACCAATTTGTGTGCTAATTATAAGTCAGAAGGTTGTTACTAACAAAGGCTGTTTTATTTTTTGATGCAAACATCCAAATTTGCTACCTCAATCTGAATTTTTCCGTAGCTATTTGGAAAAATTCACCAAAACTTGAATTGACGCCAACATCAAGATCGTTTATCAGGAATTATTAGATATGAACATTTGATACTTACTTGCCTTGAGATGTTCAACATCAAAATATTCATTCTGATTTACTGAATTAAAAGGCTGAATCCTAGATGACGACACAAATGAAATTTCCAATTAACTGTCCTGTGCTACATTATCTAAAAGCGATATTATACAAACTTTTTCAGTCCCCTCATTCGAGAAAGAACATGAGGCAGAGGAGAGTTGAAAAAGGACCACCTCACTTCCTGTTGTCAAATCTCTGAAATGAAAACAATGCCCCAAAGTTTTTAATGTTAGCCCAGATGAATATGGTAGATGAATTTTACCACCGTTTTTTCGGAGTGAATGTGTGTGAGTATAGGCCTATGATTTCGAGGGAGACTGAGATCTGTACAGTGCTGCCTCATTCTGAAAGCAGTGTTACAACAACTTCACTCTGCTTGTCTTTAATCTTCAGCATTTGCAGATTCAGGATTGCTCTCGGTAACCAGACCAGCTGTGTTATGACTCTGAATGATGGCCTCCTTAATGGTGGCTGTAAACTAACTCCACTAGAGGTCTTTTTAACATACATTTGTGTTGACATTACATTCACTTCACGTATAGGAAGTTTGCAGATGATCTTGCCTTTACGTCTCGTAGAAAGTCCTTGGATGACATGAGTCGAGTACTGACCCATCTCAAGACAATAGTGGAGTACTTCATCTTCTGGAGACTTTGCCCCAACCTTTATCAGATTATCATCAGACCCATACCTTCCATCTTAGTAACCATCTTGCCAACGCTATGTTCAAGGTAGCCCTCTAACTGTGGCAAGCCTTCCAAGCATAGGCTAAGGAAGTCCACCCTCCTTCACTGGCACTCGATCACTCTCCCTCACACTGGAAGGAAAGGATGGCAAGTGTCACCAGTGCCGTCAACGCATACCCTGACCTTCCAAACACGATAGCATGGTGGGCATTTCATGAAGCGTTTTGTCTGACAAATTTGTCTGACAAATTTGCTCTCAGCCAGTCAGATGCAAGGAATTTAATAGCTTACAACAGTTTGTCAAAAAGAAAAGGTCTGACAAAACACTTCATGAAATGCCCCCTTGAACAACCTGCCATCAATGCGTCTGAAATCCCACAAGCCTAGATTTCCCTACTGCAACTTGAAAGCTTTGACCCCAAAACAGGTTGGTGCAGATGCTGGTCTGATGTCATCTCTGATACCACCCAAGTTACCTACAACACTGTCTTTGGCCTGGCAACAAAGCCATAGGGCTTCAACGGGTGGTGATCAAGCAAGTCTTCATGTCTTTATCCTGTTTCTACGGCAAATAATCGCCCTCTGACCCCTGAGGAAGTGCTGAACATCACCAGATGTGGTTGCAATTAAAACAATTGCAGGACTAATATGCATCTTTAGCCTGAGAATTCTGCAAATTTGGGGCTGATGTCTCCTGCTGCTAAACATACAATTAAAGGGTTCTTTATTAAGACAATAAAAATGATAGTTTTAGTTTTAAGACAAGATTGAATGAGATCATGATATCAAAGTGTATATTATCAACACCTGGGAACTGTGAGAGAACTGAAAGAGGTATCTCACATTGCCCCTTGGTTGACGTTTAATGAACAGTTTGTACGGTATTGCATTAGGACGGTTTCGTTTATGCCTATAACAGTTTTTGTTGTTGTTTTAATTCAAAAAGAAAATCAGGTTTGCTCAATAATTTCAAGGCGGCACTTCTAAATTAAATTATATCAAAGTGATGGAAGTTATGATCCATTTCAAACTCGCCTCAGGACTGCTCCCTCCCTCCCCCCCCCCCCCCCCCACTCCCAAACCCCTTGCTGGAAAAAACAAATCTACAATGTAAAGGGTTTTTAGTTGTGTCATTAATGTCCGATGTGTTTTTGTCTGCAACCATGTATCTCTACACTTACTGTATAGGATTTTTCTGTACTTTGTTAATATGGTTTTAGGGGAATGCATATTACAAGCTTTGCTTTCTAGCTTCCCCTCCATTTTCAACATTATTTGATAAATACCACGTATCTAGGCTCCTTAATATATTGTGTTAGTATTACATTTTTATATTCAACCTGCATGTAGAATATGATGGTATATCGATTCCTTGCGAGACGTTTAGTGAACTTATATTGTTGAGACTTTTGTTGAGACAAAATGAAATATATAAGAAATTGTGTTCAACATCGTAAGGTTTATGAATATTAAATGCTCATATATGTAGGCCCCCTATATAGTGTAAGTGACACCCAACATATTGCACATGCAACACTTTATGATAACGTAGGTACGGGACTGGAAATACAGTAAATTTGTTCTATATTTCCGTGCATATGTTTTGGCATTCATACAGTACATAAGCATAGGAATGGCGGCCATTTTGAATAAAAAATGAGCTTTAAATGCTAAATGAACCTATATGAAATAAAAATTCGCTTGCAAATGCAGATGGAGTAACTCTAGGAACAGAAATGTACAAAGTTTGGTTAAATAATTGGTCATATAATGCACATTATTGTGTTTATCACGGCCGAATTAGCATATCTGGCGGCCATTTTGGATTTTTTGCATTTTGCCTAAAATGCTCAAGGTTACGCGAGTGGCATCAATCGGATTTGGAATCAGCACCATCGAATTGACAAGAAACCATCAAAAAACATTGTATATATAAAAAAACAAGGTTGGGTGCCTTCTAGCCTGGACTATAAGGAAAGAAGGCCCACGAGACCGACACTACATAATTAAGGCTCACGAGACCGACAGTACGCAAAAGAGACTCACGAGACCGATACTAGGCAAAGAAAGCCCACGAGACCGACACTAGGCAAAGAAGGCTCACGAGACCGACACTAGGCAAAAGAGGCCCACGAGACCGACACAAGGCCAATAAGGCTCACGAGACCGACAGGATGAACAGCGCCATCTACATGTCAATTACAATACAGGGTGTTCCATTAAGGGGGAAATTACATACTGGCGGGTGCAATTTCGTTACGCTGTCGAGCGAGAGATTGTAACTAACTAATAACAGCACCATCTGCATATCAACGACATTAATTATGTATTTGTACACCTGTGGATTTTAGGGGGCAGTTCTGTCTCGCTATGGGGAGCGACATTGTTACCATTTTTCCTTTTTTTGAATAAAATTGTCCTCTTCATGGGACCACCACCCCCCCCCAAAAAGAAAAAAATGTATGAAAAGTGATAAAGGACAAGAACGATGAATGGTTTAATTTTTAGATGCCATCGTGCTATGTTTAGTACGCTTTACTAATTTCTAATTAGACGGTTGATCTAAGTTTTTTTTTCGCCCTTTTCTTTCTCGCTTCACAAGTTAAGTAGGCCTTATTAGATATCCTATCTGCCTGCTTATACCAGCCTGCTTAGAGTTTGATCTGTAATGTTCTCTTTAACTATGATGTATGAAATTCAACGGCTGAAAACTTTTTTTTTTAATCGCAGTGATTCACCTCGATTTCAGTGGCTCGTGTTTCTAAAATTATTCCTCTCAAAACGGTACATTTTTCATGAAATGAAAAAGTTGTTTTCATGGATGCATCTTCTGGATCCAAATTTTTAAAGCTGCGTTAATTGACGACTACATTATTTTCTGTGAATTTATACCATTTCAACGCCTTTGCAGATGACTACCCCCGCCCATATCATGTAAAGCAGGTGTGCACTACAACACTGACCATTTTGTGAATTAATTTTCTTGTAGTGAACTTCATTTCACACCTGGGTACTTTTCAAGTTGGTTGATCTGAATGTCCACATCATTCTATTTTTTTTTTTACACTAAGTAGGTGTATACCGGTATGACCTTTTCAGATAGGGAAAAGAGGGTGTTTTGGTATTTTCGAGAGTAATGTTGAAACATCTGGATTCGAACCTACGACCTCCTAGTCACCAGACAGGCGTCATCTCCACTAGACCACCGAGCCTTCGCCAGACAGCAAGTGTCTCCGTGCCATCGGGGAGGTATACAAAGTGTTTACAAGCATAGTGTGAGCTTGGATGTTAGTAGGCTTGCTAAGGGCGAAAAAAGGGGTGATCGCTGCATTTTTTATATAGTACAAATGTCCTATTTCGCACACATGTTCCTTGGTGCAATTGGAATTTTTTCATCTAAAGAGACAATTTGTATCTATGCAAATAGGCCTTAATATTTGCATGATTTATGCAAAAATACAAGTAAACATTATCAAAAAATATATGTGAATCCAGCAGAATTACCTTATTTGGTAGAAGTATTCTACAGAGTACGTGGAAACAATTCCTGCAAAAATTTATTTCATACATATGTAAATAAACATAAAATTTCATATCATGCGACTTATGCAAATTGATTAGTAAACAACGAAACCCCCTTAAATCTCATCCTAGATAGATATAACCCGTTAGAAACACTCTTTAAAACAAAATGAGAAAAGAATTTGAATAATTGAACCATCATTACCAGCTATTTTACATAATTTCTAAAGAAAGAAAAATAAAAACATTATTTTTAAAGTTTTTCTTACAGTCTAAGAACTGCATTTTATGATAAAAACTACCACAGTAGTATGCATATCCTTTAGTCAAAAGGAAATGGTTTGTAATATGAAAACACTATTTCTCTATGCAAATACCACCTAATTAGCATATTGTGCATGTTGATACCCGAATGTACCAGAAGTCAATGGTCAAGGTCGACCTAAGAAATTGTATCAGTTTAAGCGATATCTCAAGACTGGATTAAGCAAATTTCACCAAAATTGGTCCAAGGATGACGTATGATGGGGCGATTAATTAAGCAGTTTTTAAGCAAAATCGGCCAGAGGTGAAAGGTCAAAAGTTCAAGGTCAATGCTAAAATTTCGTTATTTCCCCCATATCTATTCAATGCCTGCAGGTTTTTTTTTCTTGAAACTTAGTGACCGCATACATGTACTACCGAAATAAGATTCTCCAGAGAGTTTCAGGTCAAGAGGTCAAAGGTCAAAGGTCAGGTGAAAAAGTATGAATTTTACTTTTTTTTCTCTGTATCTCGCAAATGGTTCAAGGTGTCTTCATGGAACTTGGTACTGGCAGGGAGTTTCTAGGGAATTTAGGGGTCATTTGTCAAAGGTCAGGGGTCAAAGATCAAGGTCAATTGGGCCCTCAAAATTTCACTATTTCCCTCATATTTTTGAAATGCTTGTTGGATTTTTCTTGAAACTTAATATTTACATGTATTACCTAATGGAGATTCTCTGGGAAATTTCCTGCCAAAAGGTCAAAGCTCTGATGAAAGTGCCATATTTCACTTTTTCTTCTATAACTTGAATGTAAATCAAGGTATCATGAAACTTAGTACATATTTGTGCATGTTCTACCTGACAGTGATACCCTTGTTGATTATCGAGAAAAAATGTTAAGCCCTCCCCTCTCAAGAGTTTTTGTTTCATCTTGATAAGTAGGAAAGGACATGGAATTCAGTGACATGGTATAGTCATCACCGTCATTGCATTTAATGTACCGGTATGGGTCGCATGAAAGTTAATTTTGATGCACACATGTATAGCTTCTGACATTCCTACCTTTTACATTTTTACCTGTGTATTTTTTTTAACCTCTGACATCTTTACACAAAACCAGTTAACATTATTATTTTTTGGAAAAAGCTTCAAGATCATGTAGGTCATGATCACCTTACAGGTATTAGCTGGTATGTGGTGTAATATAACTATTCTTTGGACCGCCAGGGAATTACACTATCCCAGGGAAAACAATCACAACCAGGGAGAATATGACATTTAAAATCCTCGTAAACAGTAGCATGTGACGATCTGTTGACAAATCATATCCTAGCAGTTGTAAAGGCCATCTAATATACTCTTTTATGGCTATAAACATATTATTTCAGCTTTGATTTATTGTTGAAATTGAATACCTGAATATAAGAACGACCCTAATCCATTAGAGAAAGTTTGGGAAAAATAGAAATAAATAAATAACTTCCTACTGCTTTTGGTGTTTTCAGTTATTGGGATGTTACCCATACAAATTTGAATGTAAAACAGTCACTTGAATGATTATCTGCATTTGCATTATTTCGTAAATGGTTTCCAATGACGATAGCCAAATTTGGACTTGGGTCGCTTTTATATTCAGGTATTCAATTGACTGATTTTAAGTCAGAGACTAAGATTATTTGACTCAAAGTATAACATCTCCTATATTGTTCACATGACAATTCTTGCATAAATTATTGTCTTATCAAAATGTTATTGTGTATAAATTTCCTAGCACAGTTTCCATGCCATAGCAGCTCATATCATACCGAGGGAACGTTTGTTTTTTTCTTCCAGAAACAGACTTTGTTTCTAACTCAAGCTTGTAAGTTCTTAATGTGTGCAGATACCCTTGCATCCACATAATTTGCACAAGTTTATAATCAGTTTAATGTAAAAAGTCTCTTATTCGCTTGGTTTCTTACAAAATGCAATGATAATCAGAATTCACACTTTCAATATGGTAGTGTTTTTTGTAATGATTTTCTAATCATGACCATCAGTTGTGTACTGTTTGCAAGGGAAAAACAATCCTTTTGTAAGCAACATTGTTCCGATTTGCATCTGTTCCTATGTAGGCCCTACTGTTATATTTGCATAATGATATTTAAAGAGTGTTAATATCGATTGCTATTTTTCCCACTCTGCAAAGCATTTATGCAATGAGGGAAAATTGATAGTAAAAATTATTTCAAAGATCAATATGTTTCGAAATTTCACGTCTTGTAAACTTATTTACATAATTTATGCATAAAATGCCTAAGTTAATTAATTAATATGGAAACAATTTAAGCCACTGAAAAGTGTTGTTATGAGAATATTGTCTTATTCTCTTAGCTTTTTGGATATTAAGTTCAAAGCGATTTAAGACGTTGTCACATAATTGCTTTTGTTTGTTCTGATTATCTGTGTGTATGTATTGATATGCATATAAAGCAAATAATAGGTTGTTTGCATAGAGACAGTTTGCCTCTTTAGATGAATCATTTGCTTTTGACCCAAGGAACATCCATCCCAGGTTCAAACTTTGTACTACAAGATCCAGTGCTTAACAGATTAGAAATTCTTTCAAAATGCAGATTTTTGCAGGAATTGTTTCTACTTACTCTATGGAATACTTCTACCAAATAAGGTATTTCTGCTGGATGCACATATATTTCTAAATAATTTTTATATGTATTTCTGCATAGATTATGCAAATTAAGGCTCATTTGCATAGATACAGAGTGTCTCTTTAGATGAAAATTTTACAATTGCCCTAGGGAACATCCGTGCAACGTAGGACTTTTTTACTAAAGAAAAATGCAGCGTTTACCCCCTTTAATGGCAAGTCTACTATGTAGTGAGCGCATTCATGCTATAAATTTGTATAATGGGTGTATATGCGTATTGTATTCATAAATAAGCGTTTTTGCATGTGCATGGATAGTACCATTTTGTCTTTAAAGTAAGAATATATTGTTATGTAAAGCGAATTTATGTTGCATACTTTCGTCTGGGCCTTATGTTAATTGACTTTGGCAGGGTGTGTATAAGTATCGACTGCAGGGAACAATAAATTGAGAAACCCGGAACTTGAAGATCCAATAAGTACAGTAATTTACTGTAAATTTTATAGTAATTCATTGCAAATTTTAAAATAATTTACTGTAGATATTGCTTACAGTAACTTATTGTAAAATGAAATTACAGTGAATTACTGTGCAGCTGGATTGCAAGTAATTTACCAGTATTTTTTTTTATCATTTTTTTTTCACAGTGTAGAGATGGACTTCTAAAATATGTGGGGTTTGATATTTGTGTGCAATTCCATTACTAAGTGAGCATGAGCAGCTCGAAGGAATACCAATGCGAAAAAAAAAAAAAAAAAGGATGAGACAAAGACGCGAGTATGGAGAAAACATTCTACGATATACCTCAATTCTTCATTGTTTTTGTATATCTTCTTCTTATTTCAGTAATCCGTCAATTTATCAGGCAGTCTGTATATATCCACATATTTTTTCAAAAAAGCCCTGAAAACATATTTATTATAATCCTTTTTTTGCATATTCTGTATATTGTATATGTGTACTTGTGCGTGTACATTATTATGTGTAGCTATACTTATATTTGTTTATCGTATTAAATGATGCATCTGAGGTTGATCGAAGTGCTTTTTCCCATTAGTTGAAGTACTTAATTTGCTGTGAAACAATCTTTTGTTTTACTTTTGTAATTCTCAAAACACTCTGAGCCTCTTGGCAAAAGTACAAGAAAATATAATTTGTACGATGTAGGCCCTATTATATCGTATATTCAACTTCCCACTCATGATGATCGAATGGTGGTTTCCCAGCCAACAAACCCATGTGTGGCCCACACGGGTAAACATGGGTCAAATGAGGTAAGCCGGGTTGGAGATGGGCAAGGGCTACTTGCAGGTCATCCTTCAAAGGGTCCTTGTGGGCTAGCCAAGGGCAGACATAGGAAAACTGACATAGGTTTCACAAGGGCTTGCCACAAGAGTTCCGGATATGGGCGCAGGATGGCAAACAGGGAACATGATAGCTTTTTGTACGCTCGCCCTGCACTGTTTTGTAATGTGTGTGTATGTGTGTGTGTGAGTATTCTTCTTCAATTCAAATTTTACACCAAAACTGTAACTTGAATTGTGATTGTGGCTTCTTATAGCTGTCTTTAGTCAGATACTTCTGTGTTCACAAAGTACATTTACCCCAGAAATATAACATTCGTATAGTATTTACAACAACAAAAATGTGATTATATACAGTAGATGTCTATCTCTCTCTCTCTATCTCTGTATATGTCTTTATTCTGTACACAAAACACACACAAACACACACACACACACATTCCTAGCTCCTACAATAATGACTAATTAAAATAATTGTGTACACACACACAAAAAAAAACCCAACTTATTTGCTTGACATTTATGCTGACAGAAAACATGAATTTGGCATGAATGAAACTTTGTGAAACAAAGATAACACAGAGGTCAAAGTGCAGAAACAGTAGTATTTGTGAGAAACAAGTATTTATTGTCATATCAAGTTTGTCATTAGGATGCATAAACAATAGTATTTGTGATTCGAATAAATGCCCAGGGGCCTTGGAACTCCGGTGCTGGGCCACTTTTGCCAACCCCTCTCCCCCCCCCCCCCCCAAAAAAAAGGGGGAATGCAAGAAGATCCATAACTTTTTAGAGATCCATCACAAGTGAGCATTGACCCTCGACCAAATCAACCCCTACCTCCTCCCACCCCCCCCCCCAAAAAAAAACCAACAAACAAATAAACACTCAAACACTCAAAAACCTTCTGCAACTCCTCATGTAAACAATGAACCCACCATGACCACATCATGTAATATTGTACAACACCTGAGGTGGTGAACAGTGACCTTGAGCAATGACCTACGGCTTCTGTCATTAGTATGCTTCAGACCCACTGTGGTACATTCACTAAACCTGAGCATGGGCCTATTGCTTCTTTCATTAGTACACTTCGGGCCCACTGTGGTACATTTACATCTCTTTCTCCAGCTTGGATGAGCAACGTTATTATGCAAAGGAAATGAGGAACATCGAACATGACTGCTCGCAAGGGCTGATTGCAAACAGCTTGCTGATCACAGCTTCCAGATGCAAAACCTCAATCCTGATTATGGACAGAACGAAGTACAACAAACCTACAGTGCATTGGATGATGGATTGCCAGCAAGGCCAGCAAGATGGGCACCACCTGTGGTCATCTCTTTTTCATTTTCTGCATGGACCTTTAACGGGTGTGTGAGTTAAAGGCTTGGCCCTATCGACAGAATAACTTCCTTCCTGATAAAAGTTTAAACCTGACAGAGAAATATAATCACGAGTTGCCGAGCGCTGGACACACGGGCATTACATTATCTGTAGTTTAGTCTTGGCAGATACTGGAATTCTCTGCCACAAGTTGGTATCTAAAAGCTTTCATCAACTCCAAACATGTAAATAGTATCAAGATGCTGTCATTACACTTAATACATGGGCCACACAAATAAAACAAAACCAAAAGAAACAGAAAACTTACAAACCCTTAAAGAACCAACAATTTTCAAGGGGCGCTGCCCTAACCTCCTCAGGCTGGTCAGCCCCCCCAAACACTTTTTAAACATTCTTTAGTGTTCAGTGTTTCCTGATTCTTCTAATTTGGAACAATAAAAACATCAGTAAAAACAAATATAACAGTTAGAATTTTAATAGTGCTGTTTAAAGCGAGACAAAGAATCTATAACAAACCGTGTCATAACAGCATTCATGATTACAGAATATAAAGTTCCTTTATTTTTGACCAACACATTTATACTGTTCCTGAAATATGAGGCTCGGCATCATAAACTCTACATTCTCTGCCAAATACTCTGCAGATTTAAAGTTTGAAACATATAAAGGCCTCTATGCTGGAGCACAGATAACATTTCTTCCTGTATTCCATAACAAGATGTTTGACATAAGTAAACTTTAAGCATATGATATGCGACAATGACATCACAGTGATAATTACGCATGCATATCCATTTTGCATACATTCCTTTTTTTTTTAAACAAAATATACAAGTTATTTGGGTATCATATAATAGGCTTTATTCACTACACATCCTTTAAATATGCCATGGCAATATCTAGTACCGAGAAAATCAAAGATAACATACATATAAATGTCTACAAGAGTACATTAAACAAATTGTAATATTTGCGCTCTTAGTACTAAGGTACTCAACATAAGTAAGACCAACTTGAAATGTCGACTGAGGGCCGAGCAGTAATCCCTCCATAGATCTGGAGAAGGATGAACAACTAAATATCTGGCTCTCAAAACACGCAAAAAAATACTGCATCGCATCGTATTTGCGAGGGGAAATCAGAAAACAGCCCACTCAAATTTTTGGCTTAATGTCATTCTGTCAGTAGGCTCTTAATGGCAGCCAATGAAAAATTATGTGTCTTTTGTTAATACTGAATACCGATAATATATGAATGTTCATACAACATGGGCTGTTTTCAGCCAGGTAGGAGTGAGCAAAGTCACGGGAGACAATGTGAGAAATATAGATAAAGAGAGGTGGAAGTTGCACATACACAATGTACCAGTACAAGCAAAACAGAGTGACAATGTGTAGAAGTGTGTTCATTGTCACAGACAGAGATATCTGACAAGGCATTGTGTACTCAATCTCAGATGCATCTGTCAAGTGGTAGGAGCAGTAGTAGAATGAAGACAATGATAATGACACTAATACTGTGCTGAAACTAGAAGCGAGACTGATGTAAAATGACTCTTGATTACAAATGCGCGCATGTCATGTGAGTATGTGAGTATCATGACTAAGAGGGCTGTAACGTTTTCTTTTCTGTTTAATATACACATGAAAAGAGGAGAATGAGATTATATGTTAGTACCAATGGAGAGCATATGAAGGGGGCTACAGAGACTGTGTTTTCACTGCTTTAACTTTTATACTTTTATCCTTGTGCCATATTTTCTAGGCATGCTAGAAAATACCCCTTTCACATGTAAACAATAATCTTGACTTTCTGCATGCATGTGGGCTCATAGGCAAACGACTATAACTTCGTACGCAGCCTTGTAACAGACACAAGCAAAGAAGTGAGCTACTTCACATGCCCTCATGCAGCATATTGCACCATGGCGAGTCAAGCTTCCACAACCTTTAAACTTGCCGCGCGGAGCAGACATGATGTCGACTGGCGAGAGAAATTCCACTAATAAAAGTTGCACATATGATGTATATCTCAGTAAGTCTGAAAAGACTGTTACTAGCATGATATTAGTAGCCTTTGTTGTGGTACATAGATTACTACGCACTTGAACCACACTGCCCAAAACTCCATCAAATTTATACCACTGTAACATACAGACGTAAATGAAAAATGCTTTTGTCATTGACGAAATGCACATGAAAAAAAAAAGAGAAAAGGTAAAATAAACAGAACAGTGAAGTACATGTACAGAAATGGTATGGAACGGTGCAACAATTTTCTATAAAAAGGTGCAATGTACATTTATGAATGCAATCTTATTTTGAGTTTACACAAATTGGGTGTATGATATGAGGCAAAGAGATTGTAAGTGGATGATCAAGATGCAATAATTGGTCAGTGTATGGCAGTAATGCTCATTTCTTTGGGTATCATGACTGACAAGTCAGCAACAAATTAGAAATTAAACCTTACGATACACTCTACAAGGAAATTCAAGATGCAAACTCTACGATATGTATGTAGCCTGCTATCTAAACGCAATACTGTGTTCAGCATGTTCAATGTGTTCATCTCAAGAATGAGATTTGGAAAAGCTGAATGTGGTGGCTGTACAGATGTGAAAGCCTCATCAGTGATTTTCACAAACTTTTAAATCTTCATGCAACAATAATTAGTACCAGAACAACAAACTTTGCAGCGAATCTTTGGGCCACCAGCAGAAAAACAGTTGTCTCATCTTTCAAACCCACTAACTACCTCTCAATTCAACCCATTATTCCACATTATATAATGCCTAAAGAGATCCTCCTCATTTGATTAGCTGTTTGACATTGCTCATTCGGCCCATTCCACTAGGACGTCATCATCCGTGCAAATTGTGGCGCCATGTACCGTGCAATTTTGGATCCATACGATTTGCTCCATTGCATGCACGCCGAGAGCCTGGTACACTACACGTGTAAGACGCTTGTGTTTGTAGTGTGTGTATGCGACAGTGCACTAGCATAAAGCGCTCAGTGAGCACTCTCTTGTTTCTAAAATAGTTTATAAAACATTAGATGACAAGTATTTATTTTAGGCGTTATATACAACAAATAATAAATGTTTTTCACTTGTGCAATGGACAAAATATTTCATTCAGTGAAAGATGAAATCTTTGATCCATTCATCTCAGCTGTGCCTTGTTGAATGGATCATTTACTGTAAAACGAGAAATGTTCGCGTGCATTTTAATTTCGCGAATTTCGTGAGCGCCAAGATTCGCGAAATTAAAATGCTCACGAAATTTCTTATCTGCACTATATGCATTGAACGCAAGAGGCAATTCGCGAAAATTCCTTGCCACGAAAAAGGCCCTCGGCTCCAATTCGCGAAAATTTCGTGCCGCGAATATATCATGTTTTACAGTAATCTTTCACCTCATGAAATATTCTGTCCATTGTTCTCATAAACATTCATTATTTGTATATTATTTCCCCGAAACAATAATGATATCAAATATAGTTATTCTTGCATTTCTAGGGAGAGCAGGAACAGCATCAAACAGGAAACCTTTTTTTTCCAAAAAATATCACCAACCAGTACAAGACAGCATCACCAAATGTTCATGGCCCAAACATGAGCGAACTCCTTGAGCCAACCCAAGAAGAAAACCGTCATTCTGAGCGAATCACATGTTCTTTATCACATGACTGCTCATTCACTTTCCAAAAGTGGACAAGTTGGTAGCTTGACCTTTCTACATGAAAACCAAGTGATGTCTGCCGCAAACATCACAAATCCCTATATCCAATTTTCATGAAGAATGTTCCATGATCATAACCAGATGACATAGGGGCCCCTTTATTTTTTAGTAAACCTATTTCTGTGTACCATTTTTTTTACACATGCAGGCAACGACCTCTCTACCTATATTATCGCTGGGGTGACAAGACCTTATATCCCAAATTGGTGAAAAGGACTTTCTTAGATTGATAGATAATCAGCTAAGTGCTGTTCTGTCTAAATCTTAGCTGTGGAAATCCTAGGCATGTCACAGGAAAGGTTATCCCACATATAGTGCTTTTGCCACCATGTTGGTTATTTTTTTTTTTTTCTCTCCTAAGCATTTGACATTTTATAGATACAAGGTCTTGTTGCCCCAGTGTCAATTGAACATATGTCCCAAGTGAGTTTTGCCCTGAAAAATTATGATCTCATGCTCATCAAATTGTCAACTCTCAATTTTACTGTTCATCCTGAGTTGAAGAAAGATTTTTTTTTTATGTAATACAAAGACACAGTATCAAACCACATGGTTTCTGAGACTCTATGGATTTAAAGAGGAGAAAAGCACCTGTGATAAAGGCAATTACACACATTTCTGATCTCTGGTTCGACAGATGGAGCAAGCCAATTTTTGACGAGTACTGCACAGATACCAGACACAACTTTTTGACAACATTTTCAGTGGCATGACCAGATTTTGTCACTGAGATTTCAGACTCCTTCAAGGACAAATGCACAACTGAGAGCCATGTACAAAGTCATTGTTGAGCATACATTCTTTTGTTATGGGACATTACGTGACATAAAGCATACACTTCTGAATATGTATTAGATATTCAGTAGTTTGGATCACCTCAAGGCTGGACTCATTGTGTACCCACATGAACTGGGGTTAAAATGAAAAGTGTACTTTCTAAGAATCTGTTTTACGAGCAGGCACTAACGAGACAATGTGATTTCTGGGTCAGCCACAGGCTAAAAGCTGTCCAGAACTCCCTCATCTATGCAAGAAAGAGGGACACATACAAATTGATCGTTAGTAGTGGATTTCAGACTTATAGTAACACAAGATAGAGCCAAAGACTACCAATTGTCCAGGTAATCATTTCCTCCAAAAGCAAGAAAATAACCCATGAAATACAATATCTCCTTTGAAACAAATCAAAAGTAATTTTTCATTTGAGCTTGAGAGGCATGTTTTCCCTTTGATACTACATGTCACACACTTCCTGTCATTATATGTATGTGTCTCACGTTGAGCTGATCATTAATGAATAAGTCAGAACATCCCCCCCCCCCCCCCAACAAAAAGAAATAGAAAAAATATTTGCTCATCCTTGGTATCAAGATATACTGATCCGTACACATTACACATTATACATAGAGGGTGCACTTCATCACCAACTGACAACCAGATTGCAACTCATTTTCCTTTCATTTCCCACCTATATTACACAACGGATGGGCAGTAAAGTTGAGACTCAGTACAACATCTAACAATTGCTCAGCTTGGTAAGTGACATACAGGTGTACAATATCTCCCTCCTCAAAACACCAGTAGGGGTAATCTTCCCCCAATGACCATGAGGTCTGTGAAAGAGTTTCTTTTGTCTCTGCATCGATCCCATACGCAAGAAGATGTGCCTCTAATGCAGACACGAAACTCTTACAGGCTCGGCTTCTTCGCCAGCGCACCTGCAGCCAGGACAGATGTGTGGAGGGAAACAGCGGCACAGTTCACAAACCAAGGCAGGTGCACATCGTTGTGGCGAGGTGAGATGAACAGGCGCTTCATCCAAGGTGCTGCTTGAGGTGCGGCTTTGCAGATCCGTGAAGCACCATCACTTCGAATCTCTGGTGAGAGGCCAACTCCCAAGCACAGCCAGTCCTCCACGATCAAGGGTGTACATCAGGTTGAAGTGCATGGGTGCTTCCTTTTCTCTGTCCACCTCTATCTCCAACAATCTCTTTCATTTTTTGACATGATTCAGAGAGGGATGGATTTGCACCAAACACATTTTTGTGCAGCAGAAAGACATGATACACAGTTCTCATATCTGTGGCTGCCTCAGATTTAAAGGGGAACACCAAGCAATGTCATTATTTATATCAATCAAGAGTAAACACTGCTCTCCCCTTTCAAGTTCTCTCGGCCTTGATGCACATGGCAAATCCTGTTCGGTTTTCAAAGACACAGAGCTACAGAAGAATGACTTGTGAGTTTCATCATATGTATATGTATAGTCATAATATATTCAACCCCAGTTCACACTGGTGGGGAAACATCTAATCATAGTCTTGCTTTGTTTTGTTCTTTGAGAGAGATACAAGAATTTCCAGGGAACTCTAGGACTTTCCTGCAATGGATGTTATGGGTTCAAGCTCATTCTCTGAATGGACCACAACATGGACGTCCGAGGCTGGTGCCGGGGCTGGTGCCCCAACGGGATAGCTCTCTGCCGAATCAGAATCCGTCTCCACATTGATCAGGGCAACCACCGGAGGATTCTCTCCTCCTTCTGGAACTCCGGGGTCATTTCCCTCTTCGTCGCTCAGCTGCACCGGTGACGGGGGCGGGGTGGTGGTGGGAGGTGCGCCTCCTACCGCGCCATGTTCGCTCATGCGGTCAGACTCCATGCCGGCGAGGAGGGGCGTGTTCTCGTTGGGGGAGTCGCCGGCCTCCGAATCCGACTCCTCGTCCGAGTCGGCCACACCCGGCGGGACCACCTTGCGCTTGCAGATGGGGCAGGTACGGCGGTTGTTGGTGAGCCAGGGGTCGATGCACTTACAGTGGAATGCTGGATGGGGTTGGAAACAGAAATTGCAATCATTACCTCCACACCATAATACAGTCTCACACTAGTGGTGCAGAATCATGAAACACATTTACAAGCATCAGCAAGACTCAAACAAAATTGGCAGACATGTAATATTTCTACCTCCAGTCCACCACAT
This sequence comes from Diadema antillarum, assembly GCF_040938485.1. Classification (NCBI taxonomy): domain Eukaryota; kingdom Metazoa; phylum Echinodermata; class Echinoidea; order Diadematoida; family Diadematidae; genus Diadema; species Diadema antillarum. Next base: position 940,364 of record NW_027271090.1, read on the forward strand.
CCTCACTCCCTCCTCTCCCCCCCCCCCCCCCCCAACACACACACACACACACACAAATCCCTACAAGATGCATACATATCATAGGGATGGTACAGGTTTGGTTGGGACCTGGTTTGAGATTTCTTACTGTTTTTTGTGAGATAATGACAAACCTCTTCTGAAATATGGAAGAGCATGTACATGTACACTGTAAATAATTCCATGAAGAATTCAATGTTCATTTGATGAAAACTGGTACCGTTTTGAAATGGCCGAGATATTAAAAACAAAGAGATCTTTATAAAAAGGTGGGACCCACCTTTTATTAGGATCGCTTTGTTTCACACATGTTTTGTACTTTGTTTCTGGATTACTCAGCCATTTCAAACCCAATTTTCATCAAAAGAACTTTGAATTCCTCTTAGAATGGTATGCTCTGTAGAATTTTTCAGTGGTTTCTTTAAATAGTATGTCGCTAAAATTTAAAGGCTCAAGTCTCATCTCCACCAATACTATACCATCCCGTGAGGGCTCACACCAAACTGTTATCTTCTCACCATGATTGCATGGCAGTATACGAAGCTTCTGCCCCTCTTCATAGTCATCAAGACAGATGGCGCAAACATCGTAGTCGTCACCTATAGGTCAGGTACACAAGGAAGAGATGCACAGAGTGTAACACTTATTATCGAGAGCATCACATACCGGTACTGAACTGTGCCTACAAATACACATACTGCATACTGCCTACTGAAAATGCCCTTAGCATTTTACAAAGACTTCTGGCAGACACATTTACAGGTTTTGCTGCAGTGCAACATTTAGTCCAAAGAAGAGTAAAACATGCATCTGCATTCTTTAAAAACAAAAACAAACAAGAGACCCGCGGGTCACGCGCTCACCTGAGCATCGCAAGTTCACCTTCCATGCATTCTTGAAGACTCTTACCTGAGAACATTGGAAACCTATGGTGGGGGTAGTTTTGAGATCAGGGGCATGGTGTGCACTAACTGCGACCAGCCCCAACGTGCAACGCAGCGTGTTGGGGCTGCGCCGTTTTCGCATTCAGATCTTAATGTTGTACAAAACGGGTGCCGTTCCGGCGCTATATTTCCTTAATTTTTCAACAAAAACTACTAGGAATACTTACATGGTTCGATTAAACCTAAATGATTCAAATCGGCGACTGTTTGATGCATTTCGTTACTTATGATGCAGAAAATGTTGTCTTATAAGGCGAATTATCTTCAGCTCACCGATGCTCACTAACGTTGCATGCTAGCCTTTTGTCAAGGCCCTCTCGCTATGTGTAACGGACGAGCGAAGGGACGAGCGAAGCGAGTCGCGCTACCTTACTCGGCTGGGCTCTCTACACCATACAGCGAGAGGGCCTTGACAAAAGGCTACGTATTACTCGCTACATGCGTAGATGCTTACTAATGGATATACACTTTCAAAATGGTAGCACGGCTCTCCCACTAGGGCAGGCCGCTTACTCCTAAAAAATGTGGAAAATTTTGCAGTTTCCAGATAAATTGGTGAAAAGAACCAAGGCAATGGGGTAATGTATATTTCATTTTTTATTGTCACTGTGTTTATAATAGGAATTTAACCATGATTTATTCGTGAAGTCGGCGTATGTGGCAATAGGGAGTTGTTCGTGATTCTCACTTTAGCGAAACTGCGAGGTAGCCGCCAGGACCCCGCCGCATCATAGCGGCGCGGTCTCCGGGGCTAGGTGTGCACTTACAATTGTACATATTCCATCACACTGGTAAAAATACCTGCCAAGTACACTGTACTTTATAGAATGTTGGATTATGCAGCTTGGGAAAAAAGACTTAAAGCCCTATCACTTTTGATTTGACCTAGAGAAAAATATTATTTGATATTCATTAATTTAGGAGGTTTGGACCGCCTGGGGCCCCCAAGGAAAGTATGGTGCCTATTCAAACACTTTGAGATCTTATCCCTGTAGGAATGCTACTTGACAAGTTCGGTGAAAATCCACTATGTTGTTTTCACAAAAAGATGAAAATTTAGGCCCGCATTTGCCCCCCCCCCCCCATCCCATCCCGCTTCTTGGGTCTCAAGGGGGGGGGGGGGGGGTAGGGAGGGCACCCCTGATTCTCCCATGAACAAACTTGAAACAACAGTCATCAATATACTGACTCATTGTATTAACTTAGCTCAATCACTTCCAGTTCTAGAGAAAATCTGTAAAGATTCCGGGGGGGGGGGGGGGGGGGGGGGCATGGTGCCCAATTGATGGAATTGGGATTCTATCCCCCTAGGGATGCTACCTGCCAAGTTTGGTGCAAATTAGTGATAGGGTTTTCAAGAAAAAGATGAAAATTTACAATTTCGGTCCAAATTTAGGCCCCCTGGGGCCCCCAGGTGGGGTATGGTGCCCATTTGATGGGAATGACATTCTTTCCCCCTAGGGATGCTACCTGCCAACTTTGGTGGAAATTCATAATGGCATTTTCAAGAAAAAGATGCAAATGTACAATTTGGGCCCCCATAAGAACCCCTCCCCACCCCTCCCCCTCCCCTGGGTCCCAAGGGGGGCATCCCTGATTCCGCCATGAGCAGACATGAAACTACAGTCATCAATTTACTAATTCATAGTATTAACTTAGCTCTATCACTTCTGGTTCTAGAGAAGAAGATTTTTCAAGATTCCTTAATTTTGGGAGGTTTGGGCCCCTCCGGGGGCCCCCCAGGTAGGGAATGGTGCCCACTTGAACAAATTGAGATCCTATCCCCCTAGGGATAATACCTGCCAAGTTTGGTGAAAATCAGTCAAGGGGTTCTCAAGAAGAAGATGAAAATGTAAAAGTTTACGCACGACAGACGCCGGACGCCGGACGAAGGGTGATCGCAAGAGCCTTCGGCTCAGGTGAGCTAAAAAAAAAAAACACACACACACACACACATTGTGATTTTTCAACAGTTTGTGTCCCACTCGTCTATACGTTGACAAGCTAAGCAAAAAATAATTATAATGATAAAAAAGTGACATTCATTTTGAGAGGCTAAGCACAACAAATCAATCATTACCCCATCCCCTTCCCCAACAAAACAAACTTGTATAGTAATATTGTAGCGAGGAAAATCTCACCCTTCTTAAACTTTTTAATTGGCAGCTTTTTAAGGTGGTCACGTGACAGGCGTGCCCGTCTTCGACGTCTCTGGTCTCTCACGTACTTGGCAACCTGGCGGAGAGAGAAAGAATGATGTGAATCTAGGGAATAAACATTTCATGCCATCATCCTACAATTTAATAACTATCAATCAAAAAGTGAACTTAACTCGCCAATCATACACACATGTTATGCTATGTAATATAAAATGTCCCTTTTTCTGCCACTTTATGCCTTGCTAAATAAATATGCTTTGATTAACACTTCATTACTTTGAAAAAAAAATCCTAACCACACACACAAGAAAGAATAATTTAATGCCAAGCATACAATATTTTTCTTCCTTTTGAATTCAAGGAAAGAATTTTGACATGTACATGGAAGTGAAAGGGTATATGTAAAACGAAGACACTGATACATCATTTCACATGCATTAATGTGACTGCGACCAATACCATTGCTAAAACCTGCTGATCTTTGAAATTCAATAGTTTTCTTATTTTGATTCCATTTTAAGAAACTTAAACTGTCCAGTATTTTGTGATTCTGCTTTTATTCTACTCTGTTCACTAAAGTCAATTTGAAGATGATGGCATTCAAGTCAAACACACTGCTGTCATACTTTCCGGATGAATCTGCCAGAGTGAAAAATTCACAGAAATGAAACGTAGCAATTAGGGCCTTTCTAATAATGTTTTACTAACTTGACTTTGTTAATTGCCCAGAAATACATGTTCACTGCATTTTCAACTAACTATAACAAAATAAGCTGCATTAAATTATGATGTGTCAAAGTCTGAATTCAATAAATTGATAATCTTGATATACAGTGCATTTTGTAATATAGGATTGGCAGAGGGTCCTATGCACATACATGTATTTTGTCATTTATCATTGCTCATTAGGTTGCAGCAATTGAATAGAGAAAAAAAAATCAAGTTTTGTTATTTATGCTGCAGACTTCATCATGCCAAATAAAGGACACATGAGTCTCAATTCTCAAAAGTAATCTCAATCACAAATTATAAGAGAGAGAAAAGGGAGCATTATTATGTAAATTTAATTGTAGAAAACTACAACATACACACTATCAGGCATATCATCAAACAAGAGGACAATCCAATTCAAAATCATCAAGACTTATCATGCATTTCAACAAGCCACAAGCACCTCAACAGCTGTGTAAAAATTTGCATATATCAAATGCAGCACAAACCATGTCTTCCTTCCTTAAGAGTGCAAGTACACGCCTGTATTACATAACAAGCAACTCATCTTCAAATGATGTAGCATCCACAGGGGACAAAGCGAAAACACAAACAGGTCATCAAATAGTGAAGGTAGGGCTGAGCAAAGAATTACTTGACTGAAGTGGCGTAAGATCAAGTCTTCCTAAAACACAATGCGAGATCACTTACAGCATTATTACACATGCACCACTACATGTCCATATTTTCAAGACAATTGATACTGTCAGAGTATAAAGGTCCCAGGGCCGAGGCTCTGGAAATACAAAGTTCAAATCCAGTCCAACTCACACATCTGTGGAGATGTCGTAGTCTACTATGTCCAGTTTCAAATTTCAGAAATACAAATGAAAGTTCTTAACTACATTTGAGTGACAATATCCAATATTACTTTCTAGAAGAGCAATGCAGATACTAAGAAGTGTTTCATCAAATTTAAAATGTCCTGACGTAACTGAAATAACAAGAAAAGTACTGAGAGAGCGCAAACCTCTGCCAAGCAGCTCATTTCCACCCATGCACGCATGCTGATAATTACCCTTTCTCCAACTTATGATAAGAAACCTTATATTTACCTCATCTACTAGCAGCTTTTGAACTAGCTGCACACTGCACCTCAAGCATGCGCTCAATGTGCATGTGCACACCTCAAATATACACAGCTCGAATTCCACTGTTCTTTTGCCCTATTTGCCAATGATAACCATTCAAAAGAATTGAAAAAAGAGTGCTAAATCCAGACAGCCATCTGGATTACTATCAAAATTGAATCATTTTTTTCTTGTGTCATTAACTCTTCCAGTAACTCTGAGTTATTTTGCAAACAGACAGACAGGCAAAACCAATGACAACAGAGGCAGACTCGTACTTGCTATTACCATTGTCACTTATAACTATCACTTTTACTTTGTACTTCTGTTACCATTATTATCAAATAACTAAATTTATGAGTAATATAGTTAATATTACAGTTACTACAAACTGAATACTTACAGTACCTATAGTTTCATTTACTAATACTGATTACTTCAATCTTCTATTACTATCACTGTGATTACACAGCAGAGAGAACATTGGTTTGTCTACTTTGGAAACACTCTCACCTGCTGAAAGGAAAAAAGTGTACACTGTAGTGTACATATGTAAATTATCATTATATTAACAAATTATAACAAGAAGTATAACAACTTCGAAGAAATATGAACGAACACAGTCAGAATTTCCTTATCACCTTGCAGATTTGAAATCACAGTCACTTTCTCTCCTAGTCATAAGGAAACATATTCTGCCAACCTATTGGCAGTATTTTTTTGAGGTAGCATGGTGCAGTATGTCCTACAAAAAAAAACACCACACACACACACAATTGCATTTCTGCATTGATAACTTTCAATATTATTAAACTGCCTGAATGCTATTTCAGATCTAAAAATTTAACATCTTATCTATATTTTGTAGAAAACCCTATTCACTTTGGTTATACGGTCACAGAGAAATGTGGATCATTGTAAATCATGTCATAGGTGTCTTTCTTCCAAGTTTAGCACTTGCATGCTCTCAGAACAACAATGGACAGAACTTGGAGGGAAGGGATTCCTGACATGCTCCACAAAGATCCTCATTTCTCTTTGACCACCGAAGCAAATTGGATGTTTTTCTTTTTTTTTTTTTCTTCTTCTTTTTTTGTAAGATGTGGGTAATAAGTTATAGTTTCATACCCTGAAATTATATTCAGATTGATTCGCTATTTTGGGGTCCTATTGTAATTATTGTTGGGATGGGACAAACAGTCTATTACACTTTAAGGTATATCTATGTTGTTGCTGGTAAGGCAAGTCTCAGAAAGAAAGTCCAATTTCAGCTCTGTGGTCATTGCCTACATAGGACTCTTATGCCAGGAAGTGCGCATGAAATGTGACATACATCTGACAAATTACATAACATGCTCTCCGTTCTTCAAATCTATTGTCATCATCCACTGTTAATCTTCATCTGTTCTTGTCTAGAGGGCCTCTTCAGCTGAATTATACACCTGCCAACATAAATGGTACTGACTTCCTTTCCTTCCCTGATCTATCTCCTGATTCCTTTAGCTCCTCCATTATCAGTCATTTTCTTCCCAACCCCACCCCCATGAACAACAATAAATCAAAACAATGCATTCACAATCTATCACAATTAAATTTGGGCTCTACAAAATAAACCCACACATTCCTTCTTCCCATTTCACATTGTGCCATCTTTCAAAGCTGTAATATTTTGTTTATTTTTGCTCATTTTATCTCTATTTGTATGGATAGAAACTTGGGACAAGTTATAAAACATCTTTTTGTTGCGATTGTTTTTTTTGTTTTTTTTTGGGGGGGGGGGATTTGTTTGTTTGTTTGTTTGTTTGTTTTTTGGTGCTCTTGGAGAAAAAGGGGCAGGGCATCACTCTCTACCCAGAACAACCGAGCTGCTACTCACCGTGAAGATTACCCAGAAGACAAAGCAGGTTGACATAACAATAATGAAGGGATAGAAATAATACACATGCGGGAAATCGCCGCCGCCAAAGAGCGTCACCGTGTATCTGCCGGAGGAGAGAGGGAGACGCACACCCACATTTTGGAGAGGAAGAAAGACATACACAGACAAATGGAATAGATCGACTTTTGCTCCTCTCAACCCAAGTTTAACAAGTGTGTGCACACAAAGTTCTGGCAACTTAGGGAGTATCGCCAGTCTCAGTTGAAATCATATAATGGCATGCTGTATGCGGTGTATGCTTGTTACATGGAAGGGCGTCACTGAGGCTCCCTAGGTGAGTGATTATGAGCGCAGGAACACAAGATGGGTGGAAATACAAGTTGCTTCTTATCTTTCCTGTATGATATAGTGATGACAAGGTGCATCTTGGTACTGCAATGCAATGCTAATGCATTTGTGAAAGAAAACTACATGCATGTGAAGACAGAGTATATGTAAGTTGTTTTGTCTTTTTTCAATGACATATTGATGGCAGTGGTTGTCAGTTATTAAATGGATGTTTTCACAGATGAGAGTTCTACAATGTATGTGGCTGCAGGCATTGCCTCTGGGGATGAGATTTTATGAAGCACAAAGTAAAATTAAGCAAGTTGTAGCTTTTACTACAGGAATATTAAGAGCTTTAGAAGTGTAAAGGCATAACATAGGGGCAGCTCTATGAATTCCGTGAAGGGGAGGCACCTTGACTTGACAAAATTAAGGGGGGGGGGTGGAGGCACACGCCCCCAATTGTTTTCCTTTTACAAGTGTATTTCTTTTGTTCTAACAAAAAATAAAGAGGGGGTACGCCCCCCCCCCCCCCCCCCCGATCCATCATTGTTACAGATTTAAGGGAACATAAGATATATGATGTAATTCAGCATCCATACATAACACTCTCTAAATTTTGACACTTTGCCAAAGTGGGTCATAGTCTGTTTATCACAAGGACTACATCAGCATAATTATGGCTCCACTGCAGGACTGACTTTATGCAGCTTCACAACTCTTTTTTTCCAAAAAGACCCTACTAAAAGATGAGTTCTCATCCTGTGCATGCCTTTGATTTGTGTCCATCATGCCATCACTCCTCATGACAGCCTGGAGGTGCGCAGAAACTATCCTTGAGGCCTGGTCGTCATAGCAACCCCACTCTCTACTACTGCGAATCTGGTTCAATGAACTGCTTGGGAATCACACAGCCAGAGCAGGCATCCAGAGCAGGCATCCAATATACTCGATATAATGAGGGACCCATTCTACAGGATACATATTCAAACAATGAAAGGTATGACCACTAGTAGTAACCTTGGCAACAGCTTCAGTGCTCACAGCACTTTTGTTACATGCAGGATGTTGCCATAGTAACAGCAACTATTGCAGTTGCATTCACTGCAAATATCTTTTATTAACAAGGCCTCGCGTCTAAATGAATGTAATCTGCACAAGCACCAGTGAAGGCCCTCCTTCTTTCTTCTTTCATTCAAAGGTATTTCAATTGAAATAGGATTAGTAACAATGTGTGCCCTACTGGGACAGAATGTTATTAAAGCTTGTGGGTAATGATTTCTGTTTCTTTTATTTTAGTATCATCAAATGTTTCTAACATGAAGCTTATGCAATAATTCATAATTTAACCCTCGTGACTTCAAAAGTCCCACCAAACAAAGCTGGCCTTCAGATTATTTAATTAACATTTCAGAAAGAAAGAAAAGAGAATGGATTTAAAGTGCCGATGTAATCCCTCATATGATACACGTATGGTAGAACACCAAGGACAAAATTGGCCAGTTCAAACAATACAATGATAGGCTTCGCGAGGCGTGGGGGAAGTTTCTAATTTTGAACCTATTCTTGGATTTTGACAATCAAAAAGGAAGCAATTTCAATATAAAACATGCCATGTTTGACTCTATATGATTAATTTCTAATCATTTCCAGCCAAGTTACCTCATTCAGCAGTTTTCTATGCTCCAGTGTCTGTGACATAATCAGGGTAACATGATGACAGATAGAAAACACACATAAAGTACATGTATGTGTGCATCTTACTAAGGCCTCTGCTGAATAGCTGTCTGGGGGGAATTCTACAGGTGGACTCACTTATTTGCTTGCACTGTGGGGCGCACAAGTTCCAGCAAAGTTTCTGGCAGAGGGTCAAGTCGTAATTTGGCCATCCCCCAGTGCCAACGGTAAGGGGTCAGCGAATTGGGGGGGAAACACCTTAAAGGGGATGGCTAGTAACTGATCAGTGGGAATCAGTGGGAATGCTGAGGGATGATTGTTCCAATCCTTGTGGGATTCATTTAAGAGTACATTATATATCTATTCTTGTGTGAAAATTATTTGCTTCAGAATGGTCTCATATTCAAGTAATGTGCAGTTTAATGTTTCCAGGTAAGCGTCCCTGGTCAGTGACGGGGCATTAATCTGCACATTACTTGAATATGAGACCGTTCTGAAGCAAATAATTTTCACACAACTGTAGATATATAATGTACTCTCAAATGAATCCCACAAGGATTGGAACAATCATCCCTCAGCATTCCCACTGATTCCCACTGATCGGTTACTAGCCATCCCCTTTAAAGCTAGAACAGATTTTGTTTTTGTGGGGCCCCATCTATAGAGATTTATGGGAGATAAGCATGGCGACATGCTCACATTAATCCTCCACCTTACTGTACACTGTTCACCTAATTCAAGTGGCACCAAATAAAAGTGCAACAGATGGACTTGATTATGATATGTACAGTAGACCCTTGGCTACTTGAAGTGGAAGTGAAAACACCTGTCAATCAGCTATCAATTTCAGCTGCTTCCTTTTATGTGTTTCTGGTCTATGACTGAAAGACACCTATCTAGTGTACAGTGGGATACTGATGTCCCTGGGGAAGGTTCATTAACCCGTTGAGGATGGACTGATTTTGCTACAACACACATTTCCCACTGACACTTGCCTGAGTATCCACGGGACTCGTCCTCGATGGGTTAATTACAAATACGGAGGAAGGCAGGGCAACTAGGAATACTGTTCTAATAGCATGGCTGTTTGTTTGTTTGTTTGTTTTCATACGACTGTCATTGACATTCTGTGAAAAGTGAAGATGTCAAGAAATTGTAGCCAACAATGGTTGCGAAGAGCGTATAATGTGAAAAACATCTCTATCTAGAAATACCTTAAAGGTTCTGTTTACCTTTGGGAGCAGTTATTTTAAAAATGTTCAAATTATCACATTTGATGCATATGTGTAGGTCTGTTGAATCACAAAACATCCTACTACATAAAATTTCACAATAAAGCCTTAAATATAAAGAGATAGCAGTATTTTTCTCAATAAACCATAACTGTAGACAGTTCAGTCTGGAAACATTTTCATTATAATTACTGTTCTCATTTTTGTGTATTTAACAATTAACTTAACATTGAATATACTGATTCAAATTTTTACAGTGGTTGCTTCTATCCCTAACTCACATTTTGAGACTATTGTAAAGCACTAATGCTGGGTTTTTGTTTCACCTGCAAATGGTAAATTATGCCTTTAATCAGTTGTTACCACAGACAGAAGTCTAGGAATTATGCCTTCAGAAAGCAGTTTATCAGCAGGGGGGGGGGGGGGGGGGGTAATTATTCAAATCAATGATTCTTGCTTCAAGTTGTTTTAATTGCAACTGATTGACAAATTCCCTATAGACATAAATAAACACTGATTATTCAAGGTTGTCAATAGCTACACATGGGCATGTAGTAGAAACTTGAATGTCTATCACGCAAAATCTGAATATTTGGATGTTTGATTGCGTCAATGAAGAGCAATTTGTCAAGGGGGTATTTGTTTTAAATATAGACATCTTGATACTGAACACCTACAAGTGTACTTGTAGATTCAAAACTCTTTGTATATCTAAATAAGTGTTTACTGCATCCAAGGGGAAGATCATCATACTGTGCAGTCTGCCAAGTTGGGCAATTTGTTGAAATTGATTCCCCCCTTTTCCCTAATGTTTAACAGTCTAGATGTTCCTCAACTCGTTGAGGACGAGTCCCAAGTATACTCGGGCAAGTGTCTATGGGAATTGTGTATGTAGCAAAATCAGCCCATCCTCAATGGGTTTTGATAAAGGTACAATAGTTTACACACATCTATAGGCTAGTACTGTACTAACTAAAAATTGCGGAAACATGCAGAGGCATACTATTCTTGAAAACTCTTTTCGTACAACTGTACAAATAATTAGCTCACCCATTCAACGCCCTCGACCTATAAACTCCTTACTGGGACATATCAAGTTCTCTTTGCAAATAAACATTCATCTGCAAAATTTGTCAGAGTGCTGGCATCTTACAGCAATAAAAAATGAAAACTCAAAGAAAGTCTTTGTATTCAGCCACAGAAAATGACGTCTTCTTATAACCAGGAGTGTAAATTTAGAATGAAAGAGAGGGCCTGAAATACATCTGCATGAAGCTATTTTGTACACATGAGGGCCTGAACTTTGATACTGCCGGGGCTTGAATTTGGGCTTTTGCGTGAAAAAACTAGAATCCCTGTAACAACGTTTGGCTTAAACTGGGATAGCATGAAAAGACGGGGTCACGACTGGGGCATCAAACTGAAATTCTACACCTCATCATGTGTCCAAAAGGTACAAATACATGTAGTAGGTAATATGTCCAGTATCTATCCATGCAGAGAAGGTAACATCAGACCAACAATGAATTGGTTTCGAGCCCGGAATGCTTCCTGAGAGTTACCATGCAGACAGGTACAGCAGCAAAATAGGGACTGCAAAAATGAAGTGTTGCCGTGACAACCAGACTATCAAGCATCATCTGCAATCTCCGGGAATGAGTCAGCGAGGATATGCCGAGTGGGAATCTTTGGGAATCTACCCATAACATTGCCGTCCCCCGCTGGGAGGGGCAACGAGACGCATTATCGGCATCATTCGAGGGCATCGCACATCCATCACACCACAGAGCTTCCGACCCCCTGGCCCTGGGACGACGACTGTGATCATCTGAAAAAACATACAAGACAGCGACACTTTGCCAAAAAAAAAAGAAAAAAAAGTCGAAAAAAGTGGAAGTTTGTATCACAACTGCCCCCGGGACAGGCAACTCTATGACTCACGCTGCCTTCTGCTTTGAATGCTTTCACATCGAATGTTCAGAATACATCCTCTCCTCTGGGGGCTGTTTTTCTTCACAGTGGGTGTTGCTTTAACTCTTTTACTGCCACCAGTTACCAGCTTGCACACAATATGAACAGCATTACATGAGACACAGTCTTGGGAGGATTAAGAGAGTTAACTCATCAGAAGACCAACAGGTTCAATTCATAAAAAGGTTCCCAAGACACTTGCATGAGATTTTTACTGAAAATTTGCACATCTTGCTCTTGTATGGAATATCTTCTTCCTCGTTTGGATCCAGCTGGAATGTTGAGGAGCAATTTGAAGAAGAAGATCTTTGCTTCACAGATAAGTGTTGACAAGGAACAACAGGGACTTTTCGATTTCACATCCTGGACGTGGACGGCGAGATAATGATGTCATTTAAAAGAACTGCGCATGCTCTAGGTTATCCAGCACGTCCAACGCCAGAATCGAAAACATGTCTTCTACAGCATTTCATGTCCTCCTAGATTCAGGACGGGGATGACATCATCGCCTGGCATGCCAATTGCCAGCCAGCGGGAGGGGACGGGGGCCCGTCGTGAACGGCGTGCACTAAAAAGTGATAACACCATGGACGTAACGAGTGGACTACAGCCATTCAGGACAGCTCTAGTGTGAGAATGGTTTCTAAAATGTTCCTACTTTTGGACAGTGTCATGATACAGTCTTGGGGAGGGAAAGGGGAGGTGATGACATAACCCTTCTGATGATAACACATCATAACCTTTTCATAGTCCACTTATTATTTCTACATGTCAAATCCAGCACTTCTGAAAATCGGAAGGTGGCCTGACCCCTTTATAACAATGAACAATCGTATAATCATATGGCCTTGTTTACCCAAGTTACCTCTTCAGTGCAAGCATTGTTTTCTTGTTTGTTTGTTTATTTTCGTTGAATGAATCATTACTCCCACATTAATGCTTGGCTCCTACCTATATACATATAGATTACAAGCAACAAAATGGGAATAAACATCTTGTTGACATATATTTGTATTCAGCAGGACTCCAACCCAGAATCTCCTGTTTAATATCCAGAACCTCACCCACTCTCCAATGGTCCACTCTTAACTTTGAGAGGTGGATACATAAAATATGATCACAAAATACACACTCAAAGTAAGAACACCTTGCCCTTACAGAAGACTAGTTTGCTGTACTATGTATGTTGTGTACACCATCTTTAGCCCTCTGTGAGAAATCCTTGTCAAATGGAAAGAAACCCAATCTCCCACTACCCGTGAGGTGGAGAATTCCACAAGCTGGTCACATCTATTTGCAGCCTTTCACATCGAACAGTGTTCAAACACACACAAACACTCAAAAACACATGCATACACACATATACAAACATACATACACACATACATACATCAATACATCAATTGAAATGAATTGAATTGAATATATACATACAAATATACACACATACATACATACATATCGTCGCTGGGGTGAGAAGACCTTGTATCTGCAATTTTGGTGAAAATGAGTTTTTTGGATTAATGGTCAAATAATGGGTTACGTGATGTCCTGTCCAAATCCCAACTGTCTTACTCCAAAAATGAAGCCACCACGGCGTGTCAAAGGAAAGGCTATCCCATTTGCCACAGTGCTGTGGCCGCCATGTTTTTTGGCTCTCCTGAACATTTGACATTTTGTAGATACGAGGTCTTATCACCCCAGCGACGATATATGCATTCATACACAAAAATATACACATCAAGGACAACATTTTGACCTTTTTCGGGACAAAGTATTTCGGGGTGCTTATTGTTTCTTCACAAGAACTCAGCACTATGGTTACGACTAATCTCCTTGGTTATTTTCTAAACTATATCGCACTTCTTCACAAGCAGGCATACATGATTTTTACCTCACAGACACTTGCACTAAGACTAGCTTACCCATCTCTCTGACAGAATGAAACTTATAGCAACACCTTGATAAGATTGAAAGCATGTGTCAGTAGTCTTTGGACAAGACATTTTAGTTTCCTTGCTGTAGTTTTGAATTCATTGAGTAATGTTTCGAGAGTTCACCTCAAGGCCTAAAATGACAGAAATGTCAGGAACCTTGTGCCTGCGGTTTGGACTTTGGGTTCTTCCCTACTACACAAATACAGGCCTGGATATTGTGCTCAGACTTGTATATATACACAAACATCTGCAGTAAAGGATCATTACAAAGTGTCACCACTGATTTGGCTGTGCAGTAGAGGTGAGCAATTTGAAGGGGGGGGGGGTGGGATACCATATTCACTCTCACATTGTGCAAGTGGACATAAAGTTGTGAAGGAATTTGTTGAAGTTATGGATGGGTATGCTTCACATGACTCCCAATATTATTTGACATAATTTCTTTTGACCAAATTTTGAATCACTTACAGCAACACTTGCCCAAATAGCTTCAGAATTTCTATGTTACAAAAATAGCACATAATTTATTCTCTCTCAAGTTCAATCACTTGGTTCCTGTTCAGTGATGACTGCAAAATACTGGGCAAAGGTTGGCAAGCTAATCTTTGTGTGAATAGCTCTGCTCCTGATGCACAGTGATTCCGTATCATAATAGGCTTTTACCGCTCTACACTCATAATGCTATAAACAGGTGAATAAAATATTGCCATTATGATCACTGTGTTTTCTAAGACAACATAACTCCAAGAAATGCAAGATCACAAAAACCGAAATAACATGCAAGAAGTTTGCACCAGGTAATTTTGCACCTCAAAGATGGATAGAGGAGAAGTGGGGGGGGGGGGGGGTGGTAGTGGAGGGGGGGCAGGGACAATCCACTGTTGGAGGGCGGGGTGGAATCTTTAGTGCATGCTTTTTCAAGTGGCAAAGCAAAAATGTATTTCTAAACTTCAATTCCTTGTTTGCAGCATTGAGCTTCTCCTGGAGTGAGAAGTGGAGACGGAGGAAATCACAGACACACAACACTCATTTCACACAGAATGCTTGCCTAACCCCTTTAATAACTCCTTGTGTTAACTCAATATCAATTCCACACACTTGTCATCTCAAAAATGACATACAGTGGACAGAGTTGATCTCCAGGTACATGTACATGTATGCGGTGAAAGAGAGGGGGTTGGAGCAATCGGTTACGGGTGCAGACACATCCTCTTCTTGACGCAGGAGGACGGGGAGGGTAAAAGACCTCGCGGGAGGGATATGCGGCGGTAGGAGGGGGTACCAGGACAACTACTAGTACTCGCCACCTCTCGACTTACCCCGTACAGCACGAAGAATAGGAGGCAAGTGGACGTGACGCTAATGAAGGGCAAGAAGTAGTAGCCCCACGATGGGGATTCATAGGGTAAAAGAATCACCTTGAACCTGAGGAGGATGCAGGGGAGGACAGGACAACATGATATAAACAAAAATAATCATTCCAACTAAAAAATAAATGAATGAATAAATAAATAAAATATGCATGGAAATCTGGATCTCTGGATCCCCCTGTTAAGGATTAATACATGGAAGGGCGAGGAGGGTGGTTGAACCGTGTTGGGCTGCGACCAAGGAGACAGCCAAGTCCTGAGATTGACTGCAGCTGGAGTGATGGGTTCAAAGTGCAGAAACAGAAGACGAGATATCAAGCAACAGGTGTGTATAAAATGGGTCCAACGTTCAATGCCCAAGATTGTACCTGCACTCTGTTTGACAGTATTGGCTGTAAGAGCTTCCATGACGTTCAGTGTTCAGTACCCAGGACCAATTTAAGGCACTCTTTCTGATGGTATGGGCTTCAATAGACTTCAAGCTTCTATAACTTCACAAAAGTGCTTCACAGCCTGCTTCCCCCCCCCCCCCCCCCCCCCCCCCCTGTCAGCAGACTGGTCCATAGCAATAAAAACACATTTCTATGATAATCATGCCAAGTTGCAAAAATTCACATGTCACAGCCAGGGAAATACTGGTATGCCACATGCACTTTTACTCATAGCAAAATATAATACTAAATAAAATCAGGCAGGCTTTCCAGTTCTCTTGCCAGCTTATAAAAAAATGTCCAACTTTAAGAGAGCCTCCTGCAAAATCACGGACACTTGGCAGCTCTGCTCATGACAGCTGACTAATTCTACGAGGTGCTAAGAAAGCAATTTGCTATTTTTAGTCACAGATCTAACTGAAGCTACATATACAAGAATAGTATTTACTTAAAATGGCTTCTGTTTCTCCTTTCCTTTACTGCACATAATTTAACTATGTCTACCCCCAACAAAGCAATACTTTAAAACCTCTGGCCTATTTCGGTAAGAGTCAATGAGCTTCGTCACAGACGCTAATTGAGTTGCACTCACGATTATCCCTCCCATCTCCACCCCGGTGACTCCTTTTCACCTGACCCGACCACCTCCAATGCAAGGGGCTGAATCACCCTCTGGTTTTAATACTGGCTACCACCAAATTCGGTTCAAGTGGTGCTCTCTCCACTCCATTCGGAAGCCGAATTACAAAAGGTTTTCGTGGATTATTGGTTTTTGGTCATTCTTGTTGTCTTCTTGTTTTCATCTTCATTTGTCAAATGTGAAAATATCTACCTTTCTTTTCATACTATATAATAGATACCTTTCTTTTTACACTAGCAACTCCTGCACAGTTCAATGGTTCAAAGTTTTAGAAGAAAAAAGTAGCTTGCTCATGCAGTATATGATCAATTTTTTTCATTCAGATATCAAGCCAGACCAATGCATCTGATTATACAACTGTATCTGATACCTCGCAATCAGTATACAATCTAAGAGTTTGTTATTACCGTTTTATTTCTACAATAAACATTCATTTTGAAGTTGAATTCCTGACCCTACAAAACACAATGGCATTGATTTCATGTTCAGAACATTTTTCAAGAGAGCAAAGTCTGACAAATCAGAAAGATGAGGCAAAAATCAACGCACACGATAAAGTCAATGCCCCAAACAGGCTGGTCTTATGACCCGTATCTTCTTTATGTTTTTTAATCATGCATTGTTTACTGTGTGTCAGCATAAACACTGTATAAACCTTCCCACCTTTGAACCATACTCAGCAATTTGAGATAATTCACACTTGGCTCGCATCCATGGATGCCGGCTGCAGACTGCAGCCACAGAACAGCTGAACGTGACTATTAAAACGCCATGAAGTCTGCGACTACAGCCAATACCGACAGGCTAGCAATTTCATCTCTGTTTACTTTGCCCCACATGTCACATAAGAAATGATAACGTGGAAAGACTACTGACATGAAAACCCCTGCAATGAATCTCTTGTTTACTTTCCATTTATTACTGCGGTACAACTTTACTGCTGCCCCCTCCCCCTCCCCCCCCCCAAAAAAAAAAATGCACCAGTCTTTGTATAGCAGTGGGAATAACATCTAAACAGAATTACTGAACACTTGAATCTTTGGGTCTCTGTCACTGAGCCTCGAACACATCATTTCCAGCTGCGAATCATCCGTAGTCTGTATTCGCGTAGAAGAAGACGGAGGCATATTTACGGGAGTCTGGGAGTTGGTTGGTGGAGTCAGGCGTTGTTGGGGGGAGGGGAGCAGGAAGGGAAAGAAGGTGGGGGAGGGGGGAGAAGTGTACAGGATACTCACCGAATAGAGGATGAGAAATGCTACACAGGAGGTACTCATGCAAATAAATGGGAGCATGTAAAAGGTCCAGTGATAGTAGGCATATGGGTAGAGTGTCACAGACCACCTGTGATAGAATAGGCAAGTTAGAACACAGACGTGCAGTTATCTAGTACGCTACCCGTACGTACACGGTGCATTGAGTGTGAACACATCCAGGGCTCTATGTATGTGCAGGTGTTTGGCAGGTGACAACCCCAATAATCATTACGCAAGCATGTAGAGTTCCATGGTGAAGGAGGGTGTGGTCATGAATGAAATCAACTTAATAGCAAAGTTCGTATGTAGGCATGCACAAAGTTAGTCAACTGCTGTGCCAAGCATTCAAAGTAGAACACAAAATCTAACACGTCTGATGGTATATTACTCTCTTTTCTGTTTTCTTCTTTTTCAAATGCATGATGTGATAAGATGCCAGACATGCATTATGATATGCAAATTAGCTCACGATGCAAGTGACTGCTAGCAGGCAAAACATGCACAAAATCAGTTATGTGCCGATCATAGTATGAAGGAAGGTGAGCACAAACACACACAGAAGAGACAAAAAAAAAAAAATGAGGAGGGAAGGAAAGTACTAAAAAGTAATGACTGAAACAGGAAATGGGTTTAGAACGGATAATTGTGGTGGTACTAATAATTCTGGATGTTTTAGAATTTTAGCATTAGGCAATCAAATGTCAGCTTTTTCTCAAATTATGGCAGACTTTAACAACAGCTGCCTACTGATCTCTGACCGTACACACAGAGTGACATGAGAGATGAGGAAGTATTCCTCTTTTTCCTTTTTTTTTTAAAGTATCTAGAACTTGAGGAGGATGGGTCGTTAAATGTTTCTGGCTTCTTTTGGCTTCTACTACCATCACATCTAACCCAGCAAGAATCATGTATGTGGTTTGGTGCTGTATCTTGTTATGATGTCTTTTGGGATTCATAGTGCTTTCAACTTTCATACGGTAAAAAAAAAAAAAAAAAAAAAAAAAAAATGTCCTTTCACCTGCGCCCTCTGTTGTGGGTAATTTAGTATCCCACTTTGTTTCACTGTGCAAAATTTACAAAAGCTTTTAGATTCTCATGCTCATAACTGATTCATAACTGTTTATATTCGGAGTGTGTTTCTGATTTTGTGTAGATTTAATGAACTGAACAAGTACTGTCTCATCTTTCTCCAATAAAGGATACAGAGTAACATTAAGAGATGCCAGGAATATAGTTTTAAACTGCTATTAAACTGTCACCTACTTTATTTAACCAATAGTCACAAGGCCCATATTAGACGATGACTATAATTGGCTGAATAGATTGGGAATCCCAACAGAACATATTCTCATCTTCAAAGGTTTTGAGGACACTGATGACCAGCCATATATACCGGTATGCCACTCAACACATGCATGCACACACACACACACACACACACACACACACACACACACACACACACACACACACACCATCATACACACACCACACACAAACACATAATGCAAATGCACCCATGATAAACACACACACACACACAAACACATACACTAAAACACACTGGTATCATGTAAGATGTACTTTGCACCTGCATGACAATGACCACTATATGAAGTTCTCAGTTCTCAGTTGGGTTGACTGTATTATCACAAAGGGTAACCTGTTGAGTTCTAGGCATTTCTAGATGGTGGTACTGACTGGATTTTTTACAAGAACTGGAAGAACACACACCCTTTCTAATAGCTTTAGCATAGTACACAACTGCAATAACCAATTGCAAATAACCAGCAAGGAACATAAAAACTGATTATCTATGATTGGTAAATCATTGCCAGATAAGTGTCACACATACACACACAAACATTTAAAAAAAAAACACACACAGAAAAAACATACACACTAAAACTGGAGATACCATTACATTATTTTGTTTTCCACTTTTCTTCCTTTTTATGATGCTGCTCAAAAGCAGTAACTGACCGATTCCTTGACCGATATTGAAAAGCCAAAAGATCTCCCATTGTCTTTAATAGTAATAGCTACAAAAACTGACCAATGTTGTCCATACCCATTTCACGCAAGCACCACACTGGGTTACTGGTGACAAGAAAAATGAACTTAATTTTTTTTTTTTTTTAATTCTTGGCACTAATATTGAGCTACGTAACATGTATCAATCACACATGCAGTATGATTAATGCATCATGCAGTTGCCTATTTGTATTTGGGGAAGCTAGAATAGTTTTCAGTTATTTTTAGGAGATGCATGCACTATTTTGTATAAAAACACTCTGGTATCTTAAATCATATCAGAGGTTTTAAAAAAGTAACATCTGAAGTGAAGTTTGTGGTTTTCTTCATTGTCTCTGTTGAAAATTGACCTTGATTAAGACTAACATATTCTAAGGGGGAGGAAAATTAAGATTACAAATAAAAGTTGGATATTGTTGATATCAAAGATAAGGAGACAGAGTGATCGAACTTACCATGAAGCATAGCATTACGATGAAACATATCCCTACAATGCTTGCGAATGGGATGAGGTATATGTGATACGGAAAGGTGAAGCCAGGAGTCATGATAACCAAAAACCTAGGGGTGGGGAAGGGTGGGGAGATAGGCAGTGGTAAAGGGGTAAGGATAAAGAGGGGATGGGGTAAGGACAGGGTAGGGAGGGGTAAGGAAGTGGTAGGGAAGGGGTCGGAAAGGGGTAGGGAGGGATGGCAAAGGGGTCGGGGCAGGGTAGGTAGGGGTGGAGAAGGGATAGGCAAGGGGTAGGGAGGTATAGGGAAGGGGATAGAAAGGGGTTGGGGAGGGATAGTGGAGGTATAGGGAATGGGTAGGGGTAGGGAAGGGGTTAAGGGGGGAGAGGTAGGTAATTAGGTGAGTAGGGTAGAGGAAGGGAAGGAAAGTACATAGTGACATATGCAGTAATAAAACGAGCCGAGGGGGGGGGGGGGTAGATAGACACAATGTGTACAATTATTTTGCATGCAACAGAAAGTTCAAAGCAATGCACCAATATGATAAAATAAACAGATTAAAATGATAATTGAAAATAATCATAATATATTGCACAGTGAATTATTCAGCAAAATCAAAGACATTTTTTGGGAAAAAAAGAAAGTAGAGATATTCAAAATAAATATAAATATAGCAAGGAAATCCAACAAATTGCATGTCACCATGGAGCATAACAATGATACATTCATGTGTAAACAGCACAGGACAATATCGGCAGAGTGGAGGCAATAAACGATACACAGATACCAAAGTATGGAGGTACAGTGCAAGATGAAAACATTAAAGTTTATAAGCGCACAAATTACATGACAGCAATACAACAACAAAAAAGTAAACACAAGTTATAATCACCATTATGGAGATAATGACATAAACAGAGATTTTGTCAGTAACAGTCAGATTTGAACATTTAAACAGAGAGAAAGGGGTTGAATGGATATAATATCATGCAAAGCACGGAGAATGGGGTCAGAAATGGGATAGTATGATGTCAGAATAGTTGTGGAGGGGGGGGCATGCACAGGATAGAGGCAGGTTGAGGAACATGGGTGGGAAAAGAAAGATGGAGAAAGAAAAAAAAATGATTATTGTAAATATCAAATGCAGGACACTGAAGTACACGCACATTTAAACATCGGCTGCCAAAATGTATGGTCAAATTAAAGTCCAATTACTTGGAAAAGAAAGTCTTGCGAGGTAAGTATGCTGCCACAACATTATGTGAAGAGATGAATCAACATATTCACAGTTCAATACAGACATCTATTTGTGATATATGCCTAGCACAGAGGTATGCATGCAAACAGATTTGTCACGAATGAGCTGCATGTAATGACTTGACGACACATCTGAAAAAAAAAAGAATATGACTGTAGATAACAACTGGCTAGGAGTAAGTTGACTCAAAGAAAAAGTTTGTGTGTGTGAAAAGAAACAGTCTATCAAAAACCGTTTGTCAAATGAGAACAAAGTTTTCCCACTGCACATCTATTAAATTATGTTCTTGTTTAATACTTCTTGGTTTGTGGAGAATGCACTTGCAACTGATTGGCAATTTGGATATAAGGAGAACATCTTTATTGCTTGCCAAATCACAATGATAAAAATACAATCAGAAGAACATAATACTCTTCGAGAGAAAGTCCGCATACCAACGAACATCATAAGTTTTGAAACCTCAACAAGTTTGAAAGTGTTATGAATAGGTTTTCATTGTTCAGCAAAAGGGCACATAGATGAGATTGTGTCTTTCTTCAACACCTCATTAAAAAAAAAAAAAAATCCTCATTTTATGACACCTGTGGGCTTAATAAGAAACAAAACTGTGCACCGGCTCATGATCACCTCCCCATTAGTATGAGTGAGAGTTTAATAAAGCATGGTCGTGAGTAGAAAGTGTACAACCACAATATTATGCTATGAAGGTACAACATGTGAGCTATGTAGGCCAGGGCAGTTACATACAACTCAACAGCACAGAGTGAGTAGGTACAATCTGGTGCAAATTTGCCAAGCAGTACATTGAAACTGGTAATGCCAATTATTACTGTGTGAGTGACTGTGGTTTTAATGGCAGCGGTGGTTACATTGTGCCAGTGCTGGCAGTGGTAGCAGTGGTAGCAGTGGTAGCAGCAGTAGTAGTGGTACTAGTGATGTACAGACATACACAGTGTACATAAATAGCACTGGAAGATAAGGATACAGAGGCGTATATATGGTAGTGGTGGTGGTAGCCAAGGTGGCAGCTATAGCAGGAGGAAGAACGGATGTAGTACTGGTAGTAGTAGTAGTAGTAGTAGTAGTAGTAGTACAGCTACAATGTAGTAGTAGCAGTAGTAGAAGTAGTAGTATAAGTAGTAGTAGTAGTAGTAGTAGTGGTAGTAGTAGTAGTAGGTATGTAGTAGTAAAAGTAGTAGTAGGAGTAGTAGTAGTAGGAGTAGTAGTAGTAGTAGTAGGTATGTAGTAGTAAAAGTAGTAGTAGGAGTAGTAGTAACAGTAGTAGTGAGTAGTAGAAGTACTATAAACAGTGGGAGGCAAATTGGTAATACAATGTAACATTTTAAGTAATGGAATTGGTAGTAGTAGTAGTAGCCCATGGTAGCAGATGTAGCAGTAGTAGTAGTACCCCATATAGTAGTAGTAGTAGTAGTGGAAGCAGCAGTAGGTAGTAGGATGGTAGTAGTAGTAGTAGTGGTATTGGTAGCAGTAGTAGTAGTAGTAGTAGTAGTAGTACCAGTTGAAGTAGTAGATGTACATGTAGTAGTGGTAGAAGTAGTTGGGGTGGGAGGCAAATTAGTAAATCTTAAGTAGTGGAATGGTTACTACAATTTTGTAGTGATCCATGGTAACTGGGACAGTTGAATGGTGGTCATCGTCGTCAAAGGAGTGGTGGTCATGATCGCTTTGGTGTATGACATGTAGCTTTAGTGGACATGAATGCTGTCTCCTGGGCCTCTGTTGTCTTCATTCAAGGCACTAAGTGGAGTTCACTGATCAAGTTTTTTGCTTGGTTTCGTATTTTGGAGGGGGGCACATTATTAGGAGTCTTCTGATGACACTAATTAGAAGCTTTAAAGCCCATACATCAAAAGACTTCTTCCAAAAGGACTCTGATTCACAATCATTAAGATTTTAGCCAAGACACAATAAACAGAAATCATGGTCTGAATCAATTTTTCTCTATGAAAAATCCTTTGATTGGTTCTAAGTGACTCCACAAGCCTGAGAAAGACACAATAACAACATGCAACTTTCAAATTGTTTCAATATCATAATGCAGCAATTGTGATACTGTAAGAATGAAAACAAAGAAACATAAAAAGTAACATCTCATGAATGCATGAGTAGGACATATGATTTCATTAATGTGTGATATGGACATGGCACCTCAAAGAAGATTAAATCATCATTTCAACATTGAATGCAAAAATACTGTGATCACTTATGCAGGGTGCTACAAATTTGCATAGCTGGTTGCTCTAGACAAATTTAATTTGCCATTAGACAAGCTTAACTGCACCAACTTCAGCCAGGTAGGGTAGGCTCTATTCAGTCTACACATATTGTGCAGATCTCAAAACAAGTATCTAATTTGAAACAAAAACAAACAAACAATCTGAAACATTTTCCTGAAAGTCAAAAGGAAGTACAGGACTGCATCATATTGATTGCAGGTCAAGACTGAAAGTATACCACTTGAAGAGATTTAATTGATGTAACACTCATATCTTTATATTTTTTGTTTGTTCTTTTCTTTTTGGTTCTTTTCTTCAATTAACAAATTGCCTGACCGGGTACATGAGGAAATACAGCTTTTGTAGCACCCTGTTTCAAAGCAGTAACTACATGTAAACCAATACCATATTTAATGGGAAAGTCTGAGAATTAATAATCTTGAAATAGCATTGTTTCATGATTCATCTGCTCAGTGACAAAAATATATTTAATAGAAGTTTAATATGCTGGCATGATATTCTTTGAATGCAAAGTTGACTGCCAGGATCGGACAAGATGATCAAATCAGGTTTTAAAATATTTTGTGACGATGGTCTGGCCAATTGCCTTGCCGATCACAGCTGAGAGGATCCCAGACCACAATTTTCTGGTCAGGATTGTGCCTTTAATCTGCAAAATGTCTCACCCGCCAACTTCAACTATAGAGTACCAAAGTAATGATGTCACAATCTTCTGTTATAGTTTGGGTTGGAACCAGGTGTGCATATGAACACTCGGCCAAGTGAGGCTGTTTACAGCCAGTTTAATGGCTATGACATCATCCTTTGGTACTCATGTATCTGTACCTCATTCATCTATTTTGGTTATTATACGGTTATGTTTGGTTTTCCTGTTTTTGTTTGTTTGTTTGTTTGTTTGTTTTCTGTAGGGGGGGAGGGAGAAAAGGGGGAATCAGTAGTCCCTAAGTGTGTCTGCCCAAAATTAAATCATCGTTTTATATACAGTAATGCCCTGAAATAATAAAGGGGTGTGGTTCAATTCATTTTCATTTTCCTCTCATCTTAAGTATCATATTTTTGTTTTAATCGTTCAATCCTTCAAATTTAAGAGAGCAGTATTTTGCTCATCAATCTTGTTATGCTAAAGCTAATCATTCTGTTCTAAGTTTTTTGTATATATACAGACACATGGTCTCATGTATTGTTTGTTGCTGTTCGACTAGTTTGAGACAAAATGTAGTTACTCTCGTGAAAAAAAAGGCCAAAAATCTAGCAATGCATTTGGTGATTCAAACAGAGGGTAACTGCTGTGTGATTACACCCAAAACAGCATTGTGCTAGTCAAGATATAATAGAGGGCAAATGTGATGCCTGCTGTAGCTGTAATAAGAACTTTGTAGTTAACATATAGCAGATGATACACAGCACTAACAAACCGCTTGCCACGCTGGCAACCAACTTTTAAAACTTAGGGTTTGGGTTAGGCAGGTAAAATGAACAAATAACTCGCCTCATAAAAGTTGGGGCCCTCTCCCCCTAAATGCCCACTCAGAGAAGCAGAAGAACTTTTTTGTTTTGTTTCTGTTGTAAGGTTCTTTGTTTTGTTCGTTTGTTGTTGTTTTTTTAATTGGTTATATCTCTGTGGAGAGTAAGAGTATATAACTGCTTCAGAAATTGCTTTTACAGAATACCCCATCCACCCCCCCCCCCCCCCCCGAATTCCAGAGGCAAGGGACAGAATATTTTCGACACAAGGGGTTAACTTTGTCTATGTCCCCATGCATAAGATGAGCACCAGGAGGTAGTCGATCCACAAACTTTACATGCACTCAATGCCTTTTGGTTCTCAACTTCACATCCTGCAGGAAATTGCACAGTGAATATCATGCCAACTAATTACAGGGAAAATACTAGGTTTCTGTACACCTCATACAGTGGCTACCTCCCACTTCACAGATCTATGACACAGTATATTTAATATGCTAGTCATACATTTTCTACAAAAAAAAAATAATAACCTGGCACAGTAGGTCTCCTTTGTTTTTCAAGGATTTTTGAAGTCAAAAATCTCTATTAAAATTCTGGGTGCCACTGACTGAGGATACAAAAAACCTTGATATGTCCCTTTGAAAGAAACTAATGCAAAGTATACCTCAAGCATACATGTATTTGCATAGTCACAAAAAAAAATCATAACAGTAATAAAGAGAACGAGAGAGATAGGAAAGCAATGGAATTCTGTGAGAGAGCAATGGGCTGCTTTTAAGTTATCCCACAAAAGTTTACAAATTAGAGTTTGTTTGTTTTTTTAGAGGCCGGTCATTGAGGACGTTACAAAGTTTTCATGCAGATCATACCAATGTGTTCTTCTGACTACAAAAAGTATGTCCTAATATGGTGAATGATGATATCAACTAAAAACAAAAAACAAAAAATATTTAGTTGATATGTACTGATATAGATTATAATATTATATCTGAACATTATACAGGTATACAAATCAAATCCCTTGTCTTTACCAAAAGTAGCCCATGTAGATGAGTTGATTTTCCTATAACATGTATAACCACCTACTGAAATATACTAGGGACTAGTCTTCAACAGATTTATAACTAGGTAGTGTGGCTTTAAAGGAAGTCATGTGATCGCACACCATGCGGGACTGATGAGCTCAAATTGTGACATCATAAAGGTCGCTGTCTCAGCACCATGCGCTATTGTGTCAGCCCTTAAAAAAGTTTGTCCTGGCACTGCTCTGCCAAGATAAGAGAAAGATATGTGCTACTCGCTCATCTCTGATCAGGTTACTTACCGCAACTTTGGCAGAATCTTGTCTTATTGTTCTTCCATTACAAGAAAAGAACCCCCACCCCCCACCCCCCCCCCCCCCAAAAAAAAAGGATTTCAAACACCTACAGTAGAACATGTGTAAACAGTCCCATTTGGTTATACAGACTCCTCACTCAATCAAAATTCCCTTAGACTCCTCTTTTGTATATGTGAGTGTCATCAAAATGAATGTAACTGAAATAGCCATTATATCAGGTGACACCTAACGCTCATTTTTGAACTGCTTGCTTGGCAAGTTGTATTGTTTTTGGGTTTGGTATTTTTAAATCACAGACTCAAATTCAACAAAGACAGAGCTACTTAAAGGGACAGCACTTGGGAGACTGATCATCTATAGCTCAAAGCAAAAAATGAGCTTATGAAGAAACAAACTTTGTAAACTCACTATCATGTATGAATGAGTAATAAAACTTGTGAATTTATTTCTAATGAATACAAGATAGATAAATGGATTGATGATAATTACACATACATTAGAACAGAATAGAGATATTGACAAGTACAGCTGTGTATGTATTATCACAGTTGGCCCATTCCTGCTACCAACAAAGAATTGCTGAGAAGAAACATTAAGAACTATGTTTGGTATCTCTCCAGAATGTTAATTAAGTGCTCTTTACATGATCTCCCCCATATGCTCCTCTTGAATCCATTGCTTTCTCATCTCTTTCCCATCTCTTTAACCGATGTGAACAATCCCGTCCTCGAGAACAGAATAGCTTACCCTGTAGTGTAGTTCATTGACTTGAGTTCTTGGCCACTCGTCAGTCCAACAAAGACGGAGGGTATGAATACTTGTGGATCTGTTGTATGGTAACAGAGTGAGAGAAAGAGATAGGAGGGGCAAAAAAAAAAGAAAAAAAAAGAGGAGGGCAGAAGAAAGGTTGATGGAGTATATAAGAAAAACATGGAGAGAAAGAAAGCAAAAAGGTTACAAATGACAGGAAAACAGCAGGAAATGAAATAAGACAGATTGGGAAAGAACAGATTAAGAGAAAATAAGGGAAAGCAGAGTAGAGGGATGAAATGAGAAAAGAGATTAAACAAAGAATGAACTCCGCAATTTCTTGAGCAAAAATACACTGTGTGAGTCCATACAGCAAGACATCACAATCATTTAAATAGCATAGTCAGCTTGGGAAAGCAATTGAGCATTTAATTCATTTCATTGTCTTATGGCGGTACGGCCTTTATACTCCTTAAAACTGGCAAAAGAAAAGATATCAACATGTATCACACATTGTATACAACAGCCAGAAAGATGAAAAACAAAAAAATCTGTAGAGTAAATGCTCTTCTACAAGTTCTAGTGTTGAGTCAGAGATACAGTATTTCCTGTTGATCCGAAGTTCAATGATATTATCAAAATCACATTGTGGGCGTACGGCAAAGTTTTGAAGAAAAAAAATAGTTAAACAAAACTATAATAGACTAACAAACAAAAGTTTTAAAAAAGTGAACTTTCAAGAAGATATCTCCTGGTGTACATTATGCCCAGCTACTGTATTTCAGGGGAACTCAACTTCCTGTTCAAGTTGACTTTGACAAGAATAAGGATGATCAAACAAAATCATTAAGTTTTATGAAACTTATATCATTCATAAATCAACATGTAAGTGAAACAGTGCTGTAAGTCTCAATGCAAATTATACAAATAAGATAAATTAAAGATAAAAATGTAACATTTAGACATTAACATGATTTTTTTTCAAAAACAGTAACAGAAAAACAGCAACTCGCTCCCCTTTGCAGAGTTCTCCAGCTGCTAAAACATTCACTCAGTATTGAACAATTATATCAGGACATGGATTGACTATCTTCTTAATGTACATGTACATATCAACAAAAGCAATGCAGTGAAGATTAGGCACAAAGAGGGTATCTTGTCTACTCATTTATCTGTCACTGTGATCAATATTAATGTCTTGTGAAATGTTTAAAAGCATAATACTCCAGAGCTCTGGTTGTTTTGTCTGAGTCTAAACTCGAAAATGATGTGGACTTCGCATACAAATATGTGCAATTTACGTCACCTCAATTCCCGAGGGAAATGACAATGCCTCCTGTCACTGAGTAAAAAGTTTAACAATGATGCAATGACATCATAATTCAAAAATAGGCCACAAAAACTTGTAAACTGATAAAAAAAGACACCATGATTACTCCCCCCCCCCCCCTCCCCCCACTTCCCTCCTCACAAATTACTAGACTTTAATAGTATTTGTTGGAAAATTGAGTGCTAAAGAAAGATATCTGAGCTCCTGGCCTCACAGTCCTGGGCTAATCATAGGCATATCAATAGCAATCCCATAATACCCCAACCCGATTGTTTAATTCAGAATAGAAATTGATGGCTGTACGTGCGACTGATTTCTGTCCCTGGTTAGTGTTACCATACACATACAATGTACTTTTAAGGGGGTACGTGTATCTCACTGAGCGGTGAATGTTTGCGAACAAAGCAAATTCTAGGGAATTTCAAGTTTTGCCAGTATTCGTTAACAGTTGCAATCAAATTCACAAACACTTGCAATCAAATTCGCAAAAACCAACAGTTTCATTGTCGTAAACAGTTTTTCCTGTCGCACAGAAATTTTGAACATGTTCACCTTCTCAATTAGAGGGGCTGTAGCCTATTGGTGGGCCATGAGGTAAGCAAAAAAAAAATTGAAACTAGAAATGTTGCTATGGCGACTGATATGCCTCCGCCATAATGCATGGTTCTCTGAATAGGTCTATAGCACAATGCCTTGACAATGTGTGATATGACAATTTCACATAACTGGCAAAATATTCCCGATGGAATCCCATTTTTCTTTGCTAATTTTTCCAATGATAAAATATCAAAATGACAGGTTTGTCACACATGCATTGAATGTTCACTTTCCTTGAAATAGACCTGTTTATTTGGATGAATGGCTATACTGTCTAATGAGAGTGCAGGTATTTGGGGATTTGTACCCAACTTTTGACCCTTTTATAAGTTTATAGAAGATATAGCACTTTCACTTGACCTTTTGACAAGAAACTTCCAAGAGAATCTGTATTGGGTAATACAAGCATACACTCAGTTTCAAGAAAAAATTTTATAAATAAGAGGAAAATAATAGCATTTTGATGGATTGACCTCGACCTTTGACCCCCTGACCTTTGACCCATGACCCCTAAATTCCCTACATGATCACTGCCAGTCAGTACATGCATATAATTATACTAAGTTCAATGCAGATACCTTGAAATATTTTAGATATGGAGAAAAAAGTGAAATTCTAACATTTTCACTTGACCTTTGACCCTTGACCTTTGACCTCATGACCCCAAACTCTCTCTGGGGAATCTTTATTTGATAGTTCATGTATAAACAGGGTTTGAAATTGGCGATGGTCCGCTGGCCATTGGCCACCCAAAATCACGTCGGACTAGCTAAAAATCATAAAATTCTGAAGTTACTAGTCCGTCTGGCTAGCCAAAATATTGCTTCAGTGTCAAAATTGATTCTAAGTAGTCCGCCTGGCTAGTTAAAAAAAAAGTTAAGTGCGACCCCTGATAAACCAAGTTTCACGAAAATACCTCCAGGGATTGCAGAGATATATACATTTGTAGGGGAAATAGTGAAATTTTGAGCATTTGACCTTGACCTTTTGACCTTTGACCTCAAACATGTGCACCCAAAAGTTGATAGGCACAACTTCGCCCACTCATACATATACATGCCAAGTTACATTAGGATACCTCTAACGGATTTTTAGATATGCTGTCCACAAAATTGATTACGGACGGACGGACGGACGACCTCACGGTGATATACTTGTGTGTCTACCCCTTTGTTCTCCCTTTTGTTAAAATAGACACACAAGCAAAAATTTTAGCCACACAAGCCTGACGGAATAAAGGCCATCTATTGTGCACTATTGTTCTCCTAGCCACACAAGCATACTCTCGTTAGCACGGAAAGACGGACGGATGGACAGACAACGCGAAAACATAATGCCTCCAGCGACACTTCGTGGCGGAGGCATAAAAAAAAAAAGATTAGTATCCGATCCAACTGGGCCTAAAAAAAAAAATTAAAAAAAATAAAAAAAAGACTGTAGGAGCCAAAATGGGTCTCAGCCTTGTGAAAAACAGATTAGCTTTCTCTGGCAAACACACTATAATTTGAGGAACTTTGGATGGACAACACTAAAATTATCACCACCACTATCACCTTCCAGAGCACTGCCAGTCAGCCATTAAAAACGCCCTTTGATCACACTGAGGCTATGTTTATCTAGTGCGAGAGAATCACGTTTCAAAATGCATTTTAAATGCCATTCATGAACGTGGTTTGAAATACGATTCTTGGGGTGCTGTGTTTATCTGGCCATCATGCAATCACGATTCCAGTGTTGTTACTGCACAACTGCTTAGCACCGTTCAACCCTGGAAGTAAAGGTCAACTGCATCTTAGACCAAACATGCCTCATCATTCACATACAAGTAAATAGGTAGAAAACACAACCAGAAACAGTTGGGAGCTAACCTTGAGACATAAATGTGTTTCAAAACAGCATTGCATTTATGAACTACTCACAGAAAGGCGATTGTCGTCTCAAACATATTACTTCAAAGTGCCCTTTGAATGACATTTCTACTTTAAATGCACTTGAAAATACGGTTGCATTTTCATCTCACCCCCGAAAATGCCTCAAACGCATCTAGGATCGTGATTCTGCCTCACATAAGTTTAATGCACCCAGAATCAGCACTGTTTTAGACTCTGTTTTTAGACTCTGCATTGTACAATATCTATCTGTCATCACCTCAGTTTGTATACTGATGTGTAAGTCATTTAATACAAGGATGCAATAGACCTACTACAGTCATGTTGACAGGTGGAGGGGGGGGGGGGGGTACAGACTATATCCAAAAGACAGGAAGACAGACAGATATAAATATACCAAAAGGGACAGAAGGGTGGTACAGAGATGCTCATTAAGCCAGAGCACTGCTGGACAAGTATCTGCAACATTCATCCCATTATGCCTTTTTTTTCCGTTGGCATCATAACACAGGTCTACAAAAGCAGGGTGAACAACAGGAGTTTGGTGTGGGACCTAAACTCTTTTATGTAGAGCTACACCATTTTTTTTTTCAATGTAAATATGAATGGCACTTCTGTATGGTAGTACTTTTCATGATTTCATCTTTGATTGTGTGACAAAATCATTTGCTCTTAATTCTCTTTAATATCTGTACTGCAATATAAAGAAAATTCAACATATTTTCCCTTTTCTTGCATAATAAAAAGAGCACATGACTTGCCTCTTTCAAAAGGAAGGAGTAATATTACCCTAGTCATATATGCCAGTTACTACTTGAGGGAATGTGTACTTTTTTCATAAAATAAAAATTTTGTGTACAATATTTTCCTCATATCATCCAATGCATGTGACATCATCAATTGAAGTAGTCTTCTCATCCAGCAGTGTCTACACAGAAACTTTTTATGGAAAGTCCAATTTTCCTCAAACTTTCACTGATTTAAAATGTTCACCTTAAATCATTGCACATATTGTCCTTGTACTTGTCCTTTAAGGTCTCCATAGGCAATGTTTCTGACTCCAAGTTTCAGTATTTCCTTCTTTTTTTTAAATGGAATCCCTCTTCAAAGTCTCCCAAGATGCAGTAAAGAATTTTACCTGGGGGATATATGTGTTTGTTTTATTCCACTGAGTATCAGGTCAAAACCCCAGTTCAATAAATCCTGTAAAAACTAAACAGTCACTCAGTTAAAACGATCAAAGGTTACTACTCAACAGATATTGCCTTTATGATGCAATCAAACCTTGCCTCGTCACATCCAAAATTTTTCATCATTATATAGCAAATGATTTTTACAAGTCTTTAGTCTCAAAATGATCTGCCCATTCACTAATAATTTAAAGCTTTAAAATGGTTCTTCCTTGTGGGCCTTTAGAAGACATTCAGCATCCATGTAAAAATTGCAAAGTCAGGCAAGGCCTACAATGTAGGAATGCTATCTGATTGCCAAAAGTTTTTTTTTTTTTAAACAAGAGTATACATTAAAATTAAAACTATACCTGTTAATACATTGTGTATGTCACAACATTGCATAGTATCAATTGCTCAAGGCTAGCGTAAGGTCAAACTTGCACTTCCATCAATGCAATACTTAAGTCTTTTAAAAAAACTTGGCTTGTGGTCTGCAAAGTCTTTGACCTTATTCTCAGAATGACTAGGGAGTTTCTAGTCACTGTAGACTAGCACAGCTTCATCATATCATCAAAAGAATTTTTATTTCTTTATATCTGAAAGCTGATAGT
Source organism: Diadema antillarum (assembly GCF_040938485.1). Lineage (NCBI taxonomy): Eukaryota > Metazoa > Echinodermata > Echinoidea > Diadematoida > Diadematidae > Diadema > Diadema antillarum. The sequence continues at coordinate 973,200 of NW_027271090.1, forward strand.
AATGATTACTGATCACCAAGTCTTTGATTGAGTGTTAACTTCAATATAACCTACTTGTACTGCTTGTTCCTTTCATTGAATAATAAAGAAATAAACAATCACTGAAATATATTCTGCAGGGACTGAAACACTGACATTACTTTAAAGGGATGGCATAGTTCTGGTTGAGATGGAGACTCAGGTCTTAACTTTTTGCAAGACAATTAAAACCACTTTTATATTGAAAAGCATAAAACTCTAAGAGAAATTAAAAGCTAAATTGACGAAGATCCGTTTTAAAACATACAGTATGGCTGAGATATTTAAAAACAAGCACGAAGTGCTATCTGTATCTCTGCATAAGCCTTCAAGTCATTCTTAATGTGTACAGAATGTGGGACAAGGTTCATACATGATTTTTTTATCTGCTTTCTTTCCTTTGAAATAAATATCTTGCAATTGTTCTTTTTCTTGTGGGAGGGGGCATGTTAGCCTTGTTTTAATGCCTCCTTTCTGATTTAAGGAGGATGTTGTCATCCAAAAGACAACAGCAGCGAATAACAAAACATTTTAATGAGTGCTTTTGAAAACCACAGAGGATTTCATAGTACCAGCTGATAACAAACCAATCGTGAGGCAGTGAACCCATGGGGCTGGCAGAGACTATAATAGAATATAATAAATTACATCACATTCTTTCTGGCTTAGATAAATAAAGCAAAGTCAGATGATCAGAATGGTAGAAGTTTCATAAGGTGTATATCAAAGATACAATAAAACAGTTAAAGGGATGGTATAGTATTGGTTGAGGTGAGGATTCAGCCTTCATCTTTTTGCAAGATACTTTAAACCACTTAAAGAGCATATAATTTTAAGAGGAATTCAAAGTTGAAATCGGTTTTAAAGTGGCTGCAAAACAGCTCATTATCCTGATAAATCCATTGAACTAGACAAGTTCCTTGACAGACCCTTTTGATGTACTGCAAGCAAATGCAAAATGATGGAATTTTGAGCCGTTTTGAAAACGAAGTTTTGCCTCTAAATGCAACATTAAAGGTAAACACACATGCATACAATTCAGGAACAAGTGACATAAGTCACAACCACTAGTGAAAATTAAAGGCATTATTCACCATTTGCAGATGAAACAAAAACCTAGCTGTAGTGTTTCAAAATAGTTCTAAAATGTGAGCTCCGGATAGAAACAATCAATGTAAAAATCTTTATCAGTATTATAATCACTGGTGAGTATTGTAAAATGTGAACAATAGCTATAATGAAATTGTTTCTAGAACAAACCATCTACAGTTATAATCTATTGAGAAATATAGCGATATTAAATTCATGAAATTCTTCTATCGAGATGTTTTCATTGCAACTCAGTGACAAATTGCCCTACATTGACGTAAATAAGCACCGAATTGAGCAGTGTTTTAGTCGTAGCCATGATAAAAAGATCATGGGCGTACATATACATACTACTCGAGCAGGATTCAAACCCACGACCTACTACAAATGTACCTCCTATCTCCGGACAGGCGTCATCTCCACTAGACCACCCAGCTTCCAACCGACAGCAAGTGTTGGTTTTAATCAGTATAGCATGCAGCGGGTACTGCGTAATTATTCAAATTCATGAAATTCTTCCGTCGAGATGTCCTCAACAAATTTCCCTATATTGACGTATAAGCACTAAATTGACCAGTGTTTTCATAATTGCAGTAGCCATAAAAGATCATGGGCTTACATACTCGAGCAGGATTCGAACCTACTGATCAATTCACTGATAAATTACTGCTCCCACTGGTAAACAGTACCTTTAACAAGTTGATGACATCACCACCTCATGAATGTGTGTCTGATGTGCACATTAATCTTCACTATCAAAATATCCTCTTTGTTGGCATGATATCAAAATACAAGTAAATGATAGTGTTCTTCACATCACATTTTGTAGTCGGGGAATAATCTTGCTAGGATAGCCTACAGGGGAAATGGTGTTTTGGTTGCAAAATAATCCCTCATCAAAAGCAAAATTTTGTACAAACTTTTTAGGATTACACACAAACCAATGGAACAGTTCTTACACGTACATGTAGGTGTTGACAGCATTATTTCTTCTAGTGTGCTTTCACTGAAAACATGTGAAACTTTATTCCTAAGCTTCCTTGAATCAGGTCCAATTTTTATGAAAAGTCTAACAATCTGCTGTAGTTGTTTGGTTTTTTTTTTTACTCTACTCATTAGAGCCAAGAGCATTCATGTGCAAATAAAGGCTACACTTGACATCACTTGAATAACAAACAAAAATAAAGACTTTGCCATTATAAACAGGATACTCTGATAGAGTTCCTAGTGAAGTAACCAAGCCCATAATACTCAGACTCTGTACTTTGCTCAGTTATGGTGGCAGTCAACTGTGTGCTCCATGTGAAGATGATGTCTACACACCTGATCCCTCTTTATGGCCATGATATAACAAGCACTTGCTGTAATATAGTTCAGTTAAATCCATATAGTTAATGACTGTTAGGCAATAATGTAATTGACCTTTTAAGCACTGATTACAACTTTATTGAACCTGGAGAAATCCCAGCCTAAATGCTATCAAAGAGCTTTGTCAGTCCATGATAATATGTGACCCGCTACAACAAAAAGGTCCGAAAGTCGGGATGACAATTTTCTGAAAATGACATGACATTATTCCCTTACTCCTCTACTATAATTCCAACTCATAAAAGAACTCGCTTGCGGAGATATCGAAGATTTTATCAGCACATATCAAGTGGTTGAGGAAATCAGAGTTTTGAGAAAAACGCCTTCAAAGTTGTCCTTCCGACGTTATCATGATCAAGGGGAGGCGAGACAGTTTTCGCTCCTTGACAATAGAAGGCACGCTCCTAGCGACCTCTGTCGTGTTCATTCAAGCTTAGTGCCAGCGGTCTACGCATGACCAATCGGTAATCAGGATGCTATGCACTGACCAATAAGATCACTCCCTCGTTGCTAAGGGCGGAGTCTAGCTGCGGCGCTAAATCCGAATCTTTGGAGATGTTTCTGCTCCATTGAAAGTCGGAGAATCATGACCCAGAAAAACGGTGATTTCTCGCCTTTACTTGATCATTAAGCTTCAAACTTTCGGCAGATGATGGACAAAACATTAGACTACAAAATTATGCAAATAACAGAAATCCGATTGTTTTGACCAATTTTGATGATGTGACTTCAAACTCAACTTTCTCGGCTAGGCCGTCAGTAACTTTAGGATCCTTTTGTTGTAGCGGGTCACATATGTTTACCACCAAGTCTTCAAATGGTATAAAACATAGCGTTTGACAGAATTAGAGTGCTGTTATTATCTTTTTCTTTAATATTAGGCCATTCAGATAAAAAAATCAACAAAGTTTCATTGAGCATTAATCATAATTTGACTTTATATGTTATTTCATAGCATTCTTAGCCCCATTTTTTTTATTTCAGCAAAAATTGTAATACACTGCTTCTTTGAAGCAATGTTGGGGCAAAGTTGTATTTGGGGTTATGCACATTGGAAACAGAAAATAAAGCAACAGCCCTGATACATGTACATGTACCCTTCCACCATGGAAATGCCCACATTGTGAAAACTTTTAAGCTATATTTTTTGACATTATACTGAAATGCAGAAAAATGTCAACAAAAATGTTTTTTGGCAAGTTTTCTTTTCAAGAGAGGGTAATGCCTTCATAATGCTACGTACTATGCAAAAATACACATCATTAGCCATGTCTTAAACCCTCATCTGATGCTCTCATGGTGACTATTCCAAGCAATGACTCTTTCATGTCCTGAAATACCAATCTAAGGTCAGTGTCCCATATATGGGATGCTGTAATGTTCTGATGATGATAAGTAATTAGTATGACTCCTCTTCTTCTAGAACAGCAATGATAAGATTTACATTGTACATGCTAGAAAGCTTTGTTGTATAATATTGGCTACCCTAAAACCTTACAATTTTGTCCCTGAGGAATGGCAATTTTTGACCACATATGCCTTTCTGCCAAACAAAAGGATTGATCACAGAACTTTTAAATACTTGTGATGTCCTTTCAAACCATCAAAGCAACAGGCGATATGACCATTAGTACTTCATACAGTTCAATACGTGGTAAAGTTACATCATTGATCTGAAACAGGACTACAATTTTGTAATACGCAACCCTGAATTGTGTGTCCACACACATGCCACTATTACAGGAGAATGTGTGACCGCTTCCTGGCGGCACCCAGTCACTGTGTAAACGTACATGTCGTATGTGTGTGCGTCTGTGAGTACAAGAAGCAATACCGAACATCGAAATTTGCACGGAAAGATATCGAACTACAATATACACAATTGAATGCAATCGACTGCGCTTCATGCTTAGTTTTTAGAATAAGGCATCTGTAATTCTAGGCATTTTGGACTGACCAAACCTCACTCTAAGATTTTTCAGAGACATTTAGTGTACCAATACACTAAACTACAATGTCAGAAATTTGAATTTTAGGGTACAGATGCACTTCAAGATACAGACAGAGGGTTTTTCAAAGCAGAGTTTCTTTCTACCAGCAAATGGTTCCCCAAAGATATATTTTCAGCCCATTACAGCCTCATCCCTCTTTCTGTTTTTTTCAGCTGGTACCCAGCCAAGTCCAGTCAAACCTCGTGTACGTGTGGATACTGTGTGGACATCCTGATCATTGAGAGCTTTAATTTCCCCTGATACTTTAAAGAGATCGTTTAGTTTCAGTTGAGACTTACCTTCAACTTTCTAACATATTTTTTTTTTTTTTTTTTTGGGGGGGGGGAGATATTGAGTTAACCTTTTAATGAAATATGAAAGAGCATGTAATTCCAAGAGGGAGTCAAAGTATATTTAATGAAAATTGGTTTTGAAATGGCCGAGAAATCCAAAACAGAGCAAACCTAGGTGGGATCCACCTTTTACTTGGGACTGCTTTGTTTTACTTTGTTTTTGGATGTCTCAGCAATTCCAAAACCAACTTCCATCTAATAAACCGTAAATTGCACAGAATGGTATGCTCTCTATTATTTTCTAAGTGGTTTCTTGGTATCTTGCAGAAAGTTAAAAGCCCAGTCCTCATCTCCACCAATACTATACCATCCCTTTTTTTAATAACCCTTTCAAAGACAACAATCTGAGAACGTCAGTCACACCATGCACCGTCTTGTTGCCATTGGTACATGTATTAGGGACTTCTCCGTTGTGTGGACAACGACGTCGCTCTCATTCTCTAGCGGAACCAAATGGTTGACGTTCACTCAATGGCCCGAATTCACGAAGGTGGTTTAAAACTGAATAGACCAATGTACAAATACAGACCATGGTCTAAAATAAGTGTGAAATAGGCAATACCTTTGGGATGCCGGTATCAACATGCGTTCGTTACTGGATGTCTGTTGGCATACGTATCATGCAATCCGTCAATCGTATTAACACAGAAGAAATTTGCATAAACCATGGTTTAAATTTGTACAATCTTTTCTTTCTGGGAGTCATCAGAATAAGGTTCTCACATAACACAAAATAATTTGACACATTTAAATGAAAGTGGTTTTTTTCTCCCCTATTTGAGGTCATGTCTGAAGGGAAATACTGTAAATTCACATGCAGATTCCTGTGCAGGTCATGTAGAAATCTTGTGAGGTAATGACATCATCATCTCATTGTTTTTGTTGTTATCAATAGTATTTATTATATTTTGGATCAAAATCTTAACATCTAGTGATTAGTTGAAAGAGCATCACATGATGGGTATAAATATTTTAAACTCTTTCAGAATGTTGGCCTATTTGACGCTCTAGGATACACTATCTGTGAAATGATATCACAATGCATTTTTGTGACATCATTGTGTGCTGCTCATGGTCACTGTAGCTATATAGGATCCTTCTACAACATGGCATTCACCATATGACTTCACACCTCACATTTCCCTTCTTTTGTTTCAAGTTTTGATACAAAATACCAAACAAATTCTGGTTACAGAATCTGGTTGAAACTGCGGCCTCGGTGCCTCTAAGATATCAAAATAGCATTACTTTTCAAATACCTCTGTTAACAGTTTTAACCAGAAAGACAAAGCATCATAGTATACTATGGTATCAATAGCAATATCAATTGTTTCATGACAGCATTTCACACTTGAAAGTTCCGTTCCATTCTTACTCTGACTGATTGTGATGAAACCTCTAACACGGCCGTCAGATGGTAAAACGGTCTACATGTAACTCGAAAATTTGACTTTTTGAGGTAAATTCACTTTCCAGGACATGTGAGGATGCTCTTTCCAATGGTGCTATCGAGAAAATCCCACCATGTCTTGTTTTAGAGATAATTTCCGCTATCTTGGTACTTTTTTGTATTTTTCCTTCAGATTTGATGGTAAAACAGTCTATCTTTGAGTTAGCCCATTGTCGGTAATATCGTTTGGAGGTAAAACAAGCTATCTTTTACATAAACCATATAACCTTCTTAACTGAGATTTTTTAAATCATCGCTGTCAGATAGTAAAATGGTCTATCTTCAAGTTAGACCAGTTTACATAGTGTTTGTGGTCTATCTAGAAGATAGACCATTTTACCATCTTATGATGTGTAGCGGGAGTGTATACATGTGCTGTGGTTAAACAGTCTATCTGCACAAAAATCTCATTTATTTTATAATTAAAACCCCAAATAAGCACAAAATTCTTCAGTTATCAGTGTTTAATACGCTTCTTCTTGTCCCATTGCTAAAAGTGCATTATACCCATCTCCTAAAAAAGCTCAAACCTCTAAACTTTAAAGTCATTTTTCTCAGAACAGCAATTTTCGAGATAGACCGTTTTACCATCTGACGGCCGAACAGTGTCTGTGTCTGATTTCATTCCACTACTTCAAAGGTGGTTATGTCCATGCATTTATTCATTCACACTTAGCGAGTAAAGATGAATTTCATGTGTTTTTAATTTTGTGGATTCAAGACTTTCATTACTGGTACATACACATTTTGTATGGCAGGAAAAGATATTTTGGTGCTTTTAAATGCCTTAGTTTCTGGTGCATAAAAAGTGTGCAAATTTCCACACAATCAAAAATTCCCACTTTTACCATACATTTTGTATAGCCAACTTTAAATGCAGAGTGGAATTGCACTCTGAAACAGCGAACAAAGAAGACATATCACTACACGGCACATTGGACAATGATTCTAGACGGGACTAGAGAGCATTACTCAATTATCGCATACAGCCCGGAAAGTTTCACTCCAGATTACACAACCAACAAATTCAACCACTCCCATTATTCCGGCAAAAAAGTGGCACCATATGAAAGATGCACCAGAGATGTGCATCCACAACGCATGAAGGAAGTTGAGAAACTTGCAAACACAGAATACCTGGTAGTGATTAATTGTGCTTCTCTGAGGTAACCACATATAAAAGTGAAACTCTACTCCAGGTTCCGCAGTAAAATACATATATATTCATGACAACTATTAAATACAAATCAAATAATTTCAGTTTCACAAGTCTCAGTGAGAGGATGAAAGTAAAGACACAGAAATTAATGCGATTAAGAGAATGCGACACTGTGGTATTTTCGCAACCTTCATTGAACATTTTATTTACGATCAATATAAAGGGTGATATCAAGTTTTGAAAATTCCCTCAGATTTCCTAATTTTTATGTATCTGGGTTGACAAAAAATTCCCATTGCTCTTTTGGAGTCCACTTGACTTCAACATTGCAGTTAACTTGAACACTCTATAAAACTTTTTCTTTTGAGATGCCGCTATGTTATACTTAAAAAATGAAGAAGGAAAGAAATGCTTCCCACTCAATGGAAATCATGCAAACCACTGGGCTGTGAGATTACTGTAGTTCCATTGCAGATTTTCACTCTGGGCCAATATTCAGTGAATATCACCTGTTTCAAAGTTTGTGGACGAGAGCATAATTACTGATCTCTCAAAGTATTTTTGTGCTATTAATGCACAGTACAATATTTTAAAGAATATCCACTTTGCAAATCACCCCACATTTATAAACCCAAAAGTTTAGTGTGCATTTCAATTCACGAAAATTTCATGCTTTACAGTATCTTACATGCAGTATGAGCTCAATGGAAGAGCCAGTGCTCCTCAAAAATGATGGCTAGTAATACAATAGCAACAACAAAATCATCACTCAACAACATTGTGATATAGACAACAAAACTTTGTCAACTTACAAGAACTTCCACTCATTGTGGTAAGCATGTTGCCTTCATCGTTGTAGACAATGGCACCAAAGTATCCTTTCTGCTGTGCATTGTAGACCTGGTAAGCATGCAGAAATCGTATTCCAAAAGTGTGCATGACACGAGACAAAAGAGAGAGAAAGACACACAAATAGGTTTATGAATACAAATGAATATTTGCATGTACACAGAGAGACAGACATACGTACAGAACATATACAAACACACAAACAGAGACATACACACAGACACAGACATAAGGGCAATGCAAATTAAGGGATAGAGAATCAAAGACAGATTTATAGATACAGTAAGTATAAAAAATCAAATAGTCCCCCTGAGATAAAAAAAAAAAGACAGAAAAGTAGGCAGGGAATCATATGACTTCCGACTGCATATATACAGTAAATTTAAATGGCAATTACATACAGAAGTGTGTACAATAAAAACATGTACAGCTGTATGAACACAGGTATAAAAACAGACAAAAGGCAAGAAATTTCACATTTTTAATAAGGAATAAAAGGGATGGTATAGTATTGGCTGAGGATTCAGCTTTGATTTTTTTTTAAGAAACCACTTTATAAAATGTTAAAGAGCATACAATTCTAAGGGTAATTCAGAGTTTATTTGATAAAAATCTGTTTTCAAATGGCTGAGATATATATCCAAAAACAAGTAAAACAAAGGGATCGTAATAAAAGGTGGGTCCCACCTTGAATTACAATCACTTCGTTTTGGAGATCTCGGCCATTTCAAAACCAACTTTATCAAATAAACTTTGAATTCCCCTTACAATTATATGCTCTTTCATATTTCCTAAGATGTTTCTCATTATCAAAAAAAATAAAAATACTGTAAAGCAGATATTTTCGTGCGACTAATTATTCGTGCACGGCAGGGTAAGAAGAGTTTTGCGTGTTTTTAATTCCGCGGAATCAAGCCATCAACTACTGAAACACAAGGCAAGCAAAAGTATTCACAAGCTCTTATTTTTATGCTAGTTTCTGATTGCTCGAAATGCGCGAGAATTTCAACACCGCAAAAATTTCCCCTTATGCAGTAATTTTCAAAAATACTACAAAGCTGAAGTCTCATGTATACCATCCCTTTGCGAAAATCTCCCATTAACCTTTTAGATACCTAATCTACATGGTAGCAGACATGTTATCATATATGTACCATGTACATATGTACAATTGTACCTGTCTTGATTCCATACAGATACAGCTGTACACTGTATATATTTTACAAAGGAGAGATTAATTTACTCAGTAGGAGGAATGGCTCTCCTATACTATACAGAATGCTTATCATATCTCTTGCAGCATGGCATAATTGTACATCAAGGTCTCGTAACACAAAGAGTAATAATGGAAGTGAAAGTTACACTTGAGCCATGATTACTTATGGGATAGTATAACTTGAAGTTTAAAGTACTTTGTGGTATTATCACAACCTTTCAATGAAACACATCCTCAGTAAACACAAGCACACACTTATGGTGATTTCATGATTTAATCATGTGTCACAATCCGAACGGCAATAATTAACGAGAGCAAATTAAACAGCTTTGACTCCTAACATTTGTTAATCATCTTTTACAAATATGTACAACTGTACATGTACAGGGACAAAATTAAGCTAGCTTCAAAACTCTTGCTCCAATATCAAATTAATAACTTGAGAGTTGAAATGGAAAAAAAAAATACTGATGGTTATCCAGATTTGTTATCAATTTGAGATACCTGAGATGGAAGGAGCTGAAAAACAAAGAAAATAATTGAAATATAGAATATGTAATGATTCTGATCCTTAAAGAGTTTTCTTAAATGTAAAAAGAGCAGTATCATGGAAAATATTTAATTTTCTCTATTTGATGACGACCTTACTTAAAAACTTTGAAAATGATGTTGATATGTTTTGGGGTTCAATATCTTCATGATAATTTCTACTTTCTAAATTTTCATGCACTACATGTACAGAAGTCTACACATGCAAAGGTTATTAGCAAACCAAAGAGGACTACCAAAGTGTGTCACGCGAAGCAATTTTCAATTGCTTTAAATTGGTGACACAGAATCATGCATTTAAATCAGATTATTTGTTTGAATTACTATGAAAAAGCTACAGCTGTATAATTTGAGTTTGTGTTTGTGTTTGTCTTTGTTTTTGTTTTGTTTTTTTTTTGTTTATGTCTGTTTTGTTTTTGTTTTTGTTTTTGTTTTTTGTTTTTTGAGTGACTGTACAATCTTTGCACACTTTCCAAGGCAGCAAATCTTGGTTTGGATTATCACGCCAGGCATAATACTGTACCTGTTAAGCACCTACGTACTTGGAGCAGAGGTGATTCAGATGGCATTTATCAAAAGCCCAGCCCCAAACACAGAGGAGATACATAGTGAACTTTAATGTATATTTCTTCCAGGCATAGTTCTTTCAGTGAAAGCTTCAAAGTCTGCCGGAAGGAAGGGACGTTTCCTGGAGATCTCACCTTCTTGTCAAAGTCACAATTTCCGCGTCTGATGAGGGCAAAGAACTGGTATGTTCTGGACTCGTTTCCCAGATTGGGTGGGGGAGCTATGGCTGTGCACGCCTCAGGGGGATTTGCAACTACCAGCAGACCCTGTGATGTTCAGACAGAAAATTGTATGAGTATGAGAAAAAAAAAAGAAATTTATCAACAACAGTCTCACAAATACAGAAAGAAGACTGCAAAACATACTGCAATAGTTTGAAATACAGAAAAATGGAGAAAAAATCACAGGCATTGGTCATCTTTGTTTCAGTCGCATCAGTGAAAAGCAGCAGAACAACAATTTTCCTATAATTAACAACCCAATACCTGTAACCAAAGTCTGACAGAGGGAAACAAAGAAGGTGGCCTTTGTGTGGAAGGGGCCTTTACTGTTAAGGTGTGTTTATATGCTGTACATTAGCTATGCAATCTAAGGCCAAGTAAAAAAAGAAAGTAGTTTCTCGTCCGGGTTTTTTGAGCAAGGCGATGAGGGAGGTCCTTACTATTTGATATCTTACTATTTTTTCGAGGATTGTCAAAATGAAAGTAATATGTGTTTATATGTGTGATATAAACCACTTATCATTTGAGTGATGCACCAAATCTGCGTATATTGCTGTTTATGCATGACAAGTATACCAATTTAACTACACTGTGACTGTATTCATTCAGTCATATCAAGGGTATGGAAAAAAAACACGTTTTTTTAACATAAAATATACACATTTATGCATCACTTGTTGAACCTACGAATCCAACCATTATCTCTGGAAATGCATAGCATTATTTTTGCCTTTCAACACAACACAAACTTACTGAGTTAGATCTTTTCTCATACGAAAACTTATTCGCTCAAGGATTTAAAATGCCGCAGACAGTGCTGCCAATTGTCAACCCTGTGAAACAACCACCTGATTTCCTTTTTACTGAAAGACAATACGAACCAGTTGAATACTATATTCACTATTTAAAGCCGTTCGCTGTGCACACGTGCGCTTGAGATCGGTTCTCTCCATCACTCCACGATTTTTTTTCCAGCTCCAGAACGCATGCTATGCTGGCTGGCTGGTCCCCTCTACTACAGGGAAACCCCGTTATAACGAGTTCGGTTATAACGAGGAACCGCTTATAACGAGGTGATCGCGTCGGTCCCGTTTTCCTTTGCGTGTAATGGCAGAACGAATCGGTTATAACGTGTTCGGTCACAACGAGATTCCGGTTATAACGAGGACAATTTCGCTAAATCATGATAAAGAAAAACAAACAATTTGATCAGATATAACGAGGTTCCATTTCTTGACCAAATTGCCGCTTTCAAACACGCGACAAATGAAACATTGGAAACCGAAATCTCGCTATCCACGTCTTTTCCCGTTTTGCAGTGAACCGTTCCTTCCATGTTTTCTTCTTAATCACGCGATAAGACACAGGAACACCTTCCGATGTTCCTACTAATTATTAAACATAATCATTCGGTTTTCTTTTTCGCGAGAAACGCGTGCGTGATATGAGGTCAGACCACAGCGCAACGAGAAAAAAAAATAGATAACGCATTCAAAAACTTTTCATGTAGCGACAATAAAATTTGACCAAAAATGGACAATTGGAATGCGTGTGCAACTCATCATTATATCCTTTCCAATTTTAGTTCCGACTTCCAGTTCTTTTGCTGGTTTTGAGCAAATATGAGTTTGGATGATTAAAGCCGAAATAATAAAATCATCGCCCCGATCCCGCCGGGTGACAGTATAGCGTTAAAATAGTTGAGTAACGCATGTTAACCTATACTTAATCGGTGTTCAGAAAAAGAAGCAAACGCATTTATTAGTTTGAACAGATCTGGATGTGTTCATCATCATTTAACGAATGATAATTTAAATATGAGTGTGTATGATTAAAGCCGAAATAATTAGTGAAATCATCGCGATCCTGCCAGGTGACAGTAGAGTAAAAATAGTTGAATAACGCATGTTAACCTACTTAATCGGTGCTCGGAAAAAGAAACAAACGCATGTATTAGTTTGAATAGATCTGGATGTGTTCATCATAATTTAACGAATGATAATTTAAATATGAGTGTGTATGATTAAAGCCGAAATAATGAATGAAATCATTGCGATCTCGCCGGGTGACATAGTAGCGTAAAAATTGTTGAATAACGCATGTTAACCTACTTAATCGGCGCTCGGAAATAGAAACAAACGCATTCAACAGTTCAAGAACGGATGTACAAAACGCGAAGAGATTTTCGGAAGAAAATAAAGAACGCATTTTTAATCCCTTCGAGCGCAACGATCATACATTATATAAAATTACGGCCAAATGATTCATGAAATTATCGAATTCCCGCTGGGCACCAACAGCGTAAAATACCTCGCAAGTTAGCGGTAAACAACGCACGTATGTTTATCTCTGAAATCATCGCGATCTCGCCAGGTGACAGTAGCGTAAAAAAAGTTGAATGACGCATGTTAACCTAAATCAGAAAAAGAAACAAACGCATTTATTAGTTTGAATAGATCTGGTACAGATTTGCGTAAACAGGATGACAACCTCCCACATTCAATCCTGTCACATATTTTCAAGAACGGTCGTACAAAACGCGAAGAGATTTTCGGAAGAAAATAAAGAACGCATTTTTAATCCATTTGGGCGCAACGATCATACATTGTACATGTACAATACCAGATACAGCCGAAATGATTCATGAAATCGTCGCATTCCCGCTGGGCACCAACAGCGTAAAAATACCTAGCAAGTTACGGTAAACAAGGCCTGTATGTTACTCTACAGTATGTATTTGCCCCCATATTTGCGCTGGTGTTTAGAAAAAGTTTAACAAACAAGAATTACAATAAAGAATTAACTTATCATTTCAGCCTCTATTTCTTCATCTAATTCACAAATAATCTCCCTTTATTCTCTCAATAATAACGCTCAATAATTGTGTAATAATAACGCAAAGGATATGTTTAAGTTTCATGGATGGGTATATGACGTCATGCTTATGTTTTTCTTTGTTTTTAAGGAGTATGGTTATAACGAGGTACCGGTTATAACGAGGTAATATCGCCGGTCCCACGGATCTCGTAATAACGGGGTTTGTGGTTACATTGCGCAATCAATCTAGCAGCACACGAAGCGGGCAACAGCACGAGAGAAATGTACAGAAGGTGCTCAACGTCCTGTCTACATCACGACGTACCGAGTGCGCTGTACATCACAGCCCACCCTTATACAAATCTGTAAAGCATGCCTCGCAAGCTTGCCGCAAGCTTGCGGATTAGCTTGCCACAAGCTTGCGGGCCAGATCTTGGCAAGCTTGCGGCAAGCTTGCGGCAAGCTTGCGGCAAGCTTGCAGCAAGCTTGCAGGGTTCCAAATATTTAAATGAGCTGCCAAAAATTTGCATACTAGCTTGCTGCAACCTTGCAGGGCTAGCTCACATACCTGCAAGCTTGCACAAAGTTTTTAGCTTGCCGCAAGCTTGCCGGCCAGCTCACTGCAAGCTTGCGGGCCAGCCTGTGGCAAGCTTGCAGCAAGCTTGCAGCAAGCTTGCAGCAAGCTTGCAGGGTTCCAAATATTTAAATGAGCTGCTGCAAATTTGCATACTAGCTTGCTGCAACCTTGCAGGGCTAGCTCACATACCTGCAAGCTTGCACAAAGTTTTTAGCTTGCCGCAAGCTTGCTGGCTAGCTCGCTGCAAGCTTGCGGGCCAGTCTGTGGCAAGCTTGCGGCAAGCTTGCAGGGTTCCAAATATTCAAATGAGCAGCCGCAACCTAACATGCTAGCTTGCTGCAACCTTCCAGGGCTAGCTGACCTGCAAGCTGGCACAAAGTTTGAAACCTTGCATATTAGCTTGCCGCAACCTTGCAGGGCTACTGGTAGCTGACCTGCAAATTTGCAGCCTTGTGTATTGACTTCTGGCAACCTTGCAGGGCTAGCTGACCTGCAAGCTTGCAGGGAGTTTGCAACCTTGTGTGCTATGCCACCAGTTCGCGGAATGCTTGCTGCTAAGCTTGTCGCAAGCCTTTGCAAGCTTAGTTTTTTAAAGAAATTAAGAAATTTGATTACTATAGAGCGCTCGCACAGGAGACCCGTTCAAGCACTTGAAGAGTTTGTTCGCAAAAACCGATAAGTCCATTTTTGAAGATTTTGAAGTACGGTTTCTGTTATAAAGTACAAATTATACCCTTAAAATGATATATTGGTCCTTACATATAAAGGTACATTTTTGAAGTTACGGTCAAAAGAAGCAAAAATTTCCTTATTATTCTCTTTATTTTTCTTGACCTTTAATCGCAAATATCTCCATTTGGTAAATATGGACTTATCGGTTTTTGCGAACAACTCTTCACATACATTGTATCCCCTGAACCAATCTCCCATTCCCCATCTGGATTACTTTAGGCCAGAATGTTGTATAATATGTGACCCTGCACCTCAAAACAAACAAAAAGTCGCCAGACATGAATTTTTAGTTAAGACCATATTCTGAAAGAGCAGACTTTAAGCTTTAAAATGATGTATAACTCAAATCAAATGGACTCTCCTAACCTATCTAAATGTTGGAAAGAAAACACAAAGTCAGGAAAAGAGTGAACTGAGAAAAGAGACTCTGAAGTACAGTGTCTATTCAAGCGCTTAATCTTTACCAAACCGTGCTGGCTGTGCGATGAATGGGACAAAAAACAGGAAGTAAACCACCAGAGTAACAACAATGAAGGGATTATTAGATTAAACTGAAATTAAGCATGCCTCATTAACACATTCTGACCATAATCATTGCCAACTTTCAAAGCAGTAGCACTATCCTTTCAAAAGTTACCGTAAAGTTCCGTGTATAAGACGCACTATTTTTTCGTCAGAAAACATTGAAAATCGGGGGTGCGTCGTATACACGGGTACAGTCGAATCACGGAAAAAAATCTGTCATGTACACCCAATTTTATAAGGCCAACTTGGGGCCATGTATGCCCATCGACGTTTGGAAGGTAAGCAATCACTAAAACTTACGGATAAATGAGCGATCTTTCAATCGGGACACACACAAAAGCTGCAAATACGAGATAAACTTACGATCGGCCTTGTGCAGTAACGATGTATCAATCTGGCCATAGACAACAGCTGTAACAGCACTGCTGTATGCTACCGATGTCAGTCTACCAAGCTACCAACAGCCAACCTAGTAGCTGGAATACGCGATGTACAGGTATCATTACTAAATTACCAATACCGTAAAACTTATCAATGTACTAGTATCAATATGGCCATAGACAAAAGCTGTAAAATACGGAGTAGGATCGACACTATGTCACCGTAAATATGAACGATGTGTGAAGCATGCATGCATATCCGTGTCGTTCGTTTGCTCTTCATTTCACGAGGCCAGCTAGGTTAGCATAGCTAGCTACACTGTAGCTAGCTAGCTAGCTAGCAAGCCTTTGGCAAAGGCAGCAGCTGCAGCAGAGAGGCTTTTGCAATGGACTCGCGTGCACACAGCCATCGGATCGTAACGCGCTTGCCCGTTGCACGCTGTGTGTGCAAGTCCATTGCTCTCTGTGTGCGTGTGCTGAAATTATAGTGAGCTGCCTTTTGCAAAAGGCTAGCACTGTGCATACAAGCATGGTACAAGAGACACACATCCCTGGTAATCCCTCCGGGCGAAACAACAGTGAGTGTAATTACCGTACGCACCGTACGTCTCGCCGTATGATCCCTCTGCTACACTTGTTGATGTTTTTCTTATTTTTCATAATGAACCTTCCAGTCTGACATGCGTCAATACGCGAGACACCCTCTGCCATGTATGACAGCAAAGATCGTACTGTACACTCATGAGTACGATGTGCATGACACATGTACCATGATTGAAAGGCCAAACAATAGCAAGTGAGTACCGAGACAAGTCTCGCATTTTGCGTCTTCCATATTTTGCCGATGTCCGATGAATACCGTTAAAAGAAAGTATAAAAGGAAACAAAAAATAGAGCAAATACATGCTGCATTCTAGGGAAATTTTGAGCTGAAATAATATGTATGACACACGCAATATGTGCTTGGAATTTTTTTTTTTTTAAATTTTAGGTCCGAAAGTAGGGGTGCGTCTTATACACGGGTGTGTCTTATACACGGAACTTTACGGTATTAGAGTTGAAAGTGAAGAGTGTGGACAAGGTTTTTCAGAAATGAAAAAGGGATTCTAAAGACACAGCTAATCACACTATTCAATCAAAATGTTCGAGATAAACTGCTAAAAAAACACACTTTCCCGCCCGTTTTATGATACCAAATTTTAGCATAATGTAAAAGAAGACCCACTCTTTCAGAAGATATGAAAAAGTCAAATTCAGCTAGGTTGACCCATTTCACTTATTTTCAGTCCTCACGCAAAATCAGTGTGTGCGACTTTATGTTCGGTTTGAGGTGCACGGTCACATATGGCAACTGTCGCAGGATACAATAAAATCTGACGAGAAATGAGGCTGGTATATAGCACATACAAGGAATATAACATGTCATCCTATAAAAGTTTGAACAATGAGAGCACTGGCAATGAACATTTTTGTTACCTAGAATAACTCCCCATAAACCTCAATAGCAAGTTTGAACAAAATTCAACAAGAAATGTGGCTGATAGAGCATGCACAAGAAATGTGACTGGCATCTAAGTTGGAGCACTGAGGGCACCACCACCACAAGCTGTTGCGTCCTACATGTACATGTGCAATGATCATTCGTTTACCGATCCTTAGCAAGTCTGAATAATTAAATCCCATAAGAATTGAGGTTACATGTAGTACCATACAGCACATACAAGAAATATGACATATCCTTAAAAGTTGGAACAATGAGGACGCTGTCAATGAAAACTTTTGTTACCGGTACCTAGAATAACCGCCCACAAAACCTCCATAGCAAGCCTGAATAAAATCTGACAAGAAATGTCGCTTCTAAATAGCTTACGAATAGAGCATATACAAGATATGTGACATGGCCTCCAAGTCGGAACACTGAAGGCGCTGTCACCACAAACTGTTATGTGTCCTTCATGTACAATGTAGATTGACCACCCGCACCTCCTTTAAAATAGCAAGTCTGAGTAAAATCCAGTGAGTAACGATCAAGTCATTGCATAAATATTTAAGCATTTTTGCAAATTTTGACATGGTCAGGGTGACCTTTGAACCTGTAAAAGCTAGAACAGTGAGGGCAGCATTATCAATACACTGTAGGTATAGGTGTATAGATTTGACTATGATACCTTTACATACCCGGTACCAAATTTGAAAAAAATCGGTCGAGAAACAAGGCCAGCATCACACACACAAGCAGACCCTGTTGAATTTACCTTTTCATGTATAAAGACGGAACAAGCGAGGGCACCACCACCAAAAACAATAGGCACCTTGATTTCACTATGATGCACCTTTTTGCCAAATTTGAAGAAAATCTAATAAGAAATGTGACTGATAGAGCACACACAAGAAATGTGACATGGCATCCAAGTCGGAACACTGAGGGCGCCATCACCACAAACTGTTGTGTCCTTCATGTAGAATGACCACCCATACACCTCCTTAGCAAGTCTGAATAAAATCCGTTGAGTAACAATCAAGTTATTGCATATATAAGCACATTTGCAAATTTTGACATGATCAGGGTGACCTTTGACCCTGTAAAAGGTGGAACAGTGAGGGCAGCATTATCAATAGGTATACACGTAGGTGTATAGATTTGACTATGATACATTAATACATAGGCCTACCAAATTTGAAAAAAAAAATCGGTCAAGAAACAAGGCCAGCGTACGTTGCACACACAAGCAGACCCTGTTAAATTGACCTTATTTTCATGTATAAAGACAGAACAAGCGAGGGCGCCATCACCAGAAACAACAGACATCTTCGTTGTACCATAATACACCTTCATGCCAAATTTGAAGATGATCTACGAAGAACTGCAGCCAGTAGAGCGCTCTCACAAGAAAATCTCTGTGGCGGACGCGGATCGATGCAGCGGACGCAGCGGTGCAACGAGGCCAAATCCATAGTATCCTCCGAACTCTGTTCGGGGGATACAATTAGGAAATTTAATTGAAATTTGCACAAAAGTGAAACATAAAAAAAAAAGATGAAGTATAAATAATACACTCAAATCTGTTATACATTCATTTATTTTACTATTAAAAAAAAAAGAGGTATGCAGAATGTACCGGTATTGAGTTATATGTAACAATAAAAATACCTGTTAATACACACACAAATTACAATGGGTGGGACTGTATTGCACATTTAGGGGAAGTTATTATGATTACTTTGTTAAAATGTGTAGATTATTGAGGTTTATGGGGAATGAAAATATGGTGAAGTTATTCAGCATGTTAATGCATGCAGTTAGTTATAATAGTATTAATCAATTTCATACCTTTAACAGAATTATTGTCCTTAAATCTAAGCTGCACACAGAAACAGTCAAACCGCCATTTTGAATTTCAGAGTGAACAAAGTAACTTTCTTTTTTGTAACTGAGAGGGCACCAGGCAATTTTCTCTATCAATTAACCTATAAGCTTGCGACAAGCTTGCAAAGATTTTGATTGTGGCCACAGTTGCAGTAAGCTTGCGGTAAGGTTGCAGAATTTGCTCTAACAATTTACCCACAAGCTTTAGCTTGGGACAAGCTCACGAAGATTTTGACTGCATTTTGCATGCTTGCGAAGTTCTAACCCGCAAGCTTGCAGCAAGCATGCAAAGATTTTGATCACAGTTCACAAGCTTAAGTAAGCTTGAGGAGTTTTCTTTAACAACCTGCAAGCTTGCGACAAGCTCACAGAAATTCTGATAATGGCCTGCAAGCTTGTGGTAAGCTTGCGGAGATTTCTGCATTACTTGCAAGCTTACGGCCAGCTTGCAGAGCTGTTAGTTGTCTCACCGCAAGCTTGTCATAAGCTTGCACAGCTTTCATATGGTCTTGCAAACTTATCTGCAAGCTTGCGACACAATCTGCAAGCTTGCGATTATTTTTGCAATCATATCTGCGACCTTGCAATCGTCCACAAGCTAATGGTAAGTTGCTGCAAGCTTACCGCAAGCTTGCCGCAAGCTTACCGCAAGCTTGCAGCAAGCTTACCAGGGGATGCCAAGTTTGTATCATGCTTGCAGTAAGATGGCAATAAGCATGCGCAAGCTTGCACTCTTTAATACAAGCTAATTAAGGTTGCCGCAAGCTTACCGCAAGCTTGCTGCAAGCTTGCCGCAACCTAAGATTTTTATAAGGGCAGGCCCGCCGCCCATCCAACGACAGTTCAACTGCCTTGTGGGTCATTCCTTCTTGCCGAGCTCGCAGTGTGAAATGCATGCGTTGTTACATACGCACTACAGAAGCTACAGCTGTACTACAGCCATGGAGGTAGTTTTCTACCTCCGTGCTACAGCTAAGTAGAGGACGCAAGGCGTAATTAGAAATAAGACATCACGATTGGTAGGTGAATTGTTGATTTTTTTTTTCGGTGGCCGAAAAAAATAGTAAATATCAAAAAAGTCGATGCGGCAACTGAAAATCGATGCGGGACGAGAATTATGAATTTCTTGGTATTTTCAGCGCCATTTTGAAAATAGTAAATAGTAAAAAAATCGATGCGGCGGCCAAAATCGATGCGCGCGAGGACGAGAAACTGGTTTCTTTTTTTACTTGGCCTAATATCTAAAGTAAAATTTAAGTGGTCCATATGGTCTTCATATCAAAATGGCTTTTAAACAGAGGGGGCTGCTACAACAGGTTTGACCAAATACAACAAAACAAACAATGTAAACAAATAACAATCACAGGTGACAACAGTAAGTGCACAAGGAGAATATGGGCAATGTCGATCCTTGATACTCAAAGTGACAAGAGAACAGGGCATACAATTTTTCCTTGAGAGAAATCAAAGAACAACTTGATAAAATACTGTAAAACATGAAATATTCGCGGCACGAAATTTTCGCGAATTGGAGCTGACGGCCTTTTTCGTGGCAAGAAATTTTCGCGAATTGCCTCTTGCGTTCAATGCATATAGTGTAGATAAGAAATTTCGCGTGCATTTTAATTTCGCGAATCTTGGCGCTCGTGAAATTCGCGAAATTAAAATGCACGCGAACATTTCTTGTTTTACAGTAATCTAGTATTCATATTGAAACTGGAGACAGACTTGGCATCACGAACACCAATCCCGCACTTCGCTCAGTCCTGGGCACATACCATCAACCACACATGTCAGGAAGAGAGAAGTTTGGATGAGGAGGAAGCTAAATCCTGCTCCTGGGGATATCGCTTCCTTGGCAACAGAGCAGGATTACTGCGAGTCCTCCTCCACAGCTGTGCAGAGAAGTCTGGACAGCCAGCTCCTTGGAAACACGGATCCCATCATTCCCCCCCCCCCCCATCCCCCATCTCCCCTTCCTCTCTTACATCCAGCCGGAGATCATAATTTGTTTACCAAGCATTCTCGACACAAACATACAAGGACAGTAATTCTGTATCATCTCTGTTTTTCCTGCACTTGAGCCACCTTAAAACCCCTTTCAGACCAGGCAATTTGTCAGCAGGTGCACTCTGATGCACTCACTGAACTTTCGATGTAGTCTGTGACGTCTTTCAGATTACTCCTCCCTATAAAGATGTAGAGACATTGTGATGCACCAATGAAAATCTAACCGAATGTTACTCTCTTCACTGCTGAGGTTACTCCCAATTGTTAAAACAGTGAATCAGAGGGAGGTTTTGGTACATTCTAAAAAGCTTTTTCTGTTCGAATCATCTGTGAAACACCTATGAATTCATCTTTGCTACAAGGTGGCGAGACATGCATTTCTGCACCACTCACATTGTTGAGGCGAAGACCCCACAGGAGCCACACCCTAACATTTTGGTGATCTTATTTTGACACCTGAAATTCTCATTTAGGCCCTATAGATGCTTTTCACACCAGAGGCTTTTCAGACTAGCAGTATCTGAAGAAAATCCACTGATGATGATGATTCCCAATTTCTAGATTGAATCACCCAGGAGTTCAATGAGGAGACACAACATCAGTGCGAAAGGGGGCTGGCTAGTGGAGAGGTCTTGAGTTTCCTGACCAGGGGCCTTCATCTGCCATGTTTCATTTCCTCTGTCCAACATAGAATGGGACTATAGCCAATTGTACTTGAAGGTCATGTGTAGGTACTAGTCTTGTCTCTTTCACTAGATATCATCACAAGGGAAACCCATTTGTGCATGCCCATATAACCACTACACTGCCTCAATGAGATAATAAAATTGTAGAGTACAATGTACAAAAATTGTAGGTCTACAAGTTGACAGCAAGTGGGCACAGACATTGAATTACTGTAATGAATAGGACTAAACAGATCAAACTTCTCTTCACTGTATAATTCTGCCTATTCTACTGTTAAGACAATTTCTTTGCTCTATTTAATGAAATATCATCGTATCCTTTCATTATCAATGCTGCCTATTCTACTATCAAGACAATTTCTTTGCTCTGATGAAATATCATCACACCTCTATGTATATTGTTATACGGTTTCACAAAACTCTTTGATCACTCACATCGTAATGCCTTGCTCTTCAAAAGAAGGAATGGAGGAGAAAATTTTCTCCCCTACCCCCTCATCTCCTTCTTCCTCCTCCTCCTCCATTTCATCTTCTTCCTTTTCCCCCTCTTGCTCCTTTCTCCTCTTCTTCCTTCTCTTCTTCTCCTCCTCCGCATTTTCCTCCTCTTCCTCCTCCTCTTTCTCCTCCCCCTACCTCTTCCCCCTAGTACACCACCTCACATTTCTCCTTCTGCATCTCTTCCAACTCTCAGCCCTGTACATTTACACATCATATGCAGGGGCAGATCCAGAAATTCCGTAAAAGGGGGGGGGGGGCGCAAACAATATTTCTGGAGCTACTTCCGGGTTTCATCTCATTTTTTTTTTCTTTTTATTTCTTTTGTTCTAACAATCATCAAGAGGGGGCGCAGAGGCGCGCACCCGGTGCACCCCTCTCTGGATCCGCCACTGTGCATAGAAGGTTTAATATGGGGTATGAGACCTACCTCAAGTCCACCAGGACGAATTGGCGAGCCAAATGTGGCTGGGAGTGACTGGAAGCGGGTCGTGTCATTGTTTGGTGAAATCTGGCAGATAAAGGGGAAAAGAAGGGGAATAAGAAGAGGAAATATCATTGTCACTGTTTCAATTGCAAATTTTGCAGTAAGATATCACAAGGTGCACAACATGCTTTACTGCAAGTACAATTTGTAGGAGAAGTGTTTACAAAAAAAAACAAATTCCTGTCTAGCCTTGTGTCACAATCACTGAAAATAATTGATAAGGTACAGACACATATAAAATTCAAATTTTGCATTTTATTACTCTTGCTTGATGAAATGCTGGAGAAAGAGTACTTTGTACAATTGTTTTATATGTGCCCATGGATACTTGTAGCTGTGTACATGGTACCTAATACAATTTACAAATTCCCTGATATCTATACTGGAGTTACTGTACATGTAGTGATCTGCTACAAATTTGCTGTAATTATTTTTCATCAGTGTTTTTACTGGATCATTTTACTAACAGGAAGCAGTCCTCCTACCCATAACATTCTCAAGATAGTTGAATAAACAAAACATACAAGTACATGTATGTATATCATACAAATACACTGTATGTATTCAAAGCAGCTGAAAGGAATGTACTGACAAAGTTTATTGCACAGCATCTTGAGTTTGAAGCTACATTGTATGCAGTTTGTATGTAGGCCTATGTATAAAGCATACTGTAAAACCAGAAATGTTTGCAGTACGACGACATTTTTGCAAATAGCCTGTCGTGAGCTATTAAACTGCCTTTACAGTGCTATAAAATTTCCATTCAAATTGCCACTGGCATTCGTAGTGTACACAAGAACTTTGGTGTGCATTTCAATTTCGCGAATCTTGCTCCTCACGCAATTCATGCACACAAAAAATTCTGGTTTTATTGCACATGGTCATTCCAAATGCGCTTTTCCTCATAAATGGTAGATGTTTTGGGTGCTCTCGGATCAAAAAGAAAAAGCGCAGGCAAACAGACACACACACACACACACACACACACACACACACATACAAGTAAAATATCAGGAACGTACAGTACATCAACTCATAACAAAGTTTCATTAAAGCTCTTTATGTGTCATGGTGGAAACCCCTATGAGCCACATTAATCTGAGACACCAATGTAATCATGCTTTGAGAAAATCCTCTGTTTTCCATATCTGTGATACATAGATTTCTGTTAAAGTTGGACATGTATGTATTTGAGCAAAGTTGTAGAGAAAATGGCAAGCTTTGCCTTGATGAAAATTGTATGACAAATCGATGATTGTTTTTCTTGAAATGACCAGTAGCTACAGTTTGTACATTACCGTAAAGGCATGACGGTTACACACAAAACAGTGCCAGAAACTTAGAATTTACACACAAATTTAATGGGGAACACTGCTTGATAGTCAATCAACACATAAAATGCAAGCTATTATGTGAGACGAATGGAAGCGCAAGAAAAGCTTTCATTGTACTGCGGCATTTGGTGATTTATCGATCGGTTTGGGCGGGTTTGTGGGTTTGAGCAGAATATGCGAAGTTGGCACACCGTCAACTGAGTCGGACGTGCAAACATGGCACATAAAGACTTAACAAACTGTACAACTGTACATGGCATAAAGCTTTGCATAGGACATATCAGATTGTAAACACCATCTTCCTGAATCGTTCACTTATTCAAATGTCAGACAAGTATAGTGGGCTGCACTGTGGTGTAGATTGTCATGTATTAAAACATCATGGTATGATCTACTCAACCAGTTTCCCATTTGAAGCGCAGAGAACAGTACCCTCAAATTGTATACCTTGTCCTTCAAAACAGTGCTTCCAACGGATTACTTGATGTACCCAGTACGCCTACATGTTTGATTATCGTATGTCCTGATTAATATGAGCTGCAGTAGCATGGAGGAGTATCAAATATTGGGATGTGTACAAAACAATGTTCATTAAAAATAATTACACAAAGACTCACACAGTACAAGTGCAATGCAAATTGTATCAAGCCATAACTGACACTCAATTCTGTTGTATGTCTGTACAGTGTACCCACATGCAGTATTTGAGCTTTTTACATGTGTACACACGTACACTGTACTGCACCATACATTGTACATAGTAGATATGAATTGTATTGATCAGTGCCACAAAACCTTGCAAAGGTCAGTAACATCACTTAAGCCAGAACACAAAACAAAAAGTTGATTCCTTTATAAAATTCTAAGTTTAAACTACCACCCCCCATCCAAGTTTGTTTGTTTGTTTGGTTTTTTGATTTGTTTTGTTTTGTTTTGGTGTTTGTTTGTGTTTTTGAAATTCAACTTGGATTCTCTGAAGAGTGTTGTCACATTGTTTTGAACTACCCAACAATGTTTTTAGAATACCGCACATCCCAGGGTGTGAATCATAAAAACTGATTTTCTCGGTACCTTTCTTCCTGTTCCTACATGTAGTTACAATGTACTAGCATTAACTTTGTACCATATTGTGCAATGTACAGCAGGACAATACAATGTATGTATCACAGGAAAGCTCCGAGTCTATCTCATGCAAACATCCATACAATATGAAAACCAGGAAATTGATGAAATGTGTCATACACCTACTGCGGCATATTATACAGTTGTAGGCCTACTGCTATGTAAAAAGTAGAGCAATACTCATGTGTGGTTTTATTTTCCGCCTGTTGCAACTGAGTGGGTAGGAATGAAACCCAGAAGTCATGGCATAATTGGGCTTGGCAATTTTGACACATGTATTGCTTTAGGAAAGGGAATGGGGGCTAGACGTTTTTCCCAGGGTTTTGCCAGTCTAAAGATTTTTTTTTAAAAGAGAGAAAAGAATGCTCAACATTTTAGAACAAAATCCTTGGCCACATCAAGTGAGGAGTGTTGCAGCACTGGCAACACTGATGAATTCTCAGCAGTTCTGCTGGGATTGACTGGGCACAGCCATTGCTTGTGTTGGTCTCCAATGATATGCCAGGACATCACATAAAGATGTTGCTCTCATAAAAATGACAACATGACAGAATTTCTAACTTACACATGTTTTCACAGTTGTGTAATAGTCGCTTAACAGTGTTTTCACAAACATACAGTGTACCTGTGACAACAGTCAAAGGCACACGGATGTCCTTTTCACACAAATTTGCCATTGACCTGCAGATTAGTCTGTAATGCATAAGAGTCTTTTTTTTTTATGTGTGTCTTTTGGCTGCAGAAAATCACAAATTACAATGTAAGACACTTTAATGTACTATTAATAGGACTGTACAACTGTACATGTATGTTATGTAGCACTCATATTCATTCATGAGCACTGAATGATAAAAATATACTGTAGACCCTCCTGTACACTATACATGAACACTGTACATAAAACACTTCTAAAGCAAAGGGGATTAAAAAATTGAAATGCTAAATTATTAATAAAAATCAATCTTTTTTTTCTCATTTCTTCATACATCATAGTGAATGGAACCGATATTGTGTTTGCTATTTCCAAAAATATGAGACTCTTTTTATGATTTCAACACTTTAGTTTCATTCAAGTCGATCCTATTTCAATGACACTCAGATCGTTTTGCTTGATTTTATTCTTTATATTCAAATGAATATTCTGATCAGAGTGGGGTTTCCCTTTAAAGGTAACAAGAGTGCTGGTCTTCAAAACACACACAAAAGTTTCACTGTAAAGTGTATCAAGTGCATGGCGTCAGATTTACCCTGATGAAGTGCTCTCACAAGCGAAGGGTAATCCCCCAGAAGACCACTACCATTTAAAGGTCAATCCGCAGGGATTAGCATCAACCCCTCGTGAGTGAAATTCAAGTCTGACACATCACGAAACCAAACCAACATACAATTAATATAGATGAGTACTCACGTAAACAAACAACAAGTGACAAAATCACTCCACGCGCCCAGCCCTAGCATGACACACAATCTTGAACAAGCTCACATTCAGATTGCGATCAAATTTTATCAATAATATATTCATCAATGGTCAATTGTGAGAAGAGTGTGAGTAACAGTGTGCATAATGATGAGAGACCTTTCAACTGGACTTGTCTGCACAAGATGTGAAGTTGCTTGGGTCAAGCATCAAAGGATTTATTGTAATGCCACTATGCCAGGCTTGGCTCCTTCTTGTTTGGATTGGTTTTCCTTTTAGCCTTGATGATTTTTGCAAATGCGGTTTCAATGGTAAACCCTTTTAAATTAATTTCCTGTTCTGGTTAGTACTTCGGTAATCTTCCACTTTCAGGCATTACAATGGAATAGTGTGGCAAGCCTCATTGAGCTGTGTCCATCCACTGTCAGCAATAATATTGTTGGACACAGATAGACTACATTATATCCAAGGTTGCACTTGGCTACTCTTAGCCGCATTAACACTAGGAGGTAACGTTTTTTGCAGCACAACGCACCACTCAAGTTTATTTGCAACCGTGCACACACACTACACAGGACAAATTTGAGAGTTTTAAAAAAAAAAATCAACAGTGACCGAAATGCGACATCAGACATCTCAGTATGCCAAACAAACCTACTGTGGCAAGTTGCAGTACATGGGACTACAAAAATCTGTATATTTACAGTGTCTGCATGTGTGCCATTTCACACACACACATCACCATCGCATGTCAGTAATTAATCACTTTCATATCTTTTTTATAATGCCTGCGGTAAATACATTGTGAACAGAGGCATGAAAAATTAAATGGGACCAATTTGGCATCGCAATGCACATTGTGATGATAGACAATTTTTCTTGTGTCCACTAACATGAACCAACTGTTTTTGCATTGCGTTGTAAAACTTGAGTTTCAGAAATGTAATTTTTAAGTGTGTTTGAATGCTGATATCGTTGTTGTTGTTGTTAGTAACGGGGGAGGGTGGCTCCAGTGTTCCAATCTCCTGTTGTTGTTTTTTGGTTTTCTTCTACCACAAGGTTTAGGAGTGATTTGTATTGCTTGCTAACTGCATACATTGCAAGTAAAATGTTCTGCTAATGTGGAACAATATTAAATCTCCATACCCAGCGAGAGGGCTTTTGAAGATCTGTCAAAATTTCTGATTTTCTGAGACTACCTCCAGAGCTCGGCCAAATGCGCGGCCGACTGTGGTACCGCATTTGGCCTTTTGCGCGTTTACAGTGATATGAAGGCCGGGCTCGGCCACGCGGCCTTTTCACTTGCTGTAAACAAGGTCTTTGAGTTATACATTGTAGGGCCGCAGTACTGCCCATGACCCTTTTCTGTGAACAGCAGGGAGGTAAAGAAGAAACTTCACTGTAGAAAAAGTAATAAGTCTGAAGGCAAAAATGTAAATTTTCCCCACATTTTCATAAATACTATGGTACACAAGTGCATATTCTTCATGTCAGAGAAAGTGGTAAAATAACATGTATCGTACAATATGTATGTAGTTCTAAGGTAAACCAATTTTGGCCTTGAAGCCTCCCTTACTAGCCCTAATGCCCCCTTGCCGGCCCTGATGCCTCCTCTGAAATATTGAGGGTCAAGGCCACAGTGGCCATGACCCAAATCGAATGGAATTCGAGGCCTGCATTTGGTGATCAAAATTGTAACCAGTCAAAACTTACACGTAGGCGCTGTCCAGAGAAGCTCACTCACACGTTTTGCACTGACAGTTGATGGGCAAATAAAGCAATTTCATTGGTCAACATGACTATTCATAAAATGAAGTATTTAGTAAGAGCATTGTGCAGGTTAGCCTTTCTCCCAGTTATGAATTTATTAAAAGGCCCTCAAAGCTTTGACTCTCTAGGCAGTGCTAACAACAGCACGAGGGCTTTGAAGAAGGCTAGCCCTTTACAAGAACAGCATCATCCTATTATGCACACTATGTTGTAACACTACAAAATGCCTTCCATAGCATGATATCTTTATAGAAATGTGGGAAAGTCTGGAAAAGAAGTCTTTACCAGTAGTAGAATCCTAAACCTTTTATCATAGTTTACTCTCCATAGTAAGGACAAAAAGATAAAACTTTATGACTTCATATTGTTATGTTTACATGGACACAGTTTGAATAACTGGTGCATTTTATATTAACATCACATGTACAGCTGTACACCTACATGTGCTGGTATAACACACACTCTGTATTAAAAGTTATTGAATCTCATACAATGTAAAAGTCATTTTGGGTCTGTGTGTGTGTGTGTGTGTGTGTGTGTGTGTGTGTGTGTTCACAGAGAATAGGGAGCAAGTGCCGAAACCCATAATCTCCAGTACCACCCAACAAAAAATCACATGACTCTGAATATTCACCTGGAGGACCCTGTTTATACTATTTACATTTTTAAGTACAATGTCTGTATTCGGCTGTGACAGGGTACAACACTGTACACACCCTGTGTGATTCTTGTCTTCTTTTTTTTTGACTGCTCTGCTCCAGTAGGCATCTGTGCCAGAATCAAACACATTTCGTCCGGCTTACAGTCAGGTGCTATCCACAAGTTGCACTAGCTTTAAATCTACCTGTAGATTAATTTTTAAAAAACTAGAAATATCACTTAAGGTGATTAATACCCCCGCCCCGTGACGACAGTCTTACCCAAGGAATGATCTTTCCTTGATCTTCTGCCATTTAAATGCCGTTACCATGGCAACGCAGCTTCCGACACGTCCGAAAAATATGTCTTGCACATCTTCCCACCAAGACTATTGTGTGTGCCACATTTCATAAGCTTTTGTCAAAAACTGAGGAAGTAGTTCAATCCACAAGATCTTTCCTTGATCTTCCACCATTAATATGCCGTTACCATGGCAACGCAGCTTCCGACATGTCAAAAAAAAATGTCTTGCACATCTTCCCACCAAGACCAATGTGTGTGCCACATTTCATGAGCTTCAGTCGAATACAGAGGAAGTAGTTCAATCCGCAAGATCTTTCCTTGATCTTCTGCCATTTATATGCCGTTACCATGGCAACGCAGCTTCCGACACGTCCGAAAAATATGTCTTCCACATCTTCCCACCAAGATCAAGGTGTGTGCCACATTTCATAAGCTTTGGTCAAAAAACTGAGGAAGTAGTTAAATCCGCAAGATCTTTCCTTGATCTTCTGCCATTAATATGCCGTTACCATGGCAACGTACTTTCGGGTACTGTCGAAAAATGCGTCTGCACATCTACAACCAAAGGCACACATCTGTACCAAGTTTCATGGAAATTGGGCAAAAACTGAGGAAGTAGTTTGCAACACAAAATTTTCCATCATTTTGGCTCATAATATGTGAGCTGTTACCATGGCAACATAATTTTTTTCACTGTCAAGAAATGTGTCATGCTGACCTATATCCTAAGACAAACATTCAATATGAATTCCATGAGAATTGGAAGAACACTGATGAAGCAGTTTTGCCATGAAGCATTTTGCCCTATATTTTACCAATAACATGCCGTTACCATGGCAACGCACTTTTTGCCACTGCGGAAATATGTGTCTTGCACATTAACATATTCAGATGAACATCTGTACCTAATTTCATAAAAATTGATCAAAAACTGTGGGAGGAGTTCGCGACGCAAGATTTGTACCCATTTTTGCCCATAATATGCCGTTACCATGGCAACATACTTTTGGGTACTGTCAAAAAATACATCTTGCACATCTACAACCCAAGGCACACATCTGTGCCAAGTTTTATGGGAATCGGTTGAAAACTGAGGAAGTAGTTCGCGACGCAAGATTTGCAACGGACCGACCGCCCGACCGCCCGACCGCCCGACCGCCCGACCGCCCGACCGCCCGACTGCCCGACCGCCCGACCGCCCGACCGCCCGACCGCCCGACCGCCCGACCGCCCGACCGCCCGACCGCCCGACCGCCCGCTGATTCCTATATACCCCCTTCAAACTTCGTTTGGCGGGGGTATAAAAAAATTAAGAGCCTCTTGGCAGTTGTAGCTCCATGGTTTTCATAACCAAGTGCAGCAAAAGTGTTTCTACAGTATTCTCTTGAGACTTGACAAGATCGGGAATACAAGAAAGCAATGCTGAGCGATGATACAGAAAACTAACAACAGCGGTGACCACTTCAAAACATGTAGGTGGGAACATGCATTCGTTGCCACTGGACTGAAGAGTCTGCAAGTGAACTCAGTAAACAATTCCGAAGTTACTTGTCGTTCACAAAATCAATTAAGGACAGTCTACCTCCATGGACAGATGGATGGACAACCCAAAAAGATAATGCCTCTGGCGACACTTTGTTGCAGAGGCATTTAAATATTTTTAAAAAGCAGCTGATGAAGGTATGAATGCGATTAAATCATAAGCTGTACAATCCAGGCTTACTTTGAACACCTGTCCAGAAATCTTCTCAATTGAATCTTAGAATAATCCCAGAATTATGCACTGATCTCCCGCCTCAAGGGTAGTTGTGCTATCAAGACATACAGCCTTTCCTCAACTCCCCCTACTGCATAATGCAGTTTATAATCTCTAGGTGCCAGAGGCTTTTTCATGTTTGTTCATTCAACTACATGTACAGACTGTACATGCTTTCTCAACTTAAAATCCATAGCCATGCTCAGACGTACATTTATTTCTAGTCGCAGCAATAAATGCTTATCTTACCAGGACCCTGTGGGAAGAAACTCCAACCAATTAACCACAGACGGCCTTCGTGGGGATCACCATGGAGGGTCGGTGTAACTTCCTAATCCAGAAGTGGTATAGCGCCGCGCACGTCAACCATACACATCTGTACCATTGTTTTTTACCGGCGGCATTTATTTTCTCCATTCTTGCTGATGAGAATTTCTGAGCGTTAACTTCTCCAACGCGATCCACTAGGTTAGAATTACACTGCACGTGCACGTGTACTTGCATTTGACTCCAGAAGTTTTACCTAAGAACCCGTTTACAGTGCGGGGCCGGGCTCGGCCGCGGCTCAGCCGCGGTCAATTGCGCGGCCAAGCCCCGCAATTTTGTCCGTTTACACTGCTGGGCTAGGCCGCGCTTTTAATTCAAACCTTTCAATATTTTGTTTTAGTGGCGCTCTACTTGTAAACAAACGCAATTTGGTATTGTCTGGTTTTGGGCAAGTCCAAGATAAGGTCCCCTCAGAAGGCAAAATTTAATCTTTGCTCAATATTGACGTGTTTGGTATCATTTTGAAGCTTATGAGTTGAAGTTTTGATTTCCATGGAGGAAAAAATGATATTATGTAAGTTTATGCAAATTTCAAGGGCTTCATTTGCATAAATGTGAAACACAGCGTTACGTATGGGACATTTATAAAAATTCATATTAATTCAAAGGAAAGCAAATGATATTTGATTAATATGTGGACATAAGAAGTTCATCAAATAGTTTAACTTGGTATAAAAATTTAGGGATTATGCAAATGATTATGCAAATTAGCTCGTGTCTTATCATGAGATGTCCCATACGTAACAAATTGAGGTCATTTTTTTAGGTTTTTTCTGAAATTGCTATGGATATTTTAATGCCCTTTTGGAAAGTTCTAATTTATTGTTTAGAGAAACTAAATACCATAGAAAAAAGAAAAAAACAGTAAAAGAAATATATTCTATTAGGCATTAAAATAATGTTACGTATGGGACAAATGCGTTACGTATGGGACATCCTCATACATATTGCATGTGAATGCATGTAGCTAGCTGGGAAGGTCTCTCAGTACACAAATGGTCAATCATCCTGAAGAAAGCATCCCAACATTGTCGCTACTTTTTGAGTTTCAGACACTTAAACAATGCATGTACTTGACTGAACAATTTTCAGAAAGGGGGAGGGGAAAATGGCAACATACACAATGAAAAATCAGCATTAAAGGGATGGTATAGTTTTTGTAGAAATGGGGATTCAGTTTTCAACATTTAATGAGATGATTGGAAACCAATTATATGAATTACTAAAGAGCATACAATCCTATTACTAGAGGAATTCAAAGTTTATCTGATGGAGATCCAATTTGAAATGGTTGTAATATATACAAAAAATATATATAAAGTAGAATGATTCCTTTTTATTGCAAGTGACACACAAATTGTCCTTATTCAGTTTCAATAGTAGCCACGACAAAATTCATGGGTATACATACCGAGGTGTGACACGAATCAATGACCTGACTGCTAGACAGACATCATATATCTACTCGATCACTGGGGTTCCACGCAGCAGGTATTGCTTATTTATTAAAATTAATATTTCTTGTGTCAAGTCATTTTTTGTTGAAACTAAATGGCAAACTGCCCTTCATCAATGGAAGTCAACACTTTAAACTATTCAATTTTTCAGTAGTAACTATCCTGATAAAAATAGGGCATACAGTACATACTCAGGTTGGTCATAAAAAATATAGAATATGATTAAATATGATTATGATGGTAAATATACGGGGAATATTGTTCCCTTGTCAATCTGGAACAGCATTTGAGTAATTTCAACTGATTCTACCTCAATAATTATGCAAAAATTTGTTTATGGGTATTTTGCAAAATTATTTTGCAAAATACCCATATAATCTTGGTTCTCCACACACTAAACGAATGGGGGACAAAGGGCATGCATACTCAGGTTGGTCATAAAAATATAAACATATGATTGAATATGATTATGATGGTGAAAATTCGGGGAATAATGTTTCCTTGACAATCTGGATCAGTATTTGAGTAGTTTCAACTGATTTTACTACAATAATTATGCAAAATACCCATAAACATGGTTCTTCACACACTAAATGAATGGGGGACAAACTGTCCCATACGTAACTGTCCCATACGTAACACGTCATGTCTGTCTTTAATTAAAACCTGTAATTAGAGCTTTTTGCCTAATGACATGAAACTTACCTGTGATAATCTTGAGTGTTGTGACTTTCATCACAGTGAGTTACAAGTTGTAGAATGATATACTTTCAGAGAGTTTTGAGGTTGAAAAAAATGTTCAAAAAAACAAAAGTTTTCTGGTCCCATACGTAACGGCACATATTTTCTCTTCTAGAATATAATTGTCAAGGTCATTTTTCTCAATTTTTGACATGTTCATACTTCTCCTAGATATCAATCACCATGATGAAGTTCAATATGATCAAAGGCCATTAACACTATTTTTCAGGTCATAAAAGTCTCTGAATGTCCCATACGTAACGCGCGCATTATCTTGGACTTGCCCTTTTCAGACCCTTTGCTACTAAACTGAATACTGTGGCAACGAAGTCGCCGTTCGGGCGAAGGCCTTTGTCGAAGGAAAAAATCCTTCGCAGGACAAAACCACCTTAAACTATGCTAGTTTTCGACGTTGAGGGGGTTAATATCCTGATTAGCGAAATAGTACAGGCAGAGGGTTTGGAAGTCAGACTAAAATTGGCCGCGCATTTGGCCCAGTTTGCGTTTACACTGAGAAAAGGCCGGGCTCGGCCGCGGCTCGGCCGCGGCCAAGACCACCTCCAGAGCGAGGCCAAATGCGAGGCCAATTTTGGCCTCGCATTTGGCCTTTTGCGTGTTTACACTGAAGCGGGGCTGGGCTGGGCTGCGGCCGAGCCTCGCACTGTAAACGGGGTCTAGGTCGTATAAGGTTTGTAAGGTCATACTCCGAGGGCTTATCCGCGCAGGCAATTTACTCCGACCGGCTAGTCGTGGTAGCGAGATACTCCTGAAAATCTCAGGAGTATCTTGGTCGGAGGAAGAGGTCGTTGTAAGTTCTCCCGACCAGAGGAAGTTACCACGACCTTGTTTGAACAGACGGTCGCTACTCCAACCTTCCTCCAATCAAGCTTCCTCCGACCCTTCCTCCAAAGTTACTACGACCAAAACTGCCTCCGTCTGAACGCAGCTCATGTCACTTACATTACATTGTATAAGAAGTATGGAAAACTAGAGTACATATGTAAATCAGAGTTCTCTGATGAAGCATGTGACATCACATACTATATTTTGACATTTACATTATATATTGTATGAATACACATAATTACTAATAATTAATTTTTTTTTTAATTAAAGAAACCACTTAAAAGTGCAAAATACAATACTCTTTATATGGAAAGACAACATGTCACCATTTCTGGAATCTTTGTAATATAGCTATCCGATGACCAATACTGCATGCAATGTATTGCTATTAAACAAATTATATGAATAGTGAATGGAAACCGATAGTTAGTATGGTGTACCTTAGTCTATACATAAACATATGAATGGGACTACAGTACCATATTTCCCCTTAAAAAAAAATTAGAACGGGACTCTCCGCAGCATTGATAACTTTGAAAATAGTGAATCGATCCATATACAATTTCAGGGTATGAAACTATAACTCATTGCACACATCTTACAGAAAACCCCATTTGCTTTGCTTCAGTGGTCAAAGAGAAATGAGGAATGTTGTACCAAGCATGTCAGGAATCTCTTCCCTCCAAGTTCTGTCTATTGTGTTTACTCATAAATCGTCGGTGTTTTCACGAACCGACGCTATTTCGATTTTGGTCAAAATTTTCAAAATCGAGATATTGGTACCAAATGAAAGTGCTTTCAAAACTCTACCAAATCCCCAAATTTTAATTCACAAAATTAATTATTCTTAATTTTATCAAAGAAAGAAAAAAACGACGGTACTCGAAATATCGAGAAATTGAGAAAAAGGGGTTTCACGAACCGACGCAGTAAAGATACGCCGGTTCGTGAAACCCGAATTGCTAGGGTGAAGAGCAATGCGGGTTTTACGAACCGTCGCGGTTGCATTATTTTGAGCTTTGTTCAACTTACTGGCCTAGAATTAGGTTTTGGCCCTAATCCAGATCTCAGAGTGAGAACCAAACCTTCTGAAAGATGAATGACGGCCTAAGCCAGCCCACTGTCCACGAGTGAAGTGAATGGTAAGCTATAATCCTATTAAAATCATGCTCAAAATAACAGTTTTAGTTGGACTACCATAACCATTAATTGCGGTAGAGTGTAGTCCCATGTATTCAATCGCGTGATGCTTATGAAGCCTAGTCTGTAAACGCCATCCAATTTCAAATTAGATCCCAAATCATATTATTTATAGTTTCTTTTCAACTTATGTCGTTACTTCTGAGACTACTGAGTACTGTAGTCGTAACGTCTGTGTGCAAGACATGCAAGATGTCAAAGTCTCGAAGACACTCATGGCTAAGCCTTGACTTGAGTTGAAAATGAAATCATGAGATTGACAAAGTAGGCCTACTAAACTAAAAAAAAAAAGTAAAAAGTCTTAAAGTAAAACTCAAAGGAAGAGTAAAGAATAAAGGTAGACATGTTAGACTTTAACTTTCAAGTCTAACTATTAAGTCTAAGTTAAGACTTTACTTGTAATACCAGTTACTAAAACTAAGATCAGCTGAAGTCTAAGACCAAGTCAAATTAACACAGAGTCTATAGTCTAGCTCTAGATCTACATCTAGACTAGTGGTAATAGTAGGTAGAGTCCACCCATTTCCCCCCCCCCCCCAATTTTTACTGGTCCATTCCTGAAAAAGTTACTGGTCAGTGTCCAACAGTGATTTTTCCTGGTCAGGGACCGTCGGACCAGTGCCAGTGTGCAGCGTTGGTGTAGATGTCATCTATGACAGTATGTGGTCTAGTGATACTACCTAAACACTACGAGTACTCTACAGGTTAGGTGGCTTTCCTGTACAGTGCAGTGTTATAGTATACTTGTGAATTCAGCCCTAGTACCGTACTGTGTGTAGATATGTGACATTATGTCTAACGTTAGTTCGAGTGGAGTACCTTTGAAGCACAGCGGTGGGGCTTTTTTTCCCTAAAACTTGTGAATGCGGCCCAACCAAATGGCGTTTACATATTTACGCGTGATTGATAGTGATACAGTAGCGCTGTCGATTTCCACAGCAGCCATACATAATCTTTTGTCCTTTCTTCTTTCCTTTTTTCCCTTTGTTCTTTCACCCTTTTTATTCTTGGAATCGAAGGACTTCTAAGAAATGTCCCTCGACTGATTTAACCAGGACTCTTGAGTCCTGGTAAACCTAACCTAACCGAGTAACCGTTAACGTTTGTTAGGCCTAACATAACAGTAACACTGACTTAGCCCTGTATTGACTTTGTCTTTGGCCGACTTACTGAGATGGCGAGTCTAACTCTTTAACGTTAGTCTAAACGTAGTCGTTAGATCTGTCAGTGTCAGTGTCACCGGTTATTGTATATGGTGCCATCTCTAATGTACGTTAACAAGTTGATGTTAGTTATCTATGTCAACTTACTGATTCAGTAATAGTGGTACTGTCATCCTGTTGGATATCGCCGCAATATCATCCGTGACGTGTTAATTTCGTGTCACAAAGACAAAAGTTGCCAAGATCTAAATAGTATTAGATGTCTAGATCTAGATGTAGTCTAGATCTAAGTAATATAAATTCTGTGTAACTTAAAAGTGAAAGGTCTAGACTTCACTTAGTCTATAATTAGACCAGACATTCATGAGGCAAAGGCCTATTTAGTAGATCTATTCTTATTCTATTTTAACATCAATTCCTACTAACTCGCCACGTGTTATTCCTAAGGCCAAGGACTTCCGGGTTAGTAATTTTTTTTTCTTCATAAATACCAAACAGCAGACGTGTTTCATTTGCATTCTTGCACAGACTTCATGAAAATATGTGCAGTATCAAAGAAATATGATGCACATGACAATGCCAGTGTTTTATAGGTGAATGGTTAATACCTTTAAAAGCTGAATGATAATGTAGAGTCTAGGTCTAATTAAGATGTTACAGTCTCTGATAAGAAACAGGTTTGATTGTCATAGACTGTTTCCCAAATGCAGGTACATGTAGTAATATTCAGCTATTTCAATGCAATGCCTTGTTTACAAGTACATGTAGATTTATATTCATGTGAATGATAATTCAATTTCTACATGAGACATACTAAGTGCTAAACATAATATCTTGCATCAGAAAAATGTGTAAATGACGAGACAATTTGAATATGCGTCAAAGACGAACAGCAGCATTTTTTGACATTCTTTGATCCTGCATAGGCCTACCATTTTGTTTTATGTTTAATATAAATAGAGCAAAATAATTTCAACTTCAGTTTTGTTGGCTGATTTTTTTTTCTTCTCAAAATTAAAGTTGTATCTTGTACATGTACCATGATGTTTGATTTTAATCAAAAGTTCTTAATTTCTTTCTTTTCTTTCAGATGACTGGTGCCATGTAGTAGCGAAGAACTGGACCGTCTCAGAAAAGAAAAGGAAAAGTACAAGGTCGTGTACATCATCAACGGATGTGAATACAATGGTAATGTACAGTCTAGGTCTAATTAAGATGTTAAAGCCTCTGATAATAACCAAGTTTGATTGTCGTAGACCGTTTCCCAAATGCAGTTAGTAATATTCAGCTTTTTCAAAGCAATGCCTTGTTTACAAGGACATGTAGATTTATTCATGTGAATAATAATTTAATTTCTACATGAGGCTTACTAAGTGATAGACATAAGATCTTGCATCATTAAAATATGTAAAAGGCGAGACAATTTGAAAATGCATCAAAGACGAACAGCAGTATTTTTTTTGACATTCTTTGATCCTGTATACCATTTTGTTTTATGTTTAATATAAATAGAGCAAAATAATTACAACTACAGTTTAGTTGGCTGATTTCTTTTTCTCAAAATGAAAGTTGTATCTTGTATCATGATGTTTGATTTTAATCGAAAGTTCTTAATTTCTGTCTTTTCTTTCAGATGACTGATGCCATGCAGTAGCGAAGAGCTGGACTGTTTCAGAGAAGAAAAAAAAAGTACAGCATCGTGCTGATCATCAAGGAATGTGAATACAATGGCTTAGGAAAGAGGACAATCTACAGATAGGATAGAAGGGAGAAATTGGGATGAAGGGCGACAACATAAGGACGGTATATCTACAGTGAAATGTGATTGTAAAGTGGAAACATGAAAGGAGATTCTAAGATTGAAGGTGAAAACAATGCATTCCATTCTGTGATGTCGTAATTACAATTTTGCTACACTTTAATAACACTACAGAGAGACATTTATATCAAGGAAAGCTTCATGTGGATATGGAATGTTAGATTTTTTTAAGTGTTCATTGGTATGTATTTCATGATAATAAATCTTGACGGTTTTGTGTGGTAATCATAACCTTGTGATAAATCTTGATAGATTTCTAAGTGCACATTGACAATATTAGATGATGCTGTAATCAGATTAAGTTCTATTCTCCTTTATTCTTTTATTCATTATTTTGTTGTCTTCAACCCACTCTGAATGTGTCACGTATGATTCTTATAAACAAGGGAACATGCACTCCATGTAATTGATAGGACTTATAACAAATTGACATCATTATTCAACCATCACTAGACAGTTCTGTTATAAGATGTTCTTTATTTAACTAAAACTGTAAATTACGATACGTGTATGTTCCCATGCAAATTCACAACAAAATACAGAAATATGATTTCTTTTAATAATAATTCATTATGTCTCTAAATTTACAATTAAAGAAAGTGATTGCAAAAAGGATGTCAAACATTGTATATTAAAATAATAGATTATTAATTTGTCTCCATCCGTAGTAACGCACGCAACTGCAGTGTGCAGTTTGTAGGCTGCTGTGAAAAAAAAATCACAGGCAGCCCAAGCGGGATTCGAACCCACGACCTCTGGATTACTAGACCAGCGTCATAACCACTAGACCACCGGAGTGCCCTGGCACTACCTTTACACATGAATGATTAAATGTAGAAGGGCTTGGGAGCGCTTCGAAGTTTACTGCTCTTATTAAATATGTACACGTCATTTGCAACTCAACTAAAGATGATTAAACACACTGAAATTCTTACTTTAAATGATATTCATAATCTGGTTTTTTTTTCTTTAATAGCTTGGGATGGACACTTTATACACTGTATCGGTCTGCATTTCGCCTACAATATGGAATTCTTTACTTCGAGACGTTTGTTTTTAAAAAACAAAAAAATTAAGAGTCCTTTAAAGGTGCTGTAAAACAGTGGTGTTTGTTTGCTTGTTTGTTTTTTTGGTGGGGGGGGGGGGGGGAGGGGAGTCAAATTAGCCTTGGCCACTCTCCACCGTCCTTTTTTTTTTTTTCCTCTAGCTGCATTTTTTTTTTTTAGTCATCACATGAAAATTCGTCTGCATCCACCCCGTAGTTTTGCTGATGACCTTTCTTTTTAATTATTTTAGCCACACACATTTTGGCCGAATTTCCCCACCCCTCTTGTGAATTTGCTAGTACAGTGTATATGTACTAAGACACATTCTCAGAATATGTTTATAGTACTGGTGGATTAAGGATTCACAGGGAGGGGGGGGGGGGTCGGCCAAAATTTCTCTTTTCTCATATGTAACAAGCCTACGGGGCGAAAGGCTGATATTATGGGCTTTCTACACACATTTTTAGATGCTAATTATTGGTTAACAGGAGCACGATCATTTATGTTGTGATTAATTTGTTTCCTTGTATATGTATGACTTCTATTAGAGACTTAATTGGCTTGGCACTCCTTACATCGACCTATTTTAGACACCCATTTCCTTCTCTCTCTCTCTTGCTTTTTCTCTACTGTCCTGTGAATAGTGTAACTACATGTACATGCAGTACATCTTTTCTTTTGTATGATATACATCAAGTTTTTATCTGAGCATATGGGTGTTGCAGCACTCTCAAGCTTCATGCATATGCAGCAACATCTTTGTGTGTTCATATACATAGTTATGCTTGATGTGTTAATTTGAGAATGTTATTCTTTCTCTTGTATATGTTCCGTCCGCACTCTATAGATGTAAATGTACGATGTAAGATTTGGTGTGCATGTTCGAACTGTGTTCCTCTTTTTGTGAACACACAAGAACTGATATAATAATGAACTTAAATTACACATATTCTTGAATCTTGATTCCATCTCCATTTGCCATTAGATATTTATTGATTTATG
Source organism: Diadema antillarum (assembly GCF_040938485.1). Lineage (NCBI taxonomy): Eukaryota > Metazoa > Echinodermata > Echinoidea > Diadematoida > Diadematidae > Diadema > Diadema antillarum. Next base: position 1,014,048 of record NW_027271090.1, read on the forward strand.
GAGCTCTTCCACAATTGTTATCCTTCCCATTGTCATTACTCATCTCTGAATAATTCAAATTTGATATTTTATTGAGTACCTATGTTTCTTCGATTACATTATGTACCTCTTCAATATATTGCTGCAAAAGGCATAATAAAACATGACCATTATTATATATTTAAAATGAAGCTTGAAATTCTGATAGTGTTGATATTTTTGTATTTTTAGGAGTTTATCAGTTTCGAAGAGTGCAAGATGAGTTTTATGTTTTCATATCAAGTGCAGCTATCATAGAATCTGTTGAGCAGGATAGAGAAAGATGGAAAATGAGGAATTATGAGTGAATTCGCATGCGAGCCAAATGACAATAATGACACCGATAAAAATTGTGGCAAAGTAAAAGTCACAAACAACAGAGTGCATGAGTATGAAAGATGAGTAAATGCAAGTGATTATTACTGACTGGCACGTCTTTTTCCCAATTTTCAGCGGTATCCTTCATCTTAGAACAAACATTCATAATTATTATGAAAGAAGTGAACTGAATTTGAATTAAAAATAATGTGAAAAAATACAAAAGTAAGTTAAAAAAGTTTTAAAAAACAGTAAAAAGTAAAAAATATGAAACACAGTATACCGAGTACATGTCTTACCAAATGATAGATGTCCACATGCAAAAGTGTTAAATAATATATCCACAAAAAAAAGGGGGGCAAAGAAATCTTTGGAACGATCAACGACAGCTCTAATAACAATACTAAATGAAGATGAAAACAATGACAACACGCTTTTTAGAACAATAAAGAGAAACTGGCTTGTATTATCTTCTTAATTATCACTAAATGTATTTTAATCATCACAACAATCATTACATGACAATTAATTTCAATTAATAAGATTATTGTTGATAAGCAGGTATAGCCCTAATAGTATTTGTATGTAAACACATACGAAAATGAAATAGCGACGGTTCGTGAATACACGCGTATTGCACGTTACCTATTGTGCAGGCCGTACAGCGCGGGTCTCACGAACCGGCGTAATACAACTTACGTCGGTTCGTGAGACCCGCGCTTAAGTACATAACCTATGGTGCGCGCAAGAAACGATGGATTTACGAACCGACGCAGTGAGTTTGAAGACCGAAATATCGTAAATTTTTTGGATTCACACTAAAATTACACTATGGATAGGAAGAACAACTTCCACTCTCATCACCCTGTCAAAATTTTCACACACAAGACAGGAAAAGTCATTGAAAACGTTGTCTAAAACTTGTGAGATCTTTAGACGCGATTTTCTCAGAATTGCATTTTCGCTCAAAAACGAAATAGCGTCGGTTCGTGAAAACGCCGACGAAATGTGCAGTTCCAAGAGCATTCAAGTGGTAAACATGGATCAGACACATGACATGCTTTTTTATACACTTATTATCCACATTTCTCTGTGACCACTTCACCAACTTGAATGGGGTTTTCTGCAACATACTGTGGAGCTAAGATGTTATCTTAAGACCCTGAAGTAGTATTTGGACAGTTGTTGGGTGTTTTCAATGTGAAAATCCGATTGTAATTTTTGGGGGGACATACAGCTGTACAGTACTGTACAGTACAGGTAGCAATGAAAATGCAACATTTACAATAGACCTAGTATAGATTCTGTTAGAGCTGGCTCTGTAAGCTTCAAAACTGAACACCAAAATCCAAACAATAGAGAGAGGAAGTGAGGCAAGTGACTGGAATGCCGGGTCAGAGTTCATGGGCTGCACTTATGTATAAATATTTCTAGAAATGATATCATTGTCTAAGTTAGAGATTATTCTGTAGATTGGTAATTGCAGATATCGCATGAATTTCACACAGGATATCATGTAAACTAGGAAATATGGGTTAACCCTCACAGCACCACCGCCTAAAAGTTGCATCGATTTGATGTACAAAGAGGATGTCAGTGATTCCAAAAGGGTTAATTAAGAGAGCATGCTCAGTCACATGATCAGGAGCAGCGGACTAGTTTGTACAGTGTGGGCGGTGTCAAGGGTAGTGTACCGGTACATTACTGTAATTGATTTATTTTCATCTCATGCATTTCAAATGGTCAGCAATTCAAATCGCTGACACTCTGATGTATTTATTCTACCTCAAGCCACTTGACCTACAAATTACACCACCTCGTCAGTCCATGGTGTCCCTGTATGAGACTATACACTTTTGTAAGATTATGCCTCTTATGGAAAACCACATACACTGTACCTGTATTTTTATATTTCGAACAAGACCAAGCAAGTTGTGCAGGTACTACAAAGTACCCTTCAGAGGTGTCCACTTCATGGGTATTTTGCATTATAAATACAATGTACAATGCTGTATGAGAGAAGTTGACACACACATTCTGTATACAATTCTGTACACAAGATCTTGTACTGTAGGTGTTCAGAAAATATTCCATGCTATTACAACTTACTTTGTAGTGTATGGATACTAAGCATATCTTTGTAAGTCTGAAAACCAGCTAATATGTACTGTCGAATAATGTTTCTTTCAAACAATTCTCTCAAATCATGTTTCACTCTATTCATGGTATCATGTATTTCCAGTCACATTTTACTTGGTTGTGGTAGGTTTTGCAGTGTAGAAACTTTGATTTCCCAAACACAAGTTTGGCAGTGGAGCCTACAATATACAGTGTAGCTTGATACATTATATGTATCATATAATTTACTTCTTAGTGTGCAATTGATGTTCTCTTGCATGGTTCTATTAGTGTAATTTGTTTGCAGGAAGTACGATATACAATGTATCACAGTCAGCAAGGATACTTACATTTGTACTCATTGTTTGAGGGTCTTAACATTTTTCATGATTAGAATTGCAAAATAAGTTTTATTGTCAAGAAATTTGTGTAAAATAACCACTAACAGGAAAAAAATCTACTTCGCTGCTTCCATGGTTAAATGTCTGCCCCATTTCAACAAGCTGTTCTGTTTGAAATTCTGTTTCATCGAACTTATGGAGAAATTTCCTCTTCTTTTTATAGGTGATGATGAATGAAAACTAGAGTAGACATTCTTTAATGTGCACATTTTTTCAAAACAAAATCTAGGCTTTCATGGCACAAAACATTACAGTTAAGAGTGGACATTTTAGTTGTGTGGAAATTTTCGTGCATTTCGCGCATAGAGCATATGAGAGCATGTGAATGCTATTGCTTGACAATATAAATTGTTTGTGGTATTTTGTCTCTTTGATTCTGCAGAATTAAAGACATACATTGTACATGTACAAAATTAATTGTAAATATAGGCAGCTGATCTTTAAAAATTAATCATGCAGAAATTTCTACTTTTACAGTATTTATAATACTTACGGCAATAACATCAGCCAGTGAATGTACTATTTCCGTGCATAGGAAAATGAGAGCAAGGGCAGTTTTCCTGCACTCCATTGTAGTCATCGACTAGGTGCAGAGGGCGAAGAAAAGAGTCTACACTGTAGCTTCGTGGTGTTGGCTGTCCACAATCACATGCGGGCAATTAAGCGGAGAACATGTACATGTACACACGCACTTCAGCCGCAGGAACTACCGAAGAAGGATGCAGGTACCCATTGATGGCTTCATGCATTGGCAGACTGAACACGTTGACTTCACATGTCTGAGAGAGAAAATATAAAGTCGAAAGAAAGAGTGACACACTCGATATCAAATACTGTCCTACAGCCAAATATTGGCAACATGAAATTTTTGTGAATTGGAGCCACAAATCATCTTTTTTTTTTTTTTTTTGCAGCACGAAACTTTCGCAAATTGCCACTGGCATTCAATGCATGTGTACTTCGTGTGGACAAGCACTTCCATCTATGATGAAAAACAGTGTACGTGGCATCAGCCATATCTTGTTCGTTTGTTTGTTTTTCAGGGTGGAAAGTCACTATCTGAAAATACACTGAATAGTAAGTGATTAAAATTAAACATTGTTAACAGCACCCAGTTAAAAAAAAAGAAAAATGAATTTTTCTTGGGGCCCCGGTCAAATTTTACAGGGAGGTGTTTTTCAGTGAGACCTTGCCTGTGCGTCAGCTGACTTACAAGTTTAATACTACAATCCCATGCTAATCCTCACTGTGAATTACCCGACAGTGCCTACAGTGTATCACACACCTTCTAATCAAGCGATGCTACTCAAGAGTCTGAACTTTATCAGGCAGAATAATCCTTCTGGATTAACATTTATAAGGGCTGCATTTCCTCCCCATTCAGCCATGCTTACACTTTCACCACACAGTTAATGAAACATCCACTTACATTTTGTATTTATATTTGTTCAAAGTCTTCCTCTAAAAGCAACCACTCTTGGCACAGCCCATCAAATTTTACTCTACTAAGATTCCAAATTCTGAACCTTGGCATAGATATACAAAATGTGTATTTGTTACAATGTATTTTACAAATAGCATGAAATCACAAACTAACCGAGTATACATTGAATGTTATGGTATTTGATGTTGTTAAATTAAACATTCACAGTCTTATTGATATTTTTGTAAATAGGAACATGTTTCATTTGATGGCATCAAGTGGTACATACAATTGTACAAAAAATGAATGTTTATGAGTGCAATGGACAAAATATTTCATGAGGTGAAAGATGAAATGATCCATTCAAGGAGGGGCATCCGAGTTGAATGGATCAAAGATTTTATCATATATGAATTATCAAATGAAATATTATGTCCATTACACGAATGAACAACACTTTTATACTTGTTTAGATCCTTGTCATTTTAGTCCAAGAGCATTAGTTTTAACCTGGACATTTTTGGTAACAAGCTGATTTTTTCAGGATAGGTCCAGAAAAATGTCTAGAATAACATACTAAAAGTCCTCATAAATCCTCTTTGAGCGTTTTCCGCAATCCAAGATGGCGTCCAAAATGGCCGCCATATCCAGAAATTCTTATAACTTTTCAACCAGAGAACCCAAATACAAAATTTCAATGCCTAAATATATGTTTTGAAGCATGAAGAACTCAATAAAACACATATTAAGAGATGTTGATGCACGCAAGTACCGTAATCCAAGATGGCGTCCAAAATGGCCGCCATATTTTGAAATTCTTATAACTTTTCAGCCAGGTAACCCAAATACAAAATTTAAATGTCTAAATATATGTTTTGAAGAATGAAGAACTCAATAAAATACATATTAAGAGATGTTGACGGACATAAGTACCGTAATCCAAGATGGCGTCCAAAATGACCGCCATTTCCTGATTTTTTTTTCTCATAATTTTGCAAGTAGATTTCAACTGTACACACTTGTAATGTCGAAATATACGTTTTGAGTCACAGGGAACCAAATGTAATACTTATTCGGAGATTTTGAAACACAAATAAAGCATTTAAGCACTTCAGAAATCCAAAATGGTGTCCAAAATGGCTGCCATTTCCTGTTTTTCTCATAACCCTGCAACTACGTAACCGCGATGCGCACTTATTGAGACATAAGGAACCCAACAAAATACTTATTCAGTGATCTTGAAGCACGTAAGTACAAATAAAACCACGTGAGTTCTTCGCGAAAACCAAATGTTGCCCAAAATGGCCGCCGTTTGTTTATCACGAGACAAAGATATTCAACATAATGTTCGAGATCAAACAACTCAGATGGTCCGGTGGTAAAGGTTCGCTTGGATGCACCCCCCCCCCCCCCCTTGGGGAAAGGTGTGGTCTGTACAATCATTATTTTCCAAATATTCATCCTGAAGTCATTGAATTGCAGTCATAAAAATGCAAAACGTCCCTCGCTCGGCCCCTTTCCATAGACTTTGTACACTTTTGAGATTAACAAATTTCCGAATTTGTCATCAAAAAGTGTGCACTAGATCTTTCACTTACAAAATGCAAAAGTAAGGGTAATTTGCCCTTCCTACAAAATCCTTCCACCGCTCACTTCCCCAATATAAACCCCTTTGATTAACAATTCCCAAATATTGCATCAAATGTGTGTAAATGATATAATTATTTTCATTTCAATTCAAGTGTAATAGCTCCCTGGAGTTGGAGGGGATGGGGATACTGAGACAATGAATTATCTACTCTTTGAGGATGGACAATCAATATAACACCAAAGGTGCACTAGGCCGGTTAATGATCATAGAAATGCCAAACTCCCTCCAGTCGAAAGGGATGCCCCCCCCCCCCCCCCCCCCCCCACACACATCCTCTACTAGCTCATTGCCTTGGATATACTAGTCTTTATTCTTTATTCTATACTTACACTTTTTAATAGAAACAACAATCTGGTATGTCATCAACATTGTGCACCATAAAACCCGTATATCTTGAAAGAAAAACAAAAAAACCTCCATTTTGTGGGGGGGGGGTGCATCACCCTATACACCTCCCCTGCATATTTCCATTAATATATATTTTCTTACTTTTAGGATAAAAACAAATCTCAGATATTTCACCAAAAGAGTGCGCTAAATCTCTGAATTTCAAATTGGAAAATGCCAAAATCTCCATCGTATGGGAAGGAGTATTCTCCACACACACTTCCCCCTCCCCGACACTTTCCTGAATATATATTTCTTCCAGCGTTAAATAGAAAACAAATATCAAATATTTCACCAAATAGGTGCAACAGATCTGTAAATTTCAAGTCTGAAAATACGAAATTTTGCCCTCGTGTGGAAGCGGGCATCCCTATGACCGCGCACTTCCATGATTACATAACTTTTTGTTCCTTTTTATGGAAACAAAAAAATTAATATTTCACCAATATGGTGCATCAAATGTCTGAATATCAAGTCTGAAAATGCAAAATCTCCCTCATGTTGGGGGGAGGGGATCCCCTTCCACCCCATCCCATATATTGCCCATTTCCCTGAATACTCTGTCTTCTTTATATATTTCCTACTCTTTGATGGAAACAATTCAATATCTTACCAAACGTTTGCACTATATGTTTCACTTTCGAGTCAAAAAAAGAAGATCCCTCGTGTGGGAGAGGAGTATTCCTCCTCCATGTACCAATAACTATGAGCGCCACATTCTCTGATTTCTATCTGTAATATAATTTTACCTAATCTACACGAAATGAATAGGCCACCCTAAGATAATTTAGACACTTTGTTTTAAGGTGGAGCAATACACTGCAGCAAAGAGATTCACTGTCATTTGATGAATTACACATTATTTTGTCGCACATGAAGACACTAATTTTCAACAGTTATGTAGCACAGACATCAGATATAATTGTTTTTACTTCTTGAGTGATAACTGACAGTTTCAAATGTAACTCACCTCATGGTAGACACCAAATGCGTTGGTAATAAAAAAGGGCTAGCACTAAATTTTCATTTCATGTGCTTGAGGTGACGAAAATAGAGCATGTGGTAAAAAGATCTAGTAGGCTCTCTGCTTAGCAACATATCTGATGGTGAAATGTTTCTATCGAAACAAGGACACACTCCTTGAGTTTAAAATCCAAATGTTTTATTTGTATACTTTACTCATAAGAACTATTTGTAAATAAAAAGCTTCTTATAAACTATACTGACATTTATTTACATAATTGTGAGATAAAATTGTGACTGCCGGCCATTTTGCACGCCAGTTTGCATTTTAGGAAGAGCTCGAGCGGTTTAATCTGGACATGCGTGCGTCAACATCTCTTAATATGTATTTCATTGAGTTCTTTATAAATGTTTCGAAATATAGACACTTAAATTCTGTATTGGGTTGCCTATTTCAAATATTTCAGGTAATGGCGGCAATTTTGGATGCCATCTTGGACTACGGTACTTATGTCCGTCAACATCTCTTAATATATATTTTATTGAGTTCTTCATCCTTCAAAACATATATCTAGACATTTAAATTTTTGTAATTGGGTTACCTAGCTGGAAAGTTATAAGAATTTTAAAATATGGCGGCCATTTTGGACGCCATCTTGGATTACGGTACTTATGTCCGTCAACATCTCTTAATATGTATTTTATTGAGTTCTTCATCCTTCAAAACATATATTTAGACATTTAAATTTTGTATTAGGGTTACCTGGCTGAAAAGTTATAAGAATTTCAAAATATGGCGGCCATTTTGGACGCCATCTTGGATAACCGTACTTGCGTGCATTAAAATCTCTTGATATGTGTTTTATTGAGTTCTTCATGCTTCAAAACATATATTTAGACATTTAAATTTTGTATTTTGGTTCTCTGGTTGAAAAGTTATAAGAATTTCTGGAAATGGCGGCCATTTTGGACGCCATCTTGGATTGCGGAAAACGCTCAAAGAGGATTCATGAGGACTTTTAGTATGTTATTCTAGACATTTTTCTGGACCTATCCTGAAAAAATCAGCTTGTTACCAAAAATGTCCAGGTTTAAGCCTTTTTTGACCTAATGCTCTTGGACTATTTGATGTTTTATTAATTTAGAAACAATTAGAGAGAATCTGAGATTGAGAGAGTGCTTACTGAGTGCTTTGTGCTAGCGTGCTGTCGCATACACGTGTGTACAATGCAAATGCAAGCATTTTACAAGCGTAGTGTGCTGGGCTCTCAGTGTGCGTGCATTGAAGCACATTGTATCCAAAATTGCACAGTAAATGGAGCCACAATTGCATGGCCACAGATGATGATGTCATAGTGGAATGGGGCAAATTAGCAATTATGTCAAACAACCAATCAAATGACAAGGATCTGTCTAGAGGCCCTAGGCATTATATAAATCTAACATTCAATGTGTAGCTGATTAAAATTTCAATACATAAAATTGTACAGTGTCAGTGCTACAGCAGTACACCTTCACAAAAAAAGCTGGAAATCACTGATGCTCACAAATTAGTCAAGGTAACAATGTCATGGCCTGACAAAGTTTGTCCATACTGACATGGGACATGGCTACTGACATGGGTGTACTCAGTACACTGTACTGTACGAAATATATTATAGAATGGGTGGCGAGAATCCTGCAATCTCATTGGTGGAGAGCTATGTGTTGATTTTTACTGGCCGCACGCTGAGTCACAGTGGTAAACATGTTATTGCGCACTTGTAGCAAGAGTACGCGTACTTGTAACAAAGGTTCGCACACTCAGTGCGAGACGCCTATTGGCTAAAACAACCATGCATCAGTATTTCCTGATGCATGGCTGGCCGTGCGTCCAGTAAATACTGATGCATGGCTTTCGAGCTTTCGTCTATGCCAAGCCAAAAGGAAATGCATACATATCCAGTAATTTTGTCATCAGGTAACACAATAGAAAAATGGGTTTTTGGCAAGAAAATTACCCATTCTATATTCTATAAATCAGATGACGCACATGTCTTTTCGTGCGTCAGTCGGAATATGCATGCGGTAACTACGTATGGAATTTAGCCTAAACCCACTCGGCTTCGCCTCGTGGGTTAAGCATTCCATAGTTACCGCTACATGTGTACCTTATGCACACAATTCCGACTGACACACTCAGACCTGTGCGTCATTTGTATAGTATACACTGCAAAATACATTTTCTGCTTCTGAATGATTTCAAAAAGAAACTGATCAAGAATGTGTCTGAACGATTTCAAATTATGTATAACTGTAAATGTTTTCATTTAATTATTATGAGGATAGGACAAAATATACAACACTTTACCGATACAAATGCACAACTGTTCTTACAAATGTATGAATAGTGTTACTGTTACTTGTTGTAATATGTACAATGGCAATGGATAATGCATCAATTGCAATTATTAATATTCATGCATTTCATTGATGGGAGAATGTAAATAAATGAGTACCGGTAACAAAAAGCTACACTTCTTCAATGTGGAGTGAAGCTTACCTCTTTAATTGCCCCTTATCATGCTTATACAACGTACACAAATGTAGGTGCTAACATCTTTCCAAGAACATGGGAAGAGCCTCTATGCAATTTTATGTAGGAGAGTTGATCGTATCACCGGACGCTTTTTTTTCTGTGGCTCTGAATTTCGTACTCAGAGGACGAAATTTCGGCCAAAAAAATCACTAGTTATTCACAAAGTCCTGAAAATTACAAATTAAGCAAAATTATGCAAATTATTCCCTCCAATTTTCGGAAAATAAACTTCAAATATCCCCTCTCCAAAAAGGTGTCTTATTGCGCAGTGTAAAATCGCATTATAATTCCAGACACGATTTTCGTCATGGAATAATTGACGTCTTTCGCACCTTGTCCTTGCACCAGAATCACAATTCATCCAACGAATCACCGTACACATTCTTACCGAGCGGACGATAAAGAAAAAATCGGCAAACGAGGCTCAAATTTCGTATTTTACGGTAAAATGTCTATCTTGAACATTTCGAACAGCTCACGCGATAAAACCTTGTGAGAAATCGACAACTTCTATTTTACGTGCTTTGTCTATGGGAGCTGCATGCGCGGGTGACGAGTTGCGGGCCCCTTCCTTAGCGCAAAACTTTGTATTCCACATCGTTCGCGTTTGAGGATGATAGCTACAAATTTCCGATATTGATCAGTGAACTCGTGGTTCTACTTCTAGTTCTATTGGAATCTTCAGCATTTTTCCTGTATGTGAGTGGGATTTCATAGATAGAATTTCAGTTACAAAAGTGTACGAAATGTGATTCAAACATGCATAGAAGTCTAAATATTAACTAGAACCGGAATTTGTCAACACTGGCAAATGAGGTGATCCGATCTCTTCGAAAATCAATGATTTGAGTCCTGATCCAAATATTCATGACCATACAGGTTTCATCTGTGTTGACGGGACATTGGCCGTGTGATGTTTGGATTCTCATTTAGAAAAGGGAGTGAGACCTGCCATCTTTGGTACCGAATTCCGTATGCACTAACGGAATTTTATACAGAATGAAGTATATTTGACCTTTGACCTCACTTTGCACACCCAAGATGGCGTCTAAGCAAAAAGTGATGATTTTATGAAATGATTCTTGTAACATGGTCTTTGCGTGTGCAAAATATGGGAAAGATAGGACATGTATTCACCAAGATACAGGATGAAACATTTATGACCTTTGACCCTAATTTACATACCCAAGATGGTGTCCGATCAAGTAGTTGTTATTTTATGAAATAATGTACGTGACATGTACAGTACTAAACATGTGCAAAATATGGGATTGATAGCCATTGTTGTTGTTCATCTATTGCACAGAAAGTAGTAGAAAGAAAGAAAAATAAAGAAAAAATTATGTTATTTTATAGAAATTTGAAGGAGAAGCATAAAAAAATCAGAAAAAGATAAAGTAAGGAAAGAGATATTAAGATTAACTAAAGAAAAAGAAGAAAAAAGTGTTTTAAAAAATTAAAAAAAATATTGGCAGGGGTGAGGCTCGAACCACGGACCTTTTAATAGGATTACGAGTCGGATGCGCTACGCAATGACCTATTTCATTCTCCATAGGCCCTGTGTATTAAGCAAAATGACGCTGCATCGAAGCCTCGTGCCATTTTCAACCAAATTTTTCGACGTGATGCCAACGTCGTATGACAAAATGGAGGGCACACTAGCGATAGCCCAAAGTCTCAGCTAAAACATACTAAAATCTGGGAGAAATTCATCGAAGCATAAGTGAGCTAGTGCTCGAAAAAGAGAGTCATGTCAATTTTCACTGCCAGAAAAACTGCTCTCCCATAGAGATAACACGTAAACTGGTCAAATTTGACAATATTACTTTTAATCCATTTTTACGAGGTGATGCCGTCATCTAATCAAAATGTTGTAATGATATTAATCAAAGATCATTTAATAAGCTACAACATATTGAAATCTGGGTGTAAATTGGCAAAGGATAAGTGAGATACGCTCGAGTGAACTTGAAATTTGATGACGTCATTTTGAAAATTTACTTTTTTTACTTTATTAAGAAATTTGATATCTTTTAATCATTTTGCCAGCATCGCCAACCCATGAAATGACATGTATAACTCATCAGCTTTCAGAATATGTAAAGAAAATGGGGGGTCACCGTCCATCCTGACAAGTAAAATCAGATTTAAAATTGGCGGTTTTTTGGCATTGTTGCACTGTGTATCCCCATTGACGCACGCGCAGAATTTCAACTTTGACGGGCCCGTATGACGTCATATTGAGTCGGATTGACTTGAAACTTGGTAGAAATATTCCTTGACATTTCAGGCATCCGATCAGTGTGAAAAAACGGGAAATTTCTATTGCACATGAGCTGTGCGTACGCGTACGCGTCCGTTCAATTTTTTCTATTTTTCCAAAAATGCTCCAAATGGTCTGAAACGTGTGCAAAAAAAATTTGAGCTCGATTTGAGCATACAAATATTTCAACGCATGCGTACGCGCGCGTTTTAAGAGAAAATATGAATTTTGAGAATATGAGTAAAATGCGTATAACTTGAAATATGTGTGACGTAAATTTCATTGAAAAATTCTATTCCATTGATGAGATATGATTGAGAATGTGTTTTCATATAATGACGTCATAGTGACGTCACGGTCGACTGATCACTATGATTTTATTAGACCCGTCGTCTTTGGGACATGATACATATATGGTATAAGTTTGAAATTGATAGGAAGAATACTTTCTGAGCTAATCGATACACAAAATTTGTCCAGAAATAAAGAAAGAAGAAGAAGAAGAAAGAATCCGTACAGATACAGAAGGTGATCCGAGAGGATACTCGGATCACCTAACTATGACGAGATGCCAGTCACTCAACTATAAAATTTGAGGTAAAATGTGAATTTCTTCGCGTTTTTACATTTTCATGTCACGTTTTTTGCGATTTCGGTCCACACAAGGTCAAGGTTCTGTGAGGCTAATCTTCGAAGTCTCGCGCGTGCTGAATGTCCGGTTTTAGTACGCAAAAATGTGCGTGTCCGGAATTACCATGCTGTCCGGTACCTTAAATACCATACCTGTATATAACTGGTGTTGTAGGTATTCAAAACAGGATCTCAGTTCAAGACGAGAATCATGTGACCAATCCACTGCACTGAAACCAACAGTGCACATCACAAAAAAAAAGTAAATTTACCAGTAGTGTATAGAGAGGGGTTCCAGGCCGTGAGAAGGGCAATATCAGAGACTCCAACTCTCCCGTTTTCGACGGGAGATCTCCCGCCGAAAGCCCATTTTTGCAAAATCTCCCGTTCTCCCGTTTGAGATTTGATTTCTCCCGCCCTGGCTCTGCGTCTCCCGGTGGAAAGGATTTCTTACTTATTGCTATCTTATGTTAAAAAAATAAGCCTTAGATAGCACCAGAGAACATCTACCCTAGAACTAGCCTGACCAGACACTGTGCTGCGCACAGGGTCTGACATGTGTTAGTGTTTCAACGTTGTAAACGACCGTCACTATTGACGGCAAAATCACATAAAATACCTTTTATTTTGTATGATTTTAAGAGTAATATAATTTGCAACACTTACCTACAGCGTATTTTCCTGATGGTTGAGTTGAATTCGGCGTTTTGTTGGTATCCAGACCTTATTGTTGAATTTTTCGGAGTAGATCGTGCGGTGGCATCTTTTCCTTCGAGAGCTTCACAAAAGCAACAAACTACCACGCATGCGCATTCAGAAGTGGTTGCTTTTTACGTACGCCCGTGCGCCCGTGCGTTTCATGTGTTACGTAAAGCTTGTAGTAGATCCGCGCGTGCTGCACCGGCAATGATTTGAACTTTTTTAGTCGGGGTCATCCGACTATCTCATCACTTCCGCCCCGACTACCTACGTTGTAGTATACGAGAGTGAATGCCATTCATATAACACGCAGATGAGGAGTGAAGCAGTAAGGACGTTTAAAGACCTGATTTCAGCCATAGATTTTGGTAAGTTTTAGACGTAATTAGACAAAAAATCGCATACCGGTTATTGAATGATGGTCATAGATTACGATAGTTCCTTATATTTTAGTTTTCCACGATTAATAAAGATATTCATGAAGGAAACAGTGAACGATAACAACGTCCGCGAAGGAATAGAGGTGCAGCGCTGTCGCCAGCGCTGCGTGTAGTTACCCTAGAACCCTAGGAACTTCGTGCTTCGCACACATCAACTTGGAGTCTCCCGTTTGCTAGGGGTTTCGGGCTTGAGAATCTCCAGATTAGAAGGTGCTTGGGGTTGGAGTCTCTGCAATATTCCAATACCAAGTTACAGCTTAGTTTCACCTTTTTGAATGTACAATAAGAGTGATCTGAGAAAAGTATGCAGAGGTTCTACAATAGGATTTCATAATGTTTGCTTTAACGTAGTAGTCATACTACGTATTGTACACTACACTACAGGTAAATTTACATGTCTTCTACTTCATCAGCATCACGTTTACATCACTTAGTGACTTACCGTCGTCCATTGAATACCGCACAACAAAACAAGGCCGAAGCGAGGACGGCAATCCGTGTACTTCGTACACAAAACACCAAGATACTACAAGCGTCTATAAACTATACTAGACAGGTAGATGGATTTTCGGTTAAAAACGGCAGGTGTATCAGCACATCACACAGCTCTCTCTGTCAACTGGGAAGAGATGAAGCCCAAGAAATCATGCGTCAGATTATAGTCCGTTAGTGTTATTGTACGACCGTGTTGTTCCTTGCACGGGGACGGGATTTTCGCTACGCCTTACGGACGGAGTCGTACTCGTAGGATCAAACACAAGAGTCACCGACCTCCGAGTAAACATAACATACGACGATTTGACGTTGATGTAATGCGGGATCTACAGAGCGCGCGCTCATCCGGTACGTACGTACGCGCGCTCGCGGTGAGGAAACGAGCTAGATAGCGGCGGTCGCGCTCGGTGTTCAACCAGTCAGCTCAGGGGACCGTTTCATGAAACTTTTTGTCAGTGATTTACACTGACAACTGTTAAAAGCTACTGAAATCCTTGCGTCTGATTGGCTGATAGCAAATTTGTCAGTGAAAACCTCCGACGAACTCGTTGATGAAACGCCCCCCAGATAACCCACATGTAATTAGCTCAAAGGCCCTTTTTTCCTTCTCTCTTTCAACTTTATCAAAAGATAAAATCAACTATCGAACTCAAAGTGCGAACAATCTGTATGAACTGCATTGATTTTAAAACAGTGGCACAATATGCCTAATTTCGGTATCTTCATAATTATAAATCTTTTCCCAATGACTTCGAAATTACGCAAGTGGTAAAGAATATCGTATCCCCTCTTTGATACTTTAGTATCTCATTCAAAGCTCGATTAAAGAAATACAAAATTCCATAATATAGCAACTAAAAGTTTGCAAAAGACTTTTCATTTTCTGCCTTTGACTTTTTACTGATCATCAACATGAACGAGGTAGCCTAATGATAATAATAATAATGATAATAATCATTATTATTATTATTATTATTATTATTATTATAATCTCTGTTGATTGCAACTTTATATAGCGACTACAAAGTTAGCCTCAAATTAATCATCAGCAACAATTTACTTTGAACGAAGGGAAAAGTCACATAGTCTACCTCATTCATTCATTCATTCATTCATTCATCAGTAGCAATGATTAGAATAACACACCTAGATAGATCCTTGTCATTTGATTACTTTGTTTGATAATGATCATTCGTCCCATTTACTGTATTGCATCATCATTCGCGCAATTTGGCTCCATTTACTTGTGCCTCGTTGAATAGTTTGACCATTTCATCTGTCACTCCATGAAATACTCTGCCCATTTCACTCATTTATAAACATTCTTTATATATTATTCTACAATTATATAGGCATACGATACGGTGAGTTGTGACAAAAAATGTGATCATTCAAGTTTCAACATCACATTCTTTCTCTCTCTCTCTTTCTCTCTCTCTCTCTCTCTCCCTCTCTGTTTCACACACGCGCACACACACACACACACACATTCACTTATGCACATTATGTCATCATTAATCATGTGATCATATGATTGATATAATTTATGATTTTGCTGGGACCGATGTACAGTAAGTAACACACGATGTGCTTTCCAAAGTCCACTCCAGATGACGCCATGTGATGGCGCCATGCCAGAATAAGGCGGATCGTTACTAGCTTTGGAGAAAACTGGTTGCTGATGCAATAAATGCGGTATGACTACAAACTATCTTGGACCTACTAAAATAACCCCTCATGCATCAGACGAGAACCCATCACTTCAACATTGAATCTCTATAAGCTATTACTGTATATTCTAATCAGTGGATTTTGTCTGTACATGTGCAGTGGCGGATCCAGAGGGGGGCGCACCGGGCGCGCGCCCCCTCTTTAGTTTTTTTTAAACAGAAGAAGTAAAAAGAAAAAATGGGGGCGCGTGCGCCCCTTTTTAAATCCAACATGGGAGGAGTATTTGGAATATTTTCAATATTAAAAAAGTTGGAAAATCAATCTTCAAATAAATTTCCACTATGTTGTGATACTACTATCTTGGCATCGTCGTGATCAGTCACATTCTTGTTCCGCGTGTACGCGTCTTCATTGTGTCAGCCGTTATCTTTTAATCCTACATTCTATTCTTTTTCGTATATCGATGATGTGTCACACTATTCATTTGCTATATTTGTATGTTCCATTTTATACATGATGTATCATTTTCCTTGTATATACTTTATGTTGTCTTTTATATCTATATGTTTATGACGGAAATAAAACAAACAAACAAACAACTTTCGTTCATTTTTGCACAGCCTTTATTAGGGCCTGTATTCAAATTCATCTCCATTATATTTTGATATTCACTTTAGTCGAGCCCTATTTCCACACAAAAAGTAGGCCCCATATAGGACTGATTAAAAAAAAAAAAAAACAAAACAAATCTTCATACACACAGAAAATAGGCCTACACTGGCGTGGCGGAGCCAACTTGAGCCTATTGGGGCTAATGTGCAAAATTTGATGGTCTTTTACAGACTAACCTACAACTTGTATTAATTGCCCACTCCAATTAATGACAAGATTATGTACCGGTATATATACCAGTATCCAAATTTATGCAATCCACAAGCAGTAATTATCAGCTGTCAAAATATCTCACCCCTTTTCAGGCGTATATAGATAGGCCTATATCTAGCCTATTCCCCTTTGACCTCCCCGTGCAGGTGTAGGCCTATTTTCTCCTATATCCCTTGCTATTTCGCGGTTTTTAATCACTATGAATAAAATTGAAATGTGCTCGTGTCACGATGTGTTTCTCTTGATCGTTTTATTTCTTTTTTATGTTTACACGCGATTTTGATAGAGGCTTCAGTGGCGCATCCAGGGAGGACCTCACCGGGCGCACGCCCACTTTATTTTATTTTTTTTTTAACAAAAGAAATAAAAAGAAAAAACGGGGAGAGGTGCGTGCGCCCCTCCCCCTTTAATTTTGTAAACGCGCCCCCTCTTTACGGAATTCGTGGATCCGCCCCTGGGCTTAATCTAAATACATCGAGGATCACTTTATGCTACTGAGTATGTCTTGTCCGCTTTTATCAATACAGTATATCACAGTGAACGACTTCTACAATCTAGTAGTCGCGTTCATGGAAAATAGTATCAGAAGTAAAGAGTTAAATGGTCGTAAATTGACATTAAGCATAATGTTTTATTACCTACTTATTCGCAAAGTAAGCAAACTTGAAAACGCGGAATTTCAGGAAATTTACACCTGTGATTTCGCTGTCCCGGTGCATGGGATCGTCATGTAGGCCTATGTTCCCGTTAAAGGGATGGTACAGTATTGGTGGAGATGAGAATTGGGCTTTTAACTTTTTGCGAGATACCAAGAAAACACCTATGAAATAGTACAGAGCATACCATTTTAAGAGGAATTCAAAGTTTATTTGATGAAAATCGGGTTTGGAATGACTGAAACAAAGTAAAACAAAGCGATCGTAATAAAATGTGGGTCCCACACTTTAAAATCGCTCTGTTTTCGATATATTCTCAGCCATTTCAAAACCAATTTTCATCAAATAAACGTTGAATTCCTCATGGAATTACATACTCTTTCATATTTCATAAAAGGTTTCTCATTATCTCACCAAAAAATAACGTTAGAATTAAGAAATCTGAAATTAGGTCTCAACCAAAACTATATACGATCCCTAGTTTAAACACGTCATCGGTATCGGGAAATCAGCATTTTTGATCTCTCGACGATCTCATCAACACTGTGCAGACCACAGTCGACGCGCCAAAACATCGCGCGTATACGCTTGATCCGTACAGAGCAAAGATAGTAGAGATTAAGCGTCTTTGGTACAGAGTACTAGTATCCGCAATCAGCTGCAAGGTGTGTGTAAACACTGCGTTTGCTGATTCTCAACAGTACAGTGATATTCGTAACACAGCTAGCTACGGGGATAACAATCCAAACGGACCTGTCTATGGCGCGCTATTTGCCCAATAATTCCGCTAAACTTACTAGTACATTGTA
Source organism: Diadema antillarum (assembly GCF_040938485.1). Taxonomy (NCBI): domain Eukaryota; kingdom Metazoa; phylum Echinodermata; class Echinoidea; order Diadematoida; family Diadematidae; genus Diadema; species Diadema antillarum. The sequence goes on from NW_027271090.1 coordinate 1,032,453, forward strand.
GTTTATCGCCGAAAAACTCAGTTTATCAGTCGATAAGGTAAGTTTTTTTTTTCGAGGAAAACTGTGTTTATCGAGCGATAAACTTATATTGATAAACCCTGTTTATCAACTGAGAAAAGCAGTTTATCGAGCAAAAGCTAAGTTTATCGCTATAAACTTAGTTTTATCACGCGAAAAACTAGGTTTATTGCAATAAACTTAGGTCGATGAACAGTGTTTCTCTTGAAAAACTTAGTTTATCGACTGATAAACTGAGTTTTTCAGCTATAAATATAGTTTATCACGATAAACTAGGTTTTTCACTCGATAAACACAGTTTCTCTCGAAAAATTGAGTTTATCGATAATCAGAGTTATTCAAGCCTTGTCAGTAATTGGCGCTTTCAGCTTAGCGTATTACCCATGCACTGCTCATGTGCCATATTATGACCAGCTTCAGGCATTATACGACACTGATAGTTGCATTGCAGCAAGTTGTCAACTGAACTACACGTGTCGATTAACGCAACGGACATCATGAAACGATCATTTTGCTCGCTGTTTTGCCATGGCTACGAATGGTAAAAGTGGGCAGCCAGAGGAGCTGCCAGGTCCAGAGCTTAGAGATTTCTCACGAGGAATGTTTGCCGTCGGGACTATACCCGGCTAACATTTGGACGTTTTCTGAACGTTCTTGAAACGTTCCAAGTTCGTTATTTGGACGTTTTTTCAAAACGTTTTCAGAACATCTTTTTGTGGAAGGTTTTCAACGTATTTAAAACGTTTCAAATGGACGTCATAGAAACGTTTTTTAAACGTCCAAAAAACCAATAAAAAAACCTTTCGGATTTTTTTAGGACCTGCAGAAAAACCTTTTGGACGTTATAGACGTCTGTAAAACCTTTTAAGAATATTCAAAACATTCTGTGGACGTTCTGCGGACGTCCAGAAAACCTTTCAAAACCGTCCAGAACGTTCGAAATACGTTTTAAAAACGTCTAAAAAGTCTAATGACCCATTCCAGAACGTTTAGAGAACCTTTCATATCCGTCTAGAACGTCCAGAAAACCTTTTAAGAACGTCTAATGTTTACTTTTTAATTGGGTATTTTAAAAGATATAGTTATGAGATTATACAGGCACAATCTGGGATTAATGTACCCTAATCCTAATCCTATAATCGTATCCTAACCTGTTACTAATGATCTACCACCTACCCAGCTAACATTTGGACGTTTTCTGAAAGTTCTTGAAACATTCCAGGTTCGTTATTTGGACGTTTTGTCAAAACGTTTTCAGAACGTCTTTTTGTGAAAGGGTTTCGACGTATTCAAAACGTTTCAAATGGACCTTATGAAAACGTCTTTTAAACGTTTAAAAAAAATTAAAAACCTTTCGGAATTTTTAAGGACCTGCAGAAAATCTTCTGGACGTTATAGATGTCAGTAAAACGAATATTCAAAACGTTCTGTTGACGTTCTGCAGACGTCCAGAAAACCTTTGAAACCGTCTGGAACTTTCAAAAAACGTTTTAAGAACCGGTCTAAAAAGTCTTATGACCCATTCCAGAACGTTTAGAGAACCTTTCATATCAATTTAGAACGTCCAGAAAACCTTTTAAGAACGTCTGTTTATTTTTATTGGGTATTAAAAAATTTGTAGTTATGAGATTATACAGGCACAATCTGGGATTATAATGTACCCTAATCCTTATCCTATATAATCCTATCCTAACCCAGCTGTTCCTAATGTCCTACCACCTATATACCTATACTACATCTTATTCCCAATTGATGAATCTGTATCACATTCTCTTATATGCCAGCAAAATGTTGTAATGCATGAAGCCATAGTTACTAAAATTAGATCACACACACATGAATTAGGCCTATTAACATATCTATTTATGAAAATACCTCTTCATAACACAATTTGAAATTGTGAATAGCTGAACAACAATGTAAGTTTATTTTTAACACAGAAAGTTTGAACCCAGCATGAATCTTTAGATTTCAATGTCTGTTATCTATTTCCACTAGTTTTCAAATCTTATATTTTCTTATTTGAATATTCATAAATAGGCGCGAATATTCATGATAAAGAAACCAATGACGAACACGTAGCGGACCAAATAAAAACGTTTTTTAAATGTTCATTGAAGACGAAGTCGACGCAGCAGACCTAATGAAAACATTTGTGGACGTTTATAAAGGACGGAGACGTAGCAGACATAATAAAAACGTTTTGTTACGTCCATTGACTTATTTTAAAACTTTTTCCAAAAAAACCTGTGCTTTGCGGTAAATGCTAAGTCCCAACTTTGACGTTGTATGTACGTTTTAAAAACGTCCATTTTATGCGAAGATGTACGGAACCTCAAAAAAAAAAAATTAGGAAACGTTCTGAAAACGTTATGTGTTTGCTGGGTACTGGTTGTGGGTAGATATATCTAGTAGTCAGAAATCTGCGGCTAAAGCTTAGTGCGGGCTGAGCTCCACGTCCTAACATCTAGTTCCATACTAGCGTCCCCTTTTGCCAAAGCTGAAATAACCATGATTATCGAAAAACTCTGTTTATGGAGCAAAAATCTTAATTTATCGATAAACTATGTTTATCAAGTGAAATCTGTTTATCAAGTGAAACACTTTAGTTTATCAAGCGAAAAACTAGGTTCAGGGCCTATCGATATACTCTGTTTATCGAGCAAAAAACTAAATTTATCGATAAACTCTGTTTATCAAGTGAAAACTATGTTTATCATGATAAACTCGATAAGCAGAGCTTCCCTCGAAAAACTGAGTTTATCGATTGATAAACAAAATTTTTTGGCGATAAATTAATTTCATCGGTCGAAAAACTTAGTTTATCGGCGATAAACTCAGTTCATTGGAATTATCGGGCATATAGCGCGCCATACCTGTCTGTGTGTTTGTGTGTGTTGTGCACGCCACCAGAGGTCATGCGTAATGCAACATGATCGAGGGCACCGTAAATCGTACTTATACAGTGCATTGCGTGTGTTACGCACGCGTTGAATCATTACACTCTTCAAGTATGGCGACTTGTTGCGACAGGTTCTTGTATGTATTAAGTAGGGCTACGATCACAAAGTCCCAGCCAGGGAAATCGATGTATAGGACCTTCCTCATGAAGTAGAGAGAGATCACGTACTTGACACTGCTTTGTTATAAGCTTGTGCAGTTTATTTTGTTTTCGACGAACGCTGAACATGTACAAAAGATGTCTTCTCTAAAGTTATCGGAGTGCATTTGCCCAATATGCCTGTGCATTTTGGTGGAGCCAGTCACGATGCCTTGTCAACACGAGCTTTGCATGCCGTGCTTCAAGCAGAACGTCGAACAGGCTAACCTGACTTGCCCGATGTGTCGTCTGCGAATCAGTAGCTGGGCGAGAAAACAGGCCCGAGCTGGCCTGCTGATCAACAAGAGCAGATGGACGAGTATTCAGCAAGCATTTCCCGAATTGTGCAAGAGAAGAATGGAAACGGGTGAAGAAGGAGAGGACGATGTGCTTGGTAAACTCTGTTCTCTTTCCTTCTGAGTGACAAATGTTGACTGTTGACATTTGTGAGTGTTGGTGCTAGTGTCGATTAGTGAGTGTTGTTGTTAGTGTTGTTGTCATCACTGTTATTAATCCAGGTAAGCAGGTTGTGAACTGAGCTGTGCTGTGAAGACATTATTCTCTGTTTTGTTTGGTTGTTTATTTTCTGATGTGTGGACCTACACTGTAGAAATCCCATAATTTCAAGTAACTTTACAATGAATAATCACTGATAATAGTATTAAATTCAGATAAGTTGTCAGTCAGTGCCAGGGAATTAACTGGTACAAGTGGGCTGCGCGTATTGAATGTCATCAGTACGCAGAAATGTGCGTGTCTGGAATGACCATGCTGTCCGGTAATACCATACCTGTATAATTATACTAGACGTCTACTACTAGAAGACACGTCTAGGGTTGGTCCTACTACTCATCGACCGCCTAATTTTGCCTGATAAGAATATTTAACACTGAAATTCACGTAAAAACTTGACCTACATGATTGAGAAAATCCAGCACCCTGTTGTTCCCTTTTCAATTCGAAGTTTCAGTGCAAAGATATCGCCGTCGAACTTGCTGCCCTCAGCTCCCCGCTTTGCCGCTCCTTTTTTAGATCGACCGCTGTTTTTGTATTGACAGTATGCGCACAAACCGAGTTGTACGAACCTTTTTAGAAAATGCATTGACATTACATTACGATTTGGTTTCAATATTCATTCGAAATTTTGTCCTTGATTTAAACCATTAATGATCAGTGAATTTTTGTTTTCCCTACACATCCTCATCAACAGTCAAAGCCAATACATTTTTATGCACTCTGCGCACACGTGCAGTGCGTACTAAGCGTTCTATGCGCCAAAAACTAGTGGTCGGTTTCAAAAAGGGTGGTGGATGTGTAGTAGATTTACCATGTACAATGTACATTGTACATTAAACTCAGGGTGCTCCTTGTACACAGTTATACTGTACCTAGCGTTGGGGCTGGTTGCAGTTAATTGTACATGTACATGTAATATGTCGTTACATGAACATGACATTATCACACGATATTGATAAGATTCACGATAAGTGAATCATTTGTTATTCTCGCCTGTTTGCTTTTTCTACTTCTACTACAATGGGCAGAACTATTTCATTGGTTTTGAACTGCTATGCCTATAAAATTAATGGGAAAAACATTTTTTTTTTTTTAAATGTAAGCCTAACATGTTAGACCAGTGTGCTGACCAACGTAGTTAGGTCTATAACGTTAGTAGTAGTAAAGCAAGCTGCCCATGATTCGACCATAATGCCATCCAAAATTTGACCGCCTGCTACATGTAAACACATGTGTTTGCGTGTGGTCAAATTTTGGCACGGGAGGTCGAACCTTGGCATTTTTGCTTTACCAGCAGTAAACGGCATGCAGTAGTATATAACTGTACTCTCATATCCATGTAGGGGGATCTACATGTCTGGATTTCTATAAAACCAAATTGCACCAAAATCACAGGCAATTTTACATTTTTCTGATCACATAAGATTTAACCAAATCGGTTGTCGGGAAGCATTGATCTCGATGTCGACTTTCAATATAATGTTATCTTAACACTAACAGCTCACTCTTTCATAAGCGAGCACTCTGAATGCACTTTGCAATGTGCCATGTGTAACGTAAAAGGGATGATGAACGCCTGTGATGGAATGACCCTCAAACAGCCATAGAAATATACTTTGTCTCTCTCCCTCTCTCTCTTGTCATTAGATCTGATGACTCAACCTATACTACCAGCTGTGCAAGTGGCTGAGCCAGGAGAAATTGGAGCAGAATTCAAAAAAGAAGCTGAAAAGGTGCATAACTGATGCTTTTTTTCTACACTCCTGGACAAACAGGCCAAATACAAGGAAGGAATGCCAAGTCACACACAGAGCTTTTCATATCAAGAGTTCATGCACTTAAGCAAGCGTTCACACACTCATATGAGATGGCAATTGGTTAACAAACCATACAGATCTTAAATTTACTGTGCCAAACTAGAAATGCATCCAGTAAATTTGCCCTCAGGTTGCATTATGATCAAAAAGTGGATTTCTGGCAAAAAACAAACAAAAACAAAAACAAAAACACAGAAAAAAAATGCCCCTGTTCTCTAAAACAGGTGATGCACATGTCTTTTCGTACTTCAGTACGAATAGTGTGCATGCGTAACTATTGAATTGAACCTAAACACGCTCAGCTTTACCTGGTGGGTTTGGCATTTCATAGTTTTCATTATGTTTGTACCTCATGCACACCATTCCTGCTGATGTTCAGTACTCAGACCTGTGCAACATTTTTCTACTACTGTAAAACGAGGAATTTTCGCGTGCACTTTAATTTCGCGAATTTCGCGAGCGCCAAAATTTGTGAAATTAAAATGCACGCGAAAGCTTTTGTCTACACTACATGCATTGAATGCCAGTAGCAATTCGCGAAAATTTCATGCCACGAAAAAGGCTGTCGGCTCCCATTCGCGATAATTTCATGCCGCGAATATACAGTATCATGTTTTACAGTATCTGTTCATCTGGTCTGTTGCCCTTTCCAATATTTCATTGTTCCACTAGGTACACAATATCCCCATGCCCTTGGGAACTTAAAGGGCTTGTTGAAAGTTCTTGAATGCTCTTTCCATTGTGTAGTCTTGTATCTACTGTTCTCGCATTCTGTAATCTTGTAGTACATGCACCATGTATTTTGAAGGAAATTGAGCACACATTGTGCATGCATGTCTTTGCATGTTTTGCGTTTCAGGGATGGTTTTGTTTTGACCGTAGATATCAGAACAGTCTGTGATTTAAGTTCGCAGAGAGTTCAGAGCTTTATTCTTCCTCCATTGCTCAATGTTTTTTGCTACTAAGTGATAGACGATCTGTGATGAAGTGAAGCTAGGTGCTACAACTTTTGTAACTTTGATTCCTGTGAGGTATGTACATGCTTGAAAAACAACAACAACATAACAACAAAAAGAAATGCTTTTTTGGGCAAGTCCAAGATAACGCGCACGTTACGTATGGGACATTCAGAGACTTTTATGACCTGAAAAATAGTGTTAATGGCCTTTGATCGCATTGAACTTCATCATGGTGATTGATATCTACAAGAAGTATAATCATGTAAAAAATTGAGAAAAATGACCTTGACAATTATATTCTAGAAGAGAAAATATGTGCCGTTACGTATGGGACCAGAAAAATTTTGTTTTTTTAAACATTTTTTTCAACTGCAAAACTCTCTGAAAGTATATCATTCTACAACTTGTAACTCACTGTGATGAAAGTCACAACACTCAAGATTATCACAGGTAAGTTTCATGTCATTAGGCAAAAAGCTCTAATTACAGGTTCTAATTAAAGGCAGACATGACGTGTTACGTATGGGACAGTTACGTATGGGACAGTTTGTCCCCCATTCATTTAGTGTGTGAAGAACCATGTTTATGGGTATTTTGCATAATCATTGAAGTAAAATCAGTTGAAACTACTCAAATACTGATCCAGATTGTCAAGGAAACAATATTCCCCAAATATTCACCATCATAATCATATTCAATCATATTTTTATATTTTTATGACCAACCTGGGTATGCATGCCCTTTGTCCCCCATTCGTTTAGTGTGTGGAGAACCATGTTTACGGGTATTTTGCAAAATAATTTTGTAAAATACCCATTTAAACAAATTTTTGCATAATTATTGAGGTGGAATCAGTTTAAATTACTCAAATACTGATCCAGATTGACAAGGGAACAATATTCCCCAGATATTTACCATCATAATCACATTCATATTCAATCATATTCTATATTTTTTATGACCAACCTGAGTACAGGTATGCCCTATTTTTATCAGGATAGTTACTACTGAAAAATTGAATAGTTTAAAGTGTTTACTTCCATTGATGAAGGGCAGTTTGCCATTTAGTTTCAATAAAAAACAACTTGATACAAGAAATATTAAGTTTGATAAATAAGCAATACCTGCTGTGTGGAACCCCAGTGATTGAGTAGATATATGATGTCTGTCTAGCAGTCAGGTCATTGATTCGAGTCACAACTCAGAATGTATACCCATGAATTTTGTTGTGGCTACTACTGAAAACTGAATAAGGACAATTTGTGTATCACTTGCAATTAAAAAAAAAATCATTTTACTTTTTATTTTTTTTCTGTAATATCACAACCATTTCAAATTGGATCTCCATCACATAAACTTTGAATTCCTCTAGTCTTAGGATTTTATGCTCTTAAGTAATTCATATAATTGGTTTCCAATCATCTCTTTAAATGTTGAAAACTGAATCCCCATTTCTACAAAAAACTATACCATCCCTTTAATGCTGATTTTTCATTGTGTATTTTGCCATTTTCCCCTCCCCCTTTCTGAAAATTGTTCAGTCAAGTTCATGTATTGTTTCAAGTGTCTATAACTCAAAAAGTAGCTACAATGTTGGGATGCTTTCTTCAGGATGATTGACCATTTGTGTACTGAGAGACCTTCCCAGGTAGCTACATGCATTCACATGCAATATGTATGAGGATGTCCCATACGTAACGCATTTGTCCCATACGTAACATTATTTCAATGCCTAATAAAAAACGTTTCTTTTACTTTTTTTTCTTTTTTCTCTGGTATTTAATTTCTCTTAACAATAAATTAGAACTTTCCAAAAGGGCATTAAAATAACCTTAGCAATTTCAGAAAAAACCTAAAAAAATGACCTCATTTTGTTACGTATGGGACATCTCATGATAGGACACGAGCTAATTTGCATAATCATTTGCATAATCCCTAAATTTTCATACCAAGTTAAACTATGTGATGAACTTCTTATGTCCACATATTAATCAAATATTATTTGCTTTCCTTTGAATTAATATGAATTTTTATAAATGTCCCATACGTAACGCTGTGTTTCACATTTATGCAAATGAGGCCCTTGAAATTTGCATAAATTTACATAATATCATTTTTTCCTCCACGGAAATCAAAACTTCAACTCATAAGCTTCAAAATGATACCAAACATGTCAATATTGAGCAAAGATGAAATTTTGCCTTCTGAGGGGACCTTATCTTGGACTTGCCCTTTTCCACTGTATATCTCTTGACCTGTAATGAAGTATTGAGTTAGAAGTGGATGATGAAGAATGAATAATGTAGAATGAAGTGGACAAGCTTACATTGCTTGAGTTTACAATGATAAAAGGAATGACATACAATCGTATTGTACACGTTGTATATGAAAGAGTAATACTAGTCCTGTTCAAAGAATCTATCCGTCAGGTCCATGATATGGCAAGATTTGACATGTTTGTCTTCATCAGACTTACAGTTGACGATCATCATCATCATCATCACTATTACTATTATTTTTGTTGTTCTTTTCATCATTGCTGGTGCATTTCTTTCTCTACAATGTCCTTAAAGTCAATGCAACCAAACCTCAATGAAATCCCATAAAACTTGTATTCCGTGCTGTGATCTCAGCTCCAGGAACAGCGGCGTCGTGAGCTGGAGGAAGCAGTGAAGCGCAGCGAGGAATACATCCGCGAGCTCCAGAAGGAGGAAGTACAGCAGTTTGAGAGGCGAAAGGAGGAGCTGCTCACCCAGGAGCAGCAGGATGCAGAACTGGCCCGGAAACTCGCTGAGGAGGATCCCCATCCAGTGGTAAAAGAATACTCTGCACCCCTGTAGTTATCATGAGTTGTGTGCATCAGGTAACTATGGAATGCTTGACCCATGAGGCGAAGCCAAGTAAGTTTAGGCTAAATTGTATAGTTAAAAAGGCGAAGCCAAGTGGGTTTAGGCTAAATTGTATAGTTACCGCATGCACACTATTCTGACTGACACACAAAAAGACTTGTGCGTCAGCTGTGTTTATATAGAATGGGTAATTTTCTTGCCAAAAATCCATTTTTCTATCATGTTACCCGATGGCAAATTTACTGGATACATTTCCTTTTGGCTTGCCATAGACGAGAGCCTGAAAAACCTACATCCAGTACTTCAAAACCATGCATCCGGTATTTACTAGATGCATGGAAAAAAGTACTGGATATATGATTTTTAACCAATAGGCGTCTTGCACTGAGTGTGCAAACGCTTGCTTAGTGTGTGAATCTTTGCTACAAGTGCGCATACCCTTGCTCAAGTGCACGATAACATGTTTTACCACTGTGACTCCGCGTGCAGCCAGTGAAAAGTCAACACATAGCTCTCGACCAATGAGATTGAAGGATTCTCGCTACCCATTCTATAACCAGTATTGATGCATGAACGCCCTAACTGATGGGATGATTTGTCAATTGCATGGTATTGCACCTGTAATATCACTTTGGTACACAAAGACTTGTAGAAAGCGCTGGCTGTCTTCAATGGCTGCAGAGAAGTCGCAAATTGATCCTAGTCTTTCCTCATACCCCATATCACATAGAATGATTCTCGTTCAGCAAGGTTTTTCAAATGTTTTCTGCTATGGGAGAGTGCTATACTTAATCACTTTGGGATGTCTTTTAACGTCATTGGAGGAGGCGATCAACAGTTACACCATTTCTCATCGTTTTTTGCAGATTCATCGTGGAGAAAAGGTTCATGTCGTTAAAGAGCAGGTATTGAGGGACGAGGAATTTGCAAGGAGACTGCAGATGTCAGAGCAGTCATTGTCTGGTGTATGTATCCATATTCTGATCCATGTGTAAATTGGTGTAACTTATGTTTGGTACAGTAACAAACAGGCAAATATTGGTATTTAACTGAATTGAAGTATAAAGATGACAAAGACAGTGAAGAGGGATGAATTTTGGATTGTTGAGGGGAAAAAATACAGATGTGACTTTAAGATGTTTAGTAACGAGCGTTGATCCTACAATATTGCCTGAATTTTCGTTTGTCTTCATTTTGTCATGTAACAGGATTTTGAAGTACCTATGAAAAAAAGAAATGTTCTTCAATGATGCTAACAGTTGATATGACATATTTGTGACTCCCTTCTCTACATGCAGTCTAGATATTGCAAATATCTTTGCAATCCCCTTGTTACCGTCTCCCTCTTGCTTCACCTCTCTGCAGAGCCCGAGTCCCAAGCCTTCCAACGTGGTCATCTTGACGTCGTCTTCCGGTTCATCTCGCAAGAACAGTTCCTCCTCCATCAAGTGTGTTAGCATCGAGGCGTTCCTGTCTCCGGCCAGCCACAGGGAGCAGTCTTCCGCCAGGCGACTGCTTGCAAGCCCAAGGAGCATCATGGACCAACCGTCCACATCATCCCAGTTCTCAGGTTGGTGACTATTAGAAACTTCCCAACGCTTTCCATAACCTCCTAATGAAAGATTAAGATGTTTGATTTGAGTTCAGTTCAGGAGTGATAGGTATAACTCACTAGAAGCTACTGTGCATGAGTACTATCAATGCAGACTTTGTGTGTCATCACTTTTCATCACCAAAACCTTTCCTCAGTTTATCATAATTAGATATTTAATTTTTATTGAACCACACAGGTTTTTATAAGATTGCTAATTTCATTTGAAATGAATGAGTTGTGTTTGTTTGGTAAAAAGGTGAAAAGCTCTGGAATTCCTGAAAACAGGTTGAATGAAACTCCTATGTTTGATGTGATTAGCCAACATTTGGGTGACAAAAAATACACCTGCCACTTTATGGTGGTTCCACTGGTGTAAGGAACATGCCACATTGAGAAAATGGGAAAGATATTTTATTGATTTCTTCCTTTTAATGCAGAGTTCGTGACACACACACACACACACACACACACACACATGCACGCACAAAATTCACTGTCCTTGTTGAAATGCGATATCACATTTATGAATTCATTACTGAAGTTTGATTTTTGACCAGTAATTTCACGTAGCTGATGCATCTAGGGTGAAACAACCAGTTATGAAAAAAAAAAATGAGGATTTACTACTCCTTTTATACAGAACTTACATGTGTGTTAATGACTGAAGCAAAAAAGTATCAAACATAACAACCGTGCTGCACCCTGACATGTAATACCTTCTTACAAATGTGCCCGTCATATTGAAAAGCAGATGCCATGCCAAGACTTCATGCAGAGAAGCAGGACATCGAGGAGGTCAAGAAGGATGAAGCTGAAGATGAGAGTAGTCATGGAGATGAGGAGGAAGAAGAGGAGGAGGAGGAGGAGACTCAGCGACCGAAAGGAGCATTCTCCCCCGTCGTTCTGAAGGCCCCTCGCCTCGCGCAACTGGAGGAGGAGGACATCCGGGCCCACAGCACCGACAGCAACGACAGCATCTCAGCCGAGATGAATCACTTCAAGCCCATTCACATTTCACCCAGGACAGCCCACAAGTAAGATGGTGTCACCTTAGTATCTCAGAAATTAATGAGTCCTCGTATATCATTTAGCATCTTTTAATCTCAGTTATTATCAGTAAGTCTCATGTGTAAAAATGCCCCTAAAATGTGTTTGATGCAGAGACTGGCAGAAATGATGATTTTAAACTACGCGGTAAGTATCATGTAGTTCCATAACACAGGCCCTGCAGAGCTCACCCACCAGCTTTGGGAGCAGTACAAACTGAAATATTGTCCATGGGAGACTAACTGTTGATTGCTACCTTATTGCAAATACCATGCTTGTTTTAAGAGTTGGGTGTGGCAAGCTATTGCAAAATGACAGTGACAGCTTGACAGTTTTATTAGGGGCCCATACATGTGGATCTTTCAAATCTTTGAGGATATGCAAAGGAATGTAAATATTGTAGAGAGTTGGCTACAGATAATGCAATCATTGTATGAAATGAAGAAAATTTCCACCTCAAACAAGTATCAAATTGTAAATTTGTGCTTGTCATATTCACCTGAATTCTGTCCCAATTTTGATGAAGTTTAGATGTGCCTTAGCACTGCCACAGCATCATCAAAACTATGTTGTAAATTCAGAGAACTTTTATTACTTTCTGCCCTCAGGAAACTTGATAATGGGAGAGCAGATTCACCGCCAATCGTCTTCACTACTCCCCGCAATCTGAAGAAGATGGACAGGGAAGAGAGCAACTCTCCGTCTGTCGGAATGTCATCCTTCATGAAAGCACGCTGGCAGGAACTGAAGGAGAAGCAGTGTGAGCAGCTGGGCGCCTCGTCCAAATCCACGATGACCAATGCCCATCAGAAACGGCCAGAGCGGGCAACCTGGCAGAAGAGCAGGCAGACAAAGACGGGAGGACGGAAAATCAGTCAGCTGGAGGGACCGCCGCAGAAGAAGGCGCGGATGGAGGACGCCGCCATCCGTGGCATTGCAGCCCCAGAACCGCCGTGCTTGCAGGGAGAAGCGGCGATGGACTGTTGCAGCGATGAGGAGGTCGACATCCGTGTGGACGCCAAGCTCCAGTTGAGGGTGGGCAAAGCCATTGGTGGCGGAGATGCTACCTGTGTTGATGAGGGGACGGATCACAACCACAATAGGAGAAAAAGTGGGACATTGGGTGAATTTGTGCCAAAGCCATCTACACCATGTGGGAAGAAAAGCAAAGATTTGCCCGAGGCTGATCACAACTTCACCACAAAGGGACATGATGAAGTGGATGGGTTGACCAAGCCCAATGGCAAGAAAGTAGTGCAAACACCCATCAAGACATACGCCATGCGTGAGCACACAAAATTGCAAACGCGAGTGACATTGAGTATAATGAGAGACACCATGAGTGCCAAGGCAGCGAAGAACTCGAGATTAAAGTCGGATGAAAAGAGCGAGAGCAGGGTGCCCCCACTGCCATTTTTGCCAAATGAGATCAGTGAATCTCTATCAAGTAGCGGTGTATCAAGCAGTCAATTATCTCAGGGAAATGGCCATCATGTCGGCAAAGAGGACAGTATGCAAGCGAACAGTAAAGAGATCGAAAAAGCACAGCCTGGTTTGCATGACACAAATAAAACTAGCAGATCTAACGGAAATACTGAAATCAAGCTCAATCAAACACTTAAGTCAGATAGAAAACCCCACAATGTTGAAATATCCTACAGTGACTGGCTTGCAAGCCATGACTGTGAAACAGAAGTCACAGAAGAAAGTAATGCAAACGTACCATCTGACCACAAACAGTCAAATGTCTCCAAAGCCCACTCATTTCACAATGGGAAGTCCAGTGTTTGCCAGAGCAATGGCCACGCCAGTAGAGACAGCTCGCTGATTTCAAAGTCTGATATGGCATCAACGTCCAGAGATGATGATCAGCCAAGTCTGGACAAGAACAAGAGCGTGACAGACTCCAATTATCATTGCAAGTCACAATCTCTGTGCAATGACCACCCCAGCATTGACAGAAAGTCGGCAGCAAGGAACCATGGGAAGGCAAACGGGAGTAAGGTGACGCCGTCCGCCAAATTGCCTCACAAGTCCGGGGACACCATCCTCAGGTATATGGAGCTTCTGAGCGAGGAGCAGCAGAGGCTGCGACAAGAAGAAGAGGACCGACTGTTAGCCGAGCAACTCCAGAAGGAGTTCGACAGCGAAGTCAAGAGCACCAGGTGTGAAGTCAACCGTGCCAAAGGAACGGAAGATGCCTACGAGCTTCGGACACAAAGAAAGAATGTCTTCAATATCTCGGACTAATCTGCAACATTGAAACTAAGCTTGTTAGTGTGGAACACACGTAGCTTTTTATTTCAAGAATGTGTATGTTGTTTGTTTTTTCTTTGTCTGCAGAGTGAAAGCCATTATCAAGCACAATTTAATGTACAATTTGTCTTTCATGAATGTGATAAATTTCAAAACAGATGTTGAGAGGTTACATGGCTAGAAAATTGATCCGTGTGGCCATGGGATGTGAATAGGCTTCTTTCAAGCTGGAGGGTTAGTCCAAGTGTCTTCTGTGATAAAGATAACACGTGTCGGCTTCATGTTTGGGTCCAAGGGCACTCATGGATTGGTGTTGCCACTGGGCAACCTGGGCCCTGCATTGCAAAGAGTGGCAAGTTGTCGTAAGTTAATCCGTTGCATGTGGGAAGTGCAAATGACCTGCATTATCTCCCCTTTTCTTGGACTCGGAGGCAGCGTGTTAAGTCCAGGCACAGTTGGTCACTGATTTGCGGTCTATGTCACTCTCACAGACCTCAACACTTTCCAGTTATGAGGCCATCAAATCTCCATGTATCAAACGTGCAGTGATTTTTCAGATCTACTCTGATGTAGTGAAGACATTTGCTGTCATGAATGCACAAGGTTTGCTTTGCAGAGTGCAGTTCATATGAATGGATGCTTTTCTGTTTTCCATTATGAGCTCAACAGCAACAACATCTACAGTCAACCTTGCTTACATGGACCTCGCCTAAGTCGAATTAATTGCCTAAGTCGAAGGTCTTTTCAAGTTCTCTTCTCTGGATATTCTATTGAGTTTTATCCCTCATAAGTCAAATTTTCTCCAAGTCAAAGCTATTTCTTCAGTCCCAATATATTCACCTTAGGCAAGGTACACTGCAATCCCTGTCTCAAGGTTGACAAATCTGTAGTAGGAACTGGATACATTACAATCTAGAAACATGACATATCTGTAGAGACTGAATTTACTGTAGCTATTTGCTTTCTAACATTCCTAATATGATCACAGAAAAGTTAAAAAAAATTGTGTGTCAATCATATCAAGTATGTGGCCATTCAATTGCTAGGATCAGCATGCTAATGCATGCTAATGCTACCACACAAGAGTGTAATTTGTATTGTGCATGATTACAGCGCCACTCAGGTTTCATTGCCCCACTTGGAAGATCGTTTTCAAGCTTGCCATCAGAGACAGGAACTATGTGTTTCAGAAAATTGTACAGGGGAAACTCGGTATAACGAACACTGCTGTAACGAGATATCGGTTATTACGAGGAAATTTTCCCGGTCCCAAATTTCCTTCCACACAAGTCTATGTAAAATGCTACTCTTATAGCGAGATCGGCTATAACGAAATAACTGCTATAACGAGATAAATTTTGTGATTTCCAAACAAAGAAAAACATAGCCAATCAAACCTGTTATAGCGAGGTAAAGCAAAATGTCTTCGGGTAAAGCTTTACTTCGCCTGTGCTGTCATGTTCCGATATTGTAAAGCTCGCGATGCGCCAAAAACTGTCTTGTACACACATATTTTCTTCAGTGCACTCCAGCTAGCACGGCATGTTGTACTTGTATGTGTGTGTGTGTGCACTGATACATGCAGAAAATGTGGTGAGACGGCCGTATGTACACTTCGTATCATGACATCATCATGACGTTTGGCAGGGTGTGAGGCAATCTGATGCTGTGATTGGCTTTCTACGTAGGGAATTCCCCATCTTCACACACACGCAGTCATAGTGTACATACAGAATGTGTCACATATACACACATCATTGTGCAGACCATACTAGTATTCAAGCTTTCCACACACAACACACACCCATACCATAACCATACCAATCCACTGACGATCTTGACAAATTTACAAATTCAAACATCCACAATTATTAAGAAACACGTTCTTGATATTGGATTTCACTGGCGAAAAACATCTTCTTACCCACAAAGGTGAGTAATTCCCTCACACACATTATCGAGTTGTCAGTATTGATTGAAAGATCATGGGTAGTCCCACATGTGAAAATTAATGTCTTTATGTTATGCTTTCTTTTATGCCTACTGATATAACGAGATATCGGCTATAACGAGGAAAACGACTCGGTCCCGACCATCTCGTTATATCGAGTTTCCACTGTATTGAATATCAAATGCAGAATAATGAATAGACTTCGAACGAGAAAAAAATAAGAAAAATTGTGTTCGCCTTCCGCATTTTTCGTTCTCACACCACTCGCTCAACATTGATGCTTCATTCCGCCAAAGTTGTGGCAGAATGTCATGTTATATCTCTCAGCTGATATTTTAATGCAAGCAAGCTTCATCATGAAATGTGCTGCCTGAGCAGACACTGCATACCTTTTGGGTTTAGTGAAACACAAAAATGTGTGTGTTTGCACCAAGGCTTTTTAATACACTGTGACTGCATGTGTTCAGTGTTTATCTACATGTATGTGTGTGTGTAAAGTAGGCAGTGGAACCTCATTATGAAGAGGACAGATTTAGAAAAACTCTCACATAACAAGGTGACTTTTGCAGCTCCCAACTCTTGATATTTCTTTATTTTTGTACCCTGGTATAGTGAAAGACCTAATTTAATGTGGTACATTGTAATGGTCATGGTTTTTATATGTAGGTCCTCATTATAATGAGGTTCCCTGCAAACTGGTGTATGTATCGTACATTGTATTGGTGCCTAACTAATGTTGACGCTTGTCACTTTGTATATCTCAATGTAACAAAAAGCTGTGATCATGTTAACCTCCTGAGTACCACCGTCTCAACATGCCATCGACATTATGTACAAAGAAGTTGCCAGCGGTAATGCAAACGTTGTCTGCAACTATTCTTGTATGTACTGTACAGAATGTATGTCTCTCATTTTCTCTCTCATGGCCAGTACTGTGTCGTATAATTGTAGAAACAGTCACAACATTAAAGCATTCTAATGTGTGTGTATCATCATGTGGTCATGTGGTTGTTTGCCTGTGTAGGTTTTTTAATCAATGTACATACACCAAATGCAAGTTCACCTCAGATTCACCAAAGGCGAACGTGATTTCATAGCAAGTCTGTAAATAGAATATGCGTACACAAGATCTATTTTTACAATGATGGACTTTTATTACTCTGTGTGTGAGACGTGTGTTTTGGTAAGCTATTGAGATTAGGTCTTGACTTCATTCAGAAAAGTGCTTGGGTGGATGCAGGCACAAATGTGGGTTTTCATCGTGAACTTTTGTTGCACAAAACAGCAAGTAGCCCATAGTTAGCTTCAGATCAGTCAACCTGTTCAGGTGAAAATCATTGCCCAGCTTGAGACAGGTATAGCAACCTCTGCCAAATAGATGTTTTTGCTTGTGGTTTTTCTTTTTACTTGTCTATTAATAGCAATATTACTTTCTTTTTTTTTAAAGACATTTTGAACAAAGTTTGATGAGATTTCAGGATAGGTCGTTGATGGTGAAAGGAACAGGTGATAAATTTTCTGATAACGAACCTGGATCACGATCCAAGTCCAGGATATTTTGTAAAGGATACATGCAGAGTTCTACGGCATAGTGATCCTATGGCCTGAGTTGAGGTTTGTGCTCTCCAAGTGCTTCTGGCTATTACATACAGTGGCGATGAACTAGCAAAGAAGCAAGCAAACGAACAAACATAACTTTGTAAATCTTGATCATCAGGAAATTAAGCTCCCAGGATACCAATGGTAATTTGCTCATTCTGTCTTTGGTGATGTAATTTTTGTTCAGTGTCATTGGGTATACAGTGGGGGATCCAGGGGGAGGCGCACTGGGTGTTTGCCCCTCCCCCCCCCCCCTTTATTTTTTCTTAAAACAAAAGAAATAAAAAGAAAAAATGGGTGGAGGGGTGCGTGTGCCCCCTTTAATATTTGTAAAGGCGCCCCCTCTTTACAGAATTTCTGGATCCGCCCTTGGTATATATTTTGAGGTCAATCTGAAGATGCCCTCAGGACTGACAGATGAGCAATCAAGTGAGCTTGTAGGAAAAGAATGCACTCACTGGTATGATTGTCTGGCATGGTCTGTTAAAGATAGATGGTGGTATGCTGTACATGTATTCCGCACTGTTTGCTTGGACTGCCATGCAATTCAAGATATGAAGAAGCGACGTATCGTATTTGACGTCATTCCAATCATTTTGAAGTTATTATGAGGATACTTGTGCTAGCTTGCTGTCACAGTTTTTTAATCATCCTAATCCACCTAAAATTGCAAACTTTCTCAAAAACTGAGATTAATGTCAAGACAAAGATGGTGTCTAGTTGGGCAAGTTGAATGAGATCCAGGAGGAAAGGCTGTGTTATGCCCCAGTATTCATCTGTGTAACATGAATTTGGCCTGAAAGACATTCATGAAGTGTATCATCCAGCGAGATGGATAGCGACTATTACAAGGGCATGCAAATACATTGTATTAAGTTTTTGTGAACCCATTGAGGACGATTTGATTTTGCTACAACATGCATTTCCCATAGACAACTGTCCAAGTATACTCGGGACTCGTCCTCAACGGGTTAGGGAGGTTACTTACCTTCCTTTCTTTATTTTCAATGCAATTTTTTTTAAAACATGTATGCAAATACTTTTTATATCTGTTTTATCGCTTTTCATACAAGTGTAGATTTCTAAGATCAGAATGAGGTTGTAGCATTTGACGTTGACTGGATTGTATAAACCAGTAGCTGATAAATGGTAGTAGGCTTTCTTGGTAACCTCCCCCCCCCCCCCCCCCCCCCAATCATCCTCACTATTTCCATGAAAATTCATGCACTGTATGGGAATGATTGCACAGCCTTATTTCAATTCATACTTTTTAGGGATTTCATTGTGACAGGACAGAATGGAACTGCATTTTTAATGGCCACTCTGATTTTTGGTTCACCATCAAGCTGTGTTGTCTTGGCACAATCTAAGGTAAATATTTAGAGTCTTTTTCTGAAATACAGGGAACCCTTGTTATAACATATGCTTTGGACCATTGAAATTGATGGTTAAATGGTACACTTTGTAATTTAGATAAGAATTATATTGAAGAGGACAATGTTGATGGTAGTTACAATGTCAGAATTGTATTTTTTTAATTAAAGAAAACTGGTTCAGTCGTCGTCCCCATTTATCATTAGGGAGCTTTAGATTTTTTGACGCGCGGACGTTCAAAGGAAAAAAACATGTTCTGAGCGTGCGCAGTAGCGCGCGTAAAGTCAATCTATTTTTAGCTTGCGTCGCCTGAGTTTTTCACTACGCGTACTGGGCTATTTTCAAAGAGCTTCTTCATGCACTTATCATATGGGGGCGCGATTTTATCTTTTATACGTTGCGTCCACAGTGTTGCGTCCCAGCGTAATCTAAAGCTACTTTTCCATACGACGCAGGGAGAGGAGAACGTCCAGTGCAAGCGTCGGCTCAAACGTCCGCGCGTCAAAATCTAAAGCTCCCTATTATCAATCTCATCCATAGCATTTTCATCATCTAAAGAATCTAAGGATACTTTTCCAAGCCTTTTGTAGTCTCGTGTCATCACAGTAATGCTCATGTAGGTAAATTGTCCTGCCATTTAGTGTCTGTACAGTTTTTGTCGAGCATGCATTCTTTACTTACAGTGCTCCCGCGGTTGGAAACTGTGGATTTTTGTCCTTCACAGCTAATCAAACGAACAAATTCTGTCAATCTCAAGCAAAGTAGAAGCAATAAATGATTTCCAAATGTATGTATATGTGGGTATCATTCTGATTGAAGCTATACTTTTTTGTGTGAAAGTGTACATGTACATTGTGTACAGTGTAAAATGTGTCAGACACTTGTTACAGCTGTACGTAGGCGAATGTGTGATGTGTAGGTCAACTACCCAATGAGAAAACTAATGAAATGTTTGGAGAGTGGAAATGTTACGACAGTGGCCTCTCTGTGATCGAGAACTTCTATTACTAAAACCAGAGCTCATGGTACATGTATCTCAAAATTTTGTTTCTCGTGTCATAGTACAGCTGTATATGAGTGTATGACTGTATCAAAAGCACATAATGAGCATAGAGGAGTGGGCCTGTGGGAGGAGTGGGCTATTGCAGGCATGTGCAGTAACACAATCACTGTGTGGAAATCTTTGGGGTAATGGTGTAAAGTTAGTTTGTAGACCAATAATGTGTTGTGTATCACTATCTGCCTAAGTCTCTATCTCTTTCTTTCTCTCACTCTCTGTCTGTCTGTCTGTCTGTCTGTCTGTCTGTCCTCTTGTCGTACACACACACATAGTGTCTATGGTGGAAAGCGAGGACCTGTTTTACCCATAATAATTTTACCACATACCCTGTAACCGAGGACCTGTGTGTCAGTAGGACTCTTGTCAACCGAGGACTCATTCGTATATTACCATCCAACCAAGGACTTATTACAATAATGCTAATCGAGGACCTACAAACATGTACCCCTACATGCAAAAGCATGCAAAAGCAGACCGTTTGGAATGGTCTGCATACTGAGGACGTCCTCTTTTCTCTGTGTGTCCTCGGTTTAAATGTAAAGTTTGTATGTGTGTCCTCATTTTACACCATGGGTAAGTGCGCACACACACACACACATACATTTTTAAAACCATCCTAACCATTGTGAGTAACACTTGCTTTGTGTGCACTTTGAAAATGACTACACATGTATTTGTTGTTGTGAATGCAAATGTCTGCATAATATGTTTGTCGTCGTCACAAGAGATCCTCATATGGCAGACCTGTTCCAGCTTCCTGGTGTAAGGGAAAGGCTTATCTGTCATAGTAGCATTTGATGCAGCCAAACAATACTCTTTGGTTAGATGAGTTTGGTATTCTACAATGTATGGCTGTCCACAAGGACACAAGCACTAAAACATTCATACTTTACATATATTTACATAAGTTGTGTCTCAAGAGCAAACCGAGTTGAATACAAAGTTGAATCAAATGAAATTTGGATTGCTATCAGCGAGCATGCTCATGTGCAAAAAAAAAAATATAGCAAACACAAAAAACAAAAAACCAGAACGGATGAATGAATATAGCAAACAACTTTCTTCATCCCAAAAGTTTGATTATGAGAGTCCTATCTTAACAGCTACACTAAACTGTAATACTGTACATAGTGTAGTACAGTGTAATTGTTGGTCGCTACAGGTCTGATTGTACTTCTTTACCATTGTAACATCACTACATCTATATGTGCAGTTGATAAAACCTGAGTTGCAAGTTTAATTGCAAAAGAAGGACCTTTCATATTTAATGTAGAATTTATTTTCATTATGTTTTTACAGCATCATGATTCAGTGGATGCTATGACTGGTCAATACACCAAGTGTGTTTTTTAAGTGTGAATGTGGAGCATAATTGTCAAATTGTTTGTATGCTGTATACACATCACCATCTTCTGTAAAATCCTAATTTCTCTGCAAGCCATTCTGAATTATTTATTCATTCTTTTTTTTTTTCCTTTAAGATTAAAGTACCAGGTATCTGTTGTACATTTGAGGTGTTTAATTTCTGATTTGATGATCATGACCTTTTGTATTGTTTTTCTCACTTGCCAAATGCTTTAATGATCTTCCATAGGAGGAGAGAGGTGTATTAATTGCTCGGGGGTGTTTTATCACTGTGACGTCATCATCAAATAAATGAGTAATTTGAATAGAATTACATAATCGTATCAGCTGTTTTTTGTGTGTGTGAGTTTGTCCATGACTTCCGTCTTCTTTGAGGAGTAACGAGATGTGTGGGCCTATCCTAAATGTAACGTTTCTGTGGTTTGGTCCTTTATTACAATTCTTACGATTCATTGACAGCCATTTCAGAGTGTTGCAAATTATACAGTGTATATTATGTCTAGGCCTACAGGGGAACCTGGTTAAAGGTCTCCGCTCACTGAACACGGTAACGGCAATGGTACAATTTTTTGCTATGGTGAACCAAAAGTAACAATGTCTGGTTCTGTCAAAAAAAAAATCAGTAATTTTGGTAAAATCATGAGCAAAAAAAAAATCACCAGTTGAAGTTTTCTTTTGTAACATAATCATCAGTGGGGAAGTGATATTGTATAAACAGAACCAGATATGGTTTCTTTTGGTTCACCATGGCAAAAAACCGGACCGTTGCTGTTACAGTGTACCATGCTCGGCGTGCGAAGGCCTTTATAATGGACCTAAAAACCATGACAATATACAGTTAAACTCGCCTAAGTCGACGTCGCATATGTCGAATAATCGCACAAGTCGAAGATTTTAAAAAGTCCCGATTTTTCCCCACTGACTTACGTGTATTAGTTCACTCACAAGTCGAATTTTTTAAGTCGAATACTCGCCTAAGTCGATGAAATTCCAAGAACACTTTCACCGAAAAACCATTGAATTCACTGTGCCTAAGTCGAATAAGATTTTATTGTGTAATAAATCACTGTCAAAATCACGAGACGCCAATTTTTTGTTTACGTACAGTATATACAAAAAGAAACTTTGCGTTAATAAACATTAGCGTTCACTAACGCAAGCGGTTTCACCTGAATCGTTATTAACGCAAACTAACGATCGGGAAAATTAACGTTTGTAGTAACGATGAGTAACGATCCCAAGTGTAACGATGTTTCGTTGACATTAACGATAGGTAACGCAAGAACTCACGCGAGATTTTGGTTTCCGTTACCAAGACCTGGTGTCCAGTGGTGAAAGGACGACGTAGCCCCTGCCGAGTGTAGCGATCTATGCCTTATATACTGTAACCAATGAAGAATTGGTAGATTAGTGTATTAGTAAGAAAACGGTGAAAATTAGTCAAATATTGAGAGTTCCGTGGTCGAATATATAATCGATCGATTATTTTAACAATCGATCATGAATCGATCAGTTTCAAGGAAACTGACGTTTATGGATTGTTTTGTTAGGAATTTTAGAGGGGTAATAATTGTTGGAGATGCGATTATGTTCAGTAATAATTTTTCATATAATTATTGCTTTGTTATCTAATCATTTCCGTATGATGAGGAAGGTTAATAAGCGTTAGTATTTGAGGAAAAGGTCAGTAAGTAAAATGCGTAACTGTTTCGGAAATATAGCGGTCGGAGAATAATAAGAGGTCGAAAATGTATCCAAACAGCTGGGTGGGCCTAGATACGGGCCAAAGTGTGGATAAGCCAGCTGGGTGGGCCTGGATACAGGCCGATAGAGCTGGGTGGGCCTAGATACGGGCCAAAGTGTGGATAAGCCAGCTGGGTGGGCCTGGATACAGGCCGATAGAGCTGGGTGGGCCTGGATACAGGCCAAAGTGTGGATGAGTAGTGTTAATAAAGCGTTGATTGAAGTGGATACTACTGCCTGGACCGTTTCATTTGAAGTCTGCTGCAGTATAACACAAGTATTGGTGAGTAGTGCAGTGCAATTACGGAACTGATGAAATGATATGCGAGTGAACTGGTATTGGTATCTGCGATTGGATGAGCTGCACTGGTATTGGTATCTGCGATTGGATGAGCTGCTCTGGTACTGGTATCTTCGTTGGATGAATTGTGACTGGTAGTCTGGTAGTAAGCAAGTAATGGGAATAGACTGGTAGTAAGTAACCCAGCAATATGGTACATTTCAACGCCGTTCTCCACGCCTGGTTGTATATTTCAACCAAACGGACCCCAGCCTAGCTCGGACCATCCTGACCCTTCTCCAGCTAGTTGCCGGGGCCGGTGGCACACAGCGTATAACAACATATACACTAGCGACAGAAGGAGAGAAGGCTACACGTGGTGTCAGGAGTGGGATTGGCAGTAGACAGGGCAGCGCAACATGCATCACTCAGCAAGGACTGCTGGCGTGCGTCAGCAAACTCCAGCGGAAATTTGGTGGCAGCTAGAACAGGAGCTGGCAGACGTCGAAGCGATGATGACAGATCTTCGTGCAGCACTCGGAAGAACTCCAGCTCCGTCGCAGGGACCCGCTACCACCAGCCACCCCAGCTCAGGAACGATGAGTTCAGGAAGGGCAGGAATTAGCAGCAGCACACCACTAGACCAGGATGGCTTCACCACAGCACCAAATGCTGCAGCAGAGTCATCCGGAAGTAAAGCTCCTCCTGCTAGTTTTGCAAGGCGATCTGGTGGAAGCGTTGAGATTCCTCATTCGTTCCCCAGTAGCTTTGCAACACCTGAAAGCAGACCAGTCAACGATGGATACAGCAGGTATCGCAATCAACCAGTTACAGCGCAACGGCTTGGTGTCGGCATGATGACTGGAAGTCAGCAATGGCAGAGTGGTCCTACATGTGAAGGTAGGATGGCAGGCGGCCCCAGCAGGATCCAGCAGACCAGTTGGGAGACACCAGCAACGGGCAACCAGCCAGCACCAGTAAATGAAGTTCTGGTAGGTGCTGGAGGTAATTCATCAGCAGCGCCATCAGCAATGGGTACACCGTGGCGAAGACCAGAACTGTGGGACGAAGGCAGTTACCAGCGCAGATATAGAGGTGGAGATAAGCTGCGGATGACTCCCGATAGATTCGACGGCAGGGGGCCGATTCTTGACTATTTGAGTCATTTTGAGGCCTGTGCAGGGGTGAACGGATGGTCCGAAGATGAAGCACTGCAGTATTTGGCTGCCAGCATGCGAGGCCCAGCTGTAAAGGTCCTTGTTCAACAGACAGGAAGGAGGTTAACGTACAGCGAGCTGGTAAATAGGCTTAAGCAACGGTTCGGCCCAGCAGGCAAATCCGAAGTCTTCTTGGCTGAGCTGCGGACCAGGAGGAGGAAACCAAAGGAAACTCTGCAGGAGTTGGGACAAGGTATTCGGGAGCTGACTGCATTAGCCTACCAAGAATTTGACGAGGCGGGGCAAGATCGCTTAGCAAGAGGCCACTTCATGGACGCGGTCGTAAGAGCAGAGATACGAGAAGGTCTTTTCCGCGCCCAGCCCCGCACACTTGACGAGGCGATTGAAGCAGCACTGAGTACAGAGGCTTTCCTGAGGATGGAGACGGAGAGAAGCGATGGCCGGTCGCAGCGGTATAGCAGAGCACTGGCGACTGATGATGTCGAGCAGAAGAGCCCTGCAACCAAGGAGAAAGACGGCGCTATGAGGCGAATGATGAAAGCAGTGGAAGAGCTGATTTCCAGAGTGGAATCTTCTCCACCAACACGATCGAGAACCAACGCGACATCACAATTTGCAAGGGTACCAGCATCATCACTGCCTGGGGACCAGAGCAACAATTGTTTCAATTGCGGCCAAGCTGGCCATTGGAAACGAGATTGCCCACGTCTAGTGAAGCAACCACTTAGAAGTATGCCAGCAAACATCGATGCAGACAGGAGGAGGTGCTACCACTGCAATCAAGTTGGCCATGGTTGGAGGCACTGCCCCCAAGCATCAAATATCGAGCAGATACCAGCGCGCAGTCAGCCAGAGTGGGGACCAGCTCCACTTCGTAGCGATGTTGGTGGCGTGCAACAAAGGACACCAGAACAACCACAGCCAGCACCCCAGGCTGAACAAGCAGAGCAAGCACGGCCAGTTGGCAATAGCAGATATCATGGTCTTCATGTTGAGTCTAAGATCAACGGTCAGCCCATCACATTCCTAATTGATACCGGTTCATCGCAGACGTATGTGTCCAATGCGATCTTCAGCAAGATTGCAGATGCAAGGAAGCCGGTATTGCAGCGAGCAACTCGTACAGTGCGCCAAGCAGACGGTTCTCCACTCGAGACCAGTGGTAAAACACTGGCTGAAATCCAGATGGGACATTTGCTGTTCGTGTTTGAGGTGACGGTGGCCAATCTTCACAATGAGGGTATCATCGGGTTGGACTTCTTGATGCAAACACAGTCGGTGCTGGATTGCCGCAAACTGGAGCTGCAGCTGCCATGGGAGACGATCCAATGCAAAGATCATCGGGGTCAGCCTTTCTGTAGCAGAATCATAGCAAGCGAGACCAGTTCAGTACCCCCAGGACACGAGGCAATATTGAAAGGCATGGTGGCAGGTGGAAGGCCACAACCAATCGCAGGAGTTGGCCTGCTGGAAGCTCCTACCAACCAGGCTGAGACCCTCAGTAAGGGCTTGCTGGTAGCAAGGGCTGTCGTTGAGGCGGATGCTGAGGTACTCCCTATCAGAGTTTACAACCCCACAAAGGAAGAGAGAGTGGTGAAGCAGGGCACTATGGTGGCGTGTCTGACTCAGCTCCAAAACGCTGAACAGGTCGAGGTAATTCCACGTGACGTGAACGGTGGTGATGGCATGCCATCACATGTGGTAGAGCTGTACGAGCGAAGCATTGAAGAGGTCCCAGAGCAGTACCACACACAAATAGCAGAGCTGCTGCAAGATTTTGCAGATGTCTTCTCACACGGACCAACAGATCTGGGCAGAACTGACCTAGTCCAGCACACCATTGACACTGGTGATGCGAGACCAGTGCGACAAGCACCAAGACGATATCCAGCAGAGCAGAGGGCGGAGATTGACAGACAGATAGATCAGCTACTATCTCAGGGGCTGATTGAGCAAGTAAGCAGTCCTTGGTCTTCCAACGTGGTCTTGGTCACAAAGAAGGATGGGAGCAAGAGGATGTGCATAGACTACCGCCAACTGAATGTTGCAACACTGAAAGACGCTTATCCGCTGCCCAGAATAGATGACACACTGGATGCACTCAGCGGGGCAAAGTGGTTCTCAACCCTCGATCTTGCCAGTGGGTATTGGCAAGTGCAGCTTGACGAGCAGGCTAAGCAGAAATCAGCCTTCATCGCTAATGGCAGGTTGTATGCCTGGCACGTTATGCCCTTCGGGCTCTGTAATGCGCCAGCCACCTTCGAGCGTCTGATGGATAGAGTGATGGCAGGCCTTACCTGGGAAATGTTGCTTGTGTACTTGGACGACGTGATTGTCTTTGGCAAGACAGTGGAAGATGAGCTGTCACGACTTCGAGTGGTTTTCCAGCGACTCCGTGAGGCCGGCTTGAAGCTTAAGCCGTCGAAGTGCTCGCTATTTCACACCAGCGTTAGGTACCTGGGGCATATCGTGTCGAAGGATGGAGTGACAACAGATCCAGACAAGACATCCGCCATTCAACAATGGCCAACACCGAGGACCACCAAGGAAGTGAGGAGCTTTGTGGGGCTGGTATCGTACTACCGCAGGTTTGTTGCAGGCTTCGCCTCCATCGCCAAACCGCTCCACCAGCTAATGGAGAAAAATCACAAGTTCCTCTGGACGAAAGAATGCCAAGAGGCATTCGATGAGCTGAAGGGGAGATTATCATCGCCTCCTATCCTGGCCTATCCACGCCCAGATGGCAGTTATATCCTCGATACTGATGCCAGCGACGTTGGTGTTGGGGCCGTGCTTTCTCAAGTCCAAGATGGTGCTGAGAGGGTGGTGGCATATGCAAGCCGCACACTGAGGAGAGCGGAGAGAAATTACTGCGTGACGAGGAAGGAGCTCCTAGCAGTGGTGGTCTCTCTGAAGCAGTTTCGTCAGTACCTATACGGCCGTCATGTGGTGATACGGACAGATCATGGCTCGCTGCAATGGCTTGTCAGATTCAAGGACCCCAGGGGTCAGCTGGCAAGGTGGTTGGAGTTGATCTCGGAATATGATTTTGAGATCCGTCATAGGCAAGGGCGAAGTCATGGCAATGCAGACGGGTTGTCACGCCGACCGTGTAGACAATGCGGTTGTGATGAGGAGATACCAGCAGACCAAGCCAGGGTACTGGTAGAGCAAGAAGCAGATGAGGCTCCCGATATCGGCAGTTTACAGGAACAAGACGAGGACATCAATCCGGTTCGTGCCGCTAAACTGGCAGCTGAGCGACCGTCTGATGAAAAAGCAGCATCATGGTCTGCCAAGGCAAGACAGCTCTTGGATCACTGGGAAGCGCTGGAGGTTAGCAGCGGGGTCCTTGTCCGTCGCTGGGAGGCAGCGGATGGTAGCACTGTGAGGAGGCAGATTATCCTACCAAGAGTCCTTGTGAGAGATGTGATTCGGGCGGTTCACGCTTCTATGACTGGTGGCCATTTTGGTATGGGCAAGTCGCTAGCTCGTGCTCGGCTACGATACTACTGGATTGGGATGGCAGCAGATTTCCGGTCTGCTCTGCGTGAATGTGACATCTGTGCAAGGAGAAAGGGTGCTGGTAGAACACCGCGTGCCCCACTGCAACAGAGAATCAGCGGCTTCCCAATGGAAAGAGAGGTGCTGATGCCAGGCGATGTCGCTGAACCAGATGATGCTGACCACCAGGAGGAGGTCTGCACAGATTATGCAGAGGGTCTCCGTACAAGGATGAGACGAGCACATCACCGTGCACGAGCTAGATTGGGGCTGGCCTGCAGAAAACAGAAGCGGTTTTACGATCAGAGGGCCCATGTCGCAGCATACAATGTTGGGCAGTATGCGTGGCTCCGGAGAAAGATGCGGAAGAAGGGCTGCAGTCCCAAGTTGCAGACGAAATGGTTGGGGCCATACTTGATCGTCACGAAACTATCAGATGTTACGCTACGGCTGCAGCTTTCACCAAGGACCAAGCCGCTGGTGGTTCATGTGGACCGCCTGAAGCCATATACAGGGGTGCAGAGGCCAGTGTGGGAGTTCATACCGAAACAAGTAGAGGAGGCTGTACCAGAACCGGCTACAGATGACGAGGAGTCTGATGGAGGTTCAGATGCCCACCCAAATCAAGTTGATGAGGCTGTATCAACAGAGCTGGCGTTGGAAGGTGATGAGCCTGGAAGAGATTCCAGCTATGAACCGCACCCATACCCGAGACGGAACAGACGTCCCCCCAGATACTTCTAGGCATGCACATATCGGCATGTCGAACTCTCACTGTTTTGGGACTGAACTCTCATGATATTTCATTTTGGTATTCGCATTCATGCAGGACATTTCCGACATGGCGAGGAACCAGAGGGGTGAACAGTGGTCCGCTGGGGCCAGTAATGTTGCTGAAAGTGAGCAAAGGACAGTTCTGGATGGGACTTGGCACGGACTGTTTATAAAAGCCACAGTAAATGGGGCACGAGTTGAAGCGTTGGTGGACACCGGCTCAACCCATTCCTTCATAGCCAGGAGGATTTACGACACGATTGACTCGAGCAGTAAGCCACCGTTAAGCCCACTGGATGAGCCGATGATGATGGCAGACGGATCGCTATTGGCAATGGATGGGAAGGCAACAGTCGCTTTACAATTGGGACTTCTATCGTATACGGCAGACGTAATTGTTGCTGACATACGCCATGAAGGAATATTGGGCCTCGACTTCCTGCGTGGTAGCAGATCTGTCGTAGACTGTTACCGACATAAACTGCATACGCCATGTGGGACTCACGAGTGCTACCCCCATCTAGTTCAGGAGCCGGTATGGGCTAGGCCAGATACTGGTCGCGCAGATTGTTGGTGTTTCGGATTCTGCAAGTGATATCAGTGCCGGAACAGTGATTGTCGTTGTATGTGGAGTGACTGGATAAATTTAGCATACACGCCAGTGCCAAATCGGACAATTCAATGATGCCTTCTTTTTGTGTGTGTTTTGTTATCATTATTTTTAAGACCATGCCCACCGAGGAGAGAAGAGACGAAAAGGACCCCAAGAAAACATACCGCTGCCCGGTGTGTTCACGAGTCTATGCCTCGCGGGCTTCGGTGAAGAGACACGAGCAGGACGTACATTCTCCAAAGTACTACTGCGACCGTTGCTCATTTAGGACCACGTACCGTAAGGAATTGGAAAGACATTATGGGGAGCATGCCTCTAATTGCGCTCCAACCATCAGGGTACACACCAAGACCCCCGTCTCCGCACCGGTTAAGAATAAGGCCCCAAGCACGCCCAACAAAGACAGAAGCAGGAGCCGGTCACCTGTGGCAGTGGGGCGTAAGAGGGTCCCATCTAGCAGCATGTCACCCGCTCGGCGCGTTTCACCATCACGGGGTGAGACGCCTTTAATTGACGAGGCGTGTCTGGAGCAAGACAGCGAGTGTGAGCTATTGGACCTGACTGGGGGTAGAAAGAGGGAGGTTCCAAGGTCCCCGGTCGCCTCCGCCTCCAGAGGGTCAGAGGTTAAGATGGCTGTTGATGCCGAGGTACAGGTGAGGCCAGCGGATCTGGATGGGACCATCATCAGGGACAGACTTTTGCAGTTGCGCCAGTGCGAGCAGGCCACTAGTCTGACGGACAGCGTCGATAACACTACCAGGCGGGTGTTGCGGCCAGGCCGTGTGTGGACAAGGCGTATTGAGCGGTACATCACTACCGCCGGGGAGTGGCTGGAGGTGCAGACAGATATCGTGGCCGACGATTGAGCAAGGGAACCAGTTTAACGTAGCAACCAGTGTTCTTTTAATTTGGTTTAAATTTTGAAACATTTATGGACAATAAATAAATGAAAGGACGGAAGCCGGGATGAGCAGGATGGACGCTTTGCCGATTTATGAGCTGTAATCATTGGACATTAAGTATCGCACTGGACTTGGTTTCTTATGCTAAGATTCTATGTTGTGCTCACATATGGTATAAAATGGTGTGAAAATGGTACAATTTCCATACACCTAGTTGTTATTTCAACTATTCACATATGTCAAATGTAGGGTTTTGGTTTTCGAGTGGCAGATATCAATGTTGTGTCATAGGTAACCATAAGCAGTTTGTTTATACCAAGTAGGTATTCACTTAATTGGTAGTGATGGAAGATAACGATGTTTAGCAAAGACCATACTACCAGAGAGGTATCCTTTTTGTTATCATATTGGGATTAACAGTGCAGACTGTGGATTTTTATATTAGTTGCGGTTTAGATAAAACCAGGTTGTTTTGGAGTAATCGCACTGAATTATATTTTGTCTCTCTTTCAAGAAGAAATAGGACCAAAGTGGTAGAGACCGTGTTCTGTTTGAGGAGAGTTTTAGCAGTAATTTTGGATGATGTATGTTTGATTAGGCTGGTATCATTTACTTGATTTGCTAGGATGAAAATTAAACAGTGAAGGCCCATTAAGATGGGAGGTGCCATGTTTTGCTCATTCAGCACAATGCGCTAGAAGACAGATTACAGCATGTTCATGTTCATGTTTATAGGAGGTGAGACCCGGTAGGAATTTGTGATTTGAGCAGTGCTCATGAGGTTTCCATTCGTGCGGAAGTTAGAACGTACAGATGTTTGGTATAAAACGTTATGTGGTTGGATGTTTGAGGAAAATGCTATCAAGACGTTGAGATAGTAGCAAGGTTTTTATCAAGTGTTGCCTTTTGTTGTATTTTATACTTACCTGTTCAAGTTGTCGAGTTGTTATTTGTCAGCTCGGGGACCGAGCTTAGCGAGGGAGGGGTGTCGTGTAACCAATGAAGAATTGGTAGATTAGTGTATTAGTAAGAAAACGGTGAAAATTAGTCAAATATTGAGAGTTCCGTGGTCGAATATATAATCGATCGATTATTTTAACAATCGATCATGAATCGATCAGTTTCAAGGAAACTGACGTTTATGGATTGTTTTGTTAGGAATTTTAGAGGGGTAATAATTGTTGGAGACGCGATTATGTTCAGTAATAATTTTTCATATAATTATTGCTTTGTTATCTAATCATTTCCGTATGATGAGGAAGGTTAATAAGCGTTAGTATTTGAGGAAAAGGTCAGTAAGTAAAATGCGTAACTGTTTCGGAAATATAGCGGTCGGAGAATAATAAGAGGTCGAAAATGTATCCAAACAGCTGGGTGGGCCTAGATACGGGCCAAAGTGTGGATAAGCCAGCTGGGTGGGCCTGGATACAGGCCGATAGAGCTGGGTGGGCCTAGATACGGGCCAAAGTGTGGATAAGCCAGCTGGGTGGGCCTGGATACAGGCCGATAGAGCTGGGTGGGCCTGGATACAGGCCAAAGAGTGGATGAGTAGTGTTAATAAAGCGTTGATTGAAGTGGATACTACTGCCTGGACCGTTTCATTTGAAGTCTGCTGCAGTATAACACAAGTATTGGTGAGTAGTGCAGTGCAATTACGGAACTGATGAAATGATATGCGAGTGAACTGGTATTGGTATCTGCGATTGGATGAGCTGCACTGGTATTGGTATCTGCGATTGGATGAGCTGCTCTGGTACTGGTATCTTCGTTGGATGAATTGTGACTGGTAGTCTGGTAGTAAGCAAGTAATGGGAATAGACTGGTAGTAAGTAACCCAGCAATATGGTACATTTCAACGCCGTTCTCCACGCCTGGTTGTATATTTCAACCAAACGGACCCCAGCCTAGCTCGGACCATCCTGACCCTTCTCCAGCTAGTTGCCGGGGCCGGTGGCACACAGCGTATAACAACATATACACTAGCGACAGAAGGAGAGAAGGCTACAATACTTAACGGAGTTTTTTCGCGAATCGAATCACGATTTCGCGAATGGTTAATATGCGACCGGGGTCACCAAAAACGCACGCCGGACCACCAAAAAAAAAACAACAACAACGGATGTTTGCCTTCAGTTTTGGAAATGAACAGCGGTAATCGGCTCCATAGGATGCTGGAATAAATGTCAGATGTTTGCTCTTAATTTTGGAAATGAATAACGGTAATATTCAATGTGGATAAAGTGTCTTGCTGAAGGGCAAATATCGGGCACACTGCTCCAGCTCTCGGCTCCAGAGTAGACCACATACATGTGGTACATTATACATGTGTACGCGTGGTGTAACTGTAAGTCGATTTTTTTTCGACTTACGCACAAGTCGAAACTCGCATAAGTCGATGTGTTTTGCTCAGTCCCGAGAAGATCGACTTATGCGAGTTTAACTGTATAATACCTCATTGCGTTTTAAATTTTACTAAAGTTGCTCCTTACATACATTTTGTGTGCATAGATGATTTGACCTGTTCCATCAGGGGGGTGTTTCATCAATTTAGTCAGCACTGACAAGTTGTCAGTCACTGACAATTTCAGCGAAATCCTTTGGTTTTGATTGGCTGAGATGCTCTGGTCACTGACTGTTACTATGGTTATTGTCAGACCCCCCTGATGTTTCTCCCAATAACTGTACATATGTTCAATGTACAATGAAATATTCTTTGATGCCAAATAAATGATGGCATGATAATTTTAGCAGAGCGTTCTGATGCTGGAGTGGTAGCAGATTCAAAAATCACTCAGTCAGTGAGTTGATGAGTTCAGTATGCAGAATAAAAAAAAAACAAACCTTTCCTGTCGAGCCACATAAGAATACATTGCTAGAAAACAATAGTGTAGACGTAGAATACATCTACATCTATGTGTGCTTCATGATGTTCCATAAACGCCTGAATACTACACGCATTATACATGGACAATGAAAACACAGTGCAGCATCAATTTTAGTGATACATTTGGTACAATACAGTGCATGAAATTCAGCTATTATGGGCAGAGCATGATTTTTCATACCATAAATATGTGTGAGCTTTCACATTAATTTCAACTGTAACAGGCTTTTGACATTCATGATCCTTCCAAAGTACATGTGTACATGTACATTATTTCCCTCTGTCCAACTGTAGCCTACATCTATTCTACAAAGAGCAGTGACAGGGTCATTATCATAGTAAAGCCTTGCATTCTAACACAGGCAGTTTCTTGGCAAAATGCTCTGTTCGTTTTACCTTGATATACCAAGAAACATGAGGTTTGTTTCATGAAGTTGTCACATAAAGTCTTTGCATAAATCTCAGAATGGTCAAAGTCACTCATATGTAGCTACAGTGTATGTGAGACTTTCAAAGAGAAGTAAACTCTGTTTCATGAAGTCTCTCATAAGTGTGTCTTATGAGCGAAAAATCTCTCATAAGACTTTCATGAGATGGACCCCTGATATAACAACACAAGTCTCATGGTACCACGATGCTTGTTACAATGAGTTTTCACAATAATTTAGAAGGCTCACATGTTTCAAAATCACCATTAAAATCATTACATTTAGAGTCACAGACTTTTTTTAGATACTGAAATGAGTCTCCTGCTGACGGCAATTAGCAAAAAAACATTTTATACAGCAAATTCTACATCCTGCCAAACAAATAGGCCTACAACGGTATGTAGCTCCAAGTAAAAAAGCATACGAGAGAATTATAGGCCCTACATACAATGTATTATACAGTTATGTGCATGCCAATCATACAGTGTATACAGGTGTGCTTTTACACCTAAAGAAATAACTCACTTTATACGTGTACATGTACCATGAAACATAATTCTACACGTTTGCAAACAAATTCTTCCGCCACTCTGAAAGGTCTCACAGACACTTTCTCAATGCTGCAACATTGGCAATGCAAGCATAGTTTGATTTTGTGAGTAGCCCACTAAAGGAAATTTGGGGGGGGGGGGGAGCGGAAGGGTCTGCAAGACTAGTAAGAAGGCTGGAAACTTAATACAGTATCGTATTTCATTGGTAAAAAACATCTTTTTACACATAAAGGTGAGTAATTCTCTCACATACATTGTCAGGTTTCAGTATTGACTGAAACATGATCTATAGTGATCCCACCTGTATAAATTAGTGTCTTTATTATATGCTTTGTTATGCCGACTGATATAACAAGATATCGGCTATAACGAGGAAAATGGCTCAGTCCCGACCTTCTCGTTATATCAAGTTTCCCCTGGTATCAGACATCATCTTCAACAATTCTCATTAATTAACTTAAATGAGACCTCCTGTAAGAGGATGAATTTGAATCTCTCACCCTGATCCAAGGTTTAAAGACCAGGTAGCGTACAATAGGGATACCATGGATTGGGAAGGTTGGCCCAGCTCGGATATATTCCAGAATCCCTGTGACAAACTGCATACAGCATTATCTCTAATCTCTATGTAATTATACACACCAGCTGAAAAATCTTGACTGGAGTCGACCGTTACAGATGAGCACACACTTTGATGCACATATTTGCTGACAGGCGCTTTTTTTGGTTTTCGAATGTACCGCAGTGGCCAACAAATGAGATTGACTGACACGGACACCCATGAATCGCCATGCTATCAGGGGCCCATTTATTCAGTGACAACTGCCACATTTCTACGATAAATTTGCTCCCAGCCAATCAGATGCAAGGATTTCAGTAACTTGTCACATCTACGACAACTTGTCACCGATGACAAGTTTTATGAAGCGGGCCCCAGGTCTTTAGTCAAAGTAGCACCAACATGATAGAAGACAAGGTACTGTATTCCTCCGCTACCATTCAATATTTCATCACACAGCTGCTGACAATATACAAATGATGCACAGGGAATCCTGTGCATCATTTGTTTTATAAAATGGGTCGAAAATTCGAAAACTAACAGCATTTTTCAGCGTTTTTCACGTACCTTTGTGGGTCGAGACGTCCGAAGATGTTCGTCCCAAACATTTACGCACGTCGCACTCGGAAATCCCGCACATACAGTATAGGTATGATGAGGGGTTGGGTTTCCGGACACTTAAGTTCCCGCATGAAAACTTACTTATTTTACATAGAATATGCACCCTTTACCTTAAAGACTTGATATAGACTCCTCATATAGGCCTACTAGACAACATACTCTGAAAACGGCATGAGAATCAACCTGCTAAATCGTTGGATTTGCCCTTCAAAGTGACTCCATGTACGCGTCCAGTCCCACAACGCTTGGTCTACTGTACTGTACAAAGTGTACGTATACATTAAAGAGTATACGTACACCACACATGTTATGCACAAGGGAAGAAAGACCGGCCGGCCAGCAGCCTAAACTAGAAGTTGTTTACAGGATTGACAGCGCGTATGCATGCATTTCAAAGGAGCCGCCGCGCGCACAGACGATCGGCAATAGGATTGAACACGCAGTGCAATGGGACTAGAATAACTAAAGCACACGTGACTCATTTCAGCGCTTCCTATTGGCTACATTCTTGAACCCATTTTATAAAATTGGATTAACTTACTTTTGTGTAAATACAAAAGTTGAAGTCACGGAAACAAGAGCTGTATGATAATCTCCATGAGAAGTAATGCCCAAATCAAATACATTTGGTGACACGTGTCTTGTTATGATAACACACAATTTGGAAGAGGAAAGCCTACAAATAACTTTGGCAACATTAATTACTTTAAACATGCTACAGCCCTGTAGAGCCTGGAGTCACAATTCGTCGCTGGGGCGACAAGACCTCGTATCTACAAAATGTCAAATGTTCAAGAGAGCCAAAAAACATGGCGGCCAAAGCACTATACCAAATGGGATAGCCTTTCCTTTGGCATGCCGTGGTGGCTTCATTTTCGGAGTATGACAGTTGAGATTTGGACAAGACATTCCTTAACCAATTATTTTACCACTAGCAGCACCCGTGGAAATCCACGGGTCTGAGGGGTTTTATTTTTTTTCTCATAATACGATTTTGCACATTTTTATTGAAGAAATAAAAAGAAAAGTCTTTTCATTCTTTCGTTAATTGTGCTGTCTTCTAAATGACCACCCTTCCCAGAAATTAAATAATACATTTTTGTAGTATGTGCCCGGCGATCCGGTCCATTGGTAGGGATCATTCCCGCTACTACTTGCTTTTACTATAGAACTTGAGTTTCGAGGGGTTATTTGCACTCGCTGAAGTCCAACAGTTGTCTTGTTGCCCCTCACCCCTCCCCCGCCCCCCCCTCCCTCGTACGCACACACACATTTCCACCTCCGCAGGGCAAAAACAATAACATGCAGGGAAAATCACCAAAAACGCAAATGAGATTCCCCGAAAGTTCTGCCCACAGATTGTTATCCCGTCGAAACGGGAAGATATTAACACTATAATGACTTTGATTACGGCCTGCTCTTGCATCCACGCAGGCACCCGCGGGAATCCAAGGCTGGTCTAAAGGCCTCGGTTTGTTTTGTTTTGTTTTGTTTTTTTCATATTTCTTTTCCCCACGTTATGAGAGAAAAATGCAATATTTTCGTCTTCATTTGCTCCCTCCTTTTTGTTTTTAATCACCAAAACTTGGCTTGATATATCATAGAACCATCATCTGCTTCAGACTGTACATTATCATAATTAATATTAGGCCTACCATTATTGCTCCTATTATTGTTATTATTATTATTATTACTATCATTATTAACATCATTATCATTGTTATTATTGTTATTATTATTATCATTATTATTATCATTGTTATTATTTGGGGCGGTGGAGACCATAGCCATGAGGTTTAATAGGCACCCGTTGGAGTATAGGGTCTCACGACCTCGTATTTTTTTTCTTTAATATTTTTTCCCATGTTATGGAAGAAAGAAGAATATATATTCGTCTTCATTTGCTCCCTCTTTTTTTTTGTCACCAAAACTTGGTTTGATAGACCATAGAACCACACATTCTATTTCCACTTGTAATTTTAAAAATAGGCGGTCGGCAAAGCGAGGTTTTCCCCTACGTCCGCTCAGATCATCTTATGAATATGTATGATTCCAGCAGCTCTGCAGTAAACGAATGGACACAGCTGCGCGTGTAATCTGATATGGAAGGGTACGATCGGCAATATATATTTAGCTGTCCTAAACAGTCTGAGAACAATGACATCGGACTTGAGAGCAAACGGCGAGCAAACCAAATGACGTACCCGAGCTGCATAGTATTCTGCAGTTGTGCAAGACGCCAAAGGCGAACTGTACGTAAATGCCCTTGTAGTCGATATCACGCGCACGCAGATATAGTGCTTTGAGTAACCATCGTCAATACATTACATACACGTAACAGGGCACTGGCGGAGGCAAAGGTATACATCACAGAACTATACACACAGTGTAGAGTGTGTAGAGTTCCGTACTTAACATTGTGTGTGTGCGTGCGCGTCCGCCGGAAGATGTCAGAGATTTCGCTGCATCCATCATCTTTAGTATCCCACTGTCTCTGCAAGCTAAAAGATGAACGGTCGAGAAAGCAGGAGTCCAGCGCAGGTTCGGTGAATATTAAAACGCTCGGCTCTTTCGTCACGCACAAAAATGCATTATGCATCTATCTAATTAATTTTTCTTTTTCGTCCTCGACGTCGACACGGAGGCGGAGCGGGGACGAAACCCGCGCCATTCGATGCAGGATACTCTCCTGCGGCCGACGCCACCGGTCGCAGCTGCCCGGAGGCAACGGCTCGGGAGGAGATAGAAAAACCAGCAACGCCGGAATAAAACAGGAAATACATAAGGCCGCGACAACAACAACAACTTCGAGTATTATAATAGTAGATTAATCCAAAAAAGTCATTTTCACCAAAATTGCAGATACAAGGTCCTGTCACCCCAGCGACGAATTGATCCTACAATAATAACAGCACCTGTGAGTAACGGAAATCAATAGTCTGATCGAATGCACAGTACTGTATCTCTTTATGATACAGAGCAACAACAACAACAACAAATGCACAGTAATAAAAATTTTGATTATACTGTATACATGGTATGTTTTGCCGAGTTGATTATTTTTAGGAATTTCACGCATTGACCAATATTCACAAAACTAACAACTCAAAAATTAATGGCTCCTGTTTACACATAAATGCATGCTCTATGGGCTCCAACTTTGGAAATCACTCATTCTTTTTCTGACAAGGGATAACACATCTTGCTCACTCTGTCACCATAGTTTTCAGTCATGAATCCAACAGCTAACAAAATTGTCTTACTAGTCCCAATTCGGGAAATATTACATTTGTGATCACAAGGTGAATGCAGTACATGTACATGCCCATGAATACACACATAATACTAACAAGGCTTTGGAATGAAATAATAATGTAGGACAGTGCCCTCACCTGTTACAACCTCCAAGCTGCCATAGCTCAGGGGGATAAGACCACAAACCTTAAATCAGGAGGTCCCTGGTTCAAGTCCCCTGGTAGCAGTGGCTGTGCCTCTAGGCAAATCATCTCATCTTCATTGCTTGGCTCTTCCCAGGTGATTTAAAACTATCTACATCTTTGCACCTGTTCATCAGCATTTAATTGCTTTCTCAGTGTTCATGCAAACTATGTCCTCACTCAAAAAACATACCAGGTACGGTACACTTCTGCGGTGCTATAGAGGTACGATAATGTCATGACATCTGGCTCGACAGCAATATTCAGACTGGTCTTTCAGAACAAATACTGTGAGAATCACTCTCTGTTGCCTGTATGAAAGGCCAATACATACGTACGGAAGATTCAAGGTAGTTGGCTATCCCAAGACACGAAACCTGCCCAGCACAATGACACCTCAAAACATACAGTGAGATCACACTTTAAACATGTCTCTCCTTGCAACTGATAAAGCCAGGAGCTGTGGATGGCTCTTAATCATTACAACTCCATAGTAGTCATTATACATAGAAAAACTGCAAAGATGATATGAACATATCTTGCATCTACTTCAAACACTGGAAGTTAGTCTACAACCAAACATTTTAGGAATTACACTGTATTACTGTTTCATGCTGTAAATACTGATTAATTTATATATTTGAAAATACAGCTCATTTTGAAATGGTTGTAACTAAACAGTGATTTTATGCAAATTACCCAAATTACCTTCTTCTGCATACCTCGGAATAAATTTTTTAATTCTACGTTCAAAACAACACTTTCTGCATTTTTTTCTAGAGTAAGATGAATTTCACATAAACTTAAAATTTTGTACAAACATCTGATGAGGAATATGCCTTTTCAAAGTGGTGTCCTGTCTTGTAAAAAAGGCTACAATTAATATGCACTGGAAATGCTGTGGCATTTTCATCTATTCAAGTCCCAATTAAACGGTAAACTGTCAGTCCAAAATACGACAAATTTAGTCCTGCTACAGCAGTGTCGATCAACAAGTACAGATTTCATTGCACTGAAGTAGGATTCCCACTTTATGAGGTTCCTTTTAATAAGGTGATCACTGTACCATCAAAACCTTTATTGGCTCAATCAACACAATCAGCTGATTTCAGATGGACACAGATTTATTGATACTTTTGCACTCGCCAAACAGACATCCTAGACGGCCATTTAATCCACCTGGGGGGTGTTTCACAAAGCTGATCGTAAAGTTACAAACAACTTACAAACGGCTGGCGATCAGTTCTTGTGCTGAATTATTGTAATTCTCATAAGTATAGCACATCAGAACTGATCACCAGTCGTTCATAACTCGTTCATAACTTTACGAACAGCTTTATGAAGTAGAGCTCTAAACAGAACATATTTCAAGGCACAGAATCGGGTTTGCACGCAATACTTCACACTACTTGCCACTACTGGATACTACCATTTTTAGTAAAACTTTGGCAAGCCTCTGGCCGAGCATTTTGGTAACTTGAGGACATTTGTTACAAAAGTGTGCATGAGCCCTGACAATCTCCATCAATGAGTCCATTGTCACCCA
Organism: Diadema antillarum; assembly: GCF_040938485.1. NCBI lineage: Eukaryota > Metazoa > Echinodermata > Echinoidea > Diadematoida > Diadematidae > Diadema > Diadema antillarum. Next base: position 1,072,978 of record NW_027271090.1, read on the forward strand.
TGACACGGTAAGGATACCTTGGTAAAGTATCCCAATCCTAGCCCACCTGCCATATGGGGGGGGGGGGGGGGTGGAGACTACGTTAGAAACTTAGAAGAGGAGATAGTGTTGCCCCTGAGTACACCCCTTCATTTTGTTAAAATCAAAAACAAATAAACAAACAAAGAATTACATGGCTATATCATTTCTAAACAATTAAAAGGATGGAAACACAAACTCTATTTTGAGCACTATGATCTCTTTTTTCTAATAAATCCCCCCCCCCCCCCCCCCCCCCCGTTTCCCCCAATTTATGTATATCTGAATGTTCATGTCTTCATAGTCATAACGACTGTGACTGTCCATATGGTAGCAATTTGTTGGGGGACTCAATCCTACATGACCTTGAACATGACTGAAAACTGTAACACAATAAACTTTTAGACATAGGACCAAAGAAAACATGCCATCTTAGCAACTCAATCCCTTGCTGTACTTTGTTCTCTTATTGGCACCCATACTTGAGTCCTCTCTCTGTCTATTGGCACTTAAGTGTATGTCTGGAAACTAATTGTCAATGAATAGAGATTACCTAATCCCCCTAATCCCTATTGTGTCACCATGGCCTCCCTTCCTGTTGGACTGAAACACAATGCTACACATGAGTGAGCTTGCTAAATTTGCACCTTTACACCTCATGTTTGAATGATCTGCTGGAATGCAGACAAAGAAAGGTTGGCAAGTTTTGAAGCTACCTGCGTGGACACATAAAGGGTTATGCAAGGTTTGCTGCAGCATGCAACATGCAGTATGACAGTGGTAAGCCTCTTCGTTTTCTTGTAGCAATTTGATCTATTTTTCTTTCCTTTTTCTGTTCTTCCTCGTTGCCCTCTCAGTCGGAATCTGGTGGAGCATCCACAAAGCTTGAAATCATGAACACAGCTTCCTCCGATGTCATCTTCTTGGTCTGATATTGGAGACGATGGTGAAAAACAACAGCAACAACAACAAAATTAAGATTTGTCAATAAAATTCTGTCACTTGGGCAGAAGGGGTCCGGATCTTACAAACTACGGAAAGGCATTTCTCAACCTTTGAAAAAAAAAAAAAAAAATGTTCAGAGTAGCCATAAACACAACAGCTACATTTTGAATGTTTCATACTTATATTTCAGCAATTTGTTGCCCATACTGTACATGAGGCTGACTTTTTGACATAATCTTACAATCCTAACGGTCATTTTTATATTAAAGGTCCACAATTCTATACAGAGTATTCATGTACTACACTAAATCATTGTGGTCTAAAACAGTGGTCTGAAACACTGCCGTCTGACTACGTCAAAAGACCATTCATTGCTTCTCCTTATTGTTTACATTCATTCATGTATTTGACATCAAGCACTGCAAAGCATGGGGGGGGGGGCTCTCCCTCTCGATGTATGCCATATTTCAATGGCAACATACAGTTTTGTAATTCAATTGAGTTCTCAATTATCAATTTCTTACACGATAAAAAAATGAAAAAATTCAATTGGAATTGATGCATTCCATATAACAACAACTACAATATAATTATTCTTCACATATGACAACACCCAGAACTATTATGAACTATTAAGCTGAAATTGCCAAGATCAAGTCAACATATAACTTTGGTGTAAGTTCCAAAACACAGATTACTTTGACCTTTTGCTTGGTTGTAAATCAGGTTAATTGCTGTTGAAAGAAATGTTTTCAAAAAAAAAGTCTTTCAGGACATAAATCATGCCGCGACCTGGGGGGCATTTTATGAAGCATTTTGTCCGACAACTTTGTCGGACAAATAGATGCACAGATTTCAGTAGCTTTTAACAGCTTGTCAGACAAAATATCTGACAAAATGCTTCATGAAATGCCCCCCTGATCTCCAAAATTGTTATAAGAGCAAGATATTTTCAAACCTGAGTTTCGGGATCCGCATGCTTCCTCTTCCTCGTCCCTGGAATGAGTTCTTCCTCAGAGAGACCACTGATGAGAACAGAGTCGCTTCCCTCCTTCTCTTTACCACTAATTTTGTCTCCTTCGTCATCTTCCATGACATCCCTTGTCTTTTCCTCCTCCTCGTCCTCCTCCCCTTCATCTTCCTGCTCCTGCTCCTCTTCCTCCTCCTCCTTCCCCTTGTCTTTTTCTGTCATCTCTTCCACCAGCTCTTCACTCTCCTCTGCAGTCTGTGGCACCTCAGGATCTTTGCTCTTCCCCTCCACTGCCGTTTTCTCGCTGGAGCTACCTGCGGATGTAGATGCGGACCGTCCAAAGGAGTTCCCTGGTGGGCTCCTTGAACTCTGGGGAGAAGAAGGAATGGCTGGATCAGGGAGCTTGGGAGGCGTGTCTGCCGCTGATGCCAGTGTACTGGAGAGGGAAAATGCTGCTGCTGGAGTTTGGGGCGTGGCTGCCTCCAGGGATGACCCCAAAGTGAGGAGGGATGGACTAGCAGATGGGCGTGGCACTGCCGGGGTCCTCGGGTGGATGATGGCATTGCAGATTAACGCAGCTTCTGTACACGTGCTTGACACCTACATGACCATATTTATAAATAAATACACAAACAGTTATCAGGATAAACTCCCTCTTTCCATCAAAACTCTTATTTTTGCCAACTCAGGAAAGCCACTTGGTAAAACAAAGCGGCTGACGTGTTTAGAAGCAGCCACTAAGTGTTTAATGAAAAAGTCATACAGCTCGTTGAATTGACATTAAAATACGGCAGCTGATTTCTCATTCATAAATGTGTGGCTCTTTTTAATGATCATAGTGATCATTTGTATACATGAATTGTGATATTAAACTTGGATTTGTTTTCTTTCTTTTTTGAAATTTTCCCACCTAGCCGTCTTGGAAAGACCATCTGAAAAAAAACAAGGAAGATAATTACGAACACTAAATGATCTTAATTACATTGTACTATACTAATCTGATATTCAAATATCTGTCTTAGTATTTGAAATGGCCCATTTACGAAAATTCTTTCCTTGTCCTTTTTCAAAACTTGGTACTCCATATTTGTCACTGCAGGAGCCACAGGGTAGCTAATGAGATGAAACGTTCTTCACACAAGAGTTCTTACCGTCTGTATTCTAATACAGGGAAACCCCAATATAACGAGGTTGCCAGGGCCCCGTTGCTAGAAACTTTGCGTTTAAACGCAACTTGCAACTGATTGCCACTGGCCAATCAAAATCATTGTTGCATGCATGTCTTCTTAATAGGGCAGACCCTGAGCCAATCAGAATGGTTGTTTCAAAATGAGCAATTATTTGCAATTGATTGCAACTTTCTTGCAACGGGGCCCAGGACTGCAAATTTTACCTTATTATAACCAGTACCTGTTTGTTTTGTATTGTAAAAACATACTAAAAGTTTTGTAAACACACTAAAAAGGCACCAGCTAAAACAGAAGTGGAAAACTGAGACCCCCGAATTTACCTCATCAAAAGCGGTACCTCGTTGAAAGTGAGCTTGTTATAACTGAGTTTCCCTGTAATAATTCAGGTGTGCTTGGTGTTTTATTCAGGACATTTGGTAATTACTATTCACAGTGTCCAATATCACTGGCAAGATTAATCTTACTTTGAGGCTGGCATCAGTCTTGCCCTTCCGGAAGATGCCAATGGCCAATTTTGTCACTGACGAGGCCTGGGGGTGAGGCACGAGCACCTCGGCCAAGAGGACACTGTACAGGCAACGTCGGCAGTCTGGGTCAGAGTACGGGGCCGAGAGTTCTTCTGATGAGCTGCTCTGTATTCTAACCAGCTGGGCAGTGACAAATTTGCTCATGTCCTGGAGAGTGAAATGCCAAAGGGTGATACTGTTTGTACATAAACTTAAACTTTCTGACTTTCAAGTAATTGATAGTCCACTGGTCTTGAATATATGGAGTGTAACATTATGAAGCAACCATGATCGGATATGCCCCTAGACTGCATGTAATACTGTGGGTGTACCTTTTTGGATACAAATTAGGCATTTTTGTTATTGGCCTGCTGAAATTGAGTTGTCACAGTGTTATTTCTAGCATTTCTTTCGCACATGTGTCCATTTCACAACAGAGATCAGCAGAGATCAACAGTTTCTGCAGGCATAAGGAAACTATGTTTTACCTTTAAGCCCCTTTTACACTTTCACGGATTGCTTCATGGATAACCACGGATCGTCATCCGTGGTGTTCCGGCATGCAAAATATCAATTTTCCTCTCAATGCCGGTGTGAATACGATCCCAACTGGGTGTCTACACGGACAAGTACGGAGGCTACACGGACAGGCAAGGAATGAACGTGGACCAAAGCGGAAACGATACGGAGCTAACACGGATATCAAGGAAGAGCACAGATGCAACTGGGTCCCTTTGCGGTCTTTACACGGAATTCTCTAAAATGTTGACGGATGACATTTACTTTTGCTTTTGATACTTTATCATTCTCGGGCAACATGCCTCCAGAGCTAATAACAAGCACACCGTGAGAAAATCTACAGCAGCCTACATACGCCTGGACTTGTAGACATCAGGCAAATCTCTTCTTGCAAACTCTGATTTTGCGGGAACATCATGACATAAACAAAGCAAAACAAAAACAAAAACAAAACAAGTCAAAACACACACACACACACACACACACACACACACACACACACACACAACCATCAAGGAAATGTGTGTGGGTCATTGAAGCTTCTCAGGCTACAATTATTCGAAGAGTATGAGGGGTTGCTGACTGTACTTATGGGGGAAGATGTGAGCAAATTTCGTGGACTTTATGAGCCTGTATTGGCAAAACACACGAATTTCTCATCCCAGATGGAGCCGATGCTAATACGCAAGTCACGATGTCTTCACGGATTGTCCCGGAATGAGTACGGAGGCAACACGGAATAGCCGGTGCCTACAAGGAAGGAATTCGGAGGCAACACAGAGTAGACGGTGCCAACAAGGAAGAGTTCGTATTGACTTTCATCCGTGATGTCCGGGATGAAAAATTAAGCAAGCTTAATTTTTCCCGCGGACATGCCGGGTGGTCAAGGATAATGCCGGATGACTTCACGGGTCAACACAGTCATGCCGGAAACAGTACGGATGATCCCGGATTGACGATCCGTGGTCATCCGTGATGCGATCCGTGAAAGTGTAAAAGGGGCTTTAGTAACATTAACATTTATGTGTGCAATCCAAAGGGAGAGCTGTGTGGGGATGACAACATCACCTCTGGCAATTTGTGTCTTATCAGCAAAGCAAGAGAAGCTTTCAATATTCCGTAACTTTCTTTATGTCTGATTCTCACGGTACTTCCATCGTCACGTTTGTTTGATTTTTTGAATGTATTTGTTTGATTTTTTGATTGTTTGAACTAGGCGCAGAATGGGACTTTTAACTCTTCATGTGCCATGGTGCTGATTCTCTCTGTACCACCGTATTCCAAGACTGCAATGCTCAATCTCCATAGGAAAACATTCTGTTCTTCAAAGATAAGTAACTTCTGATAGAAGTGCTTATGCTAAAATGCAGTACAGTAAAATTGTGGAGAAAAATGCCAGCTTTGCTGTGATGTAAATATGTGTGCGGAATGGAATCTTGCGTAACGCTTTCAATGTACGGTGGCATAGGCCTACTGCAATTTATCAATCAGTTTGTGCACAGTTGTGCATTTGAGCAAAACATGTAAAGTTGGCAAGAAGTCAAATGAGTACAGCGTGTAGAGGTGGCACAAAAAAGAGTTAAATTTGGCATGCCGATTGGGTTGAGAAGGCTGTAAACCAGCTTTAGACTCACCTCGTAGGAGTTGCTCTTCAGTTTCATTCCACCGGTCAATACTAAGTGCCGCAGAGCTACAAATAAATAGAGACACAGACAGAGAGAGGACATCATTTTGTCACTAAATATGGCTTCTTCCTGGCATAGATTCCTCAAATATACAATCATGAGTACTGCACAAGACTACTGCAATTACAAAACATTCATTGACAAACATTTCACAGAAGGGTTGCTACTTTCTCGAGATCAAATGCACACTGTCTATGAAAACTTCCAAATAGCTCTATCACCTAGGATTCTTCATTTCCTAAGACTATAATCACTATAATAGGTCTTTCACATATCTGCACTTTTTGTTCTAATTTAAGAAGGTGTAGGGAATCTGATACACTAACAGAAGTAAAAACAATAACAAAAGTGATACAAACTTTCCCCTGTGTAAAAATGAATAAAAATGCATATCCACTAGTCACTCTTTTCACACGTACAGAGAACTGACTATTGATATTGCTCAATGTACATGGTTGAAAAATGGATTCAAACACTAAAATGAATCTAGCCTCAGTTTACATTTGGCACACATCCAGTAACTTCTGCTGATATGTCACAATACTGTAGGCCTACACGCCAAATATTTCATGAGGTTTTTATTTTTGCGAAATTCAGGGGTTTGGTGTTATTCATGAATTTAAAAACACAAAAAATATTAACTCCCATCCCAACATTGTGACATGCACGCATACATTCTCCATTTAGGCCTGTACTTGACAATCGTAAATTCAACTACTCACGAAATTGTCATGAAGTCCCGATTTGCGAAAAATTAGTCTCGCTAAATATATGGCGTGTACAGTAAACAAAGTATTACAGAGAAATTTCTTTTCACACATTTGCATTTCCTTCACTTCTCCTCTACATTCAATTCTGCCATACCTTTCAAAGCAGCGACACAAAGCCTTTGAGAAGCATAGACCATCGTTTCTCTCAAGGGGGGATCTTCTTTGCTCTCTCCCGTTTGACCTTTCACCTTTAGCTTCCCTCCTTTCTTGTCACTTTTCATCTGTACCGATGCAGCTAGCTGGAAGGAGAGTTAGCAACACACTTATCAGATTCTTGCAAATAGCATAGTGTGATTTGTTTTTTTTTTCACCTCCAGTTTATTGGAATACATTATCCAATCATGTTGACTTTACTGCTATCAGATACCAATTATATTCTAGACACTATTCAAATGCTTACTTCTCGCTGTCATACTGTACCTTGTGTTAGGGGTGCTTCCCTCCACCCCCCACCCCCCCCCCCAAAAAAAAAAAATGAGCTGTGCGCTTTATTTGTCACATACAGTACATGTACATATCAGAGTTCTACAAAAGGTACAACAGTCAAATTGTAACCCGCTACAACAAAAGGATCTGAAGTCGGGGAAGGTCAATTTTTTGAAAATGACATGCCATTATTCACTTACTCTTCCACTTTAATTTCATATATTGACACGACTCATAAAATGACTCGGTTGCAGAGATACAAATGATTTTGTGAGAGCATGTCGAGTGGTCAAGAAATCAGCGTTTTTCAAGAAAACTGCCTGAAAGTTGGAAAATCATGGCCCAGAAAAATGCTAATTTTTTGCCTTTCCTTTGATCATATAGCTTCGAAATTTTGGCAGATGATAGAAGATACATTAGACTACAACATTATGCCAAAAACAGAAACTCGATGGTTTTGCCCGATTTTGGTGATCTGACTTCAAACTCGATTTTCTCTGCTCAGTAGTCAGCGACTTTTGGATTTCTGTCGTGGCAGGTCACAATTATTCTCAGAAATTAGCAGCTGTAAACCAAGAGAATCCTGTGACCATCACAGTCAGGGTCCCAATGTCAGCTTGTCATTCTCTGATGTAGAGTTTACATGGAGCACACAGAGCAGGTTCCTCACATCAAACAACTTGTCTTTCTAGGAGTAGGAATACCCCTTTGTATTTTCTTTTTATTCTGTACTGACCTCCCTTAACGACAACAAAAATGCCCCAGAGAATCTCTCCATCATTACATCAATGTATGCATCAACATCTTTCCATTTTCAAGTTATCCCATGCTAATAGACTTGTGTTATTCTTTTTTTTTTTTGCTTATTCATCTAATCTTCATGTAAAATGAAATCACACAATCAATCCAGTCATACATTTAAAGCTAAAACATAGCCCTTAGAAGGGTTCAAAATTCATTTCCACCATTTAGAATTCTTGCTTGCAATACCCAGTGTGTTGAAAGGCTCTACCAAGAAACTTGTCTGCCTGACACTATTTGCCGGGATAATGAGTTGTTTAGGAGTATTTTGAGATCAAATGCATGAAATAAATAACTTCAGGTCGGTGTCCCCGACTTTTATTCCTGAGCACCCTCCCCATTCAGTAGTGGGTAGGTTGGACATTACTAGTATATGATGATGGAAACGTGCTCTAGCAATAGCACTGAATCGCACATGGCTAAGAAGCTGTGCATGTGATCCACTTTCTCACAATGGATACTGCTATGGCCCAATAAATTGTAATCAAAGTAATCAATTCAAAACATCTTGTAGCAACGATGATTATGAAAGCTCTGTGAGTGCAATAATTTCATGATTGCAACACTTCCGGCATACCTTTTTGGGTAATGATTCACATTTTTGTCTTTATCCAACTAAAATTGTCTTATCACAGCATTATTTCACACATTTCTTTAACTATACACGGCCCAGTCGCTGTATAAGTAGCGACAGGGCTGTACCGGAGTGGCCCACAACACAGAGCAAGCTCAGCGATCGCTTTACGATCGCTTAGAGTTTTGATACTTGACATCATATTTTGTCACCACAAACTCATTAAATGTAATCTTCATTAATGACACTACAAAGCTATGTTATCGATATTGACATACACATTTCACAACTTACTGAAAGTGAAGATTATATGCAGCATGTGCGAACTGTACATCTGATAATCGGGAGTTCACGCGATCTGAATACACTTTTAAAGGTCATGCTGTGGACCGTGCTGCTACCAAAGAGTGCACACACGCAATAGATCGCTGCACTTCCAGCCGCACATGCGCGCGCATAATTTGCAGAGTGGTCAACGCGCCATTTTGAATTCAGCAACGATGAACCCTGACAGTCGGGGATTGCACTAGAAAGTGCCATTTTTTTGTTCCATGGACTTATATCACGAGGGCTCTCTATGGACTTTATGTACCTTCTGTAATATAAGCATGCACTTTACGTGAATAACATATAAATTTCTATAGGTAACCTATAAATTTTAATAAGTTTTGTAGTTGTGTTGTGGTTCCCCGATGTGATGGCGAGGCCCTGCCTGTCTGACGCCATGCTTCACACGGCGTCTGGTCAGGCTAACATTTCTTATGCATAGGTCTCCATTTAAGAGTATAACTCGATAGTTTATGCAGTCAAATGGAAACTAAGTTTTACCTTTAACAACATCGACACTCACCTTAGTGGTGACAGACACCGGACTTGCGTCACTGATGCACCAACTGACAAGCTTGTCACCAGCCTGCTCTGCAAGGCCAGATGATGCTCCTGCTGCCTCCAGCCACTGGACTATGGAAGAATATGTCGTACTGCGTAGAGCGCTGTTTCAGAATCAAAGCAAAATTTGGGATTAACTTGATATGAAACAGTTAGCCAGAATGTGGAAAAAATTATGTATTTATGGCACACTTACACGAGAGTTAAGAAGAAACATATGTCTTATTTTACCTGAAGTGCAGCCGCTTTTCATTGGTCCATCCCAAAATGTTGATATACATTTGGTTGATACGGTCATTGTAGTGGTTTGCACAGCAGCTGCAGGGAAAACATATCATATATGTTAAGATGCACAAAGCATGTGATGAACCTGCAAGAATTAACAAGAGTCCTACAATGTGTGATACATATAAACAACAACTGTCTACATACATAATTTTCAACTTGTCCAGTAACAGAGGTTCGAGGCTGCAACACCAATGTCATAAACAATTTAAATTCTTGGGGATTAAAGTATTATTTTAGGGTTTGACAATCACACAAAGTACACACAGCACACACACACCTCACACTCAAGGGCAGACCGGAGCAAAAGGGTTTGAAATGTGTGCAAAGGGTTTGTCTACATTGTATTAAAGATGAGCAAGAGGTACCATCTCAGGCCAAACTGATCACAATTCAACAACAACAAAAATACTTTATAAGAGTTTGATTATTTTTCATACTCAGCTGTAAAGAATAAATAACTCTGACTTGTTCATGCAAATAGAGACAATCATATAAATATCTCGCACATATCTCTCCTCATCCTACATCTAATATGACGTTTAGCACTACATACCTCTTGATAACTGATGTCAGAGTTTGAATAGCAGCCTGGTGAATTCTTGGTATCACAAATGCCAGCATGGAATTCTCCATCGTCACATGGCTTGCCTGAACACATCATAATAAATACAAACACAACAACAGCAAGATTCATATATGAATCGCAGTTATTTTTTTCCTCTGCTTGCACGAATTTGAAGCATTCAAGTACAATTCTACCCCATATTTAAGATGATTTTCAATAGAGTAAAACCAGATGATCAGACCGATAGAAGTTTGCACCAAAATCACACATAAAGCAAGAAAGTGAAAGAATATTAATTAAATTTCATGATTTCACTGGATATATGCCATTGGGAGAGGCTACAATTTTATCATATTGATATCCCATTGGTCTGTACACAATAAAAATACATATACATGCTTGTGTATATGAAATGTTTACTTTTGCAGGAAAAGGGCATGTACACTATTCACACCATTATATTTGCTCTTTATTCACCCACATGCTGACAAATACAATAAACAACATAAATGGTGGCTTTGCTTAACACGTTGAGGACGAGTTCTGAGTATACTCGGGGAGGTGTCTATGGGAAAAGCGTGTTGTAGCAAAATCAGTCTGTCCTCAATGGGTTGATGTTTGGTTCTTGCATGATGGAAGGGTATGATCAAATATAATGAGCATCGTGGTTCAGTGGTCAGCGTTCTGTACCCATAACATTCCGGTCAGTCATTTCATCCCTTCAGTATTTAGCTCTGTTTGCCCACTGGCACAGGTGTCTGGAAACTAACAATCAATTGAAAGAGATTACCTAATCCCCCTAATCCCTATTGTGTCACCATGGCCTTTCTGTTGGACTGAGGCACATTGCTTCATCTGAGTGAGCAAATATGAGCATCGTGGTAAGTAATGCTAAGTGGTCAGCCTCCTGTACCCATAACATTCCAGTAAGTCATTTCATCCCTTCAATATTGAGCCCTGTTTGCCCACTGGCACAGGTGTCTGGAAACTAACAATCAATTGAAAGAGATTACCTAATCCCCCTGATCCCTATTGTGTCACCATGGCTTCCTGTTAGACTGAGGCACATTGCTTCATCTAATTGAGCTTAATAGTCAAACTTTACAAGGAGATCAAGTTTGGATGGATTCCTGAATGCTGATGAAAAAGCTTGACAAGTTAAAGCCACTGTTTACCATTGGGAACAGTGATTACAAGAAAAAAAAAGTTTGAGTTATCACATTTGATGCATGAGTATAGTTCAGTTGTATCACAAAACATCCTACCATACAAAAATTTTGCAGTAAAGCCACAAATATAAGGAGATATCACAAATTTTCTCAATAATCCAGATGGTTAATTCTAAAAATGATTTTGATAAAAATATTGCTCATATGTTGCATATTCAACAATACTTAAACGTTGATTATACTGATTAACATTTTTACATTTGTTATTTCTATCCCCAACTCACATTTTAGAACTATTTTGAAGCGCTAAAGCTGTTTGTTTGTTTTTAATCTGCAAATGGTAAATAGTGGCTTTAAACTACACACCTGGGCAGAGAAAGGGTTAAAAATTCATCCACCAACAATTAATAGATCATGACATCAGGTATGCCACAATAGAACATGTACACCCGTGAACAACAATTGCGATGTACTCACGACTGAGTTGCATGTGACATCCAGGGCTTTTGAGATGAAGTCAAGAATGTCCTTCAATGGGACCATGGTACCTTCAGGGAAATGTTCACTGTGTAACAGGAGGGGTAGAAAATACACAATGACACTTTACACTCTATTTAGATAAACGTAAACTGATGGTAATTCAGAGAAGTTGATTAATGACAGTATAAATCTTTCTTCCAAAAGTCAGATTGTTTCTTTTGTTCTTTAAATGTATGCAAATCATATGCTGTCATTTATTAAGGTTACTCTATTATCGACCCCAAAACTCACCAGTCTTGCCTGGAGTTTCTCAAACCTAGCTAAATAAAATGTACCATGAAATAAATTAAAAGTTATTGTCATCAAAAAACAAAATACAAAAATACAAAAAATATAACATTTTGATATGAATCATGTATAAAACTTAAAGAAATCAGCTAGCCAAACTAAATTCAATCAATTGACAACACTTGAAGTGAAATGTACATGCATGGAGGAAAGAAGATTAATATGGAATGATTCCGTTGTAATGGGTGGGGGATTCAATAATATTACTATCTTATCTGAACATTTTCCTTTGCACTTAAATTCTATTCCCTTTAGCAAGTAGTTACAAATCAACTTCTTTCTTCTTTTCTTTTCTTTTCTTTTTCTTTTTTAATTCTATGCAGCTATGACTAGAAAGGAAAGACACAGTGATTTTCAGACAATGACATTTCCAATAACATCTACAACTAGAAATGTCGCTAAGGCGACTGGTATGCCTCCGCCATAATGCGTGATTCTCCTAATAGGTCTATAGTACATGTGGACAATGTGTGATTATATTTTCACAAAATTGGCAAAATATTAAAATGACAAGTTTGTCACAAATGTGTTGAATGTTCACCTTCCTTGACCTAGGTTTAATTGGATGAATAGGAGAGCATGTATTTGGGGATTTAAGGACTTTAACTCGATTTTGACCCATTCATAAGTTTATGCATTGAGTAATTTTCAAGGTATGGAGAAAAAGTGCAATTTCTGTATTGAAAAGTACACTGTTACTATGTTCATCTGGCCTTTGACCCTAAAATTCATAGGATAATCACTGTCAGGCAGAACATGCATAAATATGTAGAAAGTTTCAAGATAACTTGAGCCACTTCCGAGATATGGAGGAAAAAGTTAGTTCAGCACTTTCCCTTGATCTTTGACCTTTAAGGCAAAAAAACAAAAACAAAAACAAAAATTTCCAGAGAATCTCTATTAGGTCATACTTATGCATACACGAAGAGTAAAAAAAATAAATAATCCTGCTGGCATTGCATAAATATGAGGGAAATAGTAAAATGTTGAAGTGTTGCCCTTGACCTTTGACCCCATGAATCCTAAATTCTCTAGATAATCACTGCCAGTCAGTACAAATGTATATATACTATGTTCCATGAAGATACCTTGAACAATTTCCAAGTTATGGAGAAAAAAGTGAAGTTTTAATATTGTTACTTGACCTTTTGACCTCTGACCTTTGACCTCATGACCCCAAACTTTTACCAGAGAATCTTAATTGGGTAATACATGTATACACTAAGTTTTAAGAAAATATCTTCAGGCATTGCATAGATATGGTGGAAATAGTGAAATTTTACATATTTGACCTTGACCTTTTGACCTTTGACCTTGAGCTTGTGCACTCAAAAGTTGATAGGCACAACTTCACCCCCTAATACACATACATGTCAAGTTTCATTAGGATACCTCAAAAGGTTTTTTAGTTACGCTGTCCACAAAATTCATTACGGACGGAAGGACGGACGGAAGGACGGACGGAAGGACGGACGGAAGGACGGACGGACGGACGGACGGACGGACGGACAACCCGAAAACATAATGCCTCCGGCACCACTTCGTGGCGGAGGCATAACAAACTCTTGGTCTTTTGTCGGACTATACCCATTTTGTAAAATTCACAGGAAGCAGATGCACAGCAGTGCTGGAAGCTACCTTTCAGATTTTGAAAAAAGTTCACAATCTGTACACATTGAAAACACGAACTGATTCCTTCACCATGAAACAACACACACACAGAGGTCGTGTCATGTGCATTCAACGTGCCAACGTTTGTTTCTAAGACCAGCATGCACCAGGAAAAAGTCACGCGACCCAGAGCAACAAGGATTATGTTGAATTCTGGATGAAGAGCAAGGCGGTACCTGAGCATGTACTGCAGACAGCAGCAGAGCGTCTCAATGTGGTTTGTAAGCTGGAAGGTTCTCTTTGGTTCTTCGGTGGGAACTTTCGGAAGACGCAGGGGTTCCACATCACTGTTTGAAGTCTTGGGGTCATCAAGATCTGTGAAAAGTTTTTGAGAGTTTAGCAGAAGAATATACACATGATTTAATTCACAGGCAAAATTGTGAATGAGTGTGTAGGAGACTCAAGTTGTATACCCTGTTATCTCATTTATGTCATCTCTGTGTTGTTTAAGAACAATGATTACAAACATTGCAGCTAACCCTTCATAGAAAACAATCCCACTGGTCAATACTGACAGGTTGTCACATCAATCAAGTCACACAGAACTATCTGTCAGATGTGTATTTTCACTGTTGAAAGGTCACATATGATGCACAGTCCCACGTATATGTATACATGTTGGATATATCTGCATGTCACTGGTTTGAAGCAGTCAGAATTTAAATCTAATTCTCAACATCATACAAACTCTAATTAACCACAAAGAAAGATACTACAATTACGAACAACAACAACAACAACAACAACAACAGCAACAACAAACACACAAAATCGTGGATTTCATGTACAATCAAAAGAGTGTAACTAACGCAATGCAATGCTGCCCACTTTGTCACAAATAACTACTCAAGAGAAAGCATTATGTGTCACCACCATGCTAGAGCAGCTGAAGTGGGACTCTCTCGAACACCAGAGAGCCATGGCCAAAGCCACCATGATGTTCCGCATTGCCAACAACCTCATTGACGTCCCGGACGATCAACTCATTCCCCTCAACACTCAAACTAGAGGACACAACAAGAGGTTTGTCATCCCCAGAACCCTCACATCACTTCTAAGAGGGACGTTTTTCCCAGACACCATCCGCCTGTGGAACCACCTGCCTCAAGACGTAGTGAAATCGACATCACTTGACATCTTCAAATCAAAGATCAAAGATGTCAACTTCAACTAACCACCCAGGGCAGCGCAGAAGGATTTTAATTTGTACAAAATTTTTTTTAGAAACATGAATATATATATATATATATATTTTGTTTTTTTTGGTGCATTTTTAAGCCTGGAGTCTCATGTCTGTCACATGGGAGAGCACACCAAGTGTGCGAGTATACTCTCAGGAGGTTCTGCACAGTTTTATCTAAATGAAATCCACCAGATGTGTGCTTTCACTGTTGAAAGGTCACAAATGATGCACAGTCCCATGTATATGTAAACATGTTGGATATATCTGCATGTCACTGGTTTGAAGCAGTCAGAATTTAAATCTAATTCTCAACATCGTACAAATTCTAATTAACCACAAAGAAAGATACTGCAAATTAACAACAACAACAACAAACAAACAAAATGGTGGATTTCATGTACAACTAGAAAAGCACTCTGAGAGCAGACCTCCGCCAAGCACTACTTTCCACTACTTTCCACTGATGACCTTGCTCTTCCATAATGATCAGCGATTTTCACCCAAACGTATGCATGCTGAAAATCGCCCTATTTCCCAATATAGAAGCCTTTGTTACGTCATAAACCCTCTACTGCGTGGCGCGCCTCGCCCTAGCAGAAACTACAGCACGCACTTTAGTGCTCGTATGAAAACCTCATAAATGCACAGCCTGAACTCCCAAGTTCATTGACCCTACCTACCAAAATATCAAAAATCTTCATAAAATCCAAAAAAGTTTCTGGATCACTACCAAAATTTAATAATTTGTTCCTTGTGTCATTCTCAACCTTCCCTGCAAGTTTCATCTAAATCCGTTCCCAACTTCACTTTGAGTTATTTTGCACAAGGCCAAACAAACAAACAAACGGTAATGAAAACATAACCTCCCTCCTTGGTGGAGGTAATAAAAAGAGTGTAACTAACAATAACCAGTGCCAGATTCTCCAGGTACTTTACTCACCACTAAGGAAGTCAGTGTACAGATCAGCAAGTTTCATCCTCAGTGTGTGAAGCAGTCTGTTGACCAGCTCCAAGAAGGCCTCTCGGTGCTTGACCCCTCCTGACCCACCTCCACCAAGCCTGGCCAGTAGAGGGAGACACTGCTGTGACAGCTGAAAATTTACAACATGCCCCAAACATGCAGTTAGTCCATTCCAGAAATTACATAATACTGGTGGTAGTTAGTTAGCAGTAGCAGTAGTAGTAGTAGCAGTAGTAGTAGTAGTAGTAGTAGTAGTAGTAGTAGTAGTAGTAGTAGTAGTAGTAGTACAAATTGTAGTAGTAGTAGTAGTATGCATAATACATAGGAATACATAGGGTCTTATCACTTGCCCACCCCGCCCACCCCCCCCCCCCCCCCCCCCACCCCCACCTTTTTTTACGCCGGAAGAATGTGTTACCTTTTTTTTTTTTTTTTTTGCTTGTTAGCTGATGAAACCAGGAAGTGGCAGCAGTAGTAGTAGTAGTAGTAGTAACAACATAAAACAGTACACAGAACATGCAGTAAACCACAGTATCCTAGACATTTTACTTGTAAAAGTAAGTACAAGAATTATCATCATTTTCAAGAAGCACTTTTACTTCTGCAAATAGAAAGAGATACAAAGTATATATAGCATGAGTTTGGCAAAAAAATAGTCACATTCAACTGAGAGAACTTGACTGTTCCTATCGAAGAAACACAAAATCACTACAATTTTCAAAACAAAAATCCTCATCTCAACGATTTTCAAGCTTTAAGCTTATGTTGCAATTCCTTTGCGTGTTCGTTACCTTGAATAATGTAGCTCTCTTAGAGTTGTATACTATTTCTGTAACTGCTTCTTATCAATGTATACTTATCGTATATATTCTGTCTTGGCTATATGAGGTTTGCATACATTTTGTATGCACTCCTATTTTGTGAACACGCATGAAATCTTGAATAAATAAATAAAAAATATATATATATATATTTCCTACCCTCGCAAGGTGTGGCAGACCATTGGTCAGGTGCGCTATGATGAAATCTTCCAGGATGTAGCTGACGGTGGCACAGGGGCCTGGAAAGCAGCGCATACAGGCAGACAGCAGGCGAAGGCTGGGAGCTGTCCACTGCAAAGAAACACATAATCCGAGGTGAGTCAAAAAGAGTCTTACAACAACATCTGGAGATTATGGATGCTAGTGCAAAGAGCCTGATGTATTGTCTTCAACATGATGTATGAAACATTTATCCAAACTCCCCCATCTACTATGTAACCCATTGAGGACGAGTCCCGAGTTTACTCGGGCAGGTGTCTATGGGAAATGCATGTTGTAGTAAAATCAGTCCATCCTCAACAAGTTAAAGATAATAAAAAGTTTTGGTACCTCAAAAGCTTCCCTGAATTTCCTTGTCTTGGTTTGTGTTTCAGGTTAAAGTACGTTGTCTGTGAGAATTACTCGCCCCAAAGTGCTCTCATGTCTTAGTAATCATGCAATAATGGTTTCGTACCAGAGCTGATGCTGTACAGCGTCGATAAATATTGTACGAAACCACTGACTGCGACCAGCAGCGTGCAGCCCATTGTACGCATAGCTAACTGCGACCAGCAGCCCCATACGCATAGCGTAATGGGGCTTCGCATTGTAGCATTCAGGATCATGACAGAATTAGTATCGCGGGTAAATGTCAACTTAAAATCCAAAAATTTCTTCGATTTGAAGACTTACCAATTAAGTTGAAGTATTGAAAACAGGCTTCGAACAACGTTTGGTTCTGCCAATAGTCCCTTTCTGTTCGAATTGATGACTGAATGTGACTCGGTCGAGAGGACCTTGGGAGAGCTACATACACTGGATACCATGGCCAGCGCATGCGCATACAAACATCTTATCCGTTCATGGATTTGAAATTTGTGTGCATGTGATGTGTTCGCATGCACTGGCTGTAGTATTCAGTGTACTGTATGTAGCTCTCCTAAGGTCCTGTCGACCGAGTCACATTCAGTCATCAATTCGAAAAGAAAGGGACTATAGAGGCAGAACCAAACGTTGCCCAAAGCCTGTTTTCAATACTTCAACTTAATTGATAAGTCTTCAAATTGAAGAATTTATGGGATTTTAAGTTGACATTAACCCTGCGATACTAAATCTGTCATGATCCTGAATGCTACAATGCGAAGCCCGATTACGCTATGCGTATGGGACTGCTGGTCGCTATGCGTATGGGGCTGCTGATCGCAGTTAATTGCATGATTACTAAGACATGAGAGCACTTTGGGGCGAGTAAGTCTCACAGCGTTAGTTATATGAAAGGTACTTTAACCTGAAACACAAACTAAGACAAGGAAATTCAAGGACACTTTTGAGGTACCAAAACTTTTTATTATCTTTAAGAGCTTAAATCACTTTGCTTTAGGACCAGAAGGTGACTAACATCTTAAGTTGTTCTGTAAAGAGAAAGGGACACTAAAGATTGCACAAGAGAAATATTTGTCTCTAGTCATAAAAGTAAGAAGCCATTTATTTTTTCTAAAGTTTGACACATGGTATCATGACACAGACACTATGCATGAACCTAAATTTTGGTGTTCTCACGTATCTGCCTAAGGATAAAAGAAGCAAAGGGGGGTGATGCCAAACTCACCTCCGCATCACAGTTCACAAGGGTTTTGAGGAAGGCAGGGATGTGACCCGTGGCCAGCTCTCGGCAACATCAGGGAGCTGGACGCCCAACGGAAGACCTCGATGAGAATCGCTGCTGATGCCTCTATCACTGGAGGAGACTGGTGAGGCTACAAGAGGAAATGGAAGCAAAATATCACACCTTGCCATCATCACTCATATTCCATCCTTGTCAATTTTTCACTACTACTTTTTTTTCTTCCATTCTACCTTATTCCATCTCACTATGTTGTCCTCTAGACTGCACTACAGCTATGACGAACATGATTTTAACAAAAACCCCATTACAACAAAGTGAGAATTCAGGTCCCCAAATTATCATGTATTATACTTTTACATACCTTACTGTTCATCTATAACAAAATTTTGATATAACAAAAGGAAACCGCTGGTCGCGATGACTTTGTTATGATAGGAGTGCGCTGCAGTAGCGGATCCAGAGGGGGGCGCAACTGGCACACGCCCCCCCCCCCCGCTTTATTTTTTGTTAAAAACAAAAGAAATACAAAGAAAAAAAACATAATGAAATCCAGAAGTGACACTAGAAATATCAGTTGCCCCCCCCCCCCCCCCCCCTTTAAAGAATTCCTGGATCCGCCCCTGTACTGTATTATATTTCATCTCAGTTAGGGAAGACTACCCCCATTAGTGTCTTTGTCAACTCACACTGTAATCACAGTCAATCATATCTCTTTACCAGTACTTTGTTTCCTCCTTCTATCCTCTTAAATCGTTCTTGTTTGCTATATTTTTTTCTTCTTCTTCTATCACATTTCATTAAAAAAAGGCATCACTTTGGGCAAGTTGATAGGGATGGTCCGACACTCCTGGTGGGAAATCGCTCACTTTTCTCTTAAAAAGGGAGAGACATTTCTCACTCCACATGTATTCTCTCTTGTTCTCGATCTCAGATTCAACCACTGGCAACATTGTCTTACCAGGTACATGTCCCAATTCTCAAAATTGTGAGCTTTAATTCTGTGACGTGAATGCTAAAAAAAATGTGATTTGTGGAGAAAACGGTGTTCTGCACATGCACTGCACTGCTGTTTTCATCGTCCAACCCAGGAGGCTACATTGTCTTAGCGTTCGCGTCGCATATCTAAAGCTTGTTATCATTATGTTTACAAACTATCACATTCTACTATTACTATTCGCAGTCAGGTTTTCTCAAGACTCACCTGGAAGAAGGAGATGAGAAGACGGGACCAAGTCACACTGTGTTTCAAAAAGGTTTCCTCAGAGCACTGGCCAACGATGGCTCTCAGCAGACACAGTCCCTCGAGTCTGTCAAAAAAAAGAAAGAAAAAAAATAGAATGTGGTCAACTACAACAATTCTGATTTTGAGTGCCAGTTGAAGTGAATAGCTTGATATGAACTCCTGGAAAAAAAAAAAGCCATTTCATTTCATTTCATTTATTTCCAAATTCTCATTAAAATACATGTGACAAAGAACAAGGTGAAGATAATAACATTACATTCGGTAATAGTATACATGTACAAGAAAAACAAGCACAATAAAGAGAAAAACAAAATTAAACAAAGAGGAAATTCTAAGAGAGAAAATGGAGGAGCCAGCAGAGGCCATTGGCCTTTCTACGGCTGGACTCCCACTTGAGATTTTTTTTTTTGTACATTATAAGATACACTTAAATGGAGGGAAAAAAAGACGATTAAAAAACAGGAAAAATAAAAACAGGCAAACTACGTGTGAAAATATGTAGAAAAAAAAAACACATTGCAGACATCATATGTACGTTGTCAGATTAGATTTCTGCAGAAACTTCAATTATAACTATTCAACAAATATATTTTATATCTACGTTTAAAAGAGGCAAGGGAAGGACATAACTTCATTTCTTCAGGCACAGAATTCCAAACATGTACTCCTTGATATTTAACAGATCTTTGTGATGTAACATATCTCAGAAGAGGTAAATATAAGTTACCAGTTTGTCTAGTGTTATATAAATGAACATCTCTTGTATATTTGAACATATCATCAAAGACAGAGGGTAACAACTTATGAGTATACATATACATAAATGAGGCTGTTTGTAATTTACCAAATACGGTAAGAAGCTGGAGCTTTTTGAACAGAGGTTGGGAAGGTGTTGAAGGGTGAGAATTTGTTATTGCACGCAAAGACCTTTTCTGAAGTGTGAACACACGATTTAAAAGAGATTTTGCACATTGGCCCCAGATCATTGTACAATATGTTAAATGTGGCAATATAGTGGCGTTATAGATATACAATAAAATCCTCAACGATAACAGATGTCTTATCCTATAAATCACACCTGTTGCACAGGATATTTTATGCAAAACATCATCTATATGGGGCGCCCAATTAAGATGTTCATCTAACATAACACCAAGAAATGATGTACAAGACACTCGTAATACCTTTTGATTATTTATAACAACATCAGCTATATCATCTGCTATTCTCTTATTTTTCTGTTTAAATACTATACAGTTTGTTTTCTTCATATTAACCAACAGCTTATTTGATAAAAACCATTGTTCAAGTTTGGGTATTTCAGTTGTTATAATAGATGTTATTTGGGTGGCGTTTCTACCAGATATAAATACATTTGTATCATCTGCAAAAACAACTGAACTCAAATTACTACTAACATTTTGTATATCATTTATGTACAATAAAAATAATAAAGGGCCTAGAATAGATCCCTGGGGGACACCTGAGGTAATTCTTAGAAACGTGGAGCTATTGCCATCAATACAAACAAATTGTTGTCTATTACTTAAATAACTCTTAATCCATTCCAAAGAAATTCCACGTATGCCATAAAAATATAATTTTTGTAACAAAATAGAATGATTCAGGGTGTCAAAGGCTTTCGACAGATCTAAAAAGATCCCAACTCCTACATGACCAGCCTCAAAAGCTATATTAAGATTGTTAATGAATTCCAGTAAAGCCATATATGTTGAGTGGCCAGATCGAAACCCAAATTGTTTATTATAAAGTATATCGTATTTATCAATAAAAAACATGAACTTAGCATACACAAGCTTCTCAAATATCTTTCCAAAAATTGACAACAAAGAAATTGGCCTGTAATTTTCACACTGAGACTTATCGCCTTTCTTGTATATAGGCAAAACTTTAGCTATCTTTAGTTTTTCGGGAAAGCAACCAGTTTGCAAAGATATATTAAAAATATGGGTCAATACTGCAGCAATAATATGTATACACTTTTTCAAAACCATGATGCTGATGTCATCATGACCTGGACTTTTGCCATCTTTCAGACTTAATGTTGCATTAATTACATCAGAGTTGGTTATGGGTGTGAAGAAAAATGAGTTTGGGAAATCACCAATAAGAAAATCAGATGGACTTTTCACTGAGGATGGAACACTTTTTGCAATATTCTCACCAACAGAGACAAAATATTCATTAAATAATTCTGACACTTCCACAGAATTTGATACAGACTTGTTATCTTTCACCAATAATGGGGAATCAATCTTACTCTTATATTTCAAAATACCATTAATAACATTCCATGTACCTTTCAAGTCATTTTTTACTCCCAAGAATTTCTTACCATAAAAATCACGCTTAGCTTTTCTTATTGCATCATTAACAATATTTCTCTGTTTCTTATAAGCAGCCTCTCTATATAATGTAGGATTTTTTACAAATTTACGATAGTAAACATTTTTCTTCCGACAAAGTTTCCTTAAATTCTTATCGAACCATGGATTCATTTTTGTCCTATTATTACCCTTGGTCAATACCATTGGAAAACATGTATTGTATAAAGAACAAAATTTTGTAGAAAATATATCATATAACACATTAACATCATTTGTAAGATTGTGTATGATGTCATCCCAGTTAATCACAGTTAATTCTTCATAAAACAACAATATATTACTCTCATTAATATGTCGTACCAGAGATGAGCATGGCTCATTCACATTCTGTGTGTGTAAAGTTACATTAGATATGAGAAAAATTGGCATATGATCACTTACAGGGTAAGTGACTATACCTGACACATCAATATTGCACGGGTTATTAACAAATATATTGTCTAACAAAGATGATGATTCAGTTGTGACTCTGGTTGGCTTAGAAATAACAGGAAAAAAAGCATATGAATTCATGTATTGTATAAAGTCTTTGGAATTTGTATCATCCTGATTACAATGATTTATATTGAAATCTCCCATCATAAAACAGGATTTACGCTCGTTTGCAATTTTGAAGAGAATTGTCTCAACACTGTCTTTGAAGGCAAGAATAGGCTGACCAGGTGGTCTATATAACACTCCAATAATGACATTTGAATCGGAGTATAACTCAATACAAAACAATTCCACGGAATCTACAAATACATTCAGATCATCACGTATCTTATATTTTAAAGTGTCTTTTATGAAAAGACCCACTCCACCACCGGGACGGTTCCTTCTTCCCTTTCCAACAAAGTTATAACCACTTAGACCATGTATAGGCAAAAGCTTCTCATTGTTATTCAACCAAGTTTCAGTAATCCCAAGCACTGAAAAACTAGTATTAACATTCGAAATACATGAGTACAATCTATCGATATTCTTTTTAAGACTACGAATATTACAATGAAAAAGATTGAAGGAGGAAGAGGTTCTTGTAGGTACATTATTCAGATCATAATATTCCGAACAAATATGCGGGTTTATACGAGATTCATTCATATTGAAGGAATGTCACAAGGAGAGCTGATGACCCATGCCTGAATGAAAAGAAGTCTGCTATATACAGAATTAAAGCAATGAAAAAAAATGTATGCTGTAAAACATAGGAGTTTGCCTGCAAGTAATATGCTGTACAGTACCCTGTCACTGAATTGCACAATGGAAATCATAAATATATACATACATGCCTTCATTGTAAGAACTACAGAGGGCAAGAGACGCAGAGGATAAAAACTGGGCAATTACACTGAATACTAATTTTAAAAAATAATTAATGTACATTAAATGCACAAGCATGTACGAGTTTTGTGCAATATACAATTGTAATAAAACAGACTAATCAGAACTAGTAAAAGAGTTCAACATTTGCTAAAATAGGCATAAAAAGACACCTGCCAGGGACCTACATGTACGTCAGGACCCTTACTGATACAATAAATCAATACATATGATGACAAAAAGAAAGAGTACTGACATGACATGAGAGCACAAAATACAATATGTACAAGGTCAACGATTTAGCTCAGGGCATATCACATACACATTACAACTGCAAACGAGTACAATCGCTGGCTGAGGAGATGACGCATGGTCTGGGAGATGGCTGACCCCGTTGTGTCTTCAGTTGTGCAAAGATTCTGCCATCAGATGTCCATGCACTCGCGACCTTCTTGCTTGTGTAAACTTTCCTGTAGAGCTCTTGTTTTCTGGCTGTCAGGTCCTCTTGGATCGAGATACCACTGCCCTTGAGCTTCCTTCTGCCAGTGATTACCTTGCTCCATGTCTTGTAGCTGCAGAATTTCACGAGGATACCGCGGTGCTTGCCTTCCTGCGTCTTACCTACACGATGACATCTGTCGATGTCTGTCGCAGAGATCTCCAGACCTAGACGCTCACGGAGTACACCTAGCGCCAGCTGTTCAGTTGATTCACTAGGAGATTCCTTCAAGCCGAAGATTCGAAGTGAATTCCTTCTCGAATACTGCTGCAGGTCATGAAGCTGGTGTTCCACAGAAGAGAGCCGGTGTTCACATGATGTCAACTGGGATGACAGGGAGTCAATCTCCTTTCTTTTCTCCTGCAGTTGTACTTGTAGGTCGTGTATCTGGCCGGTATTCTTTTCTATGTCGACAGAGAATGATTTTGACGTCGCATCAACAACCTCCTTGACAACAGTTTTGATGATCTCACGCATTTTGGCAAGAAATCCGTCATTTCCAAGAAGTTCGTCTACAATAGTAGCGATTGATAGATCAGCAGATTTCTTGGTTGAAGGCATGATGACGACTGATTATGGGTCACAGGGAAAAACGAAGATACACGACGGTACAGAGAAGTCGTAAAGGGCAAGAAGGCGGGCGGGGCGTGCGCGGCGTGGTAGCAGGGATCTGCAGATTACACCGTGGAACCACACATCGACTTCAATCAGTGGGACCGATGCATAGCGTCAGTGAGGCAAGAGATGGCAGAGTAGAAAGACTCGGCATTAAAAATGTTGATAAGACAGCAGATCCCACTTACTTTATATGGCAGTCAGTCCCTGGCAAGTGCATGAGGTGTAAATAGTTATTATTTACATGATGAAAATAATGGACGGATGAGGAAAATCGAGAAAATTGCGGTCTGTAAGGCTCCGCCTAGTTCGTCAAGAGAGCGCGTTCCTTTTGATTGTCTGTGTTAACTTATCAAGCCTTGGATGAATTGATAGAGGTGCTGTGGCAGAGGGGATAAGACTCCTGACTCCAAATCGGAGGACCCGGGTTCAATTCCTGCCTAGTGCTTACGTCCTTGGCCGCCATGTTTTTACCACCCTCTCTACTTGGGTGAAAAAATTGGTACCTGGCAAAACTGGGGCAATTATAATGTCAGGGCCATCTGGTAGAGCAGTGGCTACCAACACTGAAGAGGCTACCCTGGATAATGAAGACCTTATCATTATTACTATAATTAAGCTGTAGATTATCATTTTGTCAGCATTAAATTGGCAATTCTGTGAATTTCACTGCATATATCGGAGACAGATTAGATAGAACTGGACAATTCACTGAAGGTGCGTAAAGTCAGAAGGAAATGCACACAAATTTGCCAACTTGAAAGCAAACCCAAAGCTTAAAAAAATGTATTGCCAATTTAAGGAACAGATATGCATTGAGCCATAAAGAGGTTCTGAACTGGTACTACAGCTGTAAGCAACAGAGGGTTCAAATCAAAGACAAATTTTTGTTCTATCCTATGAAATACTAGCAATGAATTAGTAAACAAATAAGAATTTTACTGTCCTTTGACATTAGCACATAATATACATTTACACCCCCTCCAACCTCATGAGAATAAGCCATTACCCCAAAGATACAGAAATATCACATTGAGTGAACAAAAGGAACACCTGGTTCCTACCAGCAGAGGGTTAATATACTGTACCTTGAAGCTGATGTAGTCAACATAGTATTCACTTGGCCTATCCAGTCCTGTTGTGTGCTTGTCTTCTGTAATAACAGCCAAAAAAAAGATGACACAAAAATGTTACTGTAGTTCACGATGACCTTCTGCATTTGCACTGAAAACGTCATGCTAATATTCCAAAGATATTGTCAGGTGAGAATGATGTAAGGGCCGTAAGTTGCCACTAAAGCCACAGTACCCTTCTCATTCTCACCCACCAATATTTTCCCCCATATAAATATACCTTATCATTTGTACCTTATTGTTTTACCCCATAGTCCTCCTCAAGGAAGGGTATTCTTAGCAGCTGATGACAGGGGAGTAATATTTCATATTCAATGTGGTTTTAAAACCTGTAGTCATGCTTTGAATACATTCTTACTTTGAGACTTTACTACTTTGCAGGGCAGGTTATTCCAGTGGGAAATGGTGTCCAGGAAAAAGGAGTGTTCCAGATAGTGGAGATGCGTTTCAAGTTCCATTTCCAGTATCACGTAATGGGTGCAATACAACTGAACTACTTTCACCTTGGTACTCTAGCACTCCACACATCATGGACTAGAGATCCCAACTTCGGTGTCGCATAATTATAAAACTGACTTGTCTCTTTGTTCCAGACATTAAGAACATCCAGACAAATCCAGAGAAACTTTTGAGCGGGCTTTGACCAGTCACAGGTGATTGTGGCAGCATCAGAAATATTGAGACAAACCTGAAATCAAACAAGTGGTTCCACTGTCAATCCGATACTCACTTTTCCAGCGAATATTGCATTGCTTTCCGAGCATCCCGTAGTCTGCTCCACCATGTAATGGACATCATTGCCAGAGGTCTTTTGAACTTCTTGCAGTAAGACTATACCAGCATTGTCAAGCAGAGTGTGTACATGTAAATTCTCCATTCTCAGCTAGTCAGCTACAGCTGCCTACAAAACAAAAGATAGAATTGACAATGAAATAAAATATTGTGAGAGTTAACATTCCTTTGATACCCCATTTATAGAGGCCATTTACAGCGCTCCAGGAGCGCTTCGGAAGTGCTCTCAACTCTTTTATGAAAGTACATATATACAATCTACCCCAGAAGCAGTCTAGACCCGATTCTATGTTACGCACCTCTAGAGGCTAGGTTCAGAAGTGCTCCTGATGCACTCTAGACTCTGTATAAATGGCCACTAATGTTCAGAGTCACAGTGCTCCAAACGTGGTGTAAAGGCACATGCTGTGCATACAGTTTAAATGTCCAAATTTCCAATGCTCAAGGTTACCATGACAGTTACAGATGCCAGTCTCAGCCACGTCATGTATGGTCTCAGTGGGCAGTGAGATCTCTGAATGAACAAACTCAGGGGTCAAAGGGGCATACTGAAAGTCAAAGTGCTCCAGGAGCCTGTGCTCCTGTGCTCCTGTGCCAAACTTTGTGTATAAATGGGGTAGACCTATCAGATTCCTCACATAGGAGCAGAGCGGAACAGTCGACAGGACTCTCGACTTTCAAACAGGGGTCATCCCAAGTTTGAATTCTCCCTATCACATATAGCCGATATCAAGTGATATCACCTCGCGATACCGATATCTGATCGATCGCTCTTAGGACGTATACTTCCGGTTTTGCGGTTACCCACGTCACGTCCTTCATCTAGATGGATATTTTCCATAATTTTGTTGTTTTGCATCATCAGCCCAGCATAGGGCCGCTTCGCAGAAGAATCCCATCCATCAAATGTAAAATTACAGATTAGAAAATAACTCTATTATTCGACAGATTATAAGACAGAATTTGATACCAGGGGCGGATCCAGGAATTCCGTAAAAGGGGGGTGCAAAAAATATTTCTAGTGCTACTTCGAGTTTCATTTCATTTTTTCTTTTTATTTCTTTTGTTTTAACAAAGAATAAAGAGGGGGCGCGCACCAGATGCGCCCCCCCTGGATCCCCCACTGGATACGATCTGTGAATACTACTACTTCAGCGTTCAATATGCATAAAAGCGTACGTGTACACATTGCGCGTTCAAAACCAGAAGTTTATCTCTCAAGAATTAAAGATAAAAAAATTAGAGCGCCACATACATTCAGATTCAGAGAGCAATATGCAATAGGGAGAATTCCCTCTCCCTCATGCCAACCAGTGTCCTTGGACATTATGTGTTGACATTGTATAAGGGCTGGCAGGACCTCCTGGTGGAGCAGTGGTAACACTGACTAGGGCTAGCCACCACCTGAGTTTTATTAAGTTAGGATTGATTTACTCTCGGCTAGTGCTTGTGGTGGATGTGGTTTAGGCTCGATGACACGCACAGTGCAATTAACTTGTCAAAAGCTTTTGACCTCGCTGCCTGGTTTGCATAAAGTAAACAGGGTGTTCAAACGCAAAACCGCAGGGGGAAATGTTGCAGGACAATCGCAATATCTCACCTCAAAAGCCATCAAATGATAAAATCTAGAATATACAGCAAATTGTCATTGAAGTAGAAACTATTCTCTAACTTGCAATGTTAGTTATTTTGAGCTTAGTTGATTGACGATAAACCTGTGAAATAAACGTCAAAATTTAGCTTCCTAAAAAAGAAAATTTGGTCTGTAAAAAAGTGTTATTTCCTCACATTTTTCTTTATTCATCATATTAAGCCTTTCCCAAATTCCCACGATCGACTCAAATAGAAAAATACAATTTATAAATAATGAAATATCTTTATTCTTGAAAGATACGTCATCAGCACTTTTGCCCAAAATTCAGATTAAGCCTTAGGATAACAATTAACATATCCATATTCAGATAGAAGTTTCAAGGGATTTGGTAGTAAAAAATAAGGGAGATCCGAGGAGGTGAGCTTTCGATATTTTTTGTCCTTTGCTCCACACAGTGCTCGCTCCGCTCGATGCGATGACCGATAAATTTTACCATCTATTTACAAACTCAGTCAAAAGCTTACGGCTAGCTGCTACAACTTTACGTGCTACGCCCCTTTTCAATTTCGCAGAGCTGAATTGCACCGTATCACCAGGCCTGGGTTGTGGTGGGGGCATACTCGTGAAATAGGCCCCACCACTGCGTGTCCGTACTATTACTACGGCGGCTCGCCTGTTTATACTCGTGAATTCAGCCCCACCGTGTGGCGTTCATCGGTAGGTAAGCACGGCGGTGGGGCTCCTTCCACAGTATAATACTCGTGAATGCGGCCCCAATTGTACCAAACGGCGTTTACACAAGATTGATACAGCGGTGGGGCCGATTTCCACAGCATAGCATCTTTCATCCTCCCTCTCTCCCGTTTTTTGCTTTGGTCTTCAACTTTTTATTCTCGGAAGGACTCCCTATTGATTGTCCTTCGACAAATTTAACGGCCAATTTGACCATAAAACCCTAACCTTAACTCTAACCCTAACCCTAGGACCTACCCTTGCTTGCTAACGCACGGGTGCACGCACTCAGCGGTGGGGCCTATTTCACGATTTTGCCGTGCCCGTGGTGGGGTCGAGGGGCAACACAATCATTTCTCCCAGCTGATCCTGGACAATAGTGCCTTTACTCCTCCCCCCCCCCCCCCACCCCCATTACTCAGTATATCATGATTACCTAGCCTAGCCTAGTCAGCTCAGACTCAAGTTGGAAAACGCGCTCGTGCTTTACGTAGTCCCATACGTGAAATTTTTAGTTATTACTCACTGGTACACTGTACTGTATCTCGCATTATGCAAAGCAAACTCTACCAAAACCAGTCTGCCTACATTTCCTACAATACAATGACTGTCCCTCTAACAAGAATCTTGGAATCCCATAATCACTTACAATCTGTGAATCGATCTGATATACCAGTGGTAACCCCTGTTGTAGTTTACTGTTGTTTCTTTCGATGCAAGCCGGAGTTCCGTCGCATACACGTCAAGTGCACATAGCGTTTGTGTGCGTCAAGTGCACATAGCGTTACAACGTGTGTGTGGCTTGGCTGCTGCCCACGTGGCTTTGTTATGAAGAGTGTCCCCTATTCTTAAAAACTAGCGGCCGTAACTTATTTTTTTATCCTGATATCTCAGTTCAGGCGGTGTCCGACAGATGTAAGTCAGAAAAAGATTGAAGTCATTTGAAACATAATTTTTTGATACGTATGCTGTCAAAATGTTTAGTTGATATCCCCGACATGTGATTAAGATATGGCTAACATAAATACAGTAGACTATAATAGACTAGACTAGACCACCCGAAAAGTCGTTTTCTGATGATCGTAGACTAGACTTGACTGCTATGTAGTTCTGCGCAAGCTCGATATAGAACCATGGAGCTTCTTTTTGGTAGCTCCATGATAGAACGGTGAATGTGTGAAGTTCATCAACGCGGTTTATAATGACTGATCGTGAAGTATACCACTTTATTACGATCAGCTGAAATTATTTTTCAAATTACAATGAAGTGCTTATGTTCAGTCACCCAACAACTGTTTCAAACATTTAACTCAGGTCACAAGGATTATGTTGGGTTTTTCGTTTTATTTTGCTTTGGAGTTGGAGTCGATGATTTATCATACTAGTTCTAGTACTCTGCATCGTCGGATCCATAGGGGCGCACCGGGCGCGCGCCTCCTCTTTATTTTTTTTTTTTTATTCAACAAAAGGAACAACAAGAAAATGGGGGCACGTGTGCGCCCTTTTTTTTTTTTTTTTTTTTTTTTTTTTTTGTAAAAGCGCCTCCCCTTTACGGAATTCTTGGATCCGCCCCTGCTCTGCATGGATCCCTTCATTCTTAAAAAAAAAAAGAAAGAAAGAAATGTTTTTGATGCGAACTTGGATCATCAATTCAAGTTTTCATTTACTGGTACTCTTGAGTAAATTCAAGAAACCAACGGCCCTAGGTAACATTTCATCCAAGTCTATATAGCAGACTCAGAATGACATCATGATCTTATGATGCACGAAGTCCCAGTGACATACTTTCAGGCCTTCATAGAATCATTAAAGACAAGTGAAGTTTAAATGATATACGGCTGTCAATTTAAAAAATGACTTATCCATTATTGGCAAAAGCTTTGCTACAAAAGTTTAGATTCGGAATATTGGATTGAACAGGCAAATGTTTACGAAAAAGTGCTGGGACTAGATTAAATTGATAATGATGATGACCGTTGAAGATTTTGTTTTGCTGCATTATTTTTCTGCATGCTTAGTGGTCGTGAATAAAACAGGACAACTGAGATGTATAGGGGAACAATAGTAGAGACCTATAAGCTATTATTCATATCTATAGGCCTGATAGTTGTGGCGTGGTCGCTACATTTTTGTATTAATAGAGGGGATAAGGAGGGACAATTATAAGATATAAATGAGATGAATAAACGAATTGAATTGAATTGAATATAATCCAGGGAGCAGTTTCCCATATATTAGACATAAATCACGCATCAAATGTGACAATAAATATTGAGCTTGTCAAGTAGTAGATGTTGAGAGGAGAGCAGTGGCGTATCTAGGGGGGGGGCAAGGGGGGCACGTGCCCCGGGCGCCACTCCTTGGGGGCGCAAAAAAAAAAACGAAGAAGAAGAAGAAAAAAAAAAGAAAAAAAGAAAAAGAAAAGAAAAAAGAAAAGAAGAAGAAGAAGAAGAAACTCACCGGAAAGGGGGGGGGGAGGAAGAATGGTGGGGGTGGCAGAAAACGAAATAAAAAAAGATAAAAACAAAACATATTGATGACTCGGACAAAATGACAATATTTATTGTGTTCACACAAGAAGTCCATGTTATGTAAGCTGAAATACAACAATTTTCGGCTCGCTCGCTGCGCTCGCTCTCTAAATTTCATATAGAAGAAGAAGGTAAGAACAATGTGATGATGACGCGGACAAAATGACAATGTCTATTGTGTTCACACATGTCATTTTATATTTAGCATGCAAAATGTTTCACGGAGCAGCGGCTGCAATTTCTTTCGTTCTGAAGCGATCGCCAATTTAATTATTGGATCAAAAGAAGGCGCCAACGGTTTCGAACATACGGGGGGGGGGGGCGCCAAAAAAATCAAACAAGATAAGAACAAAACGTACTGATGACGTGGAAATATACATATTTCGGCTCACTCGCTCGTACTAATTTAGAGTATTTCTTCAAGTCCTCAGTTTGTTGGTAAAAATCGTTATCTATAAGGCCGTCACTATATCTTGATTAATTAGAATTTTAAGATTTGATAAGCAAAAAATGACAAGAGTTCCATGTTTTGTAAGCTGAAATACAAAAATTTTCGGCTCGCTCACTGCGCTCGCTCGCCAAAATTTATCAAAACAAAAAGGAGATAAGAACAAAACGTGATGATGACGCGGAAATGTACAAATTTCGGCTCACTCGCTCGTACTAATTTAGAGTATTTTTTCAAGTCTTCAGTTTGTTGGTAAAAATCGTTATCTATAAGGCCGTCATTATATCTTGATTAGAATTGTAAGATTTGATGAGCAAAAAATACAAGAGTTCCATGTTTTGTAAGCTGAAATACAAAAATTTTCGGCTCGCTCGCTGCGCTCGCTCGCCAAAATTTATCTAAACAAAAAGGAGATAAGAACAAAACGTGATGATAACGCGGAAATGTACAAATTTCGGCTCACTCACTCGTACTAATTTAGAGTGTTTTTTCAAGTCTTCAGTTTGTTGGTAAAAATCGTCATCTATAAGGCCGTCACTATATCTTGATTAGAATTGTAAGATTTGATAAACAAAAAATGACACGAGTTCCATGTTTTGTAAGCTGAAATACAAAAGTTTTCGGCTCGCTCGCTGCGCTCGCTCGCCAAAATTTATCAAGAACAAAACGTGATGATGACGCGGAAATAAAAATACAAATTTCGGCTCACTCGCGCGTCCATGGGGGGCATTTCATGAAGCAATTTGTCAGATATTTCGTCTGACAAACTGTTAAAAGCTACTTAAATCCTTGCCTCTGATTGGCTGAAAGCAAATTTTGTCCGACAAGTTGTCGGACAAAATGCTTCATGAAATGCCCCCCATTTAGAATATCTTTTAAAGTACTCAGTTTGTTGGTGTAGATAAATCGTTATCTATAAGGCCGTCACTATCTTGATTAGAATTGTAAGATTTGATAAGCAAAAAATGACAAGAATTTCATGTTTTGTCAGCTGAAATACAAAAATTTTCGGCTCGCTCGCTGCGCTCGCTCGCCAAAATTTATCAAAATTCATTACATTTAAATCACCCTCAAAAGACCCCTTTTAAGGGCTTGAAAAGCATATCATGTGGACTTTGCTTAAAGTCCCTACCGGGATGGGGTTGGGGTTGAACACTAGTCTTTTTCAGAAATTAGGGGCGCAATTTTCGCGCTTGCCCCGGGCGCCGTTTTCCCTAGATACGCCACTGGAGGAGAGGATTCCAAGAAGATTGAAATCTCTTTCGAAAATACTTTGAAACACTCGATTAAATTTCTATAAACGTGCTGTAAGTGTTGTTGTTGTTTTTTTTTTTAGTCTGGTAAGGAATTCGAGTAATATCTTGCGAGTATACAAAAGTGAAAAACTTGATAAAAATCAAATGATAATTAAGGAAGTTATGAAGGTTTCGCTGTAGGTGCAGTTTAGTGCAGTTGATATAGATGGATATGCAAATGCAGGACCAACAGCCCCCCCCCCCCATTTTTTTTTTCATTATTATAGGAATAGGCCTACATAAGGGCTTGCCGCGTGGGCCCCCATGTTTTATCTTGGAAGTGGCACCAGAAAAAATGTTAAATGGATGGTACAGTTTTGGTTGCGATGGGGCTACAAGTTTGCCAACGATATTGCAGGGCCGGTTCCACGTTTTCAAACGTGGGGGGGGGGGGGGGGGGGGGGGGGGGGGGCATGGGGGAGGGGGGAGGGGGCCCAAACTGGTGACGCCCTATGTATTCCTATATGGGGGCCCGCCCCCCCCCCCCCCCCTGTTCCGCCGGCGCTGTTTTGATGCTGGTTATTTAAGATACAGTGAAAAACATCTCATCAAATATGAAAGAGCGTATATACAAAAAGGAATTTTGATTTGATTTGATTTGATTTGATTTATTTCTGCATTCAATCAGATACAATTTGAATACAAATTTCAAAAGTAAAAAAGACAAAGAATAGCAAGTGCAGTGAAATAAATCGATAACAGTAGGCCTACACAAATAGATACACATAGGTGATTGCATTGAGCAGAGTACATACATAAAATAAAATATACAGTACTTTTCAGTAAATGACAGAGATCATTGGATGCAGGAGACCACCATCGTAAGCGATTATAAGCTTGAAATGGATGGGGGCCTCTTAAAAGGACTATCCAACGACACAACTCTCTTGGAGGAAAGTGATCAGGTGGGTGCAGTGCAGTTGCAGGTGTGAGTGCAAGATGCAGTTGAAAGAAGAAAATAGAGATTGAAGAAAAAAACAATCATTTACCATAAATATTTGTTATCTTGGTGAGTGGGGAGAATATGATTGTATCAAATATCGTTTTAGTGAAGCTTTCAGAGAATCTAGTTATACTTGAGCAAGACTTTATATTGTCCGGGAGATTATTCCAAATGTCCGGACCCGAATGTCTTATAGATTTATGTGTCACTAATAATTTGGGATTCAAAAGATGGAAATTTCTACTAACGAGTAGGGTACGAATGGACAGAAGTATATTAAACCTAAACATATTATTAAACGATGATGGAAGTTGATCATGAATATATTTGAACATAATTACTGCTACTTGAATAATATTCAAATAAAAAAACCTTCAATGTTTTAAGTTTTTTTTATTTGATTAACATTTATTTGTTCATCAAATTATTTGATGAATTCAAAGTTTACCGTTGATGAACATTGGCTTTGAAATGGCTGAGGTGTCCAACACAAAGCAATCCTAAGAAAAGGTTTACCCACATTTTATAATGTTTTTTTTTCTTTTTTATGGTTAAGACGTCAAATACTTTTTTTTTTTGCGTAAAGGACTATAAGGTGTAACCACCTGGTCACCCCCCTTTTTTTACCCCAGAAGTGGCACCAGAAGAATTTTATGGTTAAGCTTGCTTGTTATGTTATTTTTGGGGGGTTATTGTTGTTTTTCTTTCTTTCCTTTGCTGTTTGTTGTTTGTTGTTTGTTTTGTTCTGTTTTGCTTTGTTCTGTTTTTTGCTTCTTAGTCGGCTTGGAAACACAGGTTTTCCGTTTTTCGTTGTTTTTTTTTTCTTTTCTTTTACCAGCCGATGAAACCTTGAATTTTTTTTTTCACTTGTTAGATGATGAAACCCGGAAGTGGCACCAGCGTTATAATACATGTACTGCCCCTCCGCCCCTCCCCCCCCCCCCACCCACCACCACCACCACCATCGCACATACGCACTTTTAAAAACGTGGCGCCCATCTTCCGACCTTGCCAAAAAGAATCACGTTTTGATTTAGAATATGCAACCGCCCCACGAAAGATGTCTCCCATCTATCTTTTTTTTTTCTGTTGTGAATCTCCCACCTACACGATAAGACTTGGTGGGGGAGGTGGGGTACTAAGACTCTACCTAAGACGCTGCAATATTCCCAAAATAAAACAGGGTACGTTCTATGATACACTGTGTGTATCATACTTTTATCCATGCATAGCAATGATATCAAATTTCAATAGATATATCAGGTAATTGTCCTGAAAATCAAAATGGTAAGTTTTTTGCTAAACTAAAGGTTTCCCAAAGATAAATCTCTTTGAGGTTTCCTAATACTAGTACTAGAGTACGCCTACTACTAGTCGCGCATGATGAACGCCGGTTTTGATATAGCCCCATCAACGTTTGTTCAAAAACAGTAACAGTCAGCTGTGCGTGTCAAGTATGGGTAAGTCGAGTGTCGGTACGCGGTAACGTGGTACACAGCCACTCCACAGGAAAGTAAAGTTGTTCTGTGTCGGGCTGAAAAGTGTTCCATACTCCGGACAACATCTATCTTGCCGCAAGCTGATAATGCGTCCAACTCCAAAGGTAGTAAAAGAACATTAAGTGACTGTCAGTTTTATTTTGGAAAGGTCTGTAAGCTTATTCACGCGTTCTCTCTGATTTTTGTTGGATAGACTTCTTACGAGTCTTACAGCCCTGCTGCGATGGTGCATGAATGACCGTAGATCCTTGTTGAAAATAACAGTGTTGGCTTGACGTGCCTGTGTGTGATTGGCGGATGAAGATCAGCGGCAGAGGTGAACGCGTAACGGAGTAAATTTACCGCTACCGGTACAAATTACAATGTAATAAAAGTACTAAAACCCACAGAATTAACAGAACAGTCTTTGGAAAGAATTCGGCTTACAGAACCCAAACTGCCTTTTAGTTTAAGTTACGTGTATATACCGTGACAGCGTAACACAAATGCCTGGAACCAGTGCAGTGGAAGCGTTTCTTAACAAATGCTTAAAGGGGATAGCTAGTATTCAACTGATCAGTGGGAATCGGTGGGAATGCCAGCCAGGGGATGATTGTTCCAATCCTTGTGGGACTCATTTAAGAGTACATTATATTGTTGTGTGAAAATTGTTTGCTTCAGATTGGTCTCATATTCAAGTAATTTGCAGTTCAATGTTTCCAGGTTAGCATGACTGTACATTGTCGGGGCGATCGTTAACAGCTCGACACTGTACAGTCGTGCTTTATACCTGGAAACACTGAACTGCACATTACTTGAATAAGAGACCATTCTGAAGCAAATAATTTTCACACAACAATAGACATATAAGAGGTCTAGGTTCTAATCTACTCTTAAATGAACCCCACAAGGATTGAAACAATCATCCCCCCAGCATTCCCACTAATCAGTTACTAGCCATCCCCGTTATAAAAAGCAGCAGGCACTGCATTGAAATTAAATCGAACGTTAGGAGTATTAGGACGACAGTGTAGACATTGGACATTTATTTGCAGGATGTTGGTCTTAACTCTTGTCTAATACTTGGTCGACTCTCAAACTCTCATAAAGGGTGTAGAAATTAGTCTGAATGTACATTTTTAGCCTCTAGGTTTCCAACTTTTTTGATGATGATTTTTTTTTCATTCGCAAAACAAGAAGTGGTAGACATACAATTTAACCTTTTTCTGGTGAGAATATCTACCATTTATAATTGGGTATTGTTGTGATCGTAAAAAATATGACTTATGTGTTATCTTTTGATCCAAAGGGATTTTGTAACCTTGACCTTGGCACAAACTATTCTTACTTTGTGATTTCTTTGAATGTAATTTTATACAATGAACTTTCAATCGATGTATCATTTAGACACATGTTTCTAACTTGTATTGTTCAATTGAAAAATTTGGCCTAGTGGAAGACATTGTGGAATTGGCCATATGTGGTAGCTCCCTGAGCTCCAATAAATCATTGGTTCACTTTTAATATTCCTAACTTCACGTGAGACTTTTTTCCTGTTTTTTTCTTTATAGTCTGTAATAGTGATGAAGAGGTTATGTCAGGCATTACTTTAGACTTAATACTTTCATGCAGACTAGAGCATTTGAGCTCTGTGGTTAGATGATGCAATGAATATCATGAAAATATTTGTGTGTTGGTATTATACAACATAATATGTCCCTTGATTCCCTGGATTCTGTAACTGGTCATTTGAGCATGAAATTAGGACGTGATCTTATTGATTATCTTCTCTTCACCCCCCCCCCTTTTTTTTTGCTTCAAAGAAAAACTTGTCTCAGTAGAACCTGTGCTTTTTGACATGTCATTTCTATTATTTTAGATCATGAGTGCACATGTACAATTGTATGTTCATGTACATTGTATAGTTGAACTGCTGAATTTTTTGTTATCAGCTGCTGTGGAGCTGAAGTCACAGAGTATAAGAGTTTATGATACACTTTTTGTACAAGACCTCGTGATGAGATCTACCTACAGTAAATATGTAGAGAATCTACTATGGTGAGAATCCAAGGTTCTTATTCCTTTCTGATGTGCTTCCTCTCCCCTTCCCTCTTAGCTGTCAATTACAGATTCCTAAAAAGAAGCACCCACTCATTGACCAGTCACATACACTGTGTATGTCTTAAAGCCATGGCACTCTGGACAAGACTGCTACCCCTTGTGGCTCTGCTCTGCTTGCATCCATTGGCGACAGAAGGACTCAAGTCCAAGGTCATCACCACCACTTTGGAATCAAAGTGGACCCGCCATTCCATTGCCATGGAGGCTAGCGAGTTTATAGCAGAGAAGAGCGGAGCGGACTTCTGGCAGTTTCTGCAGCAGTTAGCCAACTATCAGGATGAAGCCAGTAAGTTAAAGTATCTCATGTAGAACACCTGGGCCCCATTTCATGAAATTAAAAAAAGTTGACAGGGAATAATTTTCCTTCTCGAAATTGAATAGCAATTTTTGTTGATGGACATACATTTTCAACAAAATGGTGTACAAGTCTATGTAATGAAACTGCTATGCAAATGCCATTTTGTATAGCAGTCATAACAAAATGCATAGCAAATTGCTATGCGATACCAGGAAAATTATTCCTCTGTTGATATAATATGATAGCAACTCTGGCTAGAATGGCAATTGTCATGGTGATGACAAGAGTCCAGCTTCCTGATTGGCTGTTGCTATTGGAAGTTGCCATTCCAGCAAGAGTTGCTATCCTAACATCTTTTATGAAATGGGGCCCAGATATCATGACTTGGTCTGAAAATTTATGGTTTGAAAATTACTTTACATTAACACAATGGAATGCCTATATTGGATATTTTCTGTGTAGCTGTATATTCTTTTATTGATCAGAACAGATTGCATCTTTAGAATGATGTGCTGATATCATGGGGTGCATAATGACTAGGTAAGCAATAAGCATTATGCCAAACACTTTTAGGAGCACAGCAAAATGCAAACGTTTGTTTGTTCGTGTGAAGCGTGAGGACGACAAAGAATGAGTTCAGTGAATAATTGCACGATTGTGTTATTGTGCTACTGAAGAAAAACAACAGGAACTCCACAGTTCTCTCTTTTTGCCAAATCCTTTTTTTTTAATTCAGTAAAATTATCAGTATGATAAAGAACTCAGACTTGTCCATTGTTGTCAGAAAATCTATTTGTTCATATTTATAGTCCAGTCTCTAGAGTACCGATTCTGAATTGTTTATTCTGAATCTGCTTTCTGCCAAAACATCAAGAAATAAAGTGTAAAATGATGTGCGTAGTGTGCAGCAGTGTATTTACCTTCACCAACTTTTACGTTGAAGTGTTTGCTGTTTGGAATGAAGTGTCTTTGCTCTGTGGTATGATTGTACAAGTGAATTGTGTGTTTGTGTGTGTGTGTGTGTGTGTGTGTGTGTGTGTGTGTGTGTGTGTGTGTGTGTGTGTGTGTGTGTGTGTGTGTGTGTGTTTACATACCGGTATGTGTGAGTAAGCTTGTGTGGGGATGTGTTTTGTGTGTGTGCATGTTTGTTTTTGCATCGATTAATGAGAGAGAGATATTGTTCTACATAGTTTATGATAATTCATTGCTCCTTCTGCTCCAGAGCACGACGAGTGGTGGTATCACTTCACGATCAAGATTGCCTCCCGCCTCCTCTCGCCGATGGAAGTCGACCTGCTTAAGTGGGCGCTGTCCATCCACGCTTTTGCCCCAAAGATAGAGATGCACCACCAGGCAAGTTGCTGAGCGATTTACATGTAGGATAGCAAAAGGCAGATTCCCAGCCCCCTCTTTCAGAACCTGTGACATTACTCATAAATTTTTTCTACAAA
Organism: Diadema antillarum; assembly: GCF_040938485.1. NCBI lineage: Eukaryota > Metazoa > Echinodermata > Echinoidea > Diadematoida > Diadematidae > Diadema > Diadema antillarum. The sequence goes on from NW_027271090.1 coordinate 1,112,464, forward strand.
AGCAATATCATATCTGTACATTGGTTGTATGTACACCATCTCTTTATCTTACGTTCAATATCAGTCTGACATCATTCCGATGCCTAGACGTTGTCACATCCAACCAGGAACCTTTGTGTTTCTTTTGTAGAATAAAAATCGGTCACTTTTTATGCTAGTAATATTTCAGATTTTCAATAGCAATTGAAAAAAATAGCAATTGAAAAAAATTGGTTGCAGATGAAAAATCAGATTCAATACTCTTTCATATGTTTTCATTTATTTTCATTCATATATCTTTTTTTTTTCATAATCATTTGTATGTGCTGTATGGTTTTGTTGATGATGGCCTTATAAGATTTGTGTCTTGTATTTGATGTATCATATAGTATTGTATTAAAGAAAAATCCATGTCTTATTTCAGATTGCCAGAAGCTTGCCAGCACCATCGAACTGTGATGTGTTTATAGACGTTCATGGACAAATCTCTTGCAGTCTGAGTGAGTTGGACCAACTCATCGCTGGAGTAGGGGATAGGTGAGTTTATTCATAATTCATGTCTTCATCATGTTATTTTACGAATGCAACTATTCCTTCTTTCAATCTTGTGCATTCATGTACAGATACTTATTCAGTCCATTCATTGACTTGGTGAATTCATTCAAACACAGTTATATTGATTGATTGGTTTATTTATTTTAACAGTCAGTCAGCCAGTTATCTATTATATAATGATTTTTAATAGTAATCAGTCTGGCTTGAAGTCATTCAGGCATTGAATTGTAATGATATTTTCTAAGTCAGAGTATATTAGCCTGTAATACATTCTGAGGTAAATTGTCAGCATTGTGTAACCAATTGCCTATTTCCACTAGGAAGATAGTAAAGTACACACCCTGTCTGGTATAAAAGGTTAGCTAGTGTCTTGGTTACCACACTTTCTAATTTTGCAGGCCAAAATCTAGCATTTACAGTGCTGACCATCAGTACAAGCGATCTGGCAACTCATCTGTGGTGGTCATTCTCTATGGTGACCTCACCAACCAGAGGTCAAATCTCCGGGACTTCCACAAGACTCTATCACAAAAGGCAGAAGAGGGCAGCATTCAGTATGTCTATCGGCATTTCCAACAGGTGAGCATATGTGCGTGGTAAAACATATGAATCACCCTGCCCTGTATCTCAGATTAGATTAGTTTTGACTGTTTGAAGGATGGATTTTCGTTTAGGTACTGGTAGGTGTAAATTATCTTCCCTGTGATTGCAAGAATAGAAAATATGGTTGACAACTTGATTTTTGTAGTTAGAACAAAATTATTAATGACTTTATGTCACTTCACAATCATAAAGGCTGCTGTCAAGTTGAACTTCATTCGTTATAATCGGTCTTTTTACCTACAGTATACTTCATCACTCACCTTTATTTAACCTTCGCACATTAGTTCTTATAATTTAAGATACTTGTAAATCTTATTAGCTGATTGCAATTATAATGTCATTCATAGCAAATTGTAATGTTACTGAACACAAAATTGAGTGCAGACGTGAAAATACAGCAAATTTTCAGGCCTCCTGTAAATCTCCAGCAAGACTTGACTGAGACTGTATCATCATTGACCTATGACCCTGGACAGGTGCCGTCGGACACACAGGTGCGTCTGTCTGGCTATGGTGTGGAGCTGGCCATCAAGAGCACAGAGTACAAGGCCGTGGATGACTCGGAGGTGCGTGACGGAAAGGAGCAGGCCGAGTCAGACGCCGACCAGGGACCCGACGAGATACAGGGCTTCATCTTCAGCACCCTCAAGTGAGTGTATGTTCTGATTTCGAAAAATGTGATATGATATTTGTGATTAAATGAATAAACGATAATAATGATAATAATAATGTATAACTTTCGCTGACTGAGTAGGAGGTGTACAATTGGTCATTTACTGTATGTGTGCCAAAGTGTGAACCCCTTTTGTGCCACATTATTCTGTGACAGTAGTGCATGAACGCCTTTGGAAAACGACATGTTTTTCAGAGCCATGCAACTTTTTGTGGAAGTGTTTACATGTATGCTAGAAATCCAATACAGCAAAGTTGTAGAAAAAATTGCAAGCTCTGTGGTGATGTAATTTGTATTACAAAGCTGTGGCTATTTTTCTTGCAAATGACCAGTATTCAGACACTAGACAGCAAAATTGCATTCTTGGTCATGATGACACATACTTTCATAAATACGTTTGGAGGCATGACTTTTTGAAGATGTAACCTTGACAGAAAAATTAGAATTTACTTGTAAAGCCCGTATGGAGCACTGCTATTCAGTTGTGAAGCACTGCAAGCTATATTCATGAGTGAGCTATGGAATCATGCTTGACGCTTTCATTGTACTGTACTGTGGCATATTGCAGTTTATCGATTGGCTTGTGTGCGGTTATGCGTTTGAGCAAAATATGTGAAGTTTGAAAGCCGTTGACTGATGAGTCGAGCATGTGAATGTGGCTCATAAAGAATCAAATGAGAAGTAGTTATTGATCTTGCTCCCCCATGCTCTAGCCATTTTAGGCTGCAGAGTGACATCTCTCATGTGAGCCTTCCAGCCACATTTCTTGTCAGATTTCTTCACAAATTTGCTGTGGAGGGGTAGCATGCGAAAAGTTAGCTGCTTATTGTTGTTTCACTGGCAGCGCACTCATTGTTTGGACAAATGATGCTCCATAAGTTCCTTTTCTGTGCGAAAATGTTGTATGTTGGTCTCGGGGATACTTTTGGTTTGCTTTTCTCTTGAAGTACTTTTATTACTTAATCGAGAGTCGAATTTTAATCAAGTATTTGTAAGAATCTTCGATTTGAATGTCTTCACTCAGGGAGCGTCATCCAGATCTTTCCAGTGAACTGAACCAGTTCAGACAACATTTGACTGATAATATCAACAAGATGGTACCCCTCAAAGTCTGGCAGCTTCAAGGTGAGTGAAACATGTTTGTTTGTTTGTTTGTTTGTTTGTTTTTTGTTTGTTTGTTTGTTTGTTTGTTTGTTTTCCTTTTCCTCCTCAGATTATTAGCACTTATGAATGACATTTGACTTGTAGTCCCACCTATGCATTTCTGTGTTGCCACTATCTTTATTAGAAAAGCAAAACAAAACTTTAAGTTAGAGAAACAGAATGGTCTGCCAACTGTTCAATGGGCATACATTGTATGATTGTTAAAAGATTTAGCAAGTGATATTCGGAGGAGACTTCTTCATTATTTGCAAAGTGTTGATGTCAATTCTATGTGACCAAAAGCCATGTGAAAAATATATTTAATTGATGTGCGTGTAATAGAACCAGGCAAGCCTAAGTAAGTAAGTATTCCTTGTTATGTACCAGAATGTGGCTTGTTGCAGTGTGCTGCTTAGACATAGCCCAGTTAAAAATCAAGAGATTGATTGAACGTTTTTGTATGTCTGCCCCCCTTTGCACCAGATATTGCCTTCCAGGCGGCCCAGCGTGTGCTGTCCTCCTCTTCCCAGGATGCACTGCATGTGCTGCGAGAGGTCAGCCAGAACTTCCCCATGCTGGCCCGGTCACTCACCAAGACGCCGGTGAGGAGTGAGGTCCAGAAGGAGATCAAGGACAACCAGAAGGTTGGTGGTCACTCCTCTTTGTCACTCTCTGTCAGTCGGGTCTGACATGTGGTGGGGATACACTGGGGCACATTATTTCACTTAGCAGTGGGCGCATTATTTCATGCAGTGACTATGAGATGATGAGGTACTACCATATTGCTGTTTGGGTGTCAAAACCTCGTATCTCAAAAATGTCAAATGTTCAATGAGAGAAAAACAAAAACAAACAAAAAAACGTGGCAGCCAAACACTATAACAAATGGGATCACTTTTCCTTTGACATGCTGTGTTGGCTTCATTTTGGGGGGAAGATAGCTAAGATTCGGACAGGCCATCACTTTACTGATTATCTGACAATAAATTCAAAAGGTGATTTTCTCCACAATATGAAAAAACAAGATTTGTTACCCCAGCGACAATATGCATTGTTGGTTCACAATGAAAGCAGTGTAATATAAACAACTGGTTAGAGAAAGAAAGTATGGTGTAGTCAGATAACAAGGAAATAGTGTCCATGTCGTGTATTTTGTGAGTAAACCTTTAAGACATTTTCATGTGTGATTCAATTTGTGATCGGGAACACCATCAAGGAATGAGAAATAAAACTGATCCCTCTTCAGGAGAAAACTTAGTGATTTCTCAGCTTGGATTACAATATAAAGTGAATTTATGTCATGTGAGACGACATTCTTTTGTGAAGTGCTAACTTTGCTAATATCAGCCAACTATGAATTTTACAAAAATGAAAACACAGCGAAATTTATATACTGCATGTACTGTCTATGACTGTGAAAAACCATGACTTAACTCTGTATGTGCCATTGTGGAGACCCCCTGAGTGCCACATTATTCTGAGACAGCAACGTAGTCATGCTTTGAGAAAACATTCTGTTTTTTAATTTATGTTCCTTTTATAGATTTCTGTTAAGCTGAACATGTAGTAGTGGAGGAAATTGAGAAAAATTGAGAAAAGTTGTGGAGAAAATGCCAAGCTGTGCTTTGATGTTAATATAGTACACCACATGTATGATTGTTTTTCTTTTATATGACTAGTAGCTAAATGTTTTTGTAAAGGCATGACTTTTGCACACAAAATAGTGACAGAAACTTAGAATTTACATGCAGATCCAGCAGGAAACATCGCTTGATAGTCAATCACAACATAAAATGCAGGCTATATGCAAGAGGTACGGAAGCGCAAGACAGGCTTTCATTGTACTGTGGCATTTGGCGATTTATCGATTGGTTTAGGCGGGTTTGTGCGTTTGAGTAGAATATGCTAAGTTTGCACGCCGTCGACTGAGTCGGACATGCGAACGTGGCACATAAAGAGTTAAAGAAGATATTGTGTGCATACTGGAAAAAAAAAGGTCTGTGATCATGTGAAAATTATATTACTGGCTGTGCAAATGGACACAGAAAACCCCATAGCGTTTTACACACTGTCCAAAGTCCATGGCACAGAAAGGATTAAATGAATTTGATGTACTTCAATAACAAGATATAAGACAACATAATGGCCTTGGTACATTCTTAGGAGAAATATTAGAAATTTGGTTCTTTTGCAGAAAGTTAGCAGTGACTTTGAATGTGCCTAATCCTAATGTCTCAGTCCTCCCTCATTGCATGGAAGTATGTTTCATGCATGTATGTATGTATGTATGTATGTCCACATGTATGCATGTATGTATGGGTTGATTTGAGTGTCTGTGTCTATGTGTTTCTTGAATGTATATATGTAAGTCTGTGTGTATGCATCTTTTCAAAGTATTAATTTTCTGAAAGCAAGAAATAATTCATTTTTTCCCTGTGTCTCTGATCATTCCCTCAAGATATTTGCAATGAGCCACAATGTGGATCAAGGAGATGCCATGGTAATGATCAACGGACTTGTCATCGACACTGAGCTGGCTGACCCATTCATGTAAGTTCTGCCTTTATTTCCAAAGTTCTATCATGGATAGCTCCATGTAATCTCCTAGACATATATGTACCATCCCCTGCCCCACCCCCTCAAGCAATAGTATGTCATATTACACAAAAACATAATGGTGGCTGTTGCTATATATCAAAAACTATGAGTATTATCTCAAGGTACACATATTTTTATACAGCGATGCCTCATAATGCTTGTTGGTTGATTAATTGATGCCTTTTATTGGCACTTCTCTGGTAGATAACTTCTGGTATGCTGACCACATTCATTACAGTTATCATGGATGGGTAAATTCTTCAACCAGAACTGACAAATGCTGTATTGTCTTTTGTGTCACATGTGTCTAGGCTGCTTGATTTACTGAAGGCTGAAGGAAGACTATTGGAAGGCCTACACCAGCTTGGGATTCAGGTGAAATATATCAAATCTCAATTTACACTTTGAAATTATATATTGCTTGAATTATTACATCATAGACTGATGAGATATCAAGGCAATGTGACATACATTGTATAAGCCCCCTGTGCCTCATAAAGGACAAGTCCACCTTCATATACATAAGGATTGAGAGAATGCAGCAATATTAGTAGAACACATCAGTGAAAGTTTGAGGAAAATTGACCAATCCGTTCAAAAGTTACGAATATTTTAAGTATCTGCACAGTCACTGCTGGAAGAGAAGACTACTACAGTGTATGATGTCACATGCGTACAACTATATAAGGAAAATAAAAAGAGAATTTCACAAAACTTAACTTTTTGAATAAAGTGCACATTTCTTCGACTTGCTACTGATGTATGTTAAGGGTAATATTATTCCCCCTGCCTTCTGAAAGAGAGAGGTCGAGTGTTCTTTTGTTTTGCGAGAAAAATGGAAATATGGTGAATTTTCTTTATTCTTTCTTTATATCGTTGTACTCATGTGACATCACAAGCTATAGTAGTCTTTTCATCCAGCTGTGACTGAGCAGAAACTTCAAAAATTCATAACTTTTTAACGGATTGTCCGATTTTGCTCAAACTCTCACTGATGTGTTCTACTAATAATGCTGCATTCACTCAACCCACATGTCTATGAAGGTGAACTTGTCCTTTAAGTTTAGGATTGGGAACATTGTATGTTTTTTTCCTTGTATAGTCTTTTCTCAAAGATTTTTTTTTGTGTGTGATTACATATCTTTTTTTTCTGCCTTCATGTCTTCAGCAACTTATTCAGCAAGATATCAGCAAACCGATGATTTTTCTTGTAGATTGCATACAATTGTATATTGCAATACTGCTCAAGGAAAAACAACACTCCATGGTGTAGAAAAGCTACTATAACATATCAGTTGATAGGACTTTGAAACTGTATTTAAGTGTGCAAAAGGAATTTTGTGATTCATCTTTTGCACATTTGCAACAGTTACATTGGTTAGAGTGGTATGCATGCTGGTCAGAGATCCTCAGTGTAGAAATGCTTTTTGTAATTCTCGTTTGCAAGACAGTGTTTGATATGAATTTTCATACTTTGTACTTGTTTATTGTCTGTTAATAGGGAGACAGCCTTGCCCATGTAATGAAAACCAAGATTGAGTCTCTACAGGACAGCTATGCTGTGGACATCCGTGACAATGCAGTCATCGTGAGTATTTTTGAGCTGCCAGTTTGTGAATAATGTAGCCACTGTTATCCTGGTATAAATTGAGCTATCTTTGTTTTGAAGTTCTTGTGTGAAGGATATGGAGTTTTTTACTGGCACAAATTATAAGACTTTGTCATACAAATGTATGCCATATGAGATAAAGATCGTGAAAAAGTCTTTTTTAAGCACTTATATATGCACAGATTTGCTTGAATGGTGCTACAATCTTGGCTGAACCATACCTAAAATAGATATGCAGTGACTTTGTTGCAAATTCAAATGCTAACCACGTATTGTTTCACCAAAAAAAAATTGTCTTGTCTGAATGAATTTTGTGCTTTCTGTGTATGATTTTTGTGCTGAGAAGTTTGACACTCAGAGAAACATTATGGCGAAATATGTATTTATGTTTCTCAAAGAAGCGCAGCTGTTTGGAATTATGACTCTGAAATAAAACTATGATATGGAAAGAAACTTGACTCTCTTTGGTTTGTCAGCATGAACAATCTTTATGGGGGATAAGATAATGCCATTTGCTTTTGCAACATACATATAATTTAGTTCGTAATACTTGTGTCTCTGTGATTGTGCACAAGGCTACCTGAAACATTGAGGATTTCATTGTGCTCTTACAAGTGAATATACAAGTTTCCTTGGTTTGGGAATTATTACTGCCCATTCAGATGGAGACTGTGTTGTTTGCGTTGCTTCTTCCGTAATAAAAATGTTTGTGCTTGTACATTGCCTTTCCTCTCGGTCAGTACATCAATGATCTGGAGAGTGACCATCGGTACCGGTCCTGGCCATCCTCAGTCCAGGAGTTCCTCAGGCCCACTTTCCCCGGAATGCTGAGGCACATTGCCAAGAATGTGTTCCACATTGTAAGTGTCACAGTCCTTTTTCGTCTCTGATCAAGTAACCTTGACACTTTGTTTGGTGTCAAAATGTCTGTGTTTCACTGCATAAGTCATGCTACAGTAATTATCTGTGAACTAAGAGAGAAGGTTTAGAGATAGTGCTAAGCGGTTGTGTAACATTGCTAACTGAGCTGTATGGTGATTTTCAAATGGATGGAGAAAAATCTGAAGGACACAAAAGTTTTGAAAATCATACTTTCACTATCAAGATATCTTTGACCGACTCACTGTGCTTATAAATCATGTACAGTATTGTTATATCTTGCGTGAAATATCTTTGGGAAAATTGAGTATGGTGCATCCAGTTCACATATATTCACTCTTTTCACCACCAAGACAGGCTGACAAGCTTCAAAGTACTGTCAAACCAGAAATATTTGTGGCATGAAATTTTGTGAATTAGAGCCGACGGTCTTTTTCGTGGCATGACATTTTTTGCGAATTGCCACTTGCATTCAATGCATATAGTGTTGACAAGAACTTTCGCATACATTTTAATCTTGCAAATATTGGCTCCTTGCAAAATTGGTGAAAATTTCAAGACGTGAAATTTCTGGTTTTTGAGTAACCATTCAAAAATCTTCACAGAATGCAACACAATGCAAAACAAACACATAAACCCACATGCAAAATAGTATGCCTATTGCTGGCTTGAAACAAATTTGACTTTGACAAAGAACAAATATTTGTCACAATTGCACTCTGATCTATACTGAAAGAAAAACAATCATTTGAAAACAAGCCCCAAACCTTGACCCCGTCAAAAAAACAACAACAGCAACAACAACAATAACAACAAAAAACACCTTCAAAAGCCATGCCCAAGAGAAAGAAAATAAATCTCATAAAACTGAATATTTTGGTAGTTAACATTCCATCCAAGAAGCAAACTTCTAGAGCACTGACTTGCTATGTATGTCTAGGTCTGATAGGGTAGTCTCTTTGTTCTCCCCATCAACAGACACTGATCTTGGACCCCACAAGTCCGGACTCCGCCATCCTCCTGGACCAGGCCGAGATGCTCTACCTCAGCGACGCCCCTCTCCGGTTCGGCTTCGTCTTCGTGGTCAACGACGAGGACAACATGGACGGGGCCGAGGATGCCGGGGTGGCCATGGTCCGAGCCTTCAACTTTGCCTTGATGGAGGACGATGGTACCAAGGCTATGGATCTCATCACAAGGGTATGACATTTCTCTCGTCTCCCTGTCCTCGGGGTGACACAACATTTGCTCCTGCAACAATTGCTGCGGTCTTATTTTCTTCAAGGACTTAGGGTTAGGGTTAGGGTTGTGATAGGGTTTTAGGTTTAGATATGAGGATGAGGATTAGGGTTAAGGTTACAATTTTTGTTTGTAGGTAGAATTTATGTTTGGCTTAGTGTGGAGATATTTCATGGGAGCAATTGTCGCAGGAGCAGATATCAAAACCCCTTCTCGGTGATTTTTGTAGGACTCCCTCTTTAACTCTTGGCATCTTTGCCCTCTCTCCTATCTTCAGACGCATTCCTTTTCCAAAATTCATTTCTGTGATCATGCAGCATGTTTTGCCTGCATGTTTTTCAAACTGACTGTTCCAACTTTGATGAGATTATGGCCCCCATAACCAACACCCCCCCCCCCGACTTTTTCAGAGTTTCAGGTAGATTTGGTCAGAACAGACTATGGTATCTTTCAAGTGATTAGTAATCATTTCCCTTATGAGACAATAAGTTCTTAATATGTGTCTATCACTGAGGATAGTATAAATCATTATCATCATCATGGCCATCCATGTCATTAGTATACATCTTGCGTTTGTCATCAAAACTTGTTGGTATAAGGGCAAAACTGTCAACCATCTGTACAAACGCAGCTTTTCTTTTTTCACCACTTCTTCCTCAGATCCACCAAGAAGCAGATGAAGTGATCCAACCAGAGGATGTGATTTCTGTCTTCAACAAGGTGTACCCTGGAGAGGATATCCCTACCATCCTGGGACCAGACTCAGACTATGATGATCATAGACAGGTGGATTTTTTTAGAAAAATTGACTGAATTGAAGTATGATTGTTATTATTAACGTGACGGTCAAGGAAGAAATGAATGCTGAAGGCAGCTAGAATACTAGTGCATTTTATGTATATTGACTGCTGAGAGGGTCATGGCAAAACTCCTTGACCCAAATTGATTCTGACATAAGTGCTGTGGCGCTTTGTGCCTTTTTGAGCCAGAACGTAAATGTTAAAATTGATGTACAGATGTTTACATATATCTATGTATATATCTATAAGTGTGTTTGGTTGCTTGTTTGTTTGAGTATGTATGTAAATATGACCATGTATGTGTGTGTGTTTGCTTGTTTGTTTGTTTGAGTATGTATGTAAATATGCCTAGATGTATATACACATACATGTGTATGTTGTATATACTTGTGTATATTTGAATGTGTGTTTACATGCATGCATACCAGTTATGCTTATGTTTTCATGTAGAAGTATTTCTGTGGTTCTGTGTCTCTATCCAGGATGGCAAGGCATATTTACAGAAGACAGCACTGAGAGAAATACCTCGGGTTCTCATCAATGGTGTGCCATTATCAAAAGATGAGGTGAGCAACTGAGGCAAGACATGTTGAGAAATACTCTCTTTGCACATACAGCCCGACCTGCCTTTTTTTTACCACATACCTACATACACAATGACCGCCTAGAAAGCGATGAACAAATTTCATGACCACTTACCTAATGTGCCCAGTGACCACTGATTTTGGTTTGAGCAGAAGGATGTAATGTGTACGATGATAACTTACAGGTGTATAATAATGACCTACAGGTGCACAAGGAAATATTAAAAGCATGAAACAAGTGATAGGCATACAGTTTACAGTGGTCATGAGGTAGGTTATGTGTGTGTGTCTGATAGGTTAAAAAAATTATGAATTTTGTTCGATTAATATAATTATGAGATTTTTATAGTTTACTGCAAGTTTTCGTGAAATGCTGCATTCTCAAGTGTGGAGTTTGTGTAATGAAGCAGATATCGATCAGTTTGATCAAGTTAGTCAAGAAAGCTTTTCTGTATTATGAGATTTATGCAGAATTTCATATCACTTTTGTATACATCGTATGATTTGCATTAAACATTGTATTGTATGTTTTAAAAAAATGTGATTCAGCAGCGCAGTGAGAAGAATACAGGTGTGTAATATATTTGTTCATACTAGTTTCATTGTAAAAATAAGCCTGATATTGAATGAAATTCAAATAAAGAATGTCGTGAAAAAAGTGTCGCGAGTGTGTGTCTGTATGTGCATGTGAATGCAAGGTACGTACATCTATTACAATCTTGCTTAAAAAATGCTGGTATATCCCTGCATTTAACCACATTAAAACAAAATGAATGATATTCATTTGTTTCAGAAGTTGAAGCATGTCGCACTTGTGTCGTGCATTATGATGATAGTATGGTGTTATTTACCCAGGGTAACCTCTTCAGTCATGGCAATGATTATCCAGAGGGCCCTGAGCATTGAACAGATGTTGATGTTGTCAGCCACACCCATTAATTCTTCATGTTTGCTTTGCACCTGTTTGTTGGCAGCTTGATCCCGACATGTTTGAAGAGGCAGTGGTAACTAACATCCTTGTGAATACAGGAGAGTTCCAGAGAGCAGTCTACAGGGTGAGCAAGTCCTCTGCTTCTGCCTTCTACTACTACTGCTCTACTGCTGCTGCTGCTGCTGCTGCTACTACTACTACTACTACTACTACTACTGCTACTACTACTACTACTACTACTACTACTACTACTACTACTACTACTACTACTACTACTACTACTACTACTACTACTACTGGTACTACTACTACTGCTACTACTACTACTACTACTACTACTGCTACTTCTACTACTACCTACTACAGCTACAACGACTACAACTACTGCTAGTAGTAGCAAGGGTTAGAAATGCCAGCAATAAAAATGATGATGTTTATAATGAAAATAATGATAATATTGAACATTCTCCTTTTGATCTTTGTATGTTTCTTCTTAAAAAAACAGTTGATTGTGATTTTGGAAAGATGCATGAATGTGCAATTGCCTGGTGCCATCTACCATTACAAATAACAAAAACAAATATTTGGTAAAATATGAAGATACTCTGTAGGAATCTAAATTTCAAATCTTCTCTGAAGCAATACTTTGACCCACGATTGTACATTTACCTAATACAAGTGATCATAGTGGTGGTCAAATATCACTGTCAGTAGCACCTCAAACTCTTGCAAGATTTAGTTTACTCATTGATGAACATAGTTTATGCATTTAAAGAGATTACAATGTATTATATACTTTTGGCTGAGATGGAGATTCAGGTTTCCAACTTTTCTGTGAGATGAGAAACCTCTTATGAAATATGAAAGAGCATGCATGTACAATTCTAAGAGGAATTCACAGTTTATTTTATGAAAATTTGTTTCAAAATGGCTGAGATATCCAAAATAAAGAAATCCCAATAAAAGATGGGACTGACATTTTATCAGGATTGCTTTGTTTTACTTTGTTTTTGGATATCTCAGCCATTTCAAAATTGATTTACATCAAATGAATTTTGAATTTCTTGTATTATTGTCTGCTCTTTAATATTTCATAAGTGGTTTGTAATTATCTGGCAAAAAGTTCAAAGCTGAATCTCCATCTCAACCAAAACTATACCATCATCCCTTTAAGCATTCCATACTTGGCATGATAAACCGAATAAAGTTCTGTTTTAGGCATTTTTATTGTTGAATGACTGTGCATTTTTGAAGTGACCAGTATTTGTCACATCTCCCGCTGACCTCTGCACAGAACAAAGTGAGTGACCACACTGACCTCTTGGAGTATGCCATGACCAGGCCCAACGTCATGCCGAGGCTCAATCTCAAGATTCTCAAGTCAGACAATGACATCATTGATCTCTCCCCAGTCTCAGGTAAGCCTTGGTTCCTGTAGGTCACATTCCCAATTTGCCAAACTCGGCCAAAAGGGATCTTGGATTCTTTGAGTAATTGAATCGGTGTCTGCAAACCAAACTAAAGATTTGATTAAAAGAGAAGATATACAAAGAAGGACTTTTGATTTTTAAAGTACAGCTGGTAGATTGGACCTCTACCAGATAACCCTCCTCCCTATGCACACACATTAAAAAAGAAGAAAAAAAAAAGATGACAGCCAAATGTTTCATTTCATATGGTAGGGCTTTCAAGTAAAGATGGGGCAGTTACATTGTGTAGAAGTGAGGTCTACAGAAAAATTACTTAGAACAAAAAAAAAAAAAGGAAGAAAAAGGCTCCACTATGTTTGATTTCAAGAACACCAACCTAGCTGTTATAGATTGTAAACATGCTGTTAATGACAGTGTGAGTTTTTCAAATTGATAAGAACAAAAAGTATTTTGAAAGAGCTACAGGTCTGTTGAGAGTTATGAGAAAATGCGAAAGAACATGAGCAATCTTATACAGTGCCAAAGTGATGATGTCACAATCTTCTGTTTGCGCATGGTTTGCAACCATGGTGTTCACAGATATTTGGGCTATATGAGGTTGTTAAGAACCAGTTTCCATGGCAATGAATGGCTATGATGTCACACTCCGGTACTCTATAGCACTGGCTGCAAAGAATTGATTTTCTCTTTTTCCCTGAGAGCATTTTCTGAAGTCCAGATTACCATTTTCATACTTGCAGGTTAGATGTAGATGCTGCAATGTTTTCTCGCATTGTATTCTGCAGCTTCCTACACAATGAATACACCACCGGAGGAGCACCAGCTGATGTCCAATCACATGGGAGGGCTGTTGGCTGGATCCATGCGCTATCTCACAAAGAAGGGTAAGGGAGGCAGGTGGAGCCAGAGAGTAGAAAGTCCTCCATTTTGTCACTATAGAAAAGCCTTTGAAATGTTGGATATTTCAAAGAAATGTTACAAATATAGATGATTTTTTTTTTTTTGGTATGCCATTACCTCTATGATTCCTGGATCACTGGTTTTATCATGATAACAATTCATGATAAGTCTTGTGTAGTTCTTAAAATGTGTGAGAAAACTTGCCTGTTCTCATTTTGTGTCGTTGGTAAAGGCAAGCCAAACCTGTGTAACCTTGTGATTCATAGATGTGCATTAGCCCTTCAAATCGTGACGAGAGTATTGAATTTATCTATATCTGGCTTTATTTCTCCAACCTAAGGGTCTAAAAGACATTATGCTGATGGATTGTCCATCCGTCTTTCTGCCTCTCCAAGATTTTGTACTTTTGGAGCTAGATCAAGAGGAAGCTATCAGCATGTGAACACAGTTCGATAAAGGGATGATACTGGTATATGGCAAAAGACTGGTGACATACTGGATTACAGGGAAAATCTTGCCAAAGTTCGAGCTGAAAATGTAGTTGGGAGTTATTCTTTTGGAGCTGCTTTTTTTTTTCCTCATAAAACATGCCTTGAATTAAAAGTAAGTTCTTTTGTAGCAATATGCCTTTTTAATATATGATAATGACTCAATGTTTATGGACCAGTTTTGATTTATATTAAAAAAAAAACTATCCAGGACAAAACAAACTTTCATTGATTTGGGAAGTATAGTGATGGACAAAAGATAAGCAGTTATCGATTATCAAAGACATGTTTGTACTTTAAAAAAAAAATACAGATGATGAAGCAGTCAGGCCAGTGTCCATGTGGGTGGTGACAGACCCAGAGACGGCTGAGGGGAGACAGTTCCTGCGAGACGCCGTCCAGTTTGTGGTGAGCTTTGAGGGCCTGGTGGCATAAATTATCAGGATTCACAGCATTCCAGTTCGTAAAAATTTACACATTGCTCTGATAGCAACTCTTACTGCAGTGGCAAGTGTCATGGTAATGACAAGAATCCTGCTTCCTGATTGACTGTTACTACAGGACGTTGCTATTCTAGCAAGAGTTGCCATCCTAACATCTTCTTATGCCTCCGCCAACGAAGTGGCCGGAGGCATTATGTTTTCGGGTCGTCTGTCCGTCCGTCCGTCCGTCCGTCTGTCCCGTTTTGTTTTTGTCGATATCTCAAGAACCGTGTGGTGGTTTTACATCAAACTTGGTATGAGGGTATATCCTGGGGGATAATACTTTGTTTGGATTTTAGGGTCACAGGGTCAAAGGTCAAAGGTGACAGGTTATTTTGTGAAAAAAAAAGGTTGAAAATTCATGTTTTTCTCCATATCTCGCAAATGGTTCAAAGTATCTTCATGGAACTTAGTATATATGCTTGTTCCAATGGGCAGTGATTATCTAGGGAAGTTGGGGGTCATGGTTCAAAGGTCAGGTTCAACTCCTCAAAATATCACTACTTTCCTTATATTTATGCAATGCCTGAAGGTTTTTTTTTTTTTTTTTTACTTGATGTATACATGTATTACCCAATATATATGCTGTGGGAAGTTTCTTGCCAAAAGGTCAAAGGTCAAGTGAAAGTGCTGAATTGCACTTTTTCCTCCATATCTCAAAAGTAACCCAAGGTATCATCATGAAACTTACATATATATGCCTGTTCAACCTAACAGTGATTCTGTTTGGAACTGTGAGGTCAAAGGTCAAAGGCCAGGTTTAACCTAGTTCTAGGAAAGTGAGCATTCAGCACATTTGTGTCAAACCTGTCATTTTAATATTTTGCCAATTGTGTGAAACTGTCATCACACATTGTCAAGACATTGTACTATAGACCTATTAGGAGAACCATGCATTATGGGGGAGGCATATCAGTCGCCATAGCGATATATCTAGTTTTGAAAATGTGGCTGTGACTTGACATCTCGACTTGCATACAGTGCAAGGGAAATAAATGAATTAATAAACTAGAGAAGCACTCTGAGAGAGCACACCTCCGCCAAGCAGCTCATTTCCACCACTGATCTTGTTCTTCCGTAGAGATCGGTGATTTCCACCCATACGCTGTACGTATGCATTCTGAAAATCACCCGATTTCCTAATATAAAAACCTTTTTTACATTATCAACTTCCAGCTGTGGCATGCCTCGCTGTAGCAGAAACTAGAACATGCACTTTAATGCACCGTTTGAACTCCCTAGTTCATTGACCCCACCTACCAAAATAAATAAGTCCTTCATGAAATCCGTACAAATTCCCGCATCATCTGTTCCTTGTGTCATCCTCAACCTTTCCTGTAAGTTTCGTTCAAATCCGTCCACAACTGTTTGAGTTATTTTGCACACAGACACACAAACCAACAAACAAACAAACAAACAAACAAACAGATCAGTGCCAATGAAAGCATATCTTCCTTCCTTGGTGGAGTTAATAATGAGGTATGTTATTGTCATCCCCCCCCCCCCCCCCTGACAAAAATGGAATTCAGCTGTTACAGCAGTGCTTGCCACACGTGACATTTCCCATTAAATCCATTTGATCTATAACTTTCATACATGGCATTGTGTTTATGAATGAGATTCAAAACACATTCACACGCATTGTCTGGTTCTGCTTTTGGTTGTATGAAACTTCTGAATAGATCCCTTGACATACAAGCATTGTGCTTTCACCCATGCTGTGAGTTTTGGTACATAAGACCAAAAAGAGAAAAAAAGAAAATGGTGACCATCTTTCAACAAGAAAAACCTTTCGAAAAAAAAAAAAACATTTGATGGTTTGATTGGATGCTTGTCTTCTCAGAAATCTTCCAACAACGTGCGAGTGGGCTTTGTGCACAACCCGGCCTCTACCACTGGGGATGCTGCCAACCTGTGGCTGCCTAGAGCGATGCATGCTGCCATGGAAACGCAGACGAGGAACTTTGCCAAGAACTTCATCTTCAAGCTCATCAAGGAGGAGAACTATCAGAGCATAGCAGACGGGAGCAAGACACCAAAAGAATTCCACGTCAATGTGAGTAGATGCTTATACCATATGTCCACAAAAAAATTACGGTGGGACCCTCTGCAATGATAACTTTTAAAATCTTCATAGTGAATCAATCCAAATACAATTTTAGGGTATGCAGCTATAACTCATTGCCCACATCTTACAGAAAACCCCATTTGATTTGCTTCAGTGGTCAAAGAGAAATGAGGAATTTTGTAGAGCATGTCAGGAATCTATTCCCTCCAAGTTCTGTCTATTGTGTTTACACATTGATATGCAGTTCCAAGAGCATCCAAGTGCTAAACTTGGAAGAATTAGACTCATGACATGCTTTACAACAATCCACATTTCTCTGTAACTGCCCTCCAAATTGAATGGGGTTTTCTGCAAAATAGAGCTAAGATGTTATATCTTAAGACCCTGAAGTAGAATTTGGACAGTTTAATCATATTGGGTGTTATCAATGCGAAAATCCGATTGTAATTTTTTTTGGGGACATACTGTACAGAGATTGAATATTACAAATGTCAAACATGCTATGACAACAGCCGACTCCTTAAGCTCTTTGTGCCTTGTTCGAGTTGTTTTTATTGCAACTGATTGACATATTGCCCTACATTGACGTATAAATATGCACCAAATATTCAATGTTTCAGCAGTAGCCATGATAAAAAAATCATGGGCAGACATACTCAGGCTGGACTTGAACCAACAATCTCCTGATTACTAGACAGTCGTTGTATCCTCTAGACCACCGAGCTTAAAGGTCCTGTTTACCTTTGGGAGTAGTGATTTAAAATTTTTTCAAGATATCACATTTTATTCATATGTGTAAGTCTGTTGTATCACAAAACATTCTGCAATATTAAATCTTTGCAACAAAGCCTAAAGTATAAGGAGATATCAGTATTTTTCTCATTAAACTGTAACTGTAGACTTTTTAGTCTGGAAGCATTTTTATTATAACTATTGTTCACATTTTGTGTATTTAACAATAATTAACATAAATTATATGGATTCAGATTTTTACAGTGGTTGTTTCTATCCCTAACTCACATTTTAGAACTATTTCAAAGCACTAATCCTGGGTTTTTGTTTCATCTGCATATGTGACCGTGCATCACAAAACAAACAAAAAGTTGCACCCCTTGATTTAATGTGAGGACTCAAAAAAGGTGAAATGGTTCAACTAAGTCAATCTTGAGTTTTTCATATTTTCTGAAAGAGCTATCCTTCTACATTATTATTCAGTTTAGGATCTTAACATGAATGGGAAAGTGTGTTTTTAGCAGTTTTTCTACAACCCTTTTTGGGGGAAGAGTAGAATGATCAGGTATGTCTTAGAGGCCACTTTTCATGTCTTGAAATCCTTTGCACACTCTTCACTTTCAAGTCTAATAACTTTTGAAAGGATGACGCTACTGCTTTGAAAGTTAGCATTAATCATGGACAGAATGTGTTAATAGAACATGCTCAATTTCAGCTTAATCTGAAAATCCCTTCATTGTTGTTGCTCCGGTGGTTTACATCCTGTGTTTTGTCCCTTTGAATGCACGGCTTGGTAAAGATTTTTAAAGCGCTTGAATAGACTGTGTGCTTCAGAGCCTCTTTTCTCAGTTCACACTTTTCAGAGTATGTGCTTTCTGTCCAGTATTTAGGTAGGTTAGGGGAGTCCATTCGAATTGAGTTATACATCATTTTAAAGCTTAGAGTCTGCTCTTTCAGAATCTGCCCTTAACTAAAAATCCATGTCTGGCGACTTTTTGTTGGTTTTGTGATGCAGGGTCACATTTGGTAAATGATGCCTTGACACAAGAATTCATTAATTTGATTACTTCTGTATTCAGGACCCGCTGCTATAAGCATGGCTCGACACTAACTTTTTTGTTAGGTGGCCCGATGGGGCCACCAAAATCCTAAATTTCAAATTTTTGGTGGCCCGAGAGAAAAATTTGGTGTCCCGAAAAAAAACCCAATAAAAACATTAAAAGTCCTGTTTTTTTTAATGAGTCAAATATTTAAGTTTTATGATAGTAATAATTAGAAGCTGTACATATCTACTCATAAATAAACTTCAACAAACTTGCAACACTCACTCTCAGGCACTCATTCGTCCTTTTCATCCATCCTTTTAACAAATTTAACTGCTAATTTCCGGCGCAAAAAGTTACGAATTTATTGACATACTTTTAAAAGATTTTGGTGGCCCGAGGCGGGCCACCAAATTTGCCGTTTTTTTAGATTTGGTGGCCCGACTTTCATTTTTGGTGGCCCCGGGCCACCGGGCCACCGTTAGTGTCGAGCCCTGCTATAAGGGATATGAACTACATGTTGCACTGGCTGTCAGACAGAAGTTCAGTTATGTGATATACTAACATGCAAAATTTCTATGTCTGGGAGGAAGTAAAGTGAATTTCTCTTCATACTTAAAAGTGGCAGAAACGTCAAATTTGGGACTTGCCAGAATGATAAAAGTTTTTTCTCTTTTTCCCAGGGAATGGACATGGATGCTTTCAGCCAGGCGTACCAGAAGTCTTTTGCACCCATCTTGGCAAACCAGCAGGCCTTTGCCAGGGACACCCTGGGGCTGGATCCAGGTGCCAGGGCCTTGGTGGCCAACAGCAGGGTAAGGGGCCCGTGGGCGGCATAAAGGCTTGCATGTCAATGCAATTCCCTCAACCCTCAGTGAGAGAAATGTTGCATCTGCGAATCTGTTACTGAAAAAAAAAAGGCATTGGATTCACTGTCAGTATTGTGATTTTGCCTTGGGCCTGCAGATTTTCTCACAGAGCAAGCAAATTTCATTGGAAAATCTAGGGACATGTGTACCTCACTTTGGCTTTTAGTATAGATTTTATTGATTTGTATTTCAGAGGAGATAATACACATTTAGATAACTAAGTGCATCAGAGTTGAAGAAAAATGTTTCGTAAGTATCATTGTATGTCTGAAGCTTCACTCCCTACTCATCATGAGCAATTCATCCCTTTCGTAATCATCACTTCTTTTAAATGTCATCTTGTTTTACAGGTATATGGACCATTTTCTCCAGGAGAGCTGTTTGAGATGGCAGACTTTGAGCTGATTGAGAAGCTTATCAGCAGTAACTCTGCAACTAATGTGAAAAATAAAGTGAGTACATATCCTTTGTGCTCATGCTGTAATGATATTGTCTATCATTGTCGTCGTAATCATCATTGTCAAATGTTCCTGCACTGTTATTGTCTTGTCAATCATTGTCACCAAATTATCTTCATTGTTATCACCTTGTGTGCTAATGTCATAGTTGTCATTCCTCTCCCCTGTCCAATTTCTAATATCTTCACTTGCTCGTGTTAAAATCATCTGTGATGTCAGGCCTATACTTTTGGACCAGAAAGAAAAC
Organism: Diadema antillarum; assembly: GCF_040938485.1. NCBI lineage: Eukaryota > Metazoa > Echinodermata > Echinoidea > Diadematoida > Diadematidae > Diadema > Diadema antillarum. Next base: position 1,132,774 of record NW_027271090.1, read on the forward strand.
AGTACATATTTTTGAAATAAAAGTGCCATCCCAAATATCACCTGTCTGAAGTGTTTGAAGATTACAGTGATTACCATGTGCTTGCTTATAATTAACTGGAATGAAAAAACAGGAAACAGAAATGTTCTGGTTGTATTATGTTATCATGTTCATGTACATGATGACAGATGTACCAACTCTTAGTTTTCTACAGTATTTTGTGCTCTGTTTTTTGTTAGTTTTTTGTTTGTTTGTTTGTTTTTAGGGGAGGTGCCAAAAATGCTGAAGGTTTCATGGAAACTATTTTTTGTCCCCGCCGAACGAGTTCGAGCAGGGGACTATGAAACGGGCTCCGTACGTGTGTGTGTCCGTGTGTGTGTCCGTGCGTCCGTACGTCCGTGTGTCCGTGTGTGCGTCCGTGTGTGATCAAAATGCTACAAAATGCTACTCCTTCGCCATTTCTAACCCGATTTCGATTCCGTTTGCTTTATGTGATGGCACTAGGTGAGGGCTTCAAAACTTCTGCACAGAATTTTGACCTTTGACTTCTTTGACCTTTGACCTTGATTTTTGACCTATATTGTACATTTTGCTACAAAATGCTACTCCTTCGCCATTTCTAACCAAATTTCGATTCTGTTTGCTTTATGTGATGGCACTAGGTGAGGGCTTCAAAACTTCTACACAGAATTTTGACCTTTGACCTTTGACCTTGATTTTTTACCTATATTGTACATTTTGCTACAAAATGCTACTCCTTTGCCATTTCTAACCCGATTTTGATTCCGTTTGCTTTAAGTGATGGCACTAGGTGAGGGCTTAAAAACTTCTACACAGAATTTTGACCTTTGACTTCTTTGACCTTTGACCTTGATTTTTGACCTAATTGTACATTTTGCTACAAAATGCTACTTCTGGCGGGGACATATATTACGCACCGCGTAATTTCCACTTTTCCTTGTTTTTTCTCAAATTGTATTTCTGCACATGTCTAATGCAGGAAAGGTGAAAATACTTTTTACTATTTTGCCACAAAAATATGCCTTTCCAGCCCTCAGAATACTGCAGTGCTGTATACAAAGTTGGCATCCCTGTAATCATTATAGCCAACATTATTTGTGGTGTCCTTATATTCCATCCTAGCTCCAAAGTAGCCTGGTGAAGGTAGCCAAGGGAGAGAAGAAGGACTCTACCAGTGACCTGGTGATGCGGACGGATGCCCTCCTTGCCTCCAGCAGCCAGTCAGATGCCCGGAAGGACACCCAGTACTGGAAGAAGCAGCATAGGTGGGACTGCATCACTGTTCAGTGGATGATGTTTGTGACAGAGTTTTAGCCACAGATTTTAAGGGATGCTACAGTTTTGGTTGAGATGGGGGATTTCAGGTTTCCATTTTTTTTTATGATGATTTCTTTATGTAATGAGAAACCTCTGGTGAAATATGAAAGAGCTTATAATTATATGAGGAATTCAAAGTTTATTGGATGAAAATTAGTTTTGAAATGGCTGAGATATTCAAAACAAACCAATCCAAATGAAAGGTTGAACCCACCTTTTATTAGGATCAATATACACTGTATGTTTTACTTTGTTTTTGGATATCTCAGCCATTTCAAAACCGATTTGCATCAAATACAGTTTAATTCCTCTTAGAATTGTAGGCTCTTTAATATTTCATAAATATTTTCTAGTTATCTTGCAAAATGTGAAACTCTGAATTCCCCCATATGAACCAAAGCTATACCATTCCTTTAAACCTGAGTGAAATCAGAAAGAAATTCACACAAGTAAAACAAGAACATTTATTTTCTGAAATAGCTTTTAGGCTCTCAATTCAGGAATTAGTTGTAAATTTAGTACTGTAAAATCTGTTATTTTTGCGTAGAGATATTTTCACAAGTGAGGAGGTCACAGTTGCTTCTATGAGAACCTACCTTTCATAATGTCGTGGCTTTAATCGGTGACAAGCGCAGAGTACTGGTGATGTACATAAGGATGTGATGGCCATTCATTGCCATGGGAACTGGTTCCAAACAACCTCATATGGCCCAGGTGTTAATGCATGCACATGGCTCCAACCCAAGCTAAAGCAAAAGATTGTAACATCGTCACTTCAGTATCGGTACTCTGTAATGATACGATATTCATGTGTGAGCCCCATGACACTGCAAAATTAAGTAAGATATGTAATAAGCATCAGCTGTTCATGATTAGCTATCTTTGATTTCTTCATTTTCTTGTCTTTCTTTTTTTTTTTGCCCCCAGCATGATATCTGTAGCCCCCAGGAAGCCAGACGAGCCCAGCTACGACATCGTGGCCGTGCTGGACCCGCTGACCCGAGAGAGCCAGAAGTGGAGTCACCTCCTCCTGATGCTCTCCGAGGCCCTCAACGTCAACATCAACGTCTTCATGAACCCCAAGGCGCAGCTCTCGGAACTGCCGCTCAAGAGGTCAGTGGCCAATTTGATGTCGGAGACGGGGGTCGTTTCTTCATGTTTCACAAAAATGTAGAGTCTTTTGATTTTCAAGGGGGAGGGGGGAGGAAATCATCCACCATTTTTTCATATTTTTGGATTCCTGTTTCAAGATATTTTAGAGGGATTTTTGGAAAGTTGTAACCATTAAACCCTTACGGATTTTTTGGTTTTGCGAAATGTCTCTTTTAAATGTCAGTTTCACATGGTCTTCTTCAGTCCCACATATGCTCATTTATGCTAGGTTTTAGTGGTATGTAAAGTATGGAGTCCTTTGGCAGTTTTCTATTTGTGACATTTAGTATATGCAAGGAAACCATTACATTTTCTCAACAAGTTGTAGGTTGTCAAGATTAGATTTGGTTTCTCAGTTCACATTGTCCGAAGCTCATTCGAAAGATCAATGGATTAAATCCATGAAAATATTGAAACATATACTTTCTTGCATCTAAATGCAAACCAAGAAGGATATTTTATTCAAACAGTAGAGGTTATAATACTAGTACATATATTTGGAAGCTGTTGATTGAGGCCAATTTGTGACCTAACCAGTAGCATCCTCCACAGATGCTCTAGTTCAGAGACCCACTGTCACACAAAAGACACATTTGTGTTTGATGGTAATATTCACAGTCTGGAAAGAGCTTTGTTTTATACTGATTAGCCTCGCAAATTCAAGCTCTTTTTGTTCTTTATTATCAAACAGCTTCTACCGATATGTCTTGGAACCTGAGTTGGCATTCAGAGTTGATAGCAGGTGAGATATACTTTTTCTAATTGTCAGGAAATTCAGTGACTTTCCGAATGCCCAGTGCCATGTTCAGTTTTCTCTCATTTGTGTTTGTTTTTCATTTAAAGAAAAACTTTTGTGATCGCATGTAGAGAACTCCCTAACAGCATGCATAACCTTGGGTAGAAGAAAAACAAAACACAACAACAAACAACAGATTGTTTGCTTTTTCTGTGTCCTGTGTTCTGGACTGCTTCAAGAATGCTGATATTTATCATTGGAACTGAATTGCCATAAGTAATTTCATTTGCATTGTTTTTTGAGCAACTCAGCAGTGTGCTGTCATAAATTGTGTAACTGCGTGTCAAAGATACACAGGGTCATGCTTCTGAAAATGCTATACCTGTTAATGTGGGATACCCCCGAATAGCTGCATGTCACTTCATAGAGATGAAAATTCCTTTTTGTAGTGAGTCACAAGTTTTGTCAACAGACATCATTATTCAAATGGAGCCAAACTCTTGTGCTGTCCATGAAGTCAGCTATGATTGATGAAAAAAAAAAAAACACCCAAAACCTGGTATGTGTGACATATGCATCACTAATGCATTTCTATTTGATGGTAGCTTGACCGCCGGACCTTCGGCCAAGTTCTCGGACATGCCGGCGGACACACTGCTGACCATGAATGTTCTCACACCAGAGAGCTGGCTGGTGGAGTCTGTTAGGACACCCTATGACCTGGACAACATCAAGCTCAGTGAGGTGAGACAGTCAAAGCAGAGATTTTGTCTTATCTCGTATTGTAGCCCTGGTTTTTAAGACTGAGAAAAAATAAGGACTTGTGATGCCTAGGGTAATGAGAAAACCCTTGATAGTAAACAATTGTTCATTGTTTCAGAAAGTTTCAAAGATTTTATTGTGTTCAGTGTAATTTTTTTATGTTTCATGCCTGTTTCATAGTATGATTATGATCTTATTGTAAGATTTACAGGAGAGGCATACATTGCCATCTAAATGCAACTGGAAATCAATGTAGCCATCTCATGAAACCAGGAAATTCATGAAGAAGTTTAGCTTGTAACAGGTTTAAGTACTCACAGCCTTAGAAATGTTTAATAATCTGCCAGTTGTCTGTATGTCGCAGGGTCTAGTTGAACAAAAAGATTTCCATTTGTAACAATGGATGTACAAGTTACTTGTCAAACTCTTTTATCAACATTCACCTATTCATCCCCTCCCCCTCCCCCCCCCCCCCAAATAAAAGAAATGAAGAGACAAGAAACTCTCATTGCATCTGTGTTTCTCTTTTGCGGCAGGTCAGCGGCAGCATTCACGCCGAGTACGAGTTGGAGTACTTGCTGCTCGAAGGCCACTGCTTCGAGCAGAACACTGGTCAGCCACCTCGCGGCCTTCAGTTCACCCTGGGGACCGCTGCCAACCCAGTCATGGTGGACACCATAGTCATGGCAAACTTGGTGAGTGGGAGATAGTGGCTCGAGAGATTCTGACTTTGACAAGTGACAGGGATGATCAAGATTGTAATTTTGATGATGAGGACGTATGATGAGGTTGTGAAGATGATGATGATGATGATAACGACAATTACGTTAATGATTTTGTAAAGATGGCTATATAGTCAAGAATAAAATTGATAAGTAAAACTGTAACAATGACAAAAGTGGTGGTCATGATGATGGTGATGGTGATGATGTTGACGTTGATGTTGATGTTGATGATTTTGATGTTGATGTTGATGTTGATGTTGATGTTGATGTTGATGATGTTGATGATGATGTTGATGTTGATGTTGATGTTGATGTTGATGTTGATGATGGTGTTGATGTTGATGTTGATGATTTGATTTGATGTTGATGTTGATGTTGATGTTGATGATGTTGATGTTAATGATGTTGATGTTGATGTTAATGTTGATGTTGATGTTAATGATGTTGATGTTGATGTTGATGATGTTGATGTTGATGTTGATGTTGATGTTGATGTTGATGTTGATGTTGATGTTGATAGTGACAGTTGAGTAGTAATAATGTTGGTGGTGTTTGCCAAAGATGATGATACAGTTTGTGTTTCACACATTAAGGTGATGGCACAAAGCTGCATGTCCATCTGACTGAGTGCTATATCCAACACATAGGTCTTTCATTCCTTCTGTTTATTCCCTGACAGGGCTACTTGCAACTTAAGGCCAACCCAGGGGCGTGGATGCTGAGACTTCGTCAGGGGCGATCAGCAGATATATATGAAGTGGCAAGGTAAGAGATTGTACTCTAGAACCTTCATTTCTCTTTCATCTTGATTTTCTCCTGTAAATTGAGAAGTGATTCAGTGTAACTGGTAGTTTACCTTTCATAGTAATTTGTATGTGTGTGTGTGTGTGTACAGTGTTTGTGTGTTTATCAGTTCTGTTAAAGAGCAGACTCATTTTGATTTTGATTTCTCAGTATTATTATGCAATGAGGGATACCCCTAAAACAAGTGGAATTTTACAATCATCTATTTCCATATGAGGGAGGGACAGAGCTACTGTCTTCAATTTTAATAGATGAAAGTAGGAGTAACAGGACTGCAGGCACTCAAGTATAGCCAGGTATAATACAGATCAAATTACCACATCATCGATTTACGGGATGGCATACACGCAAAGTTCATGTGTTTTATTCCAAACATATATCCCCTGCTGTTTACATCCAAAAGAGCACACCCCATTTGACCCAGGATGGTCACTTTCGTGATCAGGGGGGTGTTTCATCAACATTTGTCAGCACTGACAATTTCAGCAAAATCCTTGGTTTTGATTGGCCGAGATGCTCTGGTCACTGACTGTTACTATGGTGATTCAAGTTGTCAGCGCTGACAAACGTTGATGAAACACTCCCCAGAAGAGAGGTTCTGTTGTTTGAAGAGCATGTTAGGCAAGGTTATGCTACGGGAAACTATGCGTAATTTCACTATGAGGTATTTCTTCACATAGTTCGAGCAGTGTGACAACAAACTTCACAAGAAGTTACCAGCATGCACTTCAGAAGTTTCTCACTTCTCATGAGACTACACATAGCTTTGTGTAGTGTGAGAGCACGCGGCTAAAACTTCAAGAAGTTTGTGACGTGACACAGAGCCTTTTATGTGTATGCACATTGTGCATTCATTTGTATGCTGCTGCGCATTTGAATTTCTTTCTTGTAAGAGGCCAAATGCAAAACTGTGGGGAGTTTTGCATGACTGAAACTACGCGTTGGTAGTTTGAGTGTGTGTTCAAACTTCAGAACGTTATAGGTAAGCAAACTATGTGTAGTTTCGCATATTGTGACCGCGGCTGTTCAATGGTAGCAAGGTCTGCAAGTTACGGGCATGTTAAAAATGCCAGAAACTCAATTCTTTTCTCACCCCAGTCATGAGGGCACTGACTCAACAGAAGGCAGCGATGAGGTGCAGGTTGTCATGGACAGCTTCAAGGCCAAAATAGTTAGACTGAAGGTAAGCCAGTTGTATCTATGCTTTTCAGACTCCAAAGGGTGGAATTCACTGAAGGATTTTAAACCTAGTCCATGAATCATGCATATTTTGATTTAATATAAAGAAAATACTAAGAAAAATCAAGATATTTTCACTTTTCTAGCATAATGAAAGAGCACTTGACTTACCTCTTTCAGAGAGCAGAGGAATTATATCACCCTTATATCAGTGACAAGTCAAAGGAATTTATATTTTTGTAAAAAAAAATAAAACACAAAACAAATAAAACTTTGTGGAGTTCTCTGTCCAATAATAGGGATCAGGATGATTGCCGCTAGGTAATCTCCATTCACTAAGACTCCTGTCATTTGTGCTCATGGGCAATGAAAGCACAGTAGGGGTAGAAATGTCTTTTCTCAGTATGGCCCTAATGGTGAGCTTCATAGTCAAAAAGTTCGAGGAGTAATGTAACTCTGGTGAATCAAATTAGCAATCAAGCATGTCAAACATTCATTGTCAATGGTAGGAGTTCATTAAAAAATCAAGATGTCAAATTTCAATCGGGTCACATGTGAAACGTCAAATTTCAATTGGTGATGGGTAGCATTTTAGATTTCAGTTAAGTGGCAGGTGGAATGTCAATTTTCAAAGAGGGGACAGTTGAAATGTCAGATTTCAATATCAAATTTCAAAGTTGTGACAGGTGAAATGTCAAATTTCAATGAGTGACAGGTGGAATGTCAAATTTCAATGGATGACAGGTGAAATGTCTAATTTCAATGGGTGACAGGTGAAATGTCAAATTTCAAAGGGGTGACAAGTGAAATGTAAAATTTCAATGAGTGACAGGTGGAATGTCAAATTTCAACGGATGACAGGTGAAATGTCAAATTTCAATGGGTGACAGGTGAAATGTCAAATTTCAAAGGGGTGACAGGTGAAATGTCAAATTTCAATGGGTGACAGGTGGAATGTCAAATTTCAATGAGTGACAGGTGAAATGTCAAATTTCAATGGGTGACAGGTGAAATGTCAAATTTCAAAGGGGTGACAGGTGGAATGTCAAATTTCAATGAGTGACAGGTGAAATGTCAGATATCAATGGGTGACAGGTGGAATGCCAAATTTCAATGGGTGACAGGTGGAATGTCAAATTTCAATGGGTGACAGGTGGAATGTCAAATTTCAATGGGTGACAGGTGGAATGTCAAATTTCAATGGGTGACATATGGAATGTCAAATTTCAATGGGTGACAGGTGGAATGTCAAATTTCAATGGGTGACATATGGAATGTCAAATTTCAATGGGTGACAGGTGGAATGTCAAATTTCAAAGGGGTGACAGGTGGAATGTCAAATTTCAATGGGTGACTGGTGAAATGTCAAATTTTAATTGAATAACAGGTGAAAAAGAAGCCAGACATGCAGCACGAGGACCTGCTCTCCAGTGACTCAGGGAAGAATGGCCAAAATGGGGGTGGCGGCGGAGGAATCTGGGACTCCATCTCCAGCTCCATCTCGGGACTGACTGGCAGCGGCAAGACAAAAGAGGGCGCCGATGCAGGCGGCGACAGGGACAGCCAGATCAACATCTTCTCGCTGGCCTCAGGGCACCTTTACGAAAGACTCCTCAGGTAGGAATCTCATTTGTTCAGGAGAGTTGTATGGTGCATTATGTGCCATATGAAAGAGCGCCCTCCCTTGGACGCATAGCTCCATTACGTATGAGGGCAATTTCTCCTATCACATATAAGGCCAAAAAAAAAAAATTGTTGCATTGGCGTAACATGAGATTTTCAAATAGGGTCGGTCGGGCGGATTTTTTTTTTTTTTTTTTTTTTTTTTTTTTTGCTACTTGCATTTTACGTGTAAAACTTGTGCTCAGCTCAGTAAACAGTTACAACTGCTGCACCGAATGTGCTGTGTTCATCTATTCTACAAATCATTTATGAGGCCGATATTACTGGAATTATACCCCTTCACAGAATTTAAAGATGTTGAAATCCCTATCCTGAATGTTTTCACTTCATATTTTACTACTTTGACTTAGATAAGATAGATGCAAATTGACCCATATGTACGATCTTTTCATCGCACACGGCGATCTCTATTACAGTCCCACATATACAGATTCGTGTAAGTTCTCCACACAAGAAACCTATGGCAAAACTGTGCACAATACATCGCAGTCTGAATGCTACGTATACACTGAATAAATCTTGTTAGAGTACGTGTCCGTGTTGGAAACAGATGACGTACTGATCAAGGAAGGCTTATGCGAGGCGCTAGATCTCTCCCTCGTACATCCGATATCCCCAGAGCCGTTTCCACTTCCGGGTTTGTGCGATCGCGATCGCAATCAACAAGATATTTGATATCGATAGCAAAAAAAAATAATAAAAAAACATGGGGTCAGCGGAATTTTTAGGGTCGGGTGGGTTACGCCAATGCAACAATTTTTTTTTTTTGGCCTAACTGTAAACACCCAAAATGGCAGCAGCACTGTTTAATGTCCGTAACATTGTGTTGAAGATGAGCACAACAAGAGCTTTATTTGATTGTAGAGAAAAAACAGGGAGCACTATCTCTGTCTCCAAACTACCAGAGGTTTGGAGATTTTCTCAGCATTTGTATCAAGTTGTAAGCCATGAAAAAAATGCTTTTATCTTGTGAACTGATGATGTTTTAGTCATAATAAAAAGGGAAAATTAGATGCGATTGCTACATATACTTTCTGTCCGTGCCTGCTACACAGTAACTACACATTACCGGAAGTATACAAGTCAACACCTATGTAGGTTATATGTCTGTCAAGCCAGTTTTGCTCATTCTCGTGGGTGCCTGCATGCTGGGTTGAGTGGCTGTGGTAACAATTGTCAAATAACTGCCTGATGCAAAAGGCTTCATTCGGTGTTCTCTCTTAATTTTGCAGAATCATGATGCTGAGTGTTCTGAAGCACACCAAGTCACCGGTCAAGTTCTGGTTCCTCAAGAACTACCTCTCACCCACATTCAAGGTCAGTCAGTGGTCAGAGTCGAAGTGAATGAGACCTGTCTGGCTACTCTGAAGTAGATTTTTAACTGTACCAAAAAGGCCAGCCACAATTCTGTTAACCCTAACTTACCTGGGCTATTTAGCAAGTTTGAATTCCTGGGGGGGGGGGGGGGGGGGGGGGGGGGGGGGGGGGCATTATGGCCCCCCCCCCCTTCAGATCTTGGCCGTTGATCGCGCGATCGCCGCAAAATTTTGCATGAACATGAAGCCGGATGTAATCTACAAGACTGTTAAGTTAAATTTTCAAAAAAATCTGCATTTTTGTCCCCGCCGAACGAGTTCGAGCAGGGGACTATGAAACGGGCTCCGTACGTGTGTGTGTCTGTGTGTCCGTGTGTCCGTGTGTCCGTGTGTCCGTCTGTCCGTCTGTCCGTCTGTCCGTGCGTCCGTGTGTGATCAAAATGTTCAAAATGCTACTCCTTCGCCATTTCTAACCCGATTTTGATTCTGTTTGCTTTATATGATAGCACTACATGGGAGCTTTGAAACTTCTATACAGAATTTCAGTTGTGACCTTTGACCTTGACCTTTGACCTATATTGTACATTTTGCTTCAAAATGCTACTCCTTCGCCATTTCTAACCCGATTTTGATTCCGTTTGCTTTATATGATGGCACTAGGTGAGGGCTTCAAAACTTCTACACAGAATTTTGACCTTTGACTTCTTTGACCTTTGACCTTGATTTTTGACCTATATTGGACATTGCCTACAAAATGCTACTCCTTCGCCATTTCTAACCAGATTTCGATTCCGTTTGCTTTATGTGATGGCACTAGGTGAGGGCTTCAAAACTTCTACACAGAATTTTGACCTTTGACTTCTTTGACCTTTGACCTTGATTTTTGACCTATATTTTACATTTTGCTACAAAATGCTACTCCTTCGCCATTTGTTACCCGATTTAAATTCCGTTTGCTTTAAGTGATGGCACTAAGTGAGGGCTTCAAAATTTCTACACAGAATTTTGACCTTTGACTTCTTTGACCTTTGACCTTGATTTTTGACCTGTATTGTACATTTTGCTACCAAATGCTACTCCTTCGCCATTTCTAACCCGATTTCGATTCCGTTTGCTTTATGTGATGGAACTAGGTGAGGGCTTCAAAACTTCTACACAGAATTTTGACCTTTGACTTCTTTGACCTTTGACCTTGATTTTTTTAACCTATATTGTACATTGGCTACAAAATGCTACTCCTTCGCCATTTCTAACCCGATTTCGATTTCGTTTGCTTTATATGATGGCACTAGGTGAGGGCTTCAAAACTTCTACATAGAATTTTGACCCTTGACTTCTTTCACCTTTGACCTTGATCTTTTTACCTATATTGTACATTTTGCTACTAAATGCTACTTCCGGCGGGGACATATTTTACGCACCGCGTAATTTCTACTTTTCCTTGTCTATTTTGAATTGATTAATTATGCAAATATATGCAAAAAACCTCATTTTCGTTTGTAATTGGCTTATAAAAGCTTATGGAATGCTGATTTTTGGTGTAAATATTCCTAGTGACATTCCGAACATTTGTGCGTAAAAAAAAATTCAGTATCAAAATTGATTTTGTTTTATCATTTTTTAATGTATTTCGTTGTTTTTTCGAACTTTTGTTTTTGTTGCTTTTTTCAGCAGAATTTGTCATACACATCTTTAGAAGCATAATTATACTAAAATAAGTTTATTTCAGCTATCAAAATTAAAAATATGAATCTTTATATGAATTAATTGAAAAAACACAATTTATATTGACTTTGTACACAAAATCACGTTTTTGAGCAATTTTGGGGTTGACGAAAATTTTTTTAAGGGGCGTGGCTTCGGAACGGTATGCCCGGGCGCGACAAATTTGGTCTCAAAAGTTGCGCGAGACTTGAAAGTAAAAAGTCAGCGAGCGGCGCTGTCAAAAAATTTTGCGCGGCGAAATGGTTGCTGTTATATTGTCCCCTTGGAAACAAGTGAACCAAGAGCAGGCAAATAGTCAGTATAGTGCCCCCTTAATGTCAGAACCTCCAAGGGTTGCAGACCATAAAGAGTAGCTGTTGTTGTGGATTTGTAATTGTTAAACCTTTGAGGATCATTCACTACATCAAAATGCTATTTACATTGTACATTATCCAAGTTGCCATCCAGATGGTAATACGAGAGTCAATGCTCCCACACCTCATTTGAGCAGTGCTGCATTGCATTTTACAGAGAAATATTACCTTTATGCTTGAAGAATATGTTGCCAATTTTAGAATCAATAATGTAATGATTTAGAAACTTATAATTCCTCAGCCAGCTCACAAAATGTTATATGACCAAAACAGAGTTACAAATGAAAAAAAAGAGAGAAATTTTCTCATTCTACTTTGTGATTTACCAGGGACGAAAAGTAAGCAATTAAAAAAAAAAAAAAAAAAAAAAAAAAAAAACAGGACGAACGACAGAAACATGTTTTCTGTGACTCGGTGGGCTAAAGGGTAGAATATAAGACAAAAGTTACTTCTATCATTTTTTAGCAAAAAAGACAAAAAAATACTGGAAAGCCTCTTTACAAATAAGTCCTAAACTATGCATTTATTGTCCAGTCTTTTGGTGTGTTGCCCTTTCAAATACAGCTAATATTGCTTAGTGCTCATGAAATTGTACAGGTACAATAAGGAATGATTTATAAGATAATTTTACGTTTTTGTCTTCACTCTTGTAGTTGTACAAAGTATGATATTTTCATTAGTGTGTTTGAGACTGACACATACTCATTTGGAATCTGATTTCTGTATGTGAACAGGAAAGCATTCCACACATGGCCAAGGAGTATAACTTTGAGTACGAACTGGTCCAGTATAAATGGCCGCGATGGCTACATCAGCAGACAGAGAAACAAAGGGTCATTTGGGGGTGAGTAAATATGCCTCTTTTATCCATTTATGCATGCTCAACCATCCACAGTTCTTGATAACATTTTTTCTCAAAAAATTCATATGAACTGGCATGTTGAAATTTAGACCCTATTGTTTATGGTGATGCTGCTCACAGTGTTCCACCTTTTGTAGGATCAAGGGTCATATTTTAGTAGGTATTTTGCATGCACACTGCAGATGGCATTTAGTGATGACTGTTGTTGAAATTGTGGTTCTCTAGTGTACGATAGTCAAGTCTAGACTCCTGCTGTTTTTTGTATATTTTTTTTTAAGCTGCTGCCCTTGGAATTCCATGTTTTATAGGGTCAAAGGTCATAATGAGGTTGCTGACTTGTATATACTCTACTGATCACACCTTTTTACCGTTTTTCTTTTTTTCTGTGGTATGCAGGCCCATAGTTGTGTACTGTTAACCCCTATAGTTTAACTATCAGGGGGATACACTTCTGTTACATGGCAATGGATATTTCTATTATTACGGCAAAAGGGTGTATCTGCAGACATGCCCTTCTGCCAAATCTCTTTACCAATGTCATTGTGTAAATACAGGGGTGTATCTACAGAAATGCCTTCTTTTTTTATGCCTCCGCAACGAAGTGGCCGGAGGCATTATGTTTTCGGGTCGTCCGTCCGTCCGTCCGTCCGTCCGTACATCCGTACGTCCGTCCGTCCCGTTTTGTTTTTGTCGATATCTCAAGAACCGTGTGGTGGTTTTACATCAAACTTGGTTTGAGGGTATATCCTTGGGGGATAATACTTTGTGTGGATTTTAGGGTCACAGGGTCAAAGGTCAAAGGTCACAGGTTATTTTGTGGAAAAAAAAAATTGAAATTTCATGTTTTTCTCCATATCTCGCAAATGGTTCAAGGTATCTTCATGGAACTTAGTATATATGCTTGTACCGATGGGCAGTGATTATCTAGGGAAGTTGGGGGTCATGGGTCAAAGGTCAGGGGTCAAAGGTCAAGGTCAACTCCTCAAAATATCACTACTTTCCTTATATTTATGCAATGAATGAAGGTTTTTTGTTTTTTTTAATTTGATGTATACATGTATTACCCAATATATATTCTGTGGGAAGTTTCTTGCCAAAAGGTCAAAGGTCAAAAGGTCAAAGGTCAAGTGAAAGTGCTGAATTGCACTTTTTCCTCCATATCTCAAAAGTAACTCACTTATAGGTATCATCATGAAACTTACATATTTATGCATGTTCAACCTAACAGTGATTCTCTTTGGAACTGTGAGGTCAAAGGTCAAAGGCCAGGTTTAGATAATGCTATTTTCCCATTTGATACTGAAATTATACTTTTTCTCAATACCTTGAAAACTTACTCAATGCATAAACTTATAAAAGGGTCAAAAGTCAAGTAAAAATCATCAGTTCCCCAAATACCTGCACTCTGACATTTTAATCATTCATCCAATTGAACCTAGTTCTAGGAAAGTGAACATTCAGCACATTTGTGTCAAACCTGTCATTTTAATATTTTGCCAATTGTTTGAAACTGTCATCACACATTGTCAAGACATTGTACTATAGACCTATTAGGAGAACCATGCATTATGGCGGAGGCATATCAGTCGCCGTAGCGATATATCTAGTTTTTCTTTTTCTTTTTTTGCTGTGTCATGAGGGAGATAATTGCTTTAAAATAGTAGGTATAACCCTGAATATCTTGAAAACAAAAGCTAATGAAAATTTCAAGGCTCACAGCCTGCAATGTACCAAATGGGAAAAAAAGGTATTTTTTACCCTCAGATCCTGGTAGCAAACCACGGCCAAATTATGTCATGCATGTGTTCTCTCCCTCAGCTACAAGATCCTCTTCCTTGATGTCCTCTTCCCGCTCAACATCAAGAAGATCATCTTCGTCGACGCCGATCAGATCGTCAGAGCCGACATGCAGGAGCTGGCTGACTTTGACCTGAAAGGGGCGCCTTATGGCTACGTGCCGTTCTGCGACAGCCGGCGAGAAATGGACGGATTCCGCTTCTGGAAGTCAGGTTACTGGGCAAACCATTTAGCGGGAAGAAAATACCACATTAGGTAAGGATTGAGGCCATTGCCAAATTTGCTGTGTTGCAATCAATGTGTTTGTAAATGAAGAGTTTGTTCGTAAAAACCGATAAGTCCATATTTGCCAAATGGAGATATTTGTGAATAAAGGTCAAGAAAACTAAAGAGAATAATGAGAAAATTTTTGCTTCTTTTGACCATAACTTCGAAAATGTACCTTTATATGTAGTGACCTATATATTATTAAAAAGGTATTATTTTGTACTTTATGACAGAGACCGTACTTCAATATCTTAAAAAATGGACTTATTGGTTTTTGCGAACAAACTCTTCAACTATTATACTAAAAGTGCAATCCCCACATCATGTTCAAGAGAACTTTGATAGATGAGAAAAATCAGACAAGCAGAATGATCAAAGTTTTATCAACATTGGACGTCGATTAAGAGAGTTATAGAATTTCGAATTTTCACATGTTTTTTACTTTGATAGTGATAGTGATTGCAACCACACATGCCAGTTAAAAAGTGGCGATGATTTACATCACTTAACAACTTTCCTGGTGGTTTAAATACAAATTCTTTCCAGAAATCACGTAAGCCTACTGTGTAGCAACTACATTGTAGAACTTTTCTGAAGTTATTGCAAGACTACATTATAATCTGCTGCTGAGAATGCAACTTATTCTGCTTTTTTTTTTGATTTAGAAAAAAAATAGTGAAGATATATGTACATTGTCATTAATTTCATTATTTTTCTAAAAAGAATTCTTTCAATACTTTGTACTATCATGTGACTAAAATATCAGACATTTGATTAAATTTCTATCTAGACAGATTACCAGCTGGTTAACTTTAGTATGCATTTTACAATTGGTTTCCATTGGCTCACCAGAATATTTTTGAATTGAATGTGTGTGACTGGACAATTCTTGCAGCTGTGTATCAGGTTTATCCAAAGACGTATTTTCCCTCATCTTTCCTTCTAGCGCCCTCTATGTCGTGGACCTGGTGAAGTTCCGCAAAATAGCGGCAGGTGATCGGCTGAGAGGGCAGTACCAGGCACTGAGTCAGGATCCAAACAGTTTAGCTAATCTTGACCAGGTAAGAGAATCAATCTTGGTGCATCATCCAAACAAATATTTAGTGTGTGATTAACAATCCATACATGCTGTCAACCTTTCGTAAATTATTTTCATATCGATCTTCAAACAAAACAAAGCAAAAAAAAAAATACAATGAAGGCGTACAGTTCTCACCTCTTTGCCATGGCCAATGTGGAATAGTATTTGTATCTAAGACCATTGTGAAAAATACAATTTGCTGTTGTTGTACAGAATTGAGAAGTTAACATGAGCAAGGTTCTCTGAATATTAATCTAATATTGTCCAACTTTGCTCAGGGAAAGAAATTAGAAACAATAAGGGGACACTAAAAAACATGTCACGTCACATCATAATTTTCTGTTCTCTGTCAAAACTGGCGAGAATTCCATTTTCCTGCTGTGTAAAGCATGATATTGTTCCTGGCTGAATTACATAAAAATGATGATCAGTTAGATATATTGGAATTAGAGACTGGGACTCTGTGACTACAAATCCTTTTCTCCTGTACGTGTATAGGACCTGCCAAACAACATGATCCACCAGGTGGCGATAAGAAGTCTACCACAGGAGTGGCTGTACTGTGAGACATGGTGCCATGAATCAGAGAGACCTAGAGCCAAAACTATAGACTTGGTGAGCATCATCTTGTATACTGTTAACCCTTTCACACCTGAGCTGCCTGTGGCCCCTCCCCCCTCCCCCCCCCCCCCCCCAGAAATTGCTAAATCCCTTTTAGCCACCCTTAACCCACTAAGTGCCAGGGACTTTTGAAAGTGTGTACTCTGCTGTGGGGATTTCTGTGCAATCAGCTCAAAGCACAAAAAGTGTCAAAGGGCAATTCTAGACCAGGTTAAAGTGTCAAAGGGCAATTCTAAACCAGATTAATGTTAGCCTGAAAAGAAGGAGTAAAATCTTATAAGCACGATAGTGAAAATTTGATCAAAATCGAATGAAAATTAACAAAGTCATGAAATTATGGAGCCTTGCTTATTTTTGCCCAACAATTTTCGTACGGTTGATATGAATATGCAAATGAGTGAGCTCAGATGTTGTCACCTCACGAGTTTCCATTGTTTGTGTACAAAAACTGACCAAAATTCAATATTTCAGCAGTTAAAGGTATTATTTACAATTTGCTAGTGATTTGCAAGTGATGGAAACAACCAATGTAAAAATGTTAATCAGTATGATCAGTGTTAAGTACATGTATTGTTAGATATACAAAACGTGAACGATGGTTGATAAAATCGCTTTTAGAACAAGCCATCTACATGTACGTGTACTCTCACCACCCCTCAAAAAAATGAAAAAAACAGAACAAAACAAAAAACATGCAACCAAGGAAGAAAATGTTGGCCTACAACTTTCTTTTGCAGTGCAATTTTATAAATTACAATGTACTGTACTTGAGCTCAGCAGTGTGTAGTGTTTAAATGATGTATTTTTCAGCTTTAATTTGTCTTTTTACCTCTTTTTTTTTTTCCAGTGCAATAATCCTCTTACCAAGGAACCTAAATTAAAGGCTGCAGTAAGGATAGCTCCAGAGTGGGTTGACTACGATAACGAAATAAAAAATCTACTCGAGAGGATAGCAAATGATACATCAGAAGATGAAACATCAGAGAACATTAAAGGTGAGTAATTGGGATTTTGAAACAAAAGATTTGATGTGCCTTGTAGAGAGAGTAAGAACTGCTACCCACCTTGAATGCACAAACTGTAAAAGTGGATATTTTCTCATGAGAATTTTTTTTTTCGCACTCTGCTGATTAAGATGAAATTAAAATTTGTTTTATTCCCAGAATCAAGACTACATAGTGGTATAAATATCAAGCAAAAATATTTGTGTGCTTCTATTTTCTGTGAAAAAATTTCAGACCCACGATTTTTTTTTTGTGTGTGTTGTTGCGTATACATGCAAACATGAATCTTGAATATAATACCACTGTAGGTGGTAGATGCATACATTTTTCATGTTTGTCATTATGTGATAGACATGAAATGTTAGAATTAACACAAAACAAAAATAGTGAAACTGTTTCAAGACTAAAATGTTTGCATAATTCCTATCTGTGCACAAGTAGAGAGAGAGAGAATGAAAACACAAAGAAAGAATTAAAGCTGAGATGCGACTCCATGAACTCAAACCATTTTTTAAATGCAGTATGAAGTATTTAGACATCCATTTATAGCCAGATGCACGAGAAGTGAAATATAACTGTATATGACCAGAAATACCCGAATTCATTAATGAAATAACTCTATAGTAGGAAAAGCTCGGTGAATTTCTGTAACGCCATGTATGCCAGCTGTGCATGATTGCTGCATTTGTTTTTCTTTGTCTCTTGATTTCTTTCTTTTTCAGACGAACACACAGAATTATGATGACAGCTGTCCGTCTCTGTGATGATTGTACAGTAGTACGATATTGTAAATAGTGGGAATTATTTTAGTATGTTGGGAAAAAGTGAAAAATTATTTAAAAAAAGACAAATTGCAAAGGTTCTAATGATTGACCACTGGCTTTTGAAGGCATGCAGCAAAAGTGGATTAATTTTTCTTACTCAGATAAAAAAGGTGAGTTTTACACGTGTATGTGTGATTAATTTTGCTGATAGTCAACGCA
Organism: Diadema antillarum; assembly: GCF_040938485.1. Lineage (NCBI taxonomy): Eukaryota > Metazoa > Echinodermata > Echinoidea > Diadematoida > Diadematidae > Diadema > Diadema antillarum. The sequence continues at coordinate 1,151,141 of NW_027271090.1, forward strand.
GTGCTGATGATGGAACAAATCTGCATGGACGAAATACAGTATACACAGAACATTTGCATCATATTTGTACACCTGCATCAAAATGTGCAGAATGCACAAAAATTTCACGCTGGGAAATATTCCACCCTGGCAGTACGAGCCTGTATGAATGTCATATTTAACATCGGCATCTTTCCTTGCACTTTTGTGCCATGCTGACGTTCTCTGTTGACAAGTCTGCACTAGCCACGAGAACGCATGTAGATAAACCATCCAACAGTTAGCAGTAAAGTGCAGTGAGATACACAAATCCTTGTGTAAAGAGCTTGCGGTCATTATTCAGATAATGTTTGAATGCTTGACCAGCCAAATCTTCAAGAATCTTTGATAAATGCTGTACAGGTCAGCGTCAGATTTTTGTAAACATGAATAATTTGTTTGATTCTTTGTCTCTTAGTCTTGGGACTCCTATTTCATTCAAAAATAGAATTGTTGTGTGTTCTTTATGGCCATAACTGTACTAGGGTTTTAGAATGCAATTTAAATGAATTGCATTGACCAGCAAAATTGTTATCATGTCCATGATATAGATATTCACAAGAATTGTCCTCTTCTTTTTTTTTCTCACCTCATCATTTATCTTTAAGCTTAACATCATTTTTTAAATATGATGCTTTTAAGATATTACATCGAAAATTGATGTCAATATCACCTAGTTAGACGTCATATTAGTAGTAACTTTATTTATTTCACTTTTCTCTCTCTCTCTCTCTCACATATATATTTCTCTTCCTGTGCAATTTAATTGCTGTGACAATTTCTGTTTGAGAGGAACAAGAAAACAATCAATTTATACGGATGGAATTAGTATTCCTATCCACTGGGCCAACCTATATTTTATGTAAATGAGATCAGCTAAAAAACTTGTATTTAGAAGAAGCCGTCGTGGTGAAGTTGATTGGAATTAAATCTCAGTGTGTGAGTGTATTCAGTGAGTGTACAGTTGCAGTGTCAGTGCCAACTCCAAATGAATTTATCTCATCAAGTCCACAAAATGACTTATTTCTGTGATGTGATATTGTATCTTCCTCATCACAATTGTCATTAATTATTGCTAGTACAGTATTTCATAAAGTAGACAAAAAACTTCTCTCTCATTCACTTGAACCCTGTTTTTTTTTCCCCAACATGCCATTACCTTTTTCTGTTTCATCATTGTTAAAGGCCTGACTCACAAAGTTTATAACTGGTCCTTATATTGGCAACCCATTTTTGGAAGATAAGTACAAATTGGCAAATTTTTGCGAGTGCATATTTATACTTATGTAAAGTCTATGGCAGCTTTTACATTTCCGCAGCTAATTCAATGATTCTGTTTCCCAGTAATACTATTTTCTTTTTATATAATATGACATTTTCTATCAGTTATAGTCTCAGTGGTTAAATCATACACATGCAAGGTATTTCACACATCTCAGCATCTTTGTGTGGTAGCAGAAGCAATGAAGGAAATGTCCTCCAAGGGCCCATTGTATTTCACACATCTGGTACAAATGTGTTTCTGCGCATGACTTTGCAATTGCATTTCTCTCTCATGCAGCACATACTACATGTACTTCTATTTGGTGCAATTCTGTATCTTGTGTAATGCAGGAAGAACTTGGCGATGTGTATACTTCGTATGTGCGAAATGCCAACAACTCGCGCTCGTTGATTAATGTTTTTCAAGGCGATGAGAACGAGAATCATTTTTGTAGTGGAAAAATCCTGTACTTTGTATTTTGTAATAATATTCCATATTACGGAGATGTTGTATATCTGCATCAATAGCGTAGTTAGTCCATGGAGTGATGTTTAGTTGAAACTGCACTACTCGACTAGGCCAGTTTGCATTAATTTTAACTCTTTTTTTTACCTTGGACTCTGTAACCTCTTCTTCGCTTATTATATTGTAACTCCCCTCTCAGTACTTTCCAGTTTTTGCAACTCTTTAAGCAGAATGACATTATTTTTGTCTTAAAGTAGAGTTTGTTGCAATCTTATTTACAAACAGATTAGGGATAAGAATTAGAAGTATGATTGTACATTGTATTCATGAGATTTGTTTACTGTGGAAATGTAGATATATTTCAACTACAACTTCAGTCGAACAGTGTTTTGGAATTTGAAGCTCTTCAAATCTTTTGAAGCATGCTTTTATTTCATTTGATTTATTGACATAGTGTGCATAAATACCACCACTGTATCTCCTGAATGCTCGATCACATCTAAACTTGAAAATCTGTATTATTCTCGGCTCATTTTTTATCTGCATCTTCACACTCTTTTTGTAAGTTTTGAAGAAAGAAAGAAAAAAAACACACACACATGCATAATAGAGTTGATTTATTTTGTGTTAATATGACTGGAAAGCTTAAAAGGATGGTATAGTTTTGGTTGAGATGGGTATTCAGATTTTTGCAAGATAATTAGAAACCAAATATATGAAACATTGCAGAACATACAATGCTAAGAGGAATTCAAAGTTTATTTGATGAAAATCGATTTTTAAATGGCTGAGATATCTAAAAACAAAGAGTCCTAATAAAAGGTGTGACCCACCTTTTTATAAGGACAAGTTTGTTTTACTTTGTTTTACTTTGTTTTTGGTATCTCAGCCATTTTAAAACCAATTTTCTCCAAATAAATTGTGAATACCTCTTAGCATTGTATGCTCTTTGATATTTCATATAAGTGGTTTCTAATCATCTCGCAAAAAGTTAAATCCTCGATCTCAATCTTAACCAAACTAACATCCCTTTGACACACATAATGATGATGGATCGCATTGTTCTGTTCTTCAGTTACCAACATTTACAATTAAATGTGTCTTCCAGTTACATGAACGGAAAAACAGTTTAAAATGGCATTGTCTATATGGCCTGGATGTAATAAAATAGTCTTATTTGTTACGTGACTGTAACAGCACCAGGCTGTTGTGTTTTTGTATTGTTTTATCCTATCAATCGTACATAGAATATGTTAATGGTTTTTCCAAGCCCTTTGGAAGTAACTACTTTCGTCAATACTGTGAGGATGTATCAAAGAATAATTAAAGATTGACACAAACATATTAGTGCCTTCAGTATTCCGCTAATAGACACAATGTTAACGTAAGTAAACAACAGATCAAAGCAATGCACTGTGAATAGGGAGTGTGTTATTGAATGATGGCGTCCTAGGTCCTACGTACATTTTGTATGATCCTGTAGATCTGTGAAAACAGTCTCCCGGTCGACCCCCGTGTTTCACCCATTAATGAAATATAAATCATTATAAAGATTAAATAAAGAACGTCTATAAAACTACATGAACTGCATCCTTTCTATAATGATACATGTATATGATTTAAAGCAGAAGAGGCGTTTTATTTTCTTCATACAAAGTTTTGCAACAATGATATTGTTGCTTGTTGTATACCGGTAAAGCAGTTATGAAAATTCTTGCAAGACACAAAGCTGTGGTAGGATATCGTTGTTTACCACAAAACAGGTATTAGCAGATCATTTCATATTTCATTTGTATATCAAAATATGCGTCGAGTATGTTTTCATCGGATTTATATTTATATTAATCAAAAGGGTACTTCGCAACGGTGTGTGAAGGTTAAAACATGGCCAGTTCTCTCCTATCATGGTGTGATGTTGATTACGTTGTACGTGCATTCCGAGGTAAGAGACTGAGGGACTTAATCAGCATTGTGTAAAATAGAAATACAATGTGCACAGGCGTGACACGCACAAAATGTCTGAAGAAATGTACAACGCACGTGTTTTTCATTCTCAGACGATGGAACAATGACGATTAAAATTTTGAGATGAATAAAAATTGAACACCCTTTTTCAATAGCTTATTGTACGTGTATACACTTTGCGCTCTTTACCAAGATAGTACACTGTTCAGCAACGAACAACAGATGACAGTGCTGCACGTTATGGATCCCCCCCTTTTTTTTTGGGGGGGGGGGGTATATATTTTGCCATTTTATTTGTTATTACTCTTCACAGCTATAGTTGTACTTGTGCGCTGTTGTATTACTCTTTCTCGTCATAATATATGTATGTTCTTTCACAGTTCAAATTTCTCGAAAAATGTTAATATCCAAGTTCAGGGGAAACGGACGTAGGGTTTAAAAAAGGCGTTGTGGCTTTGATCCACAACGGTTTCATCAAATTGACACCCTTATTTTTGTTATGCGATGACTTCGATGCTTACGCATCTTCTGTGTACCGTTTAAAATCTATTTGTACCGTGAGCGTGTTGAAAATGGTCGAAATAATGTCGATCTCAGTTCGTCTTTTTAAGTGGGCCTTTGTCGCGGCAGATTCAGCGCGCAGCAAATCGTGAACGACTATTGAAGAACCTATACAAAAGAGAGCGCCCGCAAAACGCCCCCGCGATCTACTGTGATTGACAGTACATCGTCGATCTCCTGAATGAAGATCAACGGCGAACATCTCACCTTTTAACCCTTTCTGGGCCAGTGAGTCAAATGTGCACAGATTTCGCACACATACCTATGGAGAGGGAATTAATGTTGCACGCAGAGGGTTGACAACGCCCTCACGAATTGCAGTCGATGTGCCTTTAAGCTAGAAAATGCAAATCCCAGTGTCTTCTTTATAACTTCGAATTTGCTTGTGGAGATGAGGTAATCTTTAGGGATCGTGTATTAGATTTCAACTTTTCCACATGCAAATCTGTACAATGTTTCGCAGTGGACAAAACATCTTGGATAGGAGGCAAAGGGGCGAACCGAAGACAGTACTCTATACTGTTCATACGAACATAATATCTGTGTGTGTGTGTGTGTGTGTGTGTGTGTGTGTGTGTGTGTGTGTGTGTGCATGTCTGCCACGGAGATGAGACGCGCACACCTCCGTGGTACCTCTGTAAGTATGAAGTTGATGTGTGTAATTACGTATGAAGTCTGATGACTATAAAACTGAATTCACGTGAATAACTATACATGTAGTAATAGAAATTCGGTATATTGGATTTATTTCCTCTGTTTACTCTGTAATCATAACTAAAGCCAGCTCAGGAGTACACAACTGGCATTAACTTTATGTTCGTGGTATCTCGTCCATCAGTAATCCCAATGACTTGGGGGGGGGGGGGGTTAAAGACTTCATATTATTTGTGGGATAAAAGCTCTATTTCAAACTGTTCACCAACGACGATCATAGAGATTTGTCTCGAATTTACCCTGCAGGCATGCAGGCAATCACAAATAAATCGTTGAAATTTTTAGTATTCATACATAAATAATGTATCAATCTGAAAGTTGCATTGGCCGTAAGTCCACTGTCGAGCACGAGATAGACCATAGCAACAGTGCATCATGAAATATCTATTGTAATTCCACTCTCACTTCCAACGAGCATATGTCAAAAAAGAGATATGTATATAATAAAAACTAACATCTTTGCTTCCAACTCTACCTACTTGGTAGGCTGAGCTGCTTCGTAATGATATGTGCGCATTGCGCTTCGTCGTGCCAATAGTACACGAATGCGCACATATTTTTTTTTCCTCATATCCCTCCGCCCGCGCTCGAAGACGACTTGATAGCGGAAGGGTGTGGCATGGTACAGCGCCCCCTCATCCAGGCGCTGCTGCGTATGCTTTGAGTGGAAGGTCGTTGCTGGGGCTCATAGGTCAGGATGGTGCGTAGCAACCGCTGTACTTCGATGCAGACGAGTCTTCGGCGGGAAAAGTTGAGACGGTTGTGATGCATGTCTTCCAGGGCTTCGCGGATATTGCTGTCGTCGAAAGGCATTCGACCAGTGATCTACGAAACAAAATGCCAAATACATGTGCTCATTATCGTCCACGTTTGTCCCATATCTATTCAGCTTTTTGAATATGATAGACTTTACTTGAATGATAAAATTCAGTCCTTCTGACTCATTATAACAGCGATAATAAGATGATACAGTACTACTACTAATTATAAAACAATAGATAATTACTACAACCATTCTTATCAGCTATGCCATGTTATAGCGCTTCTGCTATAATACAACGGTTGTAGAACATCGTAAAAGCCAGATATTCCTATTTCAAAGTGAAGGCCAATGCATGCATTTCAAAACCCATTTGTTTTTCCTGTTTTTGGTGCAAAACGCTTTAGATTCATCATGTTGTGTTTACATTATGCCTAAACAAGAAACAGATTACGTACTCCCCTTTTCTTAAATTCTCACCATTATGTATAGCACCACCCCCAAGCTCCAGATATCGGCCCAGTAAGGGTCGTAGGGTATCGCCTGCAATATCTCCGGCGAGGCGTAAGCGGCGCTGCCGCAGAAAGTGGAACACGGTTTGAAGGCTTCGTTCCACTCGCGTGCAAATCCGAAGTCAGAAAGCTTGGCCGTGATGCCCGTTGGGCCCCAGTCGAGGAGAATGTTCTCGCACTTTAGATCGCGGTGGTATATTCCATTGGTATGCAGGTACTCCACAGCGGATATGATTTGGGTGAAGACTGCGCGAGCTTCCGAGTCTCGGAGGGCGTGTTTCTTCTGGACATACTCCAAAAGGTCGCCATGACGGGCCAGCTCCATGATCAAGAAGATGACGCCGTTGATCTCAAACATCTCCAGGAGCTCTATGATGTTCGGATGTCGGATGGACTGGACAATCCTCAGCTCTCTCGGCAGGAACTTCTGCTTGAATCTGGTGTTGAGGCGCGAGCGAGACACGATTTTGATGGCAACGCGACAGTTGTGGTGATAGCTGTAGGCTCTCCTAACCTTCGCATAAGTCCCCTCGCCAAGTTTTCCTTCCAGGAGGTAGCCCCGAGTCTTTAAGACCTTTGCCGTCATCTTCACGTCAAACTCAGATGGGGATTGGGGTGGCTTGGAAGACTTTTTCCTCGAATTTTGTGATTGCTTAGCATGCTCTTCAGTTTTAGTGTTATGCTTGTCTGATACCTTGCTTGATTTATTTGTGGACTTCTCTTCCGTAGCGGAGCATCTCCCATGAGTTTCGCAGTGTTTTGATTGGTGATGTTTGTCCGTGACTTTCGTGCCATCGCCTTTCGGCTTGTACAGTTGGGGTACCTTGCTCGGTCGGGGTGTTTTGGGCTTGCAGACTTGAGAGGAACACACCTGCTGGTGTCTGCTTTGTCTCACTTCCTCGCGACCGCTAGCCCGCCCCGACGCCACCTTGGGCCTGCAAGTTTTCTTTCCCGATGGTAATAGTGCTTTTATTTCGTCCTTTCCCGAACATGGACTCGTCAGTGTGGAAGCTCTTGAGTAACTTTTCGGTTCCGAGTTTTCCGGTGTCGCCCTCTTCTTTATCTTAACAGAAGATCTCGCAGTACTTTGGCCCGCCCCATCAGAGTTTCTCTGTATGGAGCGGAGCTTGGTGACTGTGCCGTGTTGATTTCTGTGTTCAGTTGTTACCAGTCCCACCGTCACTGAGCGTTGAGAATTGTCGATTGAATTCTCCATTGTAATCACGACTTGATGCTTGTAATTACGCCCAAGGGGAATGTTGTGCAATTCGGGGCCATTTCAGTGCAGTGCTGCCTTGCGATTTGTGTCACATGTCTGCTGTTCTTGGCCAGTATGTCCTGTCTAAGCATTAGGAATTGAAACCACCTGCACCATACTTGTATCTGGGGGCAACGCGCTTGTAAGGAGTGAGTGCGCGCTTGCGTCATGAGTTGCCATTGTTGAATTTTGACGTGCGCGCGCGGAACTATGAGTACTGTTACATGTAGGCTAAAACTATGTAGGCGTATGGTACATTACAGATTGGAATCAACTGTAATTGTTTAATCAGGCTTTATGATATTGTTAAAAGGATTTTATATTACATATACAATGTATATACATATATATAGTGCATAATCATATTTCGAGTTATAATGTGCTCGGATTTTCGACAAATTGTTAAAACGTGAATGTGACATCGTTTTCCCTTCCGTCAAAACAACACAATATATGACAGCTGCTTAATACAAATGTTACCTACATTAATTTTGTAAGATGTGTGATGATAATTGTGACATGATAAAGTTATGTTCGCATTAGATTGCTTTTTGTCTCCCGTACCTTCAGGAAACCTACGATACAGTTTTTTCTTGTTGAAAAAAACAAAAAACACCCTAGACGTTAAAATATTAGGTGCGAAGATGAACTCAATTTAACCGGCTAAGGAAAACAAGACGACTCTCTCTATATATCTATCTGTCTGCCTGTCTGTCTGTCTCTATCTTTCATGAAATCCTTTACTTTTATTTATGAAACTTTTATTTTATCTCCGTCGCTAGTGTATTTCTTGTCACCTTAATTTGCTCTAAAATAAACCCACCTCGTCCTTCAGCAAAAAGAAGAACAATAATAAATAGATACACAGAAAAATAGAAAAATAGATAGATAAATAGATAAATGCATGAATGAATAGATAGATAGGGCCTAGATGGATAGATAAATAAATAGATAGATAATTAATAGAGAGATAATAATAAATAATAAATAGAGAAATAAAAGAATCTGGCTGCAGGTGTACGTGGATTAAGCAATTGATATCCATGACCAGTAACAAAGATTTCCACATTGTATTACACATCTTCATTTTAATTTGCTACTTCTCTGTCATTTATGAGCCAATTTTGATTCTGTTTGCTTTATATGATAGCACTACATGGGAGCTTTAAAACTTGTACACAGAATTTCAGTTGTGACCTTTGACCTTGACCTTTGACCTATATTGTACATTTTGCTACAAAATGCTACTCCTTCGCCATTTCTAACCCGATTTCGATTCCGTTTGCTTTATGTGATGGCACTAGGTGAGGGCTTCAAAACTTCTACACAGAATTTTGACCTTTGACTTCTTTGACCTTTGACCTTGATTTTTGACCTATATTGTACATTTTGCTACAAAATGCTACTCCTTCGCCATTTCTAACCCGATTTTGATTCCGTTTGCTTTACATGATGGCACTAGTTGAGGGCTTCAAAACTTCTACACAGAATTTTGACCTTTGACTTCTTTGACCTTTGACCTTGATTTTTGACCTATATTGTGCATTTTGCTACAAAATGCTACTCCTTCGCCATTTCTAACCCGATTTCTTTAATGATTTAATTCTCTGATGGTATTTAATATGCAGATAAATGAATTCACGAAGAACTTTCTTCAGCAATGTGTAGACACGAGTAAATATTATAGGCCTACTTCCCTTCCAAAACCAGACATCATACGCATAAACAACTGAATTTCTTAAAAAGTACGGAAATACCTCTCTTCTCCAGTAGATATGAAGTTCGTGATGGCCTGCACGTTCGTGTGTGTTGGTGTGTGTGTGTGTGTGTGTGTGCGTGTGTGTGTGTGTATGTGTGTGTGTGTGTGTATGTATGTGTATGTGTTTGTTTGTTTGTGTATAGGCCCTACATGATAAGAATAACTCACTGAATGTTACACTGTTTAGAGTCTTCGCATTGTCTTTGCTTTATTCGTCGACTGTATGGATTTCGGTTTTTCGTTTGAATAATCTGTTTACAAAAAAGAGTGTTTTACCTTTAAAACTAGAATATCTTTGAAGATGCTACATACTTTTGTGGACCTCATCGAGGGACAACAACGACAACAACATGTAATGTAATTATCATTCTATTTCAAATACAACATACATGACACAAATTTACCTTAGAATAACCCGAGTCCCCCTGCTACATTATCGAAGATTGTAGAAATCTTCGTATTGTATCATTTCCCACTAAATGCGATCAGAGATCCATGTGTGTGTTAGCAGCCGTTCTTATATATATATTTTTTGAAATGATTACGTAATGATCAGCAGTTGACATAGAAAGTCTGAGACCCACCAACAGAGGGTCAATGTTTACAAATTTACCTGTCGATCGCAGATTCAAAACACCTTCCATGAAAGCCTACCACCCCTCCCCCGCACCACATGTCGCTTAGTTTTCAAGTCAATGAGCGTATGGCGAAGCAAACTGCTGGCGGACCACAGGGATAGGCCTATTCGTTACGACTGTGCCGTGAAAAGCTGCTGAACTACATTGGGTATGAACAGCTAAGTATACCCTAGAGTGCACTGACCTTTTGTATGACCTCAGGATAACCACGGGTATCCCCTCCACCGCGCATCAATGTTGCATTGTGCAAAATGAAGAATTAGCTCCAACGGAAAGGTCTTCATAATATTATTGACCAAGCCAATCTCCCACGCACAGCTGCTGATGAGTTTTGTTCTATGTGTGTGTGTCTGTGTGTGTGTGTATATATATATGTGTGTGTGTGTGTGTGTGTATGTGTGTGTGTGTGTGTCTGCGTGTATATATATGTATATATATATATATATATATATATATATATGTGTGTGTGTGTGTGTGTGTGTATGTGTGTGTGTGTGTCTGCGTGTATATATATGTATATATATATATATATATATATATGTGTGTGTGTGTGTGTGTGTGTGTGTGTGTTTGACTCCTATGACCGCTAGATCGTCTGTTGCATCATCCCTTCTTTACTGACAGGGGCGATTTTGCGGTGATCGTGAATGGTACGGCGAACTCATGATCGATTAAATATTTCGATTTGTCGACTGCCCGTCAGCTCTGCCATGATACAAAAAATGAACCGCGAGATATGCATAGGGCAGACAAAGAAGCCATTCATGTAAACCTACCATATTGACCTATTGTCGTTTTGACACACACACAAACACACACAAACACAAACACACAAACACACACACACACACACATACACACACAGTTATTCACATTTCATTTGTTTAGGGTGCCTACCGGCTCCTTACAGCAACATGCGTGCAGTGCTGGCTACTCGGTCAGAGAAGTACACCTTTCAATGGCCTTTCAATGGCACCTTGTGTTTTATACAGATTATTATAATGTAAATTACCTCTTTTTTATATATCATTTTTACGTTATGGATGTCTAGATTTTGCATAAGGTTTGATCAATTATTACACATAAATACCAAAGCGCTCGCGGGGAAGTTTATCTGGTGGTTTACGGTGAAGGACGAGACAAGTCACAATACATGCGAAGATGGTGTGGTCGTTGCTCTTTAAAGTTGCCATGTAGTCTGTCTGTAGAGGGCGCAAATCACAACGGTCACAGCATTTGATCAGCCAGTGTCTTTAAAAAATGGAGTATCGGCTGCGATTTTCTGGCAGACGCGCAGCAGTCACCCAATACGGGGCATGAGGTCGTCGTTCGCGCGTGCGATTCGCTCTGCTGGCAGTGTCATGAAACAGTCTTACAGATAATGACAAGTGCAGTCGAATTATACCCTCAAGAAAAAAAAAATATGTATAACTGGAAATTTTAGGATCTGGAGTTATTGGATGATACTAGAGCCAGAAATAGATTTTTGCAACTTTATCACGTTTTCGTGGTGACGAGCCACATACATCCTAACAGCAATTAAGCACCAAACAGCTGTTGGGCTGTTAAGTCTACCGCATTTCGCGAAAGTAACTTAATTCTACCATTTTAGCCCTACGTGAGTATTGGACCGTATATGCGGTACACATAATTCTCTCTGTACTGACCAACTCTACTACACAAGATGTAAAAGTACTGGCTGTTAAGGGGTTAACAAGGATATTTATCAGTGCACAGAGATTATGGCTGCCTTATTGTCACTGGAATGTTCGCTAGCTCACCGTGATTACTACGACAGATAAATTAACGTGTGGTACTGTTGATAAGATGTAAAGAGCGCTGAGCATCCCCATTCTTCATCGCATCGCATCTTCTTCCTTTGGTTTTTCCTTTTTACGAGTTATATAATCAAGTTCAATTTCGTTCTGGCTTTGGAAGAATTCCTTTTACGTTTTCCCCCCTTAGTCATTCCCCCCCCCCCCCCCCGTGTTTCGTCATTGATACTTGATATTCATATCCCTATTTGTAGCACTTCAGGTAACAAGGAATCTAAATTTTGACACGATGTCTGATAAGGTGTCTATAATTTCCTTATAGTAACACCATGATTTAAGTATGGGTAAGCACTCACGGTTCGGTTGGCATAGTTTAACTGAGTATCATACACGTATTTTGTAGATTATTTTTCTCCTCGCACAGTACTAAGCTATAAATTCTATTATCGCTTTGAACTTACTCAATACCAGTAGAGCATTGAGTTCAAGAGGGAACTTCTTTGATGAAACATCCCGTCCAAGGCTGAACGCACCAGGAAGGATTCAAAATCCAAGGAATCTTCTCGAAGAGTGCAGCGACTTATCTACAACACCACAGCGCTTCCAGAATGAACCTTTCTGTTACCCCTGGCAGTTATTCTGCAAAGATTTTTGGTGATGCAAGTGTAGCAAAATTATCATGGTCCTGAAGGGATGAAGGAACGTATTATCATTATTTATCATGATCTTTACGGAAGCGCGGCACGGCGGTTTATTTTTATTTATTTTTATTTTTTTGCCTGGTTCGAATCGTCACAAATCTATTGACCAGTATGAAATGGTAATTTCACTGTGTCTCTTCATGTTACGATGAAACGCTTTTCGGTTGATTTTGAGAGCATTTATGTCCGCTACGATGAATGAAAAGGGATTATGTTGACGATCTTATAGTAACGGGTGTAGACAACGTTGGGAAAAAAGCAATATTGATAGTACAGTTCATGGAGGTACTAGTAGTGCAATGCAGACTGAATTCAAGCTGGCGCCCTCTATCGTTGAAATGACTTATTGCTCGTCATTACGCATTTCGGGATGCAGGATGGATGCGAGACAAAATAGAGAGAAGGTGGGGTAGAGAGGATGAGAGAAAGGGAAAGAGGGAAGGGGAGATGGGAAAAGGGGAGAGAGGGAGAGAGAAGGGGGAGGAAAGAGATGCGAGTGGTGGAACGCGCTCAATATAAAGTACTGGAGAGCCCTAGAGCTAAGGCAAACGATCGAATACTGTAGCTCACGCGCGCTCAACTCGTATCGCTCTCACACTGCACCCCTGAACGTCGGGTATGCCAGAGAAGGGGTTCACAGTCGGGTTCATTGCGCAAAATCAAGTGCCACTCTCCGAGCCCAGCCTCACAGCGCCTCGAGTGAAGCGTGTCGCAGGGACTCGTCGACAACCACTTGCCATCGCGTAACTGTCAGCACCCGCCTGGGCCGCTGATCAGCTCCACGTCGAACGTACGGTGGCGCTATAACCTCGAGCCCTCCTTGGAAGACGGCGCTAGTAATACTGCCTTCCGTTGGGGAAAAGGGGAAACTCGATAGGCTGGAGAAGAGCGAGAGGGAGAAAGTGAAAGAGACCACGAAGAAGATAGGAGGACACCGGGAGGAGTTGGAGATAGAAGGCACAGTAATCAAACGGATCTTTCTGGAGCTAGACTCAGGCCCTAGCGTCTCAAGCGTTACTTTGTACGTGAGTGTCTGGTAAGGTTACATCGAGGAGATGTCGGGATCTTTTCGCGTTAATCAGAGTTAACGAGGAAATCATCATTGTTATGTGGTTACACCCGGTGGAGCAACTCTTACGAAATTAATTCTGAACGTTTGTCTTCCCGGTATATAACTGTCTAAAGTCATAGGATTTCCTGCTTCTTATCTTTTAAGTTCATTGTCGCTTCAAACATTACGCACAGAGTGGAAACCACGCTGCTTGTAGCTCATAGGGATACAGAAGTGAGCCAGGGAGAAAGAAAAAAGAAACATACAAGTTTGTCAGTTTTATTTTGCTGCTGTATGTTCACGCTACCAGAGTGCATTTTTTACTTGTTGCGCGGACGAAATAGCTGGATAATCCTTTCACCTGAGGAAAATTATTCAAGTGAGATTATTAATACGTATCTGCTCCTCGATCGTCTTCGCGATGTACCAAGAGGCGTAGGAAAGTCATCACCATTCAACACACACGCACAGAGTACACAACAACTCACTCTCTCTCACACACGCACACACAATTAGTTCAACACACACTGACGAAAAGGGTCTTGCAGCAGGGAACGGAGACACAACCCACTTTGCGTAGCGAGATTACTCCAAGCTTCCGAGGCGAACGAGCGTACCTCTGCGAACCCGAGGTAAGTGGTTCTCTTCCTTTTTTTTATTCTTCACTTTAATTGAATTTTGTGTATCGGAATTTCGTTTGCTTCCGCTGCTGCAGAACCTCTCCCGCTGCCGGCGAATTTTTAAGCGTGTATATTTGAATAACAGTTAATAATGATGGTGGAGGGAGGAAGATGGAAAGGAAGGGAAAAAGGCACGTAGGCCTGGTGGCTGTATGGGGGACGACTGTTCTCCGACATCCGCCAGCACGCGACGGGAGTAGCGGTAATTGAGACGACATTGAACCGAGATCTCGTCGAGCTCGCTCCGCTTGACTCGCGTGCCATCGCTCCGCCGAGCTTAATTAATTTACGCAGCTCTTCGCGCTTGTGCCCGTACGCAGTGACTGTAAACTGTTGTTAATGCGAGGAAGGTTGGAAGAGATGGGGAGAGACGGAGAGAGGGAGGGAGAGAGAAAGAGACGAAGAACAATGTCTCTTGGTGTAAGCAATTTTCCATTGACATAGCTGAATGAATACTCGTCTTATTCTATCATTACTGTTCTTTATTTAGCGCAGCACGGAAATAGCAAAAATAGTCATAATGTTAAACATGGACTTTTCCAGCAGAATACTGTTTAACACAGTGACAGTGATTACATTCATGCCACCACGATCGCATTCGCTGTGTCATTCCTCAGAGTTAATTAACGATGTTATGTGTTACGTAATAATACAAGTGCACGACTTTTGTCGATAGCTTTGTAGAATGAAATAGTAGTTATGTCAGCTAGGGAGTGGTCTGTATTCCTATTTATTACGATGCTGGTATAATGTTGTACTCTTGGTTGTATAATAGAGAAGTATAGTCAAATGAAAAACGTTTTCGTAGATTATCGGACATATATCCAGTAATCGACAATATCTTGTCCGAGTGTCTGATTCGTATTTGGTATAAAAGGGTTTTAAGTCCGGCCATATTTTCCTCTTGCCAATCGAAAACGAATCAAAAGTGATACTCCATCTTTTAGCGACGGAACGAAGATTTATATTTTGTTCATCCACCCTCTATTTTCACGTCTTTGTGACCAGTGCCATAATCATATTATGAAGTCAACAGATGAAACATTTGTGCTATTGATATTTCTGCGTTGGTACAGTGCCTTCGAAGTCTTAAGACATCAATTTCCACTGCCATAATATCAAACACAACACTAACAACCCAAAAGAAACTTTCACTTCCCACCTAACATGGCAGTGATCTTCTTTTGGAAGGTTTGTTATTGCAAACCTTTCAGTCAGATTTCTTGCGCGACATGTGCTGAATTATGCTACATTTTCCCCCTATGTATCCTTTTATGTCTTCACATTTAGAAGAAAACTGCGACGACACTGAAAAACGACAGTAATATCACTCAGTAATGTAAAAGCATCTTAACAATGCTCGACAAGGATTTTCCCGTACCCAGCGTACAATGCTAGTCATTCAGGCCGGAACAAAAATTCTTCTTGCGTCGCGTCGCGGTTGAAGCGATGATGAGTGTGCCGATGGGCAGAGAGGGTCATACATTAGCCGGGGATGTTTTCTGTCAACTGCGTTCTGGAAAATCACAACATTAAGCTGTCGAGATCGCGAAGTGGCAGTGACCTTCCAGGCGATTTCGCTGCAGACACGTCTAAAAATTTAACCCCCGAAAGCCGTCGGTGGCGGGAGATGATGCCCGTGGGGACGGAACAATGCGATAACGCAACCTCTGTATCGTATCGTATCGATCGATCGCTCTACAACTCCCGCGGGATGCATTATGTTTGAACAATATGTCGTTTGGATTAGCAGGTGGCGGACGTTTGAAGTGCAGACGGGTGAAAAGATCGAGACCTTGTTCTAACCCGTTGTCAGTGATTCGAATAACTCGATTTGACGAACATGAATAGGAGCTGAACTTAAAGACAAGGTTGTGCGGGTTTTTTCTTCTGTGAATTACGTTTTACGATAATTATGTCTATTATATGCGTATGTGTGTGTGTGTGTGTTTGTTTTGTGCATGTGTGTATGGTATCATTGAACCGTTGATCATACAAGTATAGCATGGTTTCCGTTTTCGGGGTGATTCAACATTAAGTTCACCTTGATTCTGTCCCTGGCCCATCAATGGCCTATCGTCATGGCCAGGGGTAATGTTGTTATTCGTTCCAGTCATGTCAATGGTGTTTTCTCTTCGTTTATACGTGAGGCCAATGATGAAGCTCATAATATGGTCACTGGGATAGATGGCGCCTGCGCAGCGGACGAACTCGCTGATTTGCTTGACGCGCGCGGAGGCCATATTACGCACTGGCTCCATCTGCATGCAGTGTGCACCTTCTAACAAACAACATTGGTTTTAAATAAACATGCACCTATTGTTCCGTCATCACCATGTTCTAAGTCACAGGTGCTCAAAAACTCAACAGCACTTGTGTTCCCATCGACAATTGCTCTGCGAAAACAAAAAATGTATGAACACACTCACATCTTTACCACAAGAAGTTCAAGTCGCCCTTTTCTTCTATCTATAGCGAAGGAGAATTTCGTGGTGGGTGAAATGTCATTGAGTGTGATGTTCACGTAGGGCTACAGGTGTGATACGTCATAGCTGAATGGAATTGAAATGGACCGGACCTACTAGCGTGTGAGTTCCGCGGGCGATAGATTTGGAGTATAGGCGGTGCCTTGACCGCGGAGAAATTCTGAGCACTTCACGTATGACTGACTCATTCATACGAAAACGATTTGATACGGAGGCGACATGTCACGTTCCCGCGCTTTATGGCGGCAAGTCAGTAAGCAGCTCCACACACAACCTTCCAACCAGGGACCCTACCTCCAACCCTTCGTGCTTTCATATTTGCACTGAATACACACTTTTACCTTCATACAGTTGGGGAGATTAAAGTACTATTTTGCATCTCCAAGAAGGATTTTACGCAAACAACACTACGCAAAATTCGTTGACAATTTTGTGTTTGATTCAAGAGAAGAAAAAAAAAAAAAACATCCACAAAAAAGTATTATTCCTAATATGCTTTTTAGGTGTGTGGAGAATGAAATAAGCAGGTGAGATTCGTTGAAGTTGTCTAGTCGAATCCCCTGAAAGCCTATTTGCAACGTGCTCACATGCCAAAATCCCATCATTTCGCAACGGGTTTAGTATTCGTCCACTTCAGGCAGTTATCACGACTGTTAAGGCTCACGAATCTCTTGAAGCTGTGAGATAGTATAATTACCAGTAATATGAATCGCGCTTCTGATTTGCTGTTTTCGTTAGAACTCGCTTCACATTTTGGGAAAGTCATGTGAAAGTCAGTTTGTGCTATTCATGTAAATGGGATGATTAATGCGTTATACAAGAATTGTGAATTATTATTATCATCATTATCATTATTACTATTATTATTATTATTATTATTATTATTATTATTATTATTATTATTATTATTATTATTATTGGTGATGTTGTTGTTGTTGTTGTTGTTGTTTATGAATTTGAAGTACGCCTTCCCCCACTCCCTCCCTCCTCTCTCTTACCATACTTACACAAAGTGACTTCCTACCTCTTTTCAAAGAGAAATGGCGAGAAACTCAATTGAATTGATGAGCCTTCGGGTGTATCTTGTAAAAGTTGTACGTGAGAGTACAACGCGGATGTTTGATGAGAGTTGCTTCAAGAGGCGAGGGAAATAATATTGGAAAGTACTGTCGTCTAATACTGCATGAGTCTTATCCAATGGGTATAGATGGAGAAGGGTATACCGTCTGTTGATTGAACGAAGATCGGCTCGTGTAGACTTTTATGAGAACGTATTCTCATATGCTTATGCTTCGAGCATTCCATGTTTGTAGGGCCTAATCAGGGCCGTACTTATGGCATTCATGGCTTATTTACAATATCCAATATCCGTCGACCGCCAGTGATAAAAAAAGAGGAACTATACCTCATGCTGCTCATCCAACAAGCCTGCTTCATCACCACACATACACGAGTGGAGTAACAGCGAGCAGTCATTCGCGTCGTCACGAAGGCCGACGTGGTGAAAGCGCGTCTAAATGAACGCCAGAGGTCTGGTCAATGCTTCATCCGTCACTCCTCATTGGTTGATTCTATTAGCGTAGGCCATGATGATACACACACACACAGCGAAGGTATAGACACACTGGCGGAATGGAGAGAGAAGAGGAGGATGGGTGGGGGGGGGGGGGGAGATGGAGCTATAGAGAGAAGGAGAAACACACAAGATGATTGGTAGTCATCTTTAATCAAGGCAGCTAACCCCGTATTGTATGTAAAAGCAGTTTCTGATCATTGCGCCTGTCGTTTCAACACACAATACATAATAATTATTACATAAAAGATGAGAACACTGGCATATCTGACGCTGCCTCCTTTGTGGAGCTGAGTAGATTATTGTCGAGGACATCTTGTCTAAAACCTATATCTAGAGTTGAAGGGAAAATCATGAGCGGAAAGTGACTTTTCATAATCACACCGGGAAAATTATCAACAAACATGACAAAGCAAGTGATTTCGTAGTCACATAAAGGTGGGATACGGTGTTTATAGTTGATGTCCATTCGGTAAACACGAAATTTGATTTTTATGAATTCCAGTGATCACATGCTTTCCTAATTTTCTCTCTGCCTGCGCATTGTGAGTGAGTGAATTCTTCTAACTGAGCTGTTTTTATTTTGTTGCTCTGATTTCATTAAGTACGACAATGTGACGACAGTGTGTGTGTGTGCGTGCGTGTGTGTGTGCGCGCGCGCGCTAGTTTGAAGTAAAATTTTCATGGCTTTTACAATGTCAATAATGTATGATCGAGTCCATGAAGTGTCATGAAATGAATATTTTAGAAGATAAAGATATAAAGAATTCCAACGATTTCACCAGTTTGCTGAGGGTTTACCGTAGGAACATTGAATGACCTTGAAAAGAACAAGGTCTTTCAACTACAGGGAGACAGTAGAAAAGATGATATTCCCGTCTGGAGTCGAGCATCTCAAAGTATTTGTCGAAATTGTAGAGTTGAAAAGGTGTGGAGAAAGAACCATCTCATCTCACAGGATGGTTTTGCAATACTGTCGTTCAGGGTAGAGATCACGAGGGAGTGCCTGGGTATAGGCTTGACCTAGGAACATGATACCACCTGAAGGATGAGGGTCTGGTATCCAGCTCAGTAATGAAACATGCGAAGAGAGAAAAGAGAAGAAAGACTAAATAAAGAGGATGAGTATGTGAGGGATGAGAGAGAGGAGGGAGAAGAAGGAGGGGGAAGAGGAGGAGGAAGAGGAAGAGAAGAGAAGGAGGAGGAGGAAGAAGAAGAGGAGGAGGAGGAAGAGTAGGAGGAGAAGGAGAAGGAGAAGGAAGAGGAGGGGAGGAGGAGGAGGAAGAGGAAGAGGACGAGGAGGAAGAGGAGGGAGGCGGAGGAGGAGAAGAAGGAGGAGGAGGAGGAGGAGGAGGAAGAGGAGGAGGAGGAGGAGG
The DNA here is from genome assembly GCF_040938485.1 of Diadema antillarum. Taxonomy (NCBI): domain Eukaryota; kingdom Metazoa; phylum Echinodermata; class Echinoidea; order Diadematoida; family Diadematidae; genus Diadema; species Diadema antillarum. The sequence continues at coordinate 1,170,697 of NW_027271090.1, forward strand.
AAACTACGCCAGTCTTAAGAAAGCACATCCCTGGATGTGGCCGAGATAATATGGCACTCCTCTAATCATATCGGGGGTACGATTTATGGGGAGAGCCGTCCGTTAACACGAGTGGTTCGCTCTACCCTGATTGCATTCTGATTTATGGCCAAGGTTCCAAGGAAGACATCCTGCTAGTTTGAAGTCTCCCAAGATTTCCCAGCGATCAGTCCCATCACCCGCCCCCCCGTTTCCGCTTCCTGACAAGATAACAATTCCATCTATGAATTTATAAACCCAAACATTTATTTAATCAAAAGTTAAGTTTCTTTAATAAAAATCAACATTCTTTGGCCATTAACATCCTCTCTAAATCTTCTATAAACATGAAAATATATCGTCATGATAAACTTCCTCCATATTATCAAGTGGTACCATGCAGGAGTAACTGCATCTGATAGGGATTACCTATATAGATAGCTATCGAAAGATAAATGAAATTGATATTCCGTCCATCTCAATATCTTTAGATATGAAGGATATGAGAAATGATTTCTTTTTCACATTTAACTTACTCAACCCCACTTTACATTCTATTTGAATACGCGATCTTCTCTACACGTATTCCTCTTCACACACTCGTTACTGTTTTACCACTGTCAATGAATGTCCTTGAAGGTACATTATTTCCCGTCTTTTTATCAGCCATTTTAAGAGCAAGAGGTAAGGCACTTTCTCAACGACTTGTCTTAAAATCCAAAATATTTACTCCTTCCAAAAATCCGATAGGTTTCTATACAACATGGTTGTTGGCTGTGTTGCACGGGCGTAAAAAGCACATGCGCGCACACGCGACAAACTCGAATGTCAATCATCCGCGGGATATTTAGCTACTAGTATATTAAACGGTCTACATAAATGCTAGTTGGTGATTGGTCATAATGAATTCACGTGACAAATGCAGGTAAGGTCGAAATCTTAACATTGCGAGCAGGGACACCACGATTTTAACTGGCTGCTACACTTTGTAGAATGAAATAGTGTGTATTTATGTAAATCACAGTATATTGCCGTGTCGATCGTTGTATATAATATATCTCTTGCTGGGGCGGAGCCAGGAATTCCGTAAAAGGGAGGCGCCTTTACAAAATGAAAAGGGGGCGCAGCCCCCCCCCCATTTTTTTTTTTATTTCTTTTGTTTTAACAAAAAATAAAGAGGGGGCGCTCGCCTGGATCCGCCACTGTTTTGACAGTTGGGTGTTATATTTTCCTTCAGCGCTGAGTGCTTCGCCAAAACGTATTCTCTTAGGGGGAAAATATAAAGATATTGGGGATGTGAAGTGTTATATTACACCTCTTAAAAGAAAATATATGTATGATATCGATCAAAGAAGGTAAATTCCTCCACAATATTGCCTAACGATACTTCTGCTCGGCCAGCGGAGTCTTACAAAACTCCCATTTGTATTATATGGCATGAATGTTGAATGTGGGATGGATGACTGTGTTGCCTGGATACGTCTGAGTATAACTCTACATCTTCCTAAGATAGCGATGTTCAGGGCGGTGAGTAAGCTAAGTCGGTATAGCGCGTCTGCCTCACCATCCAAAGGACCCGGGTTCGATTCCCGGGTCCCCCTCAGCAATGTTGTGTGTAATCATACCGTAGGCGTCCCCTCTATCATAGTGAGAGGCAAAACACCCTGTCCCTCGGATAGGACATAAAAAGGACGTCCCTTGTGAGAGAGTCACATTTCATGCACGTAAAAGATCCCGCTTTATTTATTCGTCGCAAAGAGCAGGGTGTTTAACCCGGTGAAGTGATCCCGCCTTACATCCAACTGGACTTCATGGAAGACTAGCTATTGCAGCTGAATATGGGCTATCCATACATCTTCGCAGATGGATATGAAGCAAACAGACATAAGATGCGAAGAATCTTATTTAATAATAAGGTCTTATTTAACCAGAATAGCCTCTTCAGTGTGGCCACTGCTCTACCAGAGGGCCCTGTCATTATTATTATCCTAGCGTTGCCAGGTACCAATTTATACACCTGGGTCGAGAGGGACATGGTGGGCAAAACATCTTGTCCAAGGGCGTAAGCACTGGGCGGGATTCGAACTCGGGTCCTCCGATCGGGAGTCAGGAGTCTAATCCACTATGCCACATCAGTGCCCCACTATTTGATAAGGTAAAGAGCTGGTATACGATGGCTTTGGCTTTGCTTACAGGCAAGAGGGGCACACTGCGTAAAGAGGTGTGTCCAATGAAATACTTATCGCTATGGGCAAGATCCCAGTACACTCGTATCCTTTATTTTATATGTAGGAGTTCAGAGACTTACAGGCACTATCCACAAATAGAACAGGAGAAATCTATGAACTCTCCCCACCAATGCCACGGCTCATATAGTGGCAGCTTGTCGTGACCAAAATGTCGATGCTGTAAAGTTTGCGGAGATATCAAACAACCATTTTATTTAGATTTAAGAGAACATCAGAAACATTAAAATACTATGAAGAAAATTAGATGAAATCTCATCAATATTTTCATATTTTAGCCTCCCATGTCGAATTACATAAAAACATCTGGTCCTTGTTTATGAATCAACTATTCTGCTTGCATTGTCCATTGATGAATTAAATTTTGTGAATGTTATGAATGCTGGATTTGCGGGGGGGGGGGGTTCTATTCTACCTTGAACAATATATTTGTTATACTATAGTAGCATTTGCACGGTTTTTTTTTATTCCATTCCTATTTTAACCTGTCATCTAGACTGCAGAATCCGTAATAATCAGGGATCGAGATCGCGTGAAGCTCCAGTAAGGCCGAAATGATTTGCGACACCAATCATTCGGATTGCTACGGGAAATACAACTAATGCGCTTTCCTGCCAGTAATAAACGGACACAAAAGAAAATTAATATTTTCAATTTACCGGGGCCCGGAAACGGGCAGAGGACGAACAGTTATAGCGCCAGATCCTACTACGGGCAGATACACACACACAGCTTCCTGGTGTAATATACAAATTGTGTTGGGGAAGACGCTCCGAGATGGTATAGGTTTGTATGGAGTTTGCCGCAGCGGTAATTCAATTAGACCTTAAACTGCTTGTGTGTAACAGCACGAGTGTCATGCAGCCTCGCCACGTTTAAGGGGACTGACTGCATTTGTGGTGGTTACTCATTTTGATAACCTGTATGTCACTTCTATTTTCTAGTAGTATTAGGTACCATTATATCATCATTGTTATATTAGTTTCATCTGTAATTAAATGACTATCCGTACATCGAGCAAAGTTCTCACAAAATGAAACTCTTGAGGCTTGAGTGGTAACCTTGTTTTTCTCTATTCGACGTAATGACTCTGTGACCAAGCGAACAACAAGCAGATAGTTATAGGTTCAGGCCAGAAGTCCTTTTGTATTATAGGAACGGAAATGGCAACACAAACCCGTTGTATGACAGTCGCAGCGGTCTCGTATAACTGCAACCTATCCTCTTGCAATAAGAGCTCTGTGAATGCCTTCTTTACTCGGTGTTATGGGTATATTGATACTTGTGATTTGTATGTTGTTGTTGTGGGGTTTTTTTAATTTCACAATATCTATTGCTTTCTTTTCGCTGACTGGGTCACATTATTCAAGCTATGGCGATAAAAATCCATTTCATTTCTCTGAAAAAAGAAAATATCCCAAACAAACGCCAGTGTTCGCATCGAAAGATTTCAGGAATGGGTTTGAAAAGAAAAGGAGAATTGTGAACGCTGGGGATGTGTATGCGGTATGGGGGAGAACGGGATGTCGAAACCTCTATACACCGTCAATTAAATGGATCAGGGTTTGTTTTTCTAATCTTTTGCAGCCGTCATCTGGAAAAAAGATGGAAAGATGCAGCGTCAGACCACGAAAGGCGAATCGTTCTTGACACCATATCGAGGGAGGGAGTATCATTAATGAGTTCCGCCGCGTTATATAGGAGTGTGCTACAAACTCCACTGCCGCGCAAACTGATTCTGAGCAATAAAGAAAAAACGATCTGGGTCCTGTTTTCATGCACCCTATACATTCATACCACGGAATAAACACGGATATGACTCTCTGCATAAATAGCGAAAAAAAAATAATAATAACATGCTCAAATGGACAGTTGGCCGACATTTATGTACTTACTGATGAACAGCCGTGAAATATAATTGAGTTGAGAAACCTCACTTAGAATGTGTATTGATAGTGATTCCAACGGAAGGCTTTTTAAACAAAATTAGCATTATTGCTTTCCTCGACCTGTTTGAACTGTACTAGCTGTGAGCATCAAACTATTCATATTTTGAGCACAAACGCAAACAGACACACGCGAACACGCACTTACAGACGCGCACACACACATGAGCACAAAGTGAGTAATCAAAATAAGACAACTTGGGCTTGCTAAGAGCTAAGTAACTCTTACCAAGTAGCCATTGTTTGGGGGCAGGAAGAGGGTAAACAAGTTATCTGTGCAAAGTTTTGTGCGATTGTGCTGCGCGTGTGCGTGTGTGTATGTGTGTGTGTGTGTGTGTGTGTGTGTGTGTGTGTGTGTGTGTGTGTGTGTGTGTGTGTGTGTGCACGCGCGCGATCACGATTTCGCAGTTCGCAAATCAATGTCATTTCATTTAACCAGGCAATGCCATTTGTATTAGTGTTTCGTCGAATTTGCAAGCGAGTTCCTCTCAGATTCATAAAGAGTAAATCAAAATGGCTGCTTGGTCGGAGCGAAGGAAGAGAGTTGGCTAACCCCTTGTGTGCTACGTTATCTCCTGTCCATAGGTATACTCTATGTGTGTGAAATTTGTGCACATTTAATTTAACTCATTGGCAGAGAAAGGGTTAACTTAAATGATCCAGCTTACGAGTGAGTTGTCTGAACCCGCAGCTCACAGACGGTCTTTACCGTATGGAGAGGACGACATTCTTTATAACCGTGTGGAAGGGGTGGGGAGGGAGGGGAGGGGGAAGGAATAAAACAAGAAATTGGTATGATTGCATTAACATTATTGGTCAAATGAGATTTGCAAGCACGAACATTCATGAGATATATCGTCAGGAAACACCAGCGGGCAGACCGAAGCTAATTCAATCACACAGAGCAACGAGCGTCGCTCGTGTATAAGGGTTAGCTAGTCTAATATGGCACACATAGGGGTTATACTTCTGTCTGGAACACACTTAGAGAGAAGTAGAATAACACACACACACACACTGACACACACACACACTGACACACACACACACACACACACACACACACACACACACACACATACATACATACAAGCATAGACAGAAAAGCACATAATATAACAAAGGTACAGTGAACCAATAAATCGGAAACTTTCTGTCTTACCCATGGGCAAATACATTATTCGCATCTTCTTCCTCGAAAACTTAATCTAAGTTGCGGAAATGTCTTGAGTACCATTCCGCGAAGAGAACACCGGGCGGACCTACTTGTATCATTAGTTATGCCCATCATGGATATTATCTTTTTTCCATCTCCTTACTTTATACCGCTCTAATGTTACTCATTTAGTGATTAGCATGGATTACTATGAAGGCCAGTTACCTCCGCCGCGGCGCAATCGGGTGATTGTTTAATTAAGCAATTCGCTTACGAGGAAAAAGAGGTTTTTCTCTGCCTAGAAACAATTAGCATCACGTAATTAAGATTTAAAAAAAAATGTGGACGGCACCGGAGGTCGTAAGGTTGTACATCATCTGACATGCTTCACTATATCAAAGAGCGGGCGGGGTGGAGGGGGGGGGGGGGGGGTCTACCGTCAGAGTGTACAATCGCTGGGACACAATGTGAACAAACGGAGTCAACTTGAAGACGCCACTGTAGATATATGTACTTTAATACACACGTACCGCTTTCAGCGTGCTATATAAAACATGCTAAGACAGTGTAAAATTGTGGCGACAAAGTAATAAACACACACGCACACATACATACATACATACATAATACATACGTACATACAGACGCACAAAGGAGGATGTGGAGACACACACTCAGTATAATTATGATATGTAAATGTATAACAATGGTGTCAAATGCTGTTACAAATATTGGGACAATTTACTTTGAAGTCATCCCGTTGGTGATGATTATAATTCGATCATGTGGTGGGGTTGGGTTGGGTTGGGCTTTGTAATGTTTGTGATTCGTTTTAATTGGCAAAGGGAAAAAAACATAAAATTTACCAAAGTAAACTTCATGATAATGTTGATATTATGTACTTCTCGCCCATCCGACAGTGTCCGAGCTTACTTTCCCGAAAGTGGTGAGTGGTTGTGCTTGAAAGGCATACATTAATGAATTTCGTTTTTCCCCTGAATTTACTTTTTAAGCTCATTTTGAGATATTGGCCTAAATGGTTGTCTGTCTTTGTAGTTTCGATTGTGCTTTCGCAACATTATCGAAGATTGCAGATTGAACACACACACATACATACTCACAGACGCAACCTCACCCCCAACCAAACACTCACACATCGCACAGACACACACGCACACGAAAGCACATACACACACACACACACGCACACACACACACACACACACACACACACACACACACACACACACACACACACACACACACAAGCACACAAACACACACAGCACGCACACGCACACACATTAAGACTAGGACCCTTTACACCAGCCTCCGGTTCGCGCTACGGCACACTGCCCGGCTTGGCCCGAAGTCGGCACGGCGTATCTCATATCAGGCCGATAGGCTCCGATCAATACTGCCCGCTTTATTTTATTTACTGTAATGCTATCTCACGCCCCATGAGAATTTTCCTCTTCGTCGGTTACAAGGCACTCGGATGACAGAAACGACATCTAATTGTATTAGGCCCTGAGTCGAGCATTGTCAAATGGGGAAAAGGTTCTGGTATACACGGTATGTCTGGGTTCTGGTTGCCATCTCTAAAAACGGCTAGGAATCATTTAAAACAAGTGACATATCGTATTCAAAACGGTTGAATTATATCTATAGGAGGATTTCAGTTTATGAATGAAATAAAATTACGCGCTCGCCCATATACAGAAAAAATTACTTTCGTTTAGATACCTCATGTAAATCTTTGTTCAGTATAACGAAATAGTTTCGCTTTTGTCAAGCTTGAACTCTTGTTTTTCTGTGCTGATTGTTCTGAGACAATTTGACTGTCGAAGGTTACGACGTATGTATTGACTTATGAACTGATAAATTTTAAAAATGAAATATCTGTAAGAACAGAATATTAGGTGTGATGCAACACTACATTACCAGCCCCGCTCGGTTTATACCTACTTTATGTGACAGGGAAATAAAGAGTTTAATAGCAAAACGTATTAACTCCAGTCTTGTTGATTCAAGATATTATGTGCAATTAAATCTGTTTTAAAAAAGCAAAGAAAGTGATAAGTAAATACGGAATATATCTTATCACAACTTCGAGAATATTCCTTGTTATGTATCGAGTGAGGTATATATTGAGGCATTACTGGAAAGGTTTTATTTTGCTCTGTCAGATGATGGACTTAACTTTTTTTTTTAAATGTTGAAAAAAGCGCTTAACCCGTTTTACTAATAAATTTTTCATAACACTTGCACCACCATTGCCTTTTATTGTGCAGAGTTAATGAACTGTACCTAAGTGACAATTCTTACCAGATATACTATTCACAATGTACGAATCTATAGGGCGCACCAGCAGTTAATTTAAACTCAGTAACAATCGTTGAAGTCATCTGAACGAAAATGTTGCTCAGACGTCTATCACTGTCTGTGGTGAAGATTGTACGGGCAGTGCAAATGGAGATTTGTAATGACTTTCTCCACGTGAAACTGGTTGATAAAGATGCGTAAATCCCTGTAGAGAGTGTACACTCACGGACAGACTGGACAGACGAAACGAAATACGCAGTTTTCCCGCGCAGTTCGCGTCAACGTGAAATTTGTCCGTCACTGCGCGCCGCACATGAGGCGGCAATGGGAGCCAAGGTGTTTTGAGTGGAGACCCAAACGAGGAATGCACGTCTCTTCGCATTAGAATGAAGTCGAGGGACCACTTGCCACATTCCCAGGTCAGCGAGCCTAAATGGCTTCTGCATACACACACATTTTCTACAGCACCCTCTCTCCCCCTCTCTGTCCCCCTCCCCCCCCCCCCCCTCCTCCTCCTCCTCCTCCTCCTTCTCCTTCCGTCGCTCCCTCTCCCTCCGGAGTAGTGTCACGTTGGGGGAGCGATTTAGCTTCCCCACAGTATCACGTCGATGATTGCCCAAATCCCCTCACGCCGTCACTGCGCCTAACTCGTAAAATGAAGCATCGATTTTTCCCCTTATCCCACCCCCCCCCCCATCCCTTTCCGCCACCACGCACCTTCCAACAGTTCGTTCCTTTAGCAAGTTCTCTCCAATCAACCATGGCGTGGAGTGGCTTGGCGTGAACAAGAATCGCATGGCGTCTCTTGGTACACATCAGACGACGACGAATGACCCCGCCCTAAATGTGTTGCTTTTTGGTGTGTTTGCCCTCTTTTGCTTTTTGTTTTCCTTTGCAATGTCGGGATTTCCACGAAAGCAGGCTACTGTGGAAATTTCTGCATATCTCCTTCGGTTCTTTATGCTTAATCATTGGTTACAGTTCATGACAATATACGCAGTGTCTTTTCAGACGTCCGGACAATAACTTTTCATGCTTTTTATTGCCCGAAATTGATATTCAACAAGAAATTTATTCAAGCCAAACATTGGGATTGAGTGTTTATGTCTTCCAAGCAATATCAAACATACATGTATATGTCTTTGAATTCAAAGTGATAAACATGATAAAAGAACGCAGAATTAGGATGGAGTGCCCGTCTTGCTGACAATACAAACGACGTCATTACATGCATGGTATGAACCATGTTCTTCATGATGATAGCAATGGTGTACAATACACTGGCGTTAAGGCTGAAAGGACCTGGACGAGAAAAAACAACAACAAAATGTATCCAGAAATAGCAATGACTGACACAATTATTCAGTCATGCAAAATTCAAACGGAACCTCTCATTTTGTACTCAAAAGACGTACTTAACTATCCTGACAATTTTATTATATTTTGCCTCAACCTTGCTGGTATTTGCACCAAAGACTGCAAATAAATGGTAGTGATGACGACTCATAGATAAAACATTTTATTAACTCCACAGTGATAGTAGTTACGATGGTTGGACCATCAATTATGATGTTGATATGTAGCTATTTTAAACATGTTAAAGGGATGAAGAAAATTGGTTGCAAAAGAGTGACCTCTATGACGATATTTATAAAGTGATGATCTTGACCATGTTCAAGTACGAATTTTCCGAAGATCACAGAAATCCGAGACGAGTTAAATAAGCGCACTTATCAACATCTACTGTTCATGCTGTTAGGTTGCTGGATGGACATTTCGAAGGTACTGCTGTACCTTTTAGTAATAGTTTTAAGTTCCAAAGTCTTACAGTTATGGTGCTGCTGTCAGCAAAATTAAATGGCAAACACTTGTTGGTGTTTCCTTGGCTGCTTACTGGCTAGTCTTGGTCATAAAAACACGGCAAAGTGAGTTCTGTCTGATGAAAGTTGTCAAGTAACTTTCGACACAAAACTGTGAGAAGATCGCATACTTGGTGCGTGAGCATCAAGCTCGTGTGAAAGTATAGAGAACCGATGTGTAGCCGTTGCATGTGGGTAAAAACATCTTGTCCAAGGACGTATAAGCACTGTGCGGGAATCGAACTCGGGTCCTCCAACTGAGAGATCGGGAGTCGTATCCACTATTCCACAGCGCCCCCATTGGTATGATATCATAGTTAAAGTCGGGGTGTACAGGTGTAGGCCTACTTGGTTCGAAGAGTTGATGTTGTGGTGAAGGCCCGGAACTCTGACATGCAGTGCTGGTCAAAGTCAATATAATATTATATATATATATATATATATATATATATATATATATATACATATATATATATATATATATATATATATATATATATATATATGTACATACATATATATATATATATATATATATATATATATACATCAAAAGGAAACAGAAACAGAAACAGAGATACATAGAGAGAGGTGATGTACTCAGTATAAAGAGATGGAGAGAGAGATCGACTCTGCTGGAAAAAACACAGTGTCCCACAGTGTTTTCACAGTGTGTTCACATAGTCGACTATGTGAAAACGCTCAAATTTAACAGTGTGAAGATAATTGCGCGACACTGTGGTGTGGTTTTCGCACGGTGTTCACATAGTACTGCTTTGTTTCACATTGTGAATGGACGACTCACATTGTGTTCACACTGTTGAAACACTCGAATTTAACAGTGTGAAGAGATTTCACACTGTGTTTACAATGTGTTCACACTGGGTTCACACTGTGTGTGGTTCTCACACTGTGGAACACTGTGTTCTTTCCAGCAAAGGGGGTGGGGGTGGGAAAGGGGGATTCTTTTACCTCAAGGTACACTCATCATGTGGATGGAAGTGTGCTGTTGTGGTGTTAACCTCTTTTTTCCCCTCCTTCGGTGAGTAAATGATGACTGATCCAAGAGAGGGTGAAAGAATGATGAATACAAAAACAGTTTGCACAATCCAAAAGAACCGAAAAGAAGGTATACATCTGTTTGGATAAAGCCGTCAGCTCACGTTTGGAAGTTAATCAATTTGTCACATTGTTGATAGTGAAACCGGCAAGGTTGGATCTTTGCGTTTTTACCCCGAGAAACAGCGGCGGCTCCTGGTAAGTGGTTAGACAGATACGCGAGCGCAGTCTCGCACTTTTGAGATGCTGGCACATGGTAATGAACCCTTCTGTTTTGTTTTGTTTTGTTTTGTTTTGTTTTGTTGGGGTTTTTTTCTTTGATGAATGTCAAAAGTTTGATGTTTTAAAATGTAAACTCGCTATCTCATGATATCACCTGAATTCATGGGAACGTCATGGTACAGTGGAAACGACCATGGATTTGCAAATGGAAAGTCTTAGTTCAATTCCCTCCCCGTGCGTTGGTCCTTTGGCAGGATTTTATGCCCACATCCCATGCACCGTGTCCCCCTTGAAACGAAAACTAGGTACCTGGTAAAGCTGTGGTAATAACAATAATGATAGGACCATCCGGCATAGGATCCAGTGGCAACAATGAAGAGGCTACCCTGGATAAATGAGGTCATAAAGCCATAACAGTGAAATGATCGTTATTCAAGGACAACTAGTCTTCCTTCTCATTTTGTATGTATTTCCAACGCAAGTATACATGAAACTATTCTGATTTGACTGGCTGAGATATGTTTCATGTTTTAAAAGTCAGGGGTATAAGGAAGAAAGGAAGAACTATGCCCGCGTAGCTCGTGCAGTCAGGATCATAAAATATTGACACGACTTTTTTATGCAGTCAGGTGGTCTGTCAAGACTGTAAGCGATACTCGGCAAAGCGCGCCACTTTGCAGCGCGGCGTTGTCGACAGTGTTTTCATTAAGCTCCAGCGCAGACGGTCGGAGTGTGTATGTGGCGCCACAGCCCGAAGCTGCTTACGGCTTCTCGTGTTTCGAGGAAACCGCCATGAGACTCGGGCTCTGTACGGGCAAGGAAATTCATCAATCACCACGATTGATATTAGTTTTAACAAAATATATGGAAAAAAAGTGATAGCCTCCCCAACGTCTCTGCTTCTCCTGATATGTTCCGACCTAGAGGCGTTTTCGCGCCTTCGACCTTCTCAGTAATAGTTGTAGTTGCAGTAGTACGGTCCCTCGATGCTGTATTTTCTGTCTGATTTGTATTGTCTGTTTTACCACTGTTAACCAAGGAGAAGAAAAAAAAACATGAAAATTTGCTCAGAGAAAATTCGTTTCTAAGAAAATCGTCAAGATAACCCTTGCAGGTGACTTCAAATAAGTTGACTTACGTGCTTATCATAATAAATATGATTTGGTCATCGGAAATCGTTAAATGTAGTAAATATATAGTTCTTAAAACATAAATGGTATACATTCCGCCATGCAGCATTCTGGACTAAATACGGGTATTCTTACTCCAAGTTCGCCCTCGTGCAAGGTTCTTTTCAACTCGGGTTTCGGCCTTGGGGAAAACAAAATGCAGTTGAGGTCACTTGAGGAGCACATGCATAAAGTATGGTGCATTCGAGTAAATGCACTAGCAAACAGTATAAATATTACTGTATTCATATTTGAATGCACGAATGTGTGTGTGTGTGTGTGTGTGTGTGTGTGTGTGTGTGTGCGTGCGTGTGTTATGAGCATGTGCAGCGATCGTGTTGCACTGCCATAAACTTGACATTGAAGATTGAAAAGAAATGTCGCTAATTTTAGTGGTAGCATTATATACCACCATCATAGTCACGGGTAATAGTATCATTGCTATTGTAGTTATTGATGCAGCAGTCGTCGTAAATGTATCTGTAATATTTTCTCCCCGTCGAGCCAGGAGAAGAACTTTTGGACACTATCGGGGTTAATTCTTCTGAGGGCGCGCAATATTTCATTGAATTCTGGCGAGCAATACTCGATAATTCATTCATTCGTGTGACAATCACTCGGCATGCAAGACTCGCGGGCTGCCTCATTCGGAATAGCGTTTTTACCCTAAATAAAGAGACCAGAGATCGAGGCTGACGAATGTTATGTGTGACCATGCCGTCCTCTCTTGCAAGGGTGATGTTCGTTATTCCGATGGTTTGTTAATCCGAAAATGAAATGAGGTTCGTTATTCTGAACGTTTTGTGGCGCTTTCGCGAAGATTCGTTATTCCAAAGGTTCGTTACTGCCAAGGTTCATCATTCGGAAACACACAAATTCCGTATGTCTAGATGTTCGTTTATCTGAAAATTATATGAAGGTCGTTAATCCGAACATTTGTCGTGTTATTCCGAAGGTTCGTCATTCCGAGGTTCGTTAATCCGAAAATGAAAAGAATGTGTGTACCATATATACCGAACCTTTGGAATAACGAACCTGTTTTCATTTTCGGATTAAGGAACCTTCGGAATAACGAATCTTATTCCATTTTCGGATTTACGAACATTCAAAACAACGAATTTTCGGAATAACGAATCTTATTTCATTTTCGGAGTAACGAACCTTCGGAATAACGAACTTTAGGAATAATTTAACGAGCTTCGAAATTACGAACTGTAACCTCTATCAAGACGGGGGAAACACGTAGTCCCCCACATAATGCATATAACGGAAGGTCCCACGCGTGTTGGAGAAACACAACTCATGTATACGTAGATAGAAAATCCTGCCTCTTGTGAAGAGCAGGGTCAAAACCGCGTCGAGTCACAATCACACTTGAATGGAACATTGGGCAAAATGATGCTGACCGCTCGTAGTTTTGTCCTATGCAGGAGATGAACAAATACTAGTATATAAAACATGTACATTTAATACCAAAGAGAAAGAGAGAAAGTAAATAAGAATGGGAAAAAAGAAAGAAGGAAGGAAGGAATGAAGGGAGAAAGGTGGGATGAACTCTGACGCTGCCTGTCCGTTTGCCCTGGAGACCGATTGGGGAAATCTCCATTAGTCGTGCGCCCTACTACCTGTTTGCAATAATGTTTGAGAGAGAGGGAGGGGGGAGGTTGAGCCGGGTGTGTTTTGTATTAATCCTGCTGGGAATTAATATGTATTAGAAGCAAAAGGGTCAAAGGTTCGGGTGATTATTGTCTAATGCTGCCAAGTATACCAACAAGCGGCTATTCATTATAAATAATGTAATTTCTCCCGATGTCAAAAGAGCAACGCCAAAAAAAAACCAAAAAAAACAGAAAGGATGCGAGAGGTGCAGGGTTTGGGGGAGGACATGCAGCGAGAAGCGCCGAAGATCCTCCTCCCTTGAGCTGTTTTGATACCAAACCACCGCTTCGCTCATCTTTTGACACCGGGTTACGATGGGGTTAGGTCTGGGCTCGGTATTGATGTTTTTGGTCCCCGCATCATTAGACAGTTCCATCACTCTGCAGCTACCGAGTCGTAAGCCACTCCAGGGGATATGGCTTGTGAACTCTCGACCGGATGGCGAAAGATGTCTACCCTTTAACTCATTTTTGGTCAGAAGCTCTCTTGCCTCTTGTTTAAAACTCAGGAATACCATCATGCAGCATTTCGGGAGCGAAAACCCACATTTTCGAAGATAAGATATAGTCTCTCTAAAACCGCTGGGTTTCTTAAAACTAAATGTTGCTCGGCCTGCAACAGCAAACGTTGGATTCAGATCCCCAGGATTGAGACTTATGTTTCTTATACCAACAAATACGAGAATTCTCGACGAAGTGACATTAATTTTAATAATCTCCTCCCCTTTTGGAGAAGTTGGGTATGGAATATCTAATTATGATTCCAAAAAAGAAAATCTTCGCCTTAATATGACGAGAGATTTGCTATGTAGTGTTGCCATCCATCCAGGTGTGAAATGAGAGCGGAGTATAACTTTTGGTCCTTACCCTTTGGCTTTGATTCTCATTCAGATAAATTATGCAATAGTATATTGGATTGTGAGCACGTGTGCGTTGTTTGAGTTTTTTTATTTTTTGTATGTCTGCATCCCACATGTAAAAGAGTTAAAGCATCCAGAGTGGCAAATCCTTACATCATGATGATACTGTACATTGCACATTATGTTGAAAGCCAATATTTCATTGGTGATGCCGAGTACGTATAGGAATAAGAGAAGTCATCGTTTTATTTTCTTCGAGTCAAATACATACTCATGGTTGAAGGCATAAAATGTCATATCACGTGTGCTTAAGAAACAGGTTAGGTTGAGATGGGGCTTTAAGTTTCCAGCTTCTTTTGATTATGATTTTTTGAGATAATAAGAAACCTCTTATGAAATATACTAGAGCATATAATTCTAAGAGGAATTCAGAGATTATTTAGTGAAGATTGTTTTTGAAATTGCTGATCGCTTTGTTTCACTTTGTTTTTGGACATCTCAGCCATTTCAAAACCGATTTTTATCAAGTAAACTTTGAATTCCTCTTAGAATTGTATGCTCTTTAACATTTCATAAAGTGGTTTCTAAGTATCTCGCAAAAAGTTAAAAGCTGTATCCTCACCTCAACCAATACCATACCACCCCTTTCAGTTGCAACATTGGTTTCTAAGGTCTATTTCTTTTTCCTTTTTTTTTGCCTGATTCTCTGGTGCAGACACGGTCATGAATATTTAATCGTCAGGACTCGTAACGATAGAGGACATTTCTCTTACTGCGAAGGGAAAAAAGAACAACTGCATTGCATAAAACTTTGAATCGGACATGGACGGTTTGTTTCTCGAATTGTGGAGAAACTGATTATAACAACTTTGCATGAATTATACAACGTGTGTGATACGGAGGTTACCAGGAAAGTATAGAGAAATGTGGTGAGCCTTTCGACGGTAATTAGATCAGGTCCTTTACAATGCGGATGAGGGAACGAATAGAACAACAAAAACAACAGCAAAATAATATAGCGCCCTCGTATGTCCAGACAGCTCAACCTCAGACTGTACTGCGTGTGGAACCACGGCAAAATTGGTTTGATGAATTAGTTTTCTCTCGACCGCAGTAATACGGTATCCCACACGCATTCACAGAACGTCTAACTAATTGATTCCGTAGTCCGAGGGTGTTTTATAATAGTTGTCAATGCACTTTCATTCTATAGGTCCGTTTGCATGACCAGGATGTGGAGAATTGACCGCATAATAAAGTAGTTCGGATGCGACACAGTTTTTGCCCGAGGCATGTAGTGTTACGTGTATAATGACATTGCGGCTATGCACCCCGTTAATTACCATATCTCTGTCGGTTCGTGTTGTGTCATTTTAATCATATTTTGTACTATATCCAATTGTCAGTATATCAAAACGGAAAAATAAAAACTACGATATTTCATTTTGAACATCAGTTTGGTCGTAAAGTGATGTTTTTGTCAGTTGCTGAATGATCTAAAGGACCGAAATCGCTAACTTTATAACTGATCTTTAAATTAGCAATAGTGTCAAGATTGAAAATTCAGTCTGAATTCGCCATATGTTTTCTTTTTTTCTTTTTTTGCCGCTTACAAATTCAATGAATTGGACCAGTTCCTTGTAATATTTCTATTTTAACAAGTGCTGGAAATAAGGGAAAAAACACCAAAGCAAAAATGTACAAGATTCTGGAAAGATTCAATGTGTCTTTTGTTTTCATATCTGTACAACCTGTTGCACTTTAGTCTTCTAATTTGCAAGGGGCTCAAACTCCACTCACCGGGGTCACTAATAATAAATTCAATCTGAGGGAAGATAGATAAATAAAAGATAAGCCCCATCAGAAACCTGTTAAACCTAATAATGAAGTGTGGTTAATGAAGGTGAATCCCTCTACAAAATACACCTCATTTGGAGGCTGGAAACACTTTCTTTGAAGTTTAGGAGACTACAACTTTGTTTTGGCATAGATTCGGAAAACTCGTGAAATTTTCGAGTGGTACGCGTGTGAAGATCAGCTGTCTTTCTTTAAGGACCTCTTTATTAAGCGGAGTTTGAGGAGAAAACCCATCTTGCAAATTTCAGGACTGGAATTATGTAAGTTAGTATACATAGATATGAAACACGAAAAACACTGAACATTCCATGTTTTTTTATACATTTCTTTTCATTTGTGCCACGTGTCTCTATGGCGAATCATTCAAAATTGCCAGACTTAAAGTGCTAGCTCCTTGTGTACACCTCCTTGTTGTGACCAAGAAGTATGAAGTCCTCGTAGTGACGTCACGTAGATGCGTACGAATGGGAATCCCGAACGGACTGCGTTCACCGCGAAGGCAGCGCGCGCGCACTGACATAAGTGTGGATGATAATTGGACAAGTGTCAGGGCTATGTTTATAACCCCGCTTGCACTCTCTCCCTCACGGCTGACACATGATGTAAACGACGTGAGATAGTAAACAGCCTTCCCACCCGGCTGCCATGGCTGCTCCACAAATGACGAGCACTAAGACGACACTGCCCGCCAGCTGCCACTCATTTCAAAAATGCATGTACTTCCGGTTTGTGACCTTTTGCGTTTAGTTTAGTTTTTTTTTCCGTTTCTCGCTTGGACACGTAAGCTGTGATGAAAGGAGGCTATGGAATGGTTGTGTGTTGGCGCTTTTCGTTGTCGTTGTTGCCAGTATGAAGGCTGATCCAATTCAAATCGAAAATTTACGCCTTATATGCCTTCACAATGAGAGCATGTTGTCTTTTAATAATGATGACAATGTACAGTATACGAAAAATCAATGTTCGTTATACTGACGAAGCCATTCCAAGAACATGAACTATTGAGTTTATCATCTTTGTAATTGTATGAGATTCTCGTGTTTTATCTTCTTCTTTCTTTTCTCACGGAGCAAAGACATGTGCTTCTAATTCTAGAGGCAAATAAGAGATCAAAAGAGGGACACAATGTGCCAATTACATCTGGTTTACGCGAGGTCGAAATGTTGGCTACGCATTTCAGATTTATGACGCGGAGTGTTTTCTTCTTCTGTCAGCACGTTTATAATTTTGTTCCCTTCTGGATGGGTGATTTGTCTCTTCACCCTTGACCTATTAGACAATAAAATGTTACGAATGATCTCGTTCTCTCTTTCTGTCGATAAACAATTGTTATCGTCCCTGCCTGCAAATGCGAAGAAGACAGGTCAACACTTTGTCACCTTGACTCTCGTTTATACCGACTCTCGATGGATCATAACATTCTGTGACGAGAGGAAAACAGGTTGCACCTATATATACCATTTTCGAGCAGCTAGGGGTAATAGAATCAAACATCTGCCACGCCCAAGTTTGATGCTGTCGAATGGCATTTCCGAGAAAAATAAAACAAAAACAAAAGGAAAGCATTAAGACGACAGCGATCATTCTTAAAGGGATAGTATAGTATTTGGCTTGTTTTGTTGGTTTATAGGGATAGAGAGAAACCCTAATTGGTTCACGGACAGCCAATAGTATTGGTGGAGATGAGGTTTGGGCCTGTAACTTTTTTACGAGATGTTAAGAAACCATTTATAAAATAGTACAGAGCATACCATTCTAAGAGGAATTCAAAGTTCATTTTATTGAAATCGATTTTGGAATAGCTGAGACATCCAAAAAGAAAGTAAAACAAAGTAATAAAAGGTGAGTCCCACCTTTTATTACTATTGCTCTGTTTTGGATATCGCACCCATTTCCAAACCAATTTTCAGAAAATAAACGTTGAATTCCTTTTGGAATGACATCCTCTTTCACACTGAGAGGTTTCTCATTGTCTCGCAAAAAAGTGTTGGAAACCTAAGTTAAATCTACACCAGAACTGTACAATCCCTTTAAGTTTTTTACCTCCAATTATGAGGAAAGTAAATGTGAACATTATGATGGGATAAATTTTGCATAGGGGTTCTAGATCATTACCAATTTAATCCAGCTAACTATAAGCAGCTTACTAACTAGTTCAACTGCTTTCATGCGTTACGTGTTTGTGTTACAGGGTACATATATGCATTTTTTTTAATGTCAGTTTCCGTATGAAATATGCAATCGCAATTACATGCCTGTCTATACTGCATCATATCAGTGAGAATGGAGACCAAAAAAAAGTAACAGTGGTAGGTATGGGATAAGATGGCGGAGATGATGAAGAAACAATTATACATACAAGGAGATAAATTGAGCTGTAAGAGTAGGTTAAGTTATCTCTAAATCACAGTTTCAATCTCAATATTAATGTGCGGTTAGTTATGGATACGAAATCCAGCAATCAATGGGTGATGGCTGTGGGGTATGTGTTACCAACCGGGTACCAACATTTATCTTATATTCATTTTATGCGTGTACGTTTTTGTTTTGTTTTTTTCTGAAACATTTTTCGTCAAGATCATGCAAATTGTTGGTGAAGTAGTACAGCAATGTCAGAAATGTGACTTCTTGACGGTAATTTATGACATCTTGTGCAAACACTTATGTCCTCACCGATGGTGACTTTCCCGCGTGGATGTGAGACGGGAGAAGAAGAGAGGGTGGAGGAATTTAGAGTAAGGTTGGAGAAAGACGGCGAGAGAAAGGGATGGGGGGGGGGGAGGGAGAGCTAGGGCGAGAGACTGACAAGAGAGAAAGTTTAATAGATCATGTCAGCTTTCATCGAGGGGCGAGAGTACAGACGGGATGGTGACGGTTGGTTTCCGACCCTCTCCGGTGCCGCATCCCGAAGGTTTCCTGGGTTTTCAATAATAGCCATCCGTAGGGACTGCCCCCTGCTTCTTCTTCTTCTTCTCCTTCTTCTTCTCCTCCTCCTCCTTGTTTTCTCATCCATTTTTCTCCTTGTTATCTTTCTTTCCGTCTCTCTCCCCTCTCCCTTACTCTCGTACTTTCC
Organism: Diadema antillarum; assembly: GCF_040938485.1. Lineage (NCBI taxonomy): Eukaryota > Metazoa > Echinodermata > Echinoidea > Diadematoida > Diadematidae > Diadema > Diadema antillarum. Next base: position 1,190,142 of record NW_027271090.1, read on the forward strand.
TCTCTTTTTACATCTGTTTTATCCTCTCTCCTAGTCCCACTTTGTTTTAAGGTATTTCCATCCCATGCCCGTCTCATTAAATCATACTCTCGTCAAATACCTGCTCTTGGTTGAATTGGTATAATCTGGGGGGCATTTCATGAAGCATTTTGTCCGACAACTTTGTCGGACAAATTTGCTCTCAGCCAATCAGATGCAAGGATTTCAGTAGATTGTAACAGTTTGTCAGAAAAATATCCGACCGAAACGCTTCATGAAATACCCCCCTGATGTGATTTGATTTGAATGATTGATTTCTGTATCTTCGGACATTGTTATGAAACAAACAGAAATTATCATAATTATGATCGGAGGGAACATCGTTGCCCTTGGATGAAACGCCTTGAATCTAAGGGTTCGAAGTGAATTGCTTTAAGAAGAGGAGAAGAGGAGAATGGAAACAAAAAGAAGGAAGATGTATTGTTTGTGTTTAACCCTGACAACTTAGTTTCTGACAACTATGCCTCTATCTATTAATCTTTCTGGTTTTTCTGTCCGTCAAGATTCATCCATGTACCTTTATCTTCATCTACCTTTCCTTTGATGTATCTGTTTATGTCTGTATCTTGGCTGTCAAGCTGTCTGTTCGTCTGTATGAGGTCAATCCCTATATACCCTCGTAGTAATAAGCGAAGTTGTAATTCAACGCACTTGCCATCTCGCGTGATTTGTCGGGTACTAGTGACAGATTTTTCAAATCGCGCTCACCGGCAGATCAATGTCCGCACGGGTGAATATGCTATGTGGGCGATATCTTGCTTAGATTTCCTCTCGTTCTATAAGTGGCTTTGGTGAATCATGCCATCAAAATCCATAAACTTCATCTGGCTTTTTGTGGGTGATTGGAACCTCTCTGTTTGGTAGCAATTATGGTAATGAGACCGACCTTCATTAGTAGGTTACGAGAGAGATAATGCCCGTAAAACAGTAAAACTCAGCCGGACATTCGCCGCTGTGCCCGTAGCAGATGAGATATGGATCAAGTGAATCATTATACAGTCATTTGTGTGTAATGTGTAGCGTGTGTGCTCGTTTATGTGTGTGTGTGTGTGTGTGTGTGTGTGTGTGTGTGTGTGTGTGTGTGTGTGTGTGTGTGTGTGTGTGTGTGTGTATGAACGCGAGTGCCATGTTTAAAATCGCTGGATATCTTATGATATGTGAGAAGTTTCTGGTTGCAATATTTGTCTGGGAGCCATTATATGAATTCCCCAATAGTTTTCACACGACATATCCGGTTTCCGCGAGCAATTATTGAAGTTAATACTTGGGCAAGAAATCAGTGAGAGTGGCTCGTGCGAAAAGAACATCCATTTGGACCGTTTTAGGCACGTCATCTGACATAGACATGTTAAAAATAGTGACTGTCAGTCAATTTGACAAAAAGTGGAACTGTGGTATGTTTGGTTTCTTTTGTAAGTATAACACTCACAATTTTACACAATATCATTCTCTTTCGAATGACTCACAAAATCTGTCTAAGAATTGCAAAAAAAGCGCATCAAAAATCGACAAAGCTCTCGGCATAATTTTCGGTATATTCTTTTCAATATGCAAGTCTACATATATTTATTGCCAGAGCTGAAAATGATAATAGTTCCCATGAGAAACAGGAAGGAGGTAAAATTGTGTTTCTAACTCCCTACCCCCGCCCCTTACGATGTGTAAGTTTTAAGCTCTCTCTCCCATTGTAAAAATGTGATAACACCTAGGAAAATATGACCAATAAAGACATCATGCAAATCATGCAGTAGGTCAGTGTAGAACTAAACCAGTGCCATTCATCGTTCTTACCTCATGTTATTTGTTTGTTTGCATTCGAAAGGATGACGAATGGAAGTTTGACAGTATTTCTTATGAACACTATTTATGGTGTCTGTGGTATTGGTCACAGTATTCAAGCATGTCTTCTTCCGATGTAGGTTTCGTGAACAGTGGCATCTCCTCCCACCCCCCCCCCCCCCACTTATGTATATTTTCATGCATGCTTGCCCTTCTTCACTTACTCATCGTATCACAATGTATCATATATATGTCTTTGCCGCTATAGATATAAACGAAAATGACATAAAGAGTCAAAGAAGTGTGCTAATTTACCAATAGAATGTGTGAGTACTCATCGCGCGAAGGCGAAGACGAGAGGTAGTCTCGTCCCCGGGCTCTCGTTGTGTTCAAGATAAAATTTAGATATTTCTCACTACAGTATTATTCCAATAAGAAGCTCACTACTGTTTAGTGCTTGTTTGTTTGTTTTTCTCAATTTACTCCTTCTTTGCTGCACTGGGAAATTGTATCAGGACGTTGAATGAAAGTTTTGATACGATTGCTTGAAGGTAATGATGGTATATTGAAAGAAAGAATACTGTACTACAGTACCACCACATTTCCTACAGGTAACAGGTTAAATTACATTTTCTATAATCCAGATCATAGCTGAGATTATGGGATTGGCAACAAACAGCAATAGGGGTCCTTAAGTCTCTAGTTTGTTTTGTGCTTGTTTTGATGGGGTTTTTTTCACTCCCTTTTGTGTCTTCTAAATGAAGAGTTTGTTCGCAAAAACCGATAAGTCCTTATTTGCTAAATGGAGATATTTGCGATTAAAGGTCAAGAAAAATAAAGAGAATAATAAGAAAATGTTTGCTTCTTTTGACCATAACTTCAAATATGTACCTTTATATGTAGTAACCAATATATCATTTAAAAGGTATTATTTTGTACTTTATGACAGAGACCGTACTTCAAAATCTTCAAAAATGGACTTATCGGTTTTTGCAAACAAACTCTTCAAATAATATCTCGAAACGAAAGAAAGCATGGCTCTATCAAATTGTTTTTCCCCACAGTAGCAAACATAAGCGCGGTATGCAGACATGTGTTGATGTGTGAACGTACATGTTTACTGTCTTTTAAGGCTACAGAAAGTCTCAAATCATGTTCATAAAAAGAAGGCAACCAGGTTAAAATGTCAAGAAATTGTCGCCTTCGTCTCAGCAATCATCTCACACCTACGCTGTTTTCTGACGATTTCAGTCACAAATAAATCATGCTGACATTTATTATACTTTTCCCGGCCTGCTTTTCTTCAATTTTCATACTTTTCTGCACGCTCTTTTATCAAATCATGACTTTTCCACTTTCGGAATGCGGGGAAAATGTGACCTTTTACGACTTTCTGTTTTTACGGCTGCCCAGTAAACAACATCAAGCGCCTATGAATGTTTGTCGCCTTGGGAACGACGAATTTAGTCTATGTAGGGTATCGATTGGTGGACCTAACGATCTACACTGATGCGATTACCCGTGTACAAACCTGTTCGAGCGCAGAGTTCTAGTATAAACATGTAGCCTATAGTGTCCGGTACGAACATTCTTTGACATGTCCAAGGCAGCCCCAAAATAGCACCCGTGTTTAGGTAATAACAATATCTGTTTATCAACCACATACAAATACACACGGATACACACATTTTTGAGCCGATGTTTTTTCATTGATGTTTATTCATTTCCATTCAGATAATATAAAGACAATAATCTAAACAGGTTATTTCTGTACAAAGTAAATACTTGATATATTCTCATAATTTGCACACTATTATCAGATGTATTTCCTTCCCATGCACTATGGGTTTTTTTTTCACACAGTATTGACATGATAGAAGTAAAGATAAATAAAATAATTGTATAAAAGCATCCATCATCTCATTTATTCAATTGATAGCGATTGAAATAAAAAAAAACAATTGCACAGCAAAACGAAATGGAATCATATTACATCGCACACACTCACACATACACATACACGTATACACATTGTTGCACATACATGGATATCTATACATATTTATAAATATGTACACATACTGTAAAGAAATCTATTTTTGCGGCATGAAATTTTCGTGAATTGCCACTGGTATTCAATGCATATAATGTAAAAGGACTTTCGCGTGCATTTTAATTTCGTGAATCTTGTCTCTCGAGAAAATTCGCGAAATTCAAACGCACCCGAACATTTCTGGTTTTATACAGCATAGTTTTATAGGCATGTATTATAATCATATCCATATTAAATCCATGCTGTGAAGATGCAATGTTGATTGATATGGTACAGTGCGACCCTTGTCTATCTCCCATCTCCTTGGTAACAGATACGCATCAATCTCTTCAAAGTTGCTTTCGCAGAGCAATGATGGAGAAAGGGCTAGAAAGACAGAGAGAGAGAGAGAGAGAGAGAGAGAGAGAGAGAGAGAGAGAGAGGGAGGGGGGGGGGGGGGGAGAGATTAGCCCTGTAGGAAAGCAGGGCGTACACACATCGATTGAGATCCACCGTAATCATGATGGTGATGTAAAGAGGTTTTTGGACTCGTTTATATTATGAAATCCATTAGGAATGGGAGCTCATTGGGATCAAGGGATGAGGATGGTGGAGTGGGGGGGGGGGGGGTGAGGGTACGAACAGTGATAGAGGTCTGCTTTTGTTTGATTTCATAACAGCTACTGGTAGCCCCATTCTGATTAGATGTAGTGAATCTCTCGAGCTTTACTTTACCGTAAAATGGGAGAAGAAAGGGGGAAAAAAGATGTAGATCATAATTGGTCTATTTGACTTTCAATCCGCACATTATTTACTCTAGTTCTTACGGGGATTCAGACCACTTTACGGGGCAGCCAATTTCGCGGGTACAGCATTTTGTTGGAATATCATAATGATAAACCCACACGCCGAATATTTACACAGAGTCCCACAGTCGCACCACTATGCATAGTTAGGGTCGTTATACTTTTAAATTCCGTGTCATATATTTTGCACGCATAAGCGTTCATACGCCTGTCGCCATCTAAAATTGCACTTGTAGTTTTCAAAAGGGTTAGGCGATTGCTAAAATCTATCCACATATCTGTCTGTTGGTATAACGCACACACACACACACACACACACACACACGCACACACACACATACACATACACACACAATTATATATAATTATATTGACATGTATATTTCATATCAATAAGTGCGCTTTCTTCGATGTATACATTTTATATTTATTTACAGATTTTGTTTAACATTGGTTGATCCATTGAGGAGGTATTGGTGTAAGTTCGAATTCATTTGATCAAAAACAAGAAAAAAATCCATGCAGTAATCTTCCAGGAACCAAAATCCAACAACAACATGTTGAAAAATGCTTTCCAGTTGAAAATACTTTCCATTTACAGACATTTCAACGAGTCCTAATTATGATAAGTCATATTCACCCCATCATAAATCGAGTGTGCTAACACATATTAAACGATCAAACCATTTATCTGTCACCATGTGACTTATTAGAACCCGAATAATGAACAACTGTCTTCCTTACGTATATGAAAAAAAAAATCGAGGTCAATTTCTTGGAAATTCCGAAATGTAAGATCAATCTTGCCACCATAGCGGTAGACTGGAATGACTCGTTTCTTGAACTAAAAGAGATGTAGCACACACTGTAATCGGTGTGCATCTCACTCAAAATGAATCTGTCTGTTCTGAACGGAGATAAGTTAAGGAAGGAACGAGACGCCATTCGTTGACCATTATTACCAACGGAGTGGCGGCGAACTATATCATTATACGCTTACACACAGCCTGGCAACCGGACTCATTTTTTCACTTTTGTATGATACAATGTATTCTTCCTTACATCATTTCTTTTTACTTTTTAATGTTCAATTTTTTGTCCAGTAAAATGATTAAGATTTCATGGAACATTTACTCTATGTTTAAAGGTCAATGACCCAATAGATGACCTTTCAACTTGGATAGATTTCATCGATCTCATTGAAAATACTGCATTATACATAATATTTATTCACAAATGGGAAAATATTACATAATCCATAATATCATTCATTCTCAATTAACTAGATCTGTTTCGTGAAAATTCATGAAACTTCACAATGTCATAACTTTCTTGATTTTCATCCGATTTTGATCAAACCGTTACTCTAGTGCTTTTAAGAGTTTACTCTTTAATTATATAGACTAACTTTCGTTTGTCCCAGATTTCCCCTTTAAAACTAAAAGAAGAGGGACTTACAAGGAAAACCCAGACGGATTGATGTGTTTTGTCCCCCCCCCCCCTTTTTTTTTTTTTTTTTTTTTTTTTTTTTTTAGGTAAGTACTGTAAACTGAGCATCAAAGACAAACCGTGAAGAGTTACCCCTTCAAAACCTCGCAAAAGAAACTGTGTCGGATCTTCCCTCTAGAGTAGTTTGGCCACTATCTCCCTGCACCTGTTCGTTGAACGTCATGGATCCCCCTTTCCCTTCCCCTCCTCCTCCCCCTTCCACCATCTTCTGCATTTCCTGATTTCCCCCCGTCTTTCGGATCGGCTTGCCCCGCGACCCGGTTTTACCGGCCATTGACCGCAGCCCCCCTTCGTCCCTTCCCCGGCGCAGAAGTTCCGAACTTGACAGCGCGCAAACTATTCCATCAGGCGTAATGAATATCGATTCTTCGCGCTCGTAACCCACCGCGTCCGCCTCGCGCGCCGCACACTTCAAGAGGTGAGTTGCGGAAGGAAGGGGTAGATTTTATTAGGCAAGAAAATACTGGAGACAGAATCGATACCGTGCTGAGAAGCCCTTAACGAGCGCGAGCGGAAGCTCCGGCGGAAAAACGAGGCCTTAAAGGGACACACCTATGTATGCCTTGTGGTATCGCTGGTCAATTTTTGTCTTATTTCACCGCCAGGTGGTGGCATCGTTGTTAGAAGATTTGCATTGCAAAAGCGCATATCTGTGAAAGTCTTGTGACTTTCGATTGGAATCAGTTCGTGTTCTTCCACCATTACCGGCTCTGTGAGTTGGTAGTACTTGCTAGCTTTGGCGAAGAAGTTGTTTGATTGTTTACTACATTTGAAACATTTGAACAAATTATTATTCTCCTTATTTGAGGCTTTTAATATATTCCCTTCTTTGAAAGCAAAAGAAAAGCAGAGGGGTCCCATGTCTCTTTAGGGTCTTCCATGATGCAGAGAGGAAATACATACGGTACAATAACTTTTCTTGTCTAATGTGCTTCATCAACCTATGTTACTTATTTTTTAATCAAGTTACTTTTATAAGACGAGCTTCTTAAACATTTTTAAATGAATTGATGTATTCAGTAAGCAACTCTTTTATCACCCTCCTCAAAAATAATAATATCTAAGGCACCCTTTTATTTATCTCAACAAACTGGCTACACAGTATACGATTGTTTTGTGGCAGTTTCAAGCATGTAAGCTAATCCAAAACATTGCACCTATATAGGATTTTTTTCTTCTTGCCATGCTTTTGAGTTGTAACCTCATCATCTGGGTATTCGTCCATTCACACAATGGATACTGCCGCTGTTAATCGGCTTGGTACTATATTGATACTTTATTATTGATGAAAAACTTACATGAAACTATACGTGAATTCACCCATACGAAGATAGAATTATATATGATTCGCTAGACTGGCAAAAATACGAGATCATAACTGCTTTCTACACGTGTTCAGTTACAGATTTTTTTTTTTAATTTAGTTTACTTTAATCTATATGCAATATTTGTTTTCTGTAAACATGGCGTCGTGAAGACGATCGGGACGTACTGATGGAGAATAATTGTAAATTTTCTTTGAGAGAAGATGGTGTGTCATTGAAAAAACAAATGGATGGATGCGAGATAAGATGGATGCAGATGATGCGAGTGGTAGGAAAGGCGTTGCCATGCAACGGGAAGACTGAAGGCTTCCTACCTCCGTGGCTATTTACATCAGCACATAATTATGGTTTTATATGAATAGCGAACGAAATTACATGAATTGTGTGTGTGCGTGTGAGTGTGTGTAATGGAAATCAACCGTGTGGATGCACGTTAAAGCATTACTTGCCAACATTATGGTTTGAACACAAAAGTGTAATACAAACGATGTACCGTGCAAGACCGGTCCAGTCCATAACACAGTCAGACAGTTTTAGTATCTTTTTCATACAAGACAAGGACAGATATCTCGCACTTATTTCCTAACTCATATGTCACATAAAACATATTATAGAGGACAATGAAACCTTATACAGGATGATATAAATGGTAGTGATGATGCCGATGATGATGATGATGATGATGATGATGATGATGATGGTGTTAGTGATCATTATCTTATTGACGATTAAAAGTTTTAGTGCTTTCTTCCTAGTGTATGATCCTCTTCAGCCTTGGATATGCTTCCGAAGAGGCCTTTACGATCATCAACACCTTATCTCAGCTTTTAACTTTTTTTTGCGAAATACTTAGGAACCACTAATGAAACATTTAAGAACATACAATTCTAAAAGGAATTCAAAGTTTATTTGATGAAAATCGGTTGTGAAATGGCTGAGATATCCAAAACAAAGTAAGACAGCAATCCTATAGTGAAAGGTTTAATGGGTCCCACTTTTTTTTATTATAGGATCGCTTTGTTTCGGACATCTCAGTCATTTCAAAAGCAATTTTCACGGAATGAACTTTGAATTCCTCTTAGAATGATATGCTTTTACATATTTCATAAGAGGTTTCTCACTGTCTCTAAAAATCATCATCAAAAAACGTTAGGAATCTGAAGTCCCATCTCAACCAAAAATGTACCATCCCTTAAAGAAAAAAAAAAGAACCAACAACAATCATAGCTAAAACATCTTATCCGCAGATGAGCGCACTCCTAGGTCTCGAACTCACAATCTCATCCCTACACTATACCACAGCGTTCCAGCAATACCATGGTACAGTGATCTTGACATAGCTATAGAATGAAATGGGCAAAGAAAACTAAACTAGGCTGTGGAGATAGTGCACATCTGGTAGGGCGGGATTGCAGTATCCAGTAAATAGAGGCAGTGGAAGTATGAAGTCTTGAGAGAGATCATACTCGGTTCGAGGGATACCGCCACCCCACGCGTGCGATTTTCTTTGATTTTTCGCAGGAGCGAGCCAGACTTGGTATAACCGCCACAGATGGACTGCACACGGATACTTGTATTAGATACAGTGGACTCTCGTTATAATGAAGTCCTCGGAACCGGCAGTTTTTTTTTCCGTTATATCTCAATTTCGCTATAACCGAACAAAAAACAATAGAGAACAAAGAACGGATGACTCTGCGGCCTGAATGTTTACTTCGTTGTAACCGGCATTTCGTTATAACCGTGTTCGTTATAACGGGCGTGCACTGTATGCGATGTTGACTCCGTCGCTACCATCATCCGCATGTTTACTTGCAATACCGATGACATTTTGAAGAAGTGAGGCTCAGAGGATTAAAGGTATAATGTAATGTACATTTGCTCCCAACATCGTGTGCTTCTGTAACAGAAATGGATTGACAGACGTTTAGAGAAGCATTGCATACGTGTATTTCCAGGTCATGGTTCATACGGTGAACACTGCGTATCATACAATCGTGGTTAAAGCGCCAAGTTCATGGTCTTAGCTTTGTCAGATGGCTTAATATTGATCATTTATCTTCCCGAGAACGGAGGAGGCATTGAGCGAGACGGAGTAAACTAAACAAGAATTGAAAGAATTGATAAACTCATTTTCAGGAGACATTTTCACGAACTATTGTAAGACACAAACTTATCTGAAATACTTATGGCGGAAACAGAAAGATTCGAGAGAGAGAGGTAGCTACTATACCTTTGGAAACTATAATAATGGTCAAAACCCGTTGACAATAAAAATATTACAGAGTAAAGTCAACCTCAGTTCCGAGTTCGAGAGGGACGTACAGTGACTAACAGCAGTGTGACATCAACAATTTGGGGCTTCGAAAAACGCTCTGCATTCATTGTGAGGTGTTATTCTGCAAACATAATGTCCATTTCTGTATTCATTTTCTTTACATTTTCGTCTTATTTTGACAGGACGGCTCGTTTAGCAGTCACATAAGAGGAATCTTTAGGGTCATGGTAGTTGATTTCTTCTAATCTTTTTTTCCCCTTTATTTGATCAGTTTTGGGTATGAGATGGGTGTGAAAGCAATCGTAGATTTGACTTGACATGAGAATTACCAGAATTCGGCCTTAGCCTCACACTTGGGGAGTTGTGGAGTGGGGGAAGTTTGCGCTTAGCGTAATTCCTGTATGACTCGGAAGCGTGCACAACCGTCCGGCAAGAATCGGAAATTAGACCATGCAAAACACGCTCGACGGCTCTCACCAGTTGTACGGTGGGTGACGGGGCGCCGTAATTACATTTGCGTATTCAGACTCGCCGTTTTAACTGACCTACTTTGGGGATGACGAAGAAGTGGCAAAGTGCAAATTATTTGCGAAATGGACGCTCTCCCTCTGCCCCACCCCCCTCTCTCTCTGTCTGTCTCTCCATCCCTGTCTCTGCTGTTAGATTTCTTCTCTCCACCCCTCCCCACCATCTCTCTCTCAGCTCCAAGAAATATTCAAAACCTGTGTCTTAATTCTGCAAACAAAATGTCAAGGCTGGCTCATACCTAGCCGTGGATGTGATGGTCTAAATCCAATTTACTTTCCATGTTCAAAACAGCTCATTTTCAAACTTACGGGTCCATCCACTCGAATTTATACAAGCTCATTGTATAGTATATTCAGGCACATGATGTATATACAATATATATCTAATATATGATCCATACTTAAGTAGGCCTCCTGTAATACATTTCATTTTATTTATCTATCTACAAGTAAAAATGTATACAACAAAAAGTGACTTCTGAACAATGTGACAGCTTATATGCCTGTGTGTGTGCACAGTTATCTAGAAAAGAAGCACCAATAAAGTCTCAACGATCAGCATATAAACACGCGCCACGACAAAATAGTCTTATTGTCAAAAGATTATTGCATGTTGCATTCATACTGTGCAGCATTTGCATTTTAGAACATGTCTCTAGTATGGTCGACTGTCGAGACAATAATAATCTTACATTCCCTTTCTTTTTATCGACATATCACTTTCTTATTGTGCTATGAAAATCGTCTCTTTGCGTTTATTCTGAATGTGATATGATAACACTCAAAAGTAAATGGAAATGAATCAACAGGAAAAGAGGAAAACTAGTGATAACATTGGTGGACCGACCATGGAACCTTCTAGAATAGAACATCCCTTGCACAGCTGAAGTGTTGTCAAAGGTGTTCCACTGCAGTACCAGCGTGTCCACAGAGACATTCGCATCCCACCCCCCTTTCCCCCATAATGTTCGTGTATAACCTTCATCACATGTATACATGCTTATTTACGCATTTCCTACTGTGACTATATCATAAGTTCAAGTTCAAGTACAAATTTATTTCAATTTTTTCTTTGACAAGAACATACATCTCACTTTCTTTACAGTGACAAGAAATAATGTAAACAAGACAATATGAATTGAACAGAGTAAACAACAATAACTGAAACCTTATAGTAACGATACATTGTTATGAATACTGAAGCAATCAACGTTAAATAGCAATATGCACTGTGAACATGGGTGAACAATAATCGTTTGTGCAACTGACTGTTGTTGAAAGACCACGGACTTCAAACATGTCCATAGCAACTTTATTGAAATAAAACTAGATATGCGTTTGCGGGGGAAATCACAAGGTATCAGCATATACACCTAATTTTGGCAATTTCGCGATGATCACCAACTTAAAGTATTGATTTCATAAAGGGTAATGTGGTCTTTAAGCAATTCGTTGGGGAATTTATGCCCAATACATTAACGGACATTGCACGATTGCGCAAAGGATGGCTCAAACGTTTATTTATTAAACACACACATACACACACACGTACATATACGCACAGACACACACATACACGCATAACATTTTTTGCCTTTCAGTTCAATAAACCACGTTCGTTAATGAGCCCAGCCTTCCGAGGTTGCCAACATGTCAAACTGATCAATACTGGCTCAGTGTGGACGTGTGCATTCATATAGTTCTCCCTGTTTTAAGTATAGCCTTAATTAATTTACCCCAGATCAATACCAGCTTTCGGTCGGCCCAATGCGCCTACACCTAGTTAGCACGGGTCGCGGCATTGGGGTCGCATAACAGACTGCAAAAAGGCAAGGGGTATGAGGGTAAAAAATGAATTCCCATTTCTTTGATATATACTGTACTTCATGTGTGCATTTCTAGAATTGTCACTGAGCTCTTCAATACCACTGAATGTATTACCCCTGTCAAAAGTCTGTTCATGTTACTCCTTCTTCCCTTGTGTTTGATTTGAAAAAAAAAAATGTTCAGAAGGAGAAATATATATCTATTCAAATAGATAAAGAGAGAGAGAAATCGATACATAGGTAGATAGATAGATAGATAGATAGATAGATAGATAGATAGATAGATAGATAGATAGGTAGATAAATATAGTAAATTGCACATGTTTATGCACGTATAGGTAGATAAATGAGCACATGTCATGTAATTGATCTGGTTAATCATTTAGTTCATGGTAATATAAGGCTACCAATATGTATGTCTCCGAATATATCAACTCGTCATGACATAAAAAAATGGTCTATATTCTACCATCCCGTCCCCTTTCTCTCTCCCGCTCTCCCTATATACCTCCACCCCACTCTCTTTATCTCTTCTCCCTCTCTCCCCAATCCTCCTGGCTTCTCTCCCCCATCTCCTCCCTACATTTGTCAAAAGTGACTGATTATGTACAGAGCAGGTGTATACATGTATGTCAAAGCGAATATGACGCCACTCGCTGTGTACAGAGCAATGTTTATCGCTGCGAAGGTGTTACTCGACAGAGCTGGCTTGTATAATTCGCGCGGCGTGCCTGTAACTCGAGTAAAGGCATCCAATCGATAAGTGGCGCCCTGAGATGTGCATTCTGTTTTTATATGCCCTCTCTCTCCCTCTATATATCTCTCTCTCTTTATCTATTCTATCTATCTTATCTATCTGACCTATCTATCTATTTATCTATCTATCCATCTATCTATCTATCTATCTATCTATCTACCTATCTATCTATCTATATATCTATCTATCTATCCATCTATCTTTCTATCTATCTATCTATCTGCTCTATCAATTTATCTATCTATCTATCTATCTATCTATCTATCTATCTATCTATCTATCTTTCTACCTATCTATATATATCCATCCTTCTATTCACATATTCATATATGCATCTATATATATCTATCTACCTCTCTCTACTTTTATATATCTAGTATATCTATCTACCTATCTAATATATCTATCTACTTTACTCTCTTTATCGAATTTATATGGGCATATATATATATATATATATATATATATATATATATATATAACGAAGAATAAACCGGTAATGCAATATTTCGCCAATATAGAGTTTATTGAGACTCCTGAAGAAGGTGGATGGAAGCCACCGAAAATTTGAGTTCCTCAATAAACTCTATATTGGCGAAATATTGCATTACCGGTTTATTCTTCGTTAAATTGGAGCCAATACGTGAATTCGCAACATGTTTATATATATATATATATATATATATATATATATATATATATATATATATATTTATGCATGTTTGTATCTGCATACCTCTCTCTATCTTTATCTATCGAATATATCTATCTATCTGATCAATCTACCGTCTATCTAATTGATTATCTATCTATCTATCTATCTATCTATCCATCTCTCAATATGATCTATCTTTCCATCAATCTAGCTCTCCCACTCTATTCTTCTATATCTCACCTTTTCACACAGCTTATACATAATTGTGTCAATCTATATTCAAGTATACTATAACACTGACACTGAACGCAATCGATCATGTTGGACCCCCTTGTTTTATTGTAGAAATGTCATGTTTCATCGGTTACCAAAGAGTCAAGCTTTTAGCTTGCTATTAGCGACCGCCCTGTATGGTAATTTATAACGCATGTAATTATGTCACGTATATTAATATACGTATATGTTATGAAAATTGTTGAAATGTAAGAGAAGAGAAAGCCATTATGTGTAGTACCATATACGGAACTACTAGCATTTTGTTTGATGATATTGCTGGAAATCAAACAAGGAATTGGAAAGTGATATGCCATACAAGGAACCAGTTAATCAAATCGAATCAAATCAAATCTCGAGTTACTAGTACAGTGAGATTTTGTACCATGTCATAGTATGTTGTAATCTCAGTTCAAAATTTTAAGCAAACTCCAAACACCATTGTTAATTGTGTTCTGAAATTGTTTTTGTTTCAGTCTTTATGTAAGTCTCCAGTAATAATTTGATAGTTATCGGAAGCTACTTATATCTCGCAAACCCTCTGAAGGAAACAGTAATTTGCAAAACAGATGTATATGACACATATACGCACTCGAACTTTTTTGAATGTTTATAGCAAATATTCTTTTATGGCAACGTTAAGAAATCGCCCGAGAGCTCTCTGTGACGTAGCTTATTACAACTCTGTGTCTCTATGTGTCATGTTTCTCATTTGTCCCCTCTCCCTCTCTCTCTCTCTCTCTCTGCCCAAGCGTATAGAACGCAACTCCGAATTAGTTAATGATAAATGTTGAAGTTTTGCGGAAGAGGGCGTCTTTCATATCCACGTCACAATTACCGATATTTGAAATCATTAGTCCCGACCCTCCTCCTTCCGTTCACCTCGTGTAATCAAGCCTACTCAATCAATGGGACCGGAAACAAGTGAATACACAATGAACAGGAGCGAGTGTGCGCAGACCAAGTCAGATCATGACTTACTGCCTGCAATGGCCTGTGGCTTGTGAAACACATCCGAAGACTTCACTTCATTCTTGATATACTGCATGCTATTCAGTTTCGAAAAATACGTCACTTGAGGAGATGTTTATGGTGCATGTCAAATTCTCCAAAGTCAAATGTAGGTTAAGGTTTCAATAAAGTCTATACTCACTTTTCCTGCCTATCTTTCTTTCTTTTTTTTTCTTTCTTGCTCTATCTCTCTCTCTCTCGCTATCGCTATGATATCATAATAATCATGATATATATCTATATAGTATATATGTACGTATATGTTATACATGATATACATAATATATCTTACATATATATCTTAACATCTATATATCATACAATTTATGTTATTACATAATATATCATATATGTAATGATTATATAATACCATACATAATTTATATATATGTATAGGAATTGCCATCTATCTTCTTTTAATCTATATGATGATAGGCTATATGTAAATGTATAATACATACAATTATATAGAAGGAGAGAGAGAGAAAAAAAAGTGATGGATGGATAGAAAGATAGATACCCATCGTGTACATTTGGTGATAGATCAAAACCTGGAGATGAAAATGTAAACGTCGATCTATTCATCTTCGGTACGTACTGTCGATCATCACTCGCTTTGACAGCTATATATATGAGAGGCGGAAACGTCTCGGGAGAAAAACGGATGGTGTCCGCATATAGGACTCTCGCCACTCCCTTTTAAAGGGAGATAGTTAGCCATAGGCAGCTTGACTGATTGGAACAAAAGTCTACGACAAGGCCCTAGTAAAAAAAAGAAAGTGTGTGTGTGTGTGTGTATGTGAGCGCGCGCGCAATCATGTCAGTAAAAAAAAACAACACAACAACAACAATAACGATCTGTTGGCTTAAAGGCAAAAATATATGACTAGTGGCATTTCACCGAAAAAGACAATGAAATCGTGATCTCAGATATCATTCGGATTTCCCGCAAAGTTTCATTGAAGTTTTATTTATGGTTAGAAATAGATTAAAAAAATAGAAATAAAGTAAAATAATGATTGGGCCTCATCCACGTCAAGCTTTGCTCATGAAGACGGTCCCATTGATTTCTCCCTTGTTAACGTACGAGTGCAGTGCACATGTGCATTATAAATCCTGCTATTTTCATAATATGTTATCAAGGACAGTGCTGTTACGAAATTGACAATTCCAATATTGATTCGTATATTTGCTTTACTTTATTTTGCATTCTTTGTAGATTGCTAGAATTCGTATGTTTTACTTTATTTTGCATACTCTGCAGATTTTTTTTTTGTATTGATTCGTCACTGTACTTGGAGCAACAAAAAAAAAAAAGAAATGCAGAAATAAAACTAAACCTATGGCCAAACCAAAAAATACACCGCTCAAAACTATACGCCTCCCTCGGGTGATATGAAAAGCTGTAGGCCTACTCCAAGGATTTCCTAAAAAGACATCGTACAACAACCGTTCTAATGCTCTCATTAGGCCAGCGATTACCCACTGAAAATCACGTGTTAAGTAAAATTTGACGTAATCATCAATAAACACATTTGCTCTTATGGTTTTTTATAAGAACATGGGCTCAGCATGGGAGCAGTTGGTCGAGTGAAATCCAATCACCAACCCAAATGAAGTCTTTGCACTCTTTACTTGTCACGTATCATGTCTATCTAGCAGTTCTCCATCACTTTCACATGAATGCGATTGAAACCCATTTGTAAAAGGCTTGTTCTGCGCATTTCAAATACTTCCCCTCCCCAGGTCCCTGCACACAATGCACATTAACTTCACTTCTGTTTTTGTTGCGGAGCATCCATTATCGAAATGACTAGCCTGGAATGGAATCAAATAATTTAGTGAGCAATGAAAATAACTTCCACCTTCATCACGGGATATACAGGACAAAAGATGTGTGAATATTAACGCAAAGCGGTGCTAAATTTAGCTTTGTGAAAAAGCGACCAACATGGATACCAAACACTGACACATGAGCATGTGGGTTACAATGAACTGTGTGATTTAGAAGAGAGCTTTGGTGCTTGTATGTGTACGGGTGTTATGAAAAGTCACTTATGGTCTGATTTGTGTTGGGTTCTCAAAATGCGAGCTGTGTCGAGTCTTAAAATGCCCTTAGAAGTATTGTAACAATGTAATCGTTCTCCTGATCACTACAAGAAAGTAACAATGATTTTCCTCGGGTGGATGTCTTTAGAAGCCATTTTATCATTTTCCGTACCCCCCAAAGAATCAGATCAAAAGACAAGCATTAGATGAATACAGGTATGGCATGGCTGGTGTTTTCCGATCAATAATCTGATAATAGAAACACATTTTTTTTCTATTCTTTGTTTCTTTCTTTCTTTCTTTCTTTATTTCGTTTAAACATTATCAAACTGCCATATCGGACCAATGCTTTGGAAATCCCTAAAGGAAAGTATTCTTGAAATTCAAGAACGACTCTTGTTTGAACTAACGCTTGTTTCAAGCCAGATTACGTAACATGTACAACCTCAACGCAACCGTGAAAAAAAAAATCGAGCAAAAAAGTCAGACGTACGTGGTCATTATGCTAGGTGAATGCTAAAAATCTTGTTTTGCGTAAGTTGGCGGGATGGTAAGTTATCATTACTCCAACCTATACGGATTAGGGATATGCTTACGAAATCTTGTGATAACAATTGCTTTCTTGTTCATGCATAACCTATTTGTTTTGGTCGCAGAATTTAAACCATTTAATCACTAGATCGTTGACTGATTCTTAAATTGGCAACAGAAGCAAAGTCTCCGTTGCTATCTCAAATCGGCAAACTTTAACCCATCTCTTTCTGCGCAGATTTAATGAAGGTACAGGTAACTATACCTAATGAAGATCGCTCTCATCCTTCCCCAGTTACACACATATATAGAGGAGTACACGTACTACATTGTCCGTTTATACCACATCAATGCCTAATTGCTATTTATTTCTCGGTAATCGAAACCTGATATGTTCAAAAATATTAAAAATAGCAAAGAATACACAAACAAACAAACATACAAACAAACAAAACAGAAAACAACACGCATCCTGCAAACACACAGGCAAAAACAGGAAAATCAAATAACAGCAAAACTTGAAATTATTCAGTTTGCTGCCCCGAATTTCTGCATGGGGACTTCTACCCCCCCCCCCCCCCCCTTTACTCCTTTACTACCCCGCCAGGTCCTCCGTCCAATCGGCAAGTGAGCGTCTGATTGAATATGACTGGTGCCTTGTACAATTACCCTTTGCCCAATTTGACTTACATTAGTGGACGAACTATACGGATGGCTGTAAGCTCAGCGAGGTCTGGTGCAACCTGTATACCGTGGCCGGACAGTCACTCGTTACACGCCCGTGAGTACCCGAGGGCAGGGGAAACTAGGGAGGGGGTAAAATTATCCTCCACCAACGCTCATCACTTAAATTATTTTGTCATTTTCCTCGCAACTCTATTTTGATCCTTTTATAGGGGAAAAAATGTTGAAATGGAAAAAATGGAAAAAGAAGTTTGACTGAACTGGAATTTTAGCTTCGGTCTAATATGCGTATCATGTTCTCTCTTGTATTGTCTCAAAATTCTGAATAAGGTTATCATTTAAACTTCTGTTGGAATCTGCAGTAACCACAAGCCTTGTGTTACAGTGGGCTTTCAACTTTACTTTTATACTATATACTACAAGAGATGTATATACTTACCATCCCTTTCAATCTCTTTTCCTCTGCTTTGTTTTCATTGATTGACTCTACGGTTTTTGATGCAGTCTTTTGTGTGTGTGTGTGTGGGGGGGGGTGTATCATTTTATGTTCGAAACTCACATGAAAGGCAAACCCTCATTGTATCATACACTTTGGTGTAATACGCTAACGGAAATAATTCAGTACTTAAAAGAGAATGAAACCCAAATTTGTATAAATATAAATATGTTAAATGAGGGAATGCAGCATGACGTCATTTTGTGTCTTCATGTTTAGACAACTTTTATAAAGAATATGAAAGAAAATTTAACACATTTTCACCTTTCTAGAAAAAAAAAGGTGAAATAGCACTTGACTTACTCTTTCAGAAAACATGCAGGGAGAATGATGATGATTATGTCAGCATCAACTCGAGGAAAATGTGTACTTTACACTTCAAAAAATTAGATTTTGTGGAATTCTTCTTATATTATTTTCTTTATAATCCTTGAACATACGTGACGTCACGAACTGTAGTAGTGTTTTTCATCGAGCGATTGATTCAAAATTGTGAAAATCGATAACTTTTTCAACGAATTGTCAGATTTTCATCAAACTTTGGGGAGGCGTTCTACTAATGTTGCTCCATCCACTCTATCGACATGGATAGTTTGGTTTCATTCCAACCGCCTTAAAGCTGTGAAAGGTATACTAACAAAGATACATAATCGCCATTTGTATAGCGATATAAGCTGGTTATCATTGTTTCTTTGTTTCTTTGTTTTAGTTGCTCATGTTTGTTTAATTAATGCTGATACATGTAGAGCCAATTATTGTTTTTGCCCGTCGCGCGTGGCTTTCATAAGCAGGTGCGAAACGGCGTCGATATGGTGAAAGTAGGATAATAGATTACTGGTGATAATTAGGGGAGGTTTCACAACGCCCCCATCCTACCAGTCATCTGTCATTGAATCAATACTGTAGAATGGGATTGTTAAACAACAGCTCCCCCCTTCTCTCTCTCTCTCTCTCTCTTCTCTATCTCTGCCATTACATTCCAAATTGATAATTCATCCATCAATACTTGGAATGAATATTTTGGCTCGGATATCGATGGACTGAAATCGTTGTGTTTTTATAACAGAGTTGACGGAACGCCCGACTGGGTGTATTCCTATTTTGCGGCTTATTTCACCGCTACATACTCGTCATTAAAGCAAGATCATACATCGCCACTTAACTGTTTACATGAATGCGCATAAACGCATAAAGCTACCCATACCGAGATATGAACAACACAAACGTTAAAGGCATTATTTACCATTTGCAGATGAAACAAAACCCCAGCTTTAGTGCTTCAAAATGGTTCTAAAATGTGAGTTAGAGATACAAATAACATATGTAAAAATTGAAATCATTATAATCAATGTTCAATATTGTTAGATATACAAAATGTGAACAATAAAATTGATTCTATAGACTAAACCGTTACTGTTATGGTTTTGTGATAAACATTGTGACATCTCCTTATATTTTAGGCTTTATTGCAAAATTTTTATATGGTAGGATGTTTTGTGATACAACTGACGTACACGTATGCATCAAATGTGATAGCTCGAATATTTTTTTTAATCACTGCAACTCTCAATTATAAACAATACCTTTGAGATCCCCGTATACAGCAATATACCTCCAGTAGAACGAGTGCATGGGTAGTGAACAAATCCATGCTCTTTCTGACCCATTGGCCACTGATCGTTCAGCATCCTTTGAGCTGACCTGTTTGAAGGCTTTTTCAGACTAGGAAAATTAATTTACAAGCAGAGTTTACCAGTTTTAGAGCGAGCAAATTTACGAACCTAATGGATGCAATATGATTGTATACATGACGATTGATATGACATAACAAAGGAAAAAAAGTCTATATGTCATGAGACAAAATTTTCTAACAAGTGAGAGGAACTTACTAACAGACTAAAGAGCGTGCATATATAAAAGGGAGAGAGAGAGAGTAGATATAATCACTTATTTACTGCTTCAGAACCGTTTGGCCAAAATTAGGACAACTTCACAACTTCATTATTTCCCTAATTTTGTTCTAATTTTGATCAAATTGTTACTGTTGTACTTGTAAAATCTGAGTCTTTCTTTCCAGACCTATCTGGTTTGGAATTATCATTTCAATGCTATCCTTGTATTCGCGACCACTTCTTCGCGCCATTGCTTGCTATACTTGAAGTTTCCAGCCATGTTCACATTACAAAGTCAAAATTGGGGAGGACTGTGGTATAGTGGATAATGCTTTGGGATAATGACTACTGAATCCTTGGTTCGAAATCTCTAATGCCTTGCACAAGATGCTTACCTCTCGACTCGGATGTAAAAAAGAACACGTGAGTCCAGTGCTTGTGGATATTCATCTGACTGAACTACATTAAACTGGCAGCGGGAATTCAGACAAAGTGGTCTCAGCCCCCCCCCCCCCCCAAAAAAAAAAATGCTTTTCCCACTCTGTCTCTTATGCTGATCCTTAAATGGATGTATTCAGTGTTGGTTTAAATGTAGCTACAGGTTTCCAACTTTTGTGTGTGTGTGTGTGTTTGTGAGATAATGAGAAAACTCATATGAAATATGAAAGAACATATAATTCTTAAAGGAATTCACAGTTTATTTGATAAAAATTGGTCTTGAAATAGTTGAGATATCTCCAAAAAAGCGATCATAATAAAATGTGACAGGCCACGACTTTTAATCGGATCTCTTTTTTTCACCTTGTTTTTGGATATCTTAGTCATTTCAAAACCGATTTTTCATCACAAATAAACTTTCAATTCCCCTTAGAATTGTATGATCTTTAACATTTCATATAGGTGGTTTCTAAATGTCTCTCAAAACGTTAAAAGCTGAATCCTCACCTCAATCAATATACCATCCCTTTCAACCTTATTTCATCGGGGTATCAAGAGCCTGAAGATACCCTCCATCATTACCAAATTCCAATCCTTCTGTTTTCTGGTTCCCTTTGCACTGATGAAGAGTGAATAGCATTTCTCCCTCATAATTTCGCCTTGGTTCCATTTTTTTTAGGGGGGGGGGGGAAGGGTGGCCTAGGAGCTCCAACCGATACATAGTTTTAACCTCCATGACCTTCTATTTTCTCTTCTCCCTTCTCCATCTTCTTCTCACTCCCCTCCTCTTCCTCGTGTATCATTCTTTAGTATTATCTTCTCTTTTTCTTCATCTTCTTCATCATCACCATCATCATAATCACCATCATCATCATCATCACCATCATCATCATCATCACCATCATCATCATCATCATCACCATCATCATCATCATCATCATCATCATCATCTTTACCATCATGGCAATACCTCTTTATCTTTATCTTTATCATATTCTTTATCTTTTCTCCACCATCGCTATCAATCAGAATCTCATAGTCTTCTTTTCCTCCATGAGGTCATCTCCCTTTTCATCCTCTGCCAGATCGTATTTTCAAAGTCATCTTCTGAATTCAGTTTCCCCATTTGGTTCCAGTCCCCGTGTTATCCATCCTACCTCGCCATCTGTCTCCCATAAAAGACACGATATAAGTTACCATTCAGAAGCTCTACAATATCTCTTACACCGTGTTAACATTCACACAAAACATACTTCCCACGCATGTTAGCGTGGTAAAGGTCCGTCTCCCCCCACAAAGGAAGTCTTTGTATCGGAGACAAGCACCATATCAGTGCAAGTCTGTAACAAACGCCGTGAGTAGCGGGGATCGCAGATTCCACCGCAGCGCATAATCTCATTCGCGTTTGGATGACAAAAAGAGCGGGACGTTGGCGTGAGAGCGAATGTTTGCAAATGCAAGAAAATACGGGGGAAAATAGAAAATGTCAACATGGGCTCGCCATCGTGAGGTACTCTCGGGATTTTTTTCCCCCACCAAAATGTAAAAAGAGAGGAGTGTTTCACCTTAGTATACAGAGACGAGCAGAAAATGTAACGGAGAGTGAAGGAAGAATGCTAGCGGGAATGCGTGTTAATGGCCTTGCGTCGTTCATTTACAATCAGGTAGGCAAGTTTGCTCTTTTTTTTCCCCCTCCCTTCTTCTCCCCGTGTGTGGCGCTTCATCGCCGGCCTTGTCACAAAGTGTACGTGACATTTCGAGTCATTTGCTTCGTACACTGTCACAAGTGGTTGTGAATACTAAAGCAAACGTGTGCGCGTAGTCTTGTGAATAAGCAATGGTGTACGCGCGTGAGGGAATGGAGGTTTTCATATATTTTTCATACTCATTTGATAGTATGATTTTATCATTACCTTATTGAACGTTATGCTGTGCTTTTGTACTTGCATGTCAGTCATCTACCAGTAAATTCACGTAGGTTGGTCAAACTATTGTGAGATAGAAATTAGAGGATTAGGGGTCGGAGGATATAGTTCAGTAATCCAGATTTGTCTAAATATGTATGCATATGTGTGTGTGTCGTTTGTTTGTGTTTAATTCCATCAGTATCATTTTCTGTAGGCCTACTTGATATACAATGCTTGATGGCTACGAGCCCATGCTGGACCTTTCAGTCTTTTGAAATGCTATGGATGTCTGATGTTTGTCTTTTTCTTTTCTTGTGTTTGCGACTTAATTCCTTTTTAGTCTGAATAATTGTATACATTTTCATATGGGACATGTCGGTTCAGGGATACACAATAAGATAAAATAGACAAACAAAAAACGATCTGCACATACACACACATATATCATATGTGTGTATTATATATAGTGAAAGAGATAAGACTTGAGGCCGACGTTGCTTTCGATCTTGTTCTCCCTTTTAATCAATGGAGCTTTCCACACTAAGGCACCGCGTACATTTGGGAAGGGAGCTATCTCTCGCTCTATCTGTCAAACCTGTCTATAGCGGCCACCCCAAGGGAGACGAAAAAAGTGGCCGTTGTATTATATTCATATTCAGGCCTATATATATATATATATATGACAGATGACAAGAGTTGATGATGGGTGAAACGGGTAACATCGACAAACATGTCCGTGGTGACCCCGCCGACGGACAGAGACCGACTTTGTTCCGTGTATCTTCTTCCCTATTACCCCTACCCCATACCCCTACACCTTGCCCCCCCCCCCATCCGTTCGTCCCCTTACACACTCAGCTGTTTGTTTTATGTCACCCATGATTCATAACTCATTTCGAGACAGACCTCCAGTTCAGATGTTTTCCGCCCTACTTTTGATTAGGTCCAGCTGGCGATAGTAAAAATAAAAATAAAAAAAAATAAAAAGGGGACTCCTCATTACCTTGACTTCCCCAAACGCGGGGCTCCAAACCTAAGTTACCGTCCGCTGAATTCGAGAAGCGGTGATCCAATTTGGCGGAATACATGTACAGGGGTCACGCAGCAAGTCATCCAGACTCTTAACTTCGCTTTGCTCTAACGACACACGTTCATCATGAGAAGTAGGACAGGTACACATTTTTGTATGTACACATTTTTGTATATCATTCGTTTGAACTGTTGGAACGGTTTCAACGTTAGCCTCCCGTCCAGACTTGCCAAAAATTATCTCGTGCGGTTACTTGTCTCGAGCGGAGACTATTTCTTGGATTCTTCTATAGTCTATACAATATATCATGCTTTATTATAAAAAGCAGTGTAGCCCCCAAATCGTCAAAACATGTCGTAAATGATATAGAATTATTCCAGTTGCCATTTCGAAAAGTGTTTTAAACAAAAGATATCGCCGAACATATTACGTATTTTTTTCATTTAGTATTTATCATCATTGCAGTCGTGAATTTATATCCCAAGATTGTTATCAAACTGCAATTTGAAAGTCATACAAAAAGCCCCTAATGTGTTTGAATCTTAAAACTCAAAACCACTCAGAAAAATATTGTCAACTTTTGCTATATAAATCAATTGTTTCAAACATACGAATTTGATTCAAACCATTAACCCTTGTCCTATCATTGAGCCCTTTTTTCTCTCTCTCTCTCTCTCTGACATTAACAGCCTCTCAGGGCTATCAGCCCGAAAATATCTAACGTTATGATATCTAACCTCTTATGATTAGAATTAAGTGCGCGATCCGACATTAATGGCTGGCATGGCCACTAACTAGATCGGCTCAATTTCTCGCACCCCAGTCCCATTTTAATCCGAATAGGGTCAATGAGATTACGAAGAAGCAACAGGTGGGATCAGCGCGAGGAGTCATCAAATCTCAATGGGGTGACGATTGGGAGGTGTCTGAAGAGGGGGAGGGGGCAAATCGATATCATTTCCTCCGATATTAGGGGTGCCTGTTGTAAAGAATACTCATGAAAGACACGATCGGCTATCACTGACCGTCGAACAGTGACATTTGTGTTGTGCATAATAAGCATAACATACCACGCATATCTTCATAATGATGAGTGTCTGAATTTGTAAGTTTAAATTTTGACTTTGAAAGCAAGATGCTCGCACATAATCACATCTGCGCGCATCTATGTTGTACTTAGAGAGAGAACGAGGAGAGATAGAGGTAGAGAAAGCTAGGTATAGATATACGATATTCAGCCTGTATGCCTTTGATGTTAATAGCACAAATTGTTTGAGGGCGGGGAGAGAGTATACTATCTACTAGCAACGACTAGTATTGCATTAGGTTCTTTAAAAGCGATACAGATACCATATATTCCGTCAAGTGTTTCTCTTTGTATTTCTGGTCGTCACGTGTGTGTTATATTCAGGGAAACCCGTACGAATACTCCTTGTAAATGATCCTCTTATGTATTTCGCTCAACAAAATATGCTCGCACCGCTTTGTTGCAAGAAGAATACGCAAAACCCGTTTAGGTATGTTTGTGCATGTGCGTTGGATCAGTTTGCACGTTCTGCCACCAGACAGGGACGACAATGCAAATGAGTGTAGAGGCGAACTGATGTCAGATTAACAGAATTTTACCGCATTTATGACGTCAGCGGCCATGACCAATAAATGCCACTTCCACTAGTGTGGATAATACCGAATGATTCGATGTCGTTAATTCCGCGTGTGTAGATGTTTTGTGTGGTGTAAACTCATTACACACACGCACATATCACGTCAAAAATGTCGAAAGGAAAGCAACTTGACCGCATGATGGCGCACTCACGTTTTCGAAATTGGCTCAGATGTAGGTCGTTGGTTCATCAAGCAGCAACTGAGAGAAAAAGAAAAAAGTAGAGCTGGAACATAACGAAATGGCGGAGTTGATCTCTCTCCTCCCCCACCCTTCACTCTATAGTATAGCTACCTTCTCTCCCCCTCTCCCTCTCCATCTCTTACCTCCCTTACCTCTCTCTATGTACAATATAGGCGTACTATCCCTACTCTTTTTCCTGTTCTTTTTTTCTCTCTTTTCTATCTCTCTTTTTTCTCTATCTCTAGCCCTCAGACGTAGTAGATAAGATTGATTATTGTATTGCAGAGAATATTTTCAGTGGGGTTAGAAGATGGCTAAATGGTACCAATTATGAATTAATCGATGAAATTATGTTGCAATTGAGAGCCACGTTAAAGGGAAAAGGAGACCAAAAACAAACAAACAAACAAACAAACAAACAAAAATAAAAACTAGAGATTGAGCGTGCCTTGTCTGAAAGGAAGTTTCCGTTCTTCCAAACACTTTCGAATCATTGGTCCATCCTTGTTCTTTTGATCTGTCCCTTTTAGTTGAGAACATCTTCCCAATGGTCTTGAATGTTCCATATACCTTCAACTTCTTTAGGCTTCATTCATTGCTGTACTTTATGACCCTGTTATTTTCACCCCCCCCCCCCCCCCCCCGGCATGGGCCAGGAAGTTGATCTTTTCACGTGGGTGACAAGGGGCATTGTGGGTAAAACATTTCTCTTTACAAGACTAGGTCAGGATTCGAACCCAAATTATGGAACCCAAAGTTTGTTTCTCTATAATACCACGGTGCTGCCACCATTTTTAGTCCTATGTGTGCCACATTATTCAAAGTTCCTGTCCCTTAGGATATGTGTGAAATCTGTGCACATTGAAATCACTGGCACGGAGATGGTTAAATGGTGTTTAGCCGAACACACTGGCTAGGCATTCAATCAAACAGCGCTGTGACGTTCGTCTTGTTGTGACGCGCTAATTCACCCAAAAGGTCGCGCGCGTTGCCCATAATCTATAATCAACACACACATGCACGCAGAATATACTGAATTGCGTCATCCTTTTCACTTACACACATACCCGGAGTAGAAAGAATCCCCCGACACCCCCAGCCCCCCCCCCCCCCACACACACACACACACTTCTCCCAGTTTGAAAGAGATAGATGCGCCAAGTATCCAAGCAGGTGAATAACGAGCAGTATTTAAACCTTTACGTTAGTCAACATTTAAAGAGGTAATCCAACATGAAAATCTGTCACAAATTGACAATTCCGTGATGCCACACGCGAGCTCATCCCCCCTCCCATCATTTGCTCTGTTATTATGAAATAAGAATTTTTCATTTTCCATCGAGGACATTTCCATTTGTAGATATACCTTTGTACAATCTTTGTAATAAATATTGTTATTTTACACAACGTTTCCTGATGCATGCAGAGAAAATAATTATTCTGTCATCAATAACAAAAATGATTTTTTTTTTTTTTGCACAGATAGGGCAAATGGAAGGTGAGCTCACATACTATACAATACGGAGTTGCCAATTTGCGCTTGATTGAGTACATCTTTAAACAAATCCTTACCTTCTTATTTTTTTAAAATCAGAATTTGTCTAAACTTTCATTATCCTGTTCCTCTGATTTTCTGCTTCTTGTTCACATAAACTAATTTTCAGTTTGACATACCCCTTTAATAGCTTTCCGATCCAAAAGGCGGAAAATTTGATGTTGATCAGATGGTTCCCGCAGGTCTTCTGGTCTGCTTTACGTATATAGTCATGAGAAATGGATAATTATCTTCAGACAATGAATAGATTTAGTTGTATAGTACGATGACATGATGATATAATTTTTCTTGTGCAAGTGAAGAGGCTCAAACACTATCCTTCCTCTGTCTTTCCTGTGCTTGCGGTTGATTATTTTTCATTCATTTTAAAGGTGATCTAATGTATTTTTGTCAGATAAGATGGCGCAAAAAGGAGTGCGATATTTTGTGAGGGCGCTAGTCGTTTCTTGGCTCTCAGAGTTCTGTTTGCCCTGGAAAGATATTGAGAAAATAATGTTGTGACAAAGTAGCCTCATTTCAGGCTTTGATTGCTATTTTTTAGTAGTTTGCGTTTAGTGTAGATGATGTTTTAATACGTTTATGCATAAATCCA
Source organism: Diadema antillarum (assembly GCF_040938485.1). Classification (NCBI taxonomy): domain Eukaryota; kingdom Metazoa; phylum Echinodermata; class Echinoidea; order Diadematoida; family Diadematidae; genus Diadema; species Diadema antillarum. The sequence continues at coordinate 1,217,979 of NW_027271090.1, forward strand.
CCACAACAGAGAAAATTGCAAGGATATTGACTTTCTGTCGAATGGAACAATTGTCTGCTTTAATGCAGTATGATTTCTCCTTATTCGTCAATTCTTAATGTTGTAGTTTCTGATGTGCGAAATCGTCAGATTCCAGCTCCGTTGTATCAGAATTGATACATGTGTGAGAACAAGATGGAGAAATGGAAGGGGGGGGGGGAGGAGGTTGGAGTAGAGGTTGGTCTCACTACCTCAAGCTATAATATGAATCTTGGTCGTTGGGGTGAGACTAATCCATACGAATTGGGCCTCCTGCTCAGATCTCACGCGGCGACCAGACTAGAAGGTATTACCCCGTGTAAAGCCCATTACTCAACACTTTATCACATCATCACTGGAATATTAAACCCAGGGGAGAGTTGGTGAAGACGGGGTTGAGGAGGAGATGGGGTAAAAAGGAGGGGGAGGGGGTGGTCAGGAGGTGGAAGCCTGTCTTAGTAAACTCTTTAATTTCGTCTTTCTTTAGAGTTCTCAGTAAAATGTGTGTATTAAAGTCTGAAAGTTATAGTTGCACCTGACAGCGATTTTACCGACTTTGTTCGATATAATTTGATTACAATCTTAGGGAAGACTGAAGAAATATTCGTAAAGGTTGGAATGAGGTGGGGGAGTTAGGTCAAATCTCACAAAATTTTCTTTTATCACCTTCTCTTTTTAGACTGATCAGTCGTCACTGGTCGTGTAAATGTGTAAGCAAGACTATTGTGAAAGGAACATCCTATTTACTGCACAATACGATACAAATTCCTATCGCTGAGGTAACAATAGAGCCTAGATAAACATTTCTGTAGTACAGGAATAATGGTAATAATGAACAGAAATTTTGCCAGGGGATTCTGGCTGCTCCCCGTATGGAACATTAATCATTATACCATTCACGATAACCCTACTCCATGGGATGTCCTTAACTCAACGCAGCAATTCATTTATTCGTCGCCGTGCAAGTAGCTCAGCTTTGGGTTCAGCTTATGATTGAATATTCTTATTACTCCAGACTATTCTAAACCTTGAGAATTAATAGGGCCGTCACACATGGTGGCCGAATTGAATTTGCTGGGAAGGAAAAAAAATCAACAAATCATTTGTAATCTCTCCTCAATGAATACCTCCATCGCTGCCTGCAAGACGTGCTTATTCTACATCGCACACACCTAGATTAAGTTCATGCATTGGAATGTATTATTGGCATTAAATTTACCATTATTGTTATCGAAATCATTGGTAGTGTTTTCGTTGTTACTTCTACTAGCATCAAGCTAAGATTTCTTTCAAGTAAAACCAGAAGAAGAAAATCTCAATGAATATATAATGCATTTATCCTTATTACGGCAAGGACGTCTTAAAACTCACTTATGTACTCACGCACACACACAAAAAAAAACCCACACACACTTTTTATGCACACGTACACACACGCACACACACACACACATACACATACACGCACACACACTACCTTCGCGTTCATACTCACGCAACGTAACAAAATGCTCAATCAGATTCAATTCAATTCAATTCAATACTTTGTTTATTTCCATCATCAAAAAAAGAAAAAGAAAACATAATTCAAAGCGGTACAGGTTATTGATTTGTCTTTCATTCATCTGATAAGCACAGTTTTTTTCGAATACAATATAGAGTATTATACACGAATGATGTCATTTAAAAAAGAAACAGATATACTTATGTAGGCCCTACGTAGATCTTGCCCTTTTATTAAGCACTGAAAAGATATTGTTTTATTTATTGTGGTAATAAAGAGAACATTAATATCAATAATATTGAATGGTTTATTTAAAAAAAGCAATATCATCAGCAGAGAACACCTTTTTATGAACTCTTTTTGTCTCAGAGAGTTAAGTGTCACTGAACATTGATGAAGATGAGGGCCCAAAACCCCTCTCTTGTCTTAACATCATGAAGTCTTATGTTGCTGTTTCCAATTTGTGTTGAGAGGATATCAAAGTAGGACACAGGTTAGCTTGTTAGCGTTGTGACCCCCTCCCCTTCCCCTCCCCCTCCCCCTCCCCCCCCCCCTCCTCCCACGATATCGGATGCCCTGGTAGACAGGTCGGATTGACAAGAAGAATAGGATGTGGGCTTTGATTGATTTCACTTGGTCTTGCCTGTCTATTCTTGTTGCACCAGAGATGGCTTGTCTAATGAGCTATGCAGGTGTTTAGGGATTCACTGTATGCTAAAATCGCTGGTCCCCGTGTGTCTATATATAGTGAACGGCGCTTTCAAGGACATTCGACCGTGGCGGCGGAAAAGCGAAATCGACCTTGTTGTAAACACACTAAAGTGGCGACGCCGTTTATCTTGTGACACGAGACGACAAATAAACCTCTCGTGGCGAATGCAAATCTCGTTTGTTCATGAAAAGCAGGCGCGAGGTTCGGCCCTTCACTGTGCAAATTGCGGGGAGTTTCCCCAGGTCTGCGCTGGGGTCTACGGTGTCTTCAAACGGTCAAACCCGGCTGACTTCTTCGTCGCCCGAGAGCGGCCCTAAGTGTCAACATATCGCGGGCGCCCCGCGACTCGGGGGGATATTGTGTGACCCAGATTGGGAAGTGCCGTCCGCCAGTCCCAGGCCATGCAAACTGATGCCTCGGAGGGACGAACGTTCACAAACTCTTACAGATCTGGACAGAGTCAGGGCATTACACGAAGAAAACAAAACAGGATGATATGCAGCTGTCTTTTTTCCCCTCCTTCTTTCAGAGCAGCATGAATACACTCTTGTAATAAAATGAGGATTGCACCAGCTGCACTGATTATGAAGTCCCCGAGTGTATTGTCCCGGATATGGTGGGCTTACTGCGAGTATCAACCAACTGTGGTAATCCCTCCTACCCTACCCCCCCCCCCTCCTCTCCAGGGACCAATATCGCGGGAGTGTGCTAGTAGGGCAAAACCAGGGCGCTGTTAGGCAAGAATTGATGAACGTGAAGCTACCGTCGCATAACGAGCGCGGGGGGATGATCTGCGGTAGATGTCGAATCACTCTTCGCGTCGCCTCGGTGATCTCCTAATAACCGCGTCCGTGCCAAGCTGCTGAACCGGCGTCACATGTGTGAACATTAACTCACATCACTGCTGGATGGAACCTCAAGATAAATTAGTATTAGAATAACCTCAGAGCACGTACAAATTACCTCACGTGAACTTCAGCGTAATATGAGGGTTTCAACTCCCTTTATACACGATGTTCATTTAGTCTGAATCATGTGCAATTAATTCCTTATCTGACAAGAAATTTTTTTACAAAGGATGTTCTCCTTGACTGATATGTATTATGTTGGTATAGATAGAAAATAGTATTGAATCAATGGACAAGAACTCATGTTGATCAGAGTTAGATTCAATCGAGAAAGAGCTAATCATATAAGCATAATACCACTTTTCTCTATTAGTGCAATAGAGACAAAGTTATTTCATGGCAGCTTTTTTCGAAGGATGATGTTGCCTTTGACGCCATTAAACCTTTGAATGCTTGCACACAAACATATTATGTATACTTAAAGGGAAAATCAGCCATAAACGTGAAGATTGACGGTGCACTAAACCAGACCGGCATTGTTTTAGCTGATTTTGTGTGAATGGGCAGAGATGATCTAGTGCTCTGAAATTGTCTTCTGTGTAGAGTAAAGATGGTTTGCCAACTAGAATTACAGGTCATTATAATCCCTATAGCAGACGTCACGAAATGTTGTATGTTTCAAGAACAATATCTCCCCAAATCGTGCATGAAATCTTGCAGTGACACACCTCCCCCCCCCCCCAAAAAAAAAGAGATAAAAGTCAGAATAATTCAGAATAAATTCACTGGAAATCCATTGCTTCCTCCCTCCATCATAAAGAAGTTTTCAGATTTATTATTTGGAGGAAAGGTTTGAATTATACCTGCCTCTGACAATATTTATCAGCTTATGAATCTAATCGAATTTTTAGGATTGCAAAAGGTACACACGAGCTTTAAGACTTCGGAAAAGTGTTAAAGGCTATTATCAAAGAGAGAGAGAGAAAAAAAAAGAAGATAGAAAACAAAAAGAAATTATGAAGTTTTGCTAGGTAGGAAGGATAGTTGCTATCACTCCCTTCGTTATTGCGAACGTGTTCCAGGTGGAAAATGCAATGCCTCTCTATCTGTATATATTGGCATTAAGAGTCACGTTCCCGATGTGTGTTATTGGAAGGCCAAAGAGATTTGAGACAGTTATCGCTGTTTCTCCAGTAAATGAGGATATATACTAATCCTGCCTTGACTGATAAGCATGTGAATGTTGACACGTGGACTACGGTAGTGACGTCACGTGGTAGTCCACCCCGTCATATCCGCTGAACGGCGAAACGCTCCAAGGGCAGCCAAGAATGAAAGAAAGAAAGAAAGAAAAAAAAAAAAACGCTCCGGACACGTGCAGCAAAGACCAAGATGGCGCGCGCGCAAAGGATGGCGTGCGCGCGAAGTATGACGAACCACATGTAGCTATGACACGTTATGAGAGGGGAAAAATGGCTCAAGTCCTCATTTATTTATTTATTTATTTATTTATTTATTTCTAATCTTTTGTCAGGGTAGTCCATTCACCAATAAATAGTGGTCTTCCATGGAGCCCTGAATAATATTGATGAACATATGTACATTAGATAGCAAAACGTATATACAGAAGATGACATAATACAGTGTAGATACATACCAGCATACTGTACATTGCAAAGTAACATAAAAAGTACATGCCACAGCAAGAGTTCACCAGAATGCCGAAATAACAATTAAAAACGCTATTATACAGGAATGATAAAGCCCAGAATGAATTTCGTGTGTTACTTACAAATAGCAACTTTGCTTAAACAATCTCTTAAATGAATATATGGAAGAAGCTGATCTAATTGAATGATCTAGCCTGTTCCATTCAAGTACAGAGGATACGATTGGGCTGCACTTGTGACAATCAGAGCGAAATCTTGGCACACATAGATTTCCACTGTCTATTAGCCTTGTATGATGTTCATGTACATCACTAGGCTTAACTAAGCGCACCTGAAGGTACGAAGGTGCTAAGTTATGGACGCATTTATATATCATCATAACGCGGCTGAAATCAAAACGTTTGTCTAGTGTCATCCATTTAAGACTTTTGAATAAATCAGCCGACGGTGTGTCATATGTTTTGTCCAAAATTATTCTTGCTGCTCTCTTTTGAATTTTTTCTAGCTTAGTTGTATGGTATTGAAATCTGTTTGACCAAACAACAGAACAGTAATCAAATTGTGGTAATACTAGACTATTATAAAGTAATTTTAGGGATTGTTGGGGCAAAAAGGCCTTCGCTCTCTTTATCATGCAGACACTTTTTTGGGTACGTTTACATACATTTTCGATTTGTTTAGACCATTTCAGTTCTTCATCTATTAAAACACCTAAACATTTAGTGAACTGAACTCTTTCAATCCGACTACCTTCTAATGAAATACTGAAATTTTCAATTTTCCCGAGATTAGCACGGGAGCCGATAATCATGACAGAAGTTTTGTCAGTGTTAAGGACGAGCCGATTTTTCTTAATCCACCCCATTACTTTATTTAGTGCAACAGTTATCTTTTCTTCTAAAACTGTTGCGTCATTAGCACTGACAGTGAGGGTCGTATCGTCAGCGTACATATCTATAACACCTTCTGAAGTACACTCGGGTAGACTGTTGACATATATTGAAAATAAAAGGGGACCAAGAATTGACCCTTGAGGTACACCCAATTTAATAGTTGAAGGGTGGGACTTGGCTCCTTTGAATTGCGTCACTTGCTGTCTGTCACTTAAATAGGATTTAAACCAATCTACAGTCGTCTTACTACACCCTATACACTTTAATTTATGTAAAAGTAGGTCATGATCTACAGTGTCGAATGCCTTCCGAAGATCTATGAAGGCAACTCCAGAAATTTGATTATTATCTATATTCAAAGACCACTGATTCACAAGTTTTGCAAGAGCAGTTGATGTGGAATGAAATGGTCTAAAACCAGATTGATTAGGGTGTAGTAAATCATTCGCATTCATGAATTCGCTCAGTTGTTGATGTACGGCCCTTTCGATAATTTTACTCACTGTTGGTAAGATTGAGATGGGGCGGTAGTTATTCAACGAAGAAATATCTCCTGCTTTAAATATCGGTACTACCCGAGCCTTTTTCCATTCACGTGGAACAACTCCCGTAGACAGGGATTTGTTGATAATATCGCAAAGAGATTCTGCAATAACATTCTTTGTCATCTTTAAAAGTTTGCAGCCGATGTGATCTTCTCCGGTTGCTTTATCTATGCCAAGAAGCTCGATCTGTCTCAATACAAAATCTCTCGTTATCATACTTAAATTAAATTGAGAATGAGATGGAACAAAGCCTTTGTCCTCATCAAATATCATTTGCGAAGTATTCCTCTGCAGGTCTTTTGTAATTTTAGTAGCATTAGATATGAAAAAATTGTTGAATGCTTCAGCAATACTTGCGTCGTCCGATACTTCTGCATCATCAACCTTTATGGTATTGGGAGAAATGGGTGATGATTTAGGAGTAAGTTCCCTCAAGCTCTTCCACATTTTCTTACTGTTGTTACGATTTTGTAAAATTTGGTCAGTGTTATACTGTTTTTTTCTTATTCTCATGAGATGAGTAACTTTGTTTTTTAGATATTTATAGGTATTCCAAAGATCATCACTATTGTTAGATTTAGCAGCTTTGAGAACTTTATCACGTTCCGTCATGAGCTTAACAATCTCATCAGATATCCATGGACATGCATGTTTTCTTATCCGCTTTTTGCGCAAAGGTATGTGCTTGTTGATAATATAATTGAAAAGAGTCAACCACATATCCCACGCATCATCAACGTCGTCTATATCTTTTATGACCTGCCACGGAGCACTTCTCAAATCACTATAAAATTCCTCCTCATTAAGATTTTTGAATGAGCGAAATTCCGCACATTCAGATTTTTGATGGATCTTTGCACTGAAGTCCCGAATAGCATATACCAAATAATGATCGCTAATGCTAGTCTCAAATATTCCCCATTCACTGTAAAGTTCTTTGTCTGATACAAATATCAAATCAATTAAAGTAGAAGCAGTATTTGTAACTCTTGTGGCAGTATCAATTAACTGACTTAGTCCGTACATATTTGTATAAAACATAACTTTTTCGGCATTCACATCATATTGGTGTGGCATATAATTACAATTGAAATCACCTAATATAATACAACTCATATGTTCCGAGAGAGCAGAATCCAAAGTCCTGTCTAATTCGTCAAAGAAATCGACGTGAGAATTCGGAGGTCTGTAAAATTCCCCTACAAGGATGGATGGCTTATTTGGATAATGCAATTCAAACCAAAGGCATTCTAAAGTAGATGAATTCAAATCGTCTCTTATTTTATAGTTGAATCTTTTGGAAATATATACAGCCACACCGCCACCATGTCTTGTACGGTCTCTACGTAATAGGACATAATCATCGATATGCAATTCTGAATCATCAATCATGGAATCACAAAATGTCTCATTCAAACCAATGACATCAAGTGATGTATGTCTCGGAAGTAGTCTAAGTTCATCAATTTTAGAAATTAAACTACGAATATTCAAATGGGCAAATTTTAGACCCCTCTTTCTGAGCGGAGGAATTGAACCATTCATCAAATTATTAATTTTACTTCTGATTAGTTCATGTGGTCGCTCCTGAAGAGCATTTTGTGCTTCGCCAGTGTTAACATTATCATTGCAATTCAAATTTTCGGTACAAACTTTCAAAGCACTGTTAGAAATTGGTTGTGATTTTGACTTCAATAAACGAGAACCCGCACAGTGTTCACCAAAGTTAGAGCGGGAGGTTAACAACATGTTGCCGTCACGAGACGTAGATGCTCGTGCCACCCCTGTTGAGCTTTTGTCAATGGAAGCACATCCGATGAGAGTGCAGCAGATTCTGAAGATGTTAACTCCCCCCCCCCAAAAAAAAAAAGAAGAAAAAATCGAGTTTGTCTAAAATCTCTGTGTTTTTGAAGCTTTCTTCTTCACAGCCTCTTCACGAGTAAGCTTTGAAGTGAAGTTCTGTATGTGTTTATGTATACACGTTAATTTAAACATTATGCAGGTATGGTTATATATGAGTATATATATATATATATATATATATATATATGTGTGTGTGTGTGTGTGTGTGTGTGTGTGTGTGTGTGCTTGAGGGTGTGTGTGTATGTGGATGTAGGCCTATATGCATATTCAAGGTAAGATATGCATATGAACAAACACACGCACATATCAATGTATTGAATAATTTAAGTGTGTGTGAGAGTGTTTGTTTGTTTGTGTCTGTCTGTCTGCCTGTCCTTATGTATGCCCCGAGTGAGTGTGAGTGTACTTGAGGTAGGTAGTTGTTAAGAGAGCATTGTCCATGTGAAAAGCTGGCATCTACGTAAGTTTGGACGTGGTTATAAATTTATGCTTGTCTATATGATGTTTGTTGTACCTCTAGTAGAAGTGCACATGTATGAACATGGAGCTGCTGTATTGTTGATCCATAGTATTGATGTGTATTTTTATGTAGAAATGGAAATAAGCTAAAATAGATGACCGCGAAGCGCAACCCCTAAAACACAACTTTATCAACATCATGTGCTCACAGCTGTGCTCTCTTGCAATTGCATCACCAGCTGATCACCCTATGGAGATTAAACAAGAAAAAAACCCAGCTTAAAAGAGTAGAATGAAACCATAATGACAAGGCACATAATGACTGCGTTTGCTTTAGAAGGCCCACATCTCGCCATGTACAGATAACCATAGATATAGGTATTATTCGCATACATTACCCAGATGCGACATTCTCACACGACAAGGTCTTTATAAGACTCCAAAGCGGGATCTACCGACATTCTGTGAATAACGTTCTTGACATCTCGCAAGTGCGCGGATGCGGTGTCTCAATGTCTCGCTCTCTTGGAGGAAAAGGCGCCGGTGAAAACACAGTGGGGTTTTCTACACAGCCGAGGGTGGAGTGGAGAAAAAAAAAAAGGTACGCGTATGATATATTCATTCTCTTATTGCATTAGATTTGATTCACAGTGGCGGATCCGGGGGCGCAATGGGCGTGCGCCTTCCCCCTTTAATTTTTTTTCAAAAATAAAACAAAAAGAAAAAATGAAAGGGGCCCACTGGGTGAGCACCCCCTTATTTCTTTTTTAAAGCAAAGTGTGCATAAAAACGGCACGATGATCCTTGTCAGCCGATTGTAGTAGCACCAGAAAATTGCGCTTAAACCATTTGTTTTTGTTTGTTTGTCAGGCATTAACCCCGGAAGTGGTACTAGAAAATACCGGCTAAAGCCTTTTTTTTCTTGCTTGTCAGCTGATTAAACCCGGAAGTGGCACCAGAAATATGTAATGCTTTGCACACCCCCCCCCCTCCCCCTTGCAAAATTCCTGGATCTACCCCCGAGTAATACAGTGGTAAAGCAACGGAAGGCAAGGACAGATACAAATGAGGAATGACAGCGAAAATAACTCATCATCAGCTCTTCTGTTATACTAACAAATGCTGCCTCTGGAGCACACGCAAATAGCATTCACGACATAATTGATTAGAAGACCTTCCAAAAATAAATTGTATTTTATACTGCTCCCCCCCCCCCCCTCCCCGCAGGGGGATAAAAAAATAAGTGTCTTCATGTCTGTGTACTGAGTATGAGGTTGAACTCCGATATAATCAAATTCTATGTACCACGTATGAGGTTGAAATTCTGTGTAATCAAATTGTCCAGAATGTGCGATTAATTCTATATACCATTCACGTTTCGACCTTTGTGAAATAATGAAATTCTTCTTCTCTCTCTCTCTCTTTCCTTCCCTATCCCTCTCCCTCTTTACTATCTGTCAGTCCATCTCTTTTCTCTCTCTCTCTCTCTCTCTTTAGCTTTCTCTATATATTCTATTTTACTATATGTTTATATCATCTTATTCTATTCTTTTCTATTCTATATACGTCTGGCGTTCTCTATCTCTCTTTCACTCTCCCTTTTATGTCTGTTTGTGTCGCATCTTGTTTAAGCTACCTCAGCAAATTGACTTTGTACTGCCCGGCACTCTGTCCCTTACTCCATTATGACGTGGTAAAAACGACATTTTGTAATGACATCATAATGAACCATTTTGGTTTTGCTTACAAAAATAGCCGCCGAAGTCCGCCTTTCACAATCAGCGGACAAAGGATAATGTTAATGCCTCGGTTATATATACACGCAGCTCGAGTGTCATATTGTATGTTGTATATGCAGTTGAAGGAGCGTGATAAAGAGGTAGAGCTATTTGAGAGCTAGGGAGGAAAGTTTCAAAAACAAGAACAAGGGTAAAAAAAAGGTTTGAAGTGTGTTAATTTACCGATGGTCATTTTGTAAAATGCAATGATTTGTGTACACACATGCTATTACTGTTTGACTAACTTTTTATCTATCTTTCTATCTATCTATTTACCTATCTATCTCTTTTTTTATTTTGTTTTTATTAGAACAAATTAAAATCAATTACAACATTTACAACAATCATTAAATGATTACAAATCGCACAAAAACAAAACGGTTACACAGAATAGAATGGTACGTCAGCAAAAATATAATGCTCTTAATTTACATCCCCCATATCCCCCCCCCCAAAAAAAAAGAAAAGGCAAAGTGATGACTTAATACAAGTTTAATCAAAACAAAATTAAGTGATTTAGTAAATAATATTAGAACAATTACAAAAAAAAATCATGATAAAAATAGCTGGAATTATGCAGTAGTTTTCTAGCAATTAAATGATAACATTGATAGACACCAGCTGGTCATAAAAAACAATCTATCTCTATATCTCTATCTAACTATCCATTTATCCATGGACGCACTCATATACACTGTATCTTTCTCTTTATCTCTCTTTCTATTGTACATTATAAACATATGTATGTATAATGATGTATATATATATATATATATAATATATATATATGTATATATATATATGATTATTAACTTATCTATCTATCTGTTTATCTACCTATCGATATCTATCTGCCTTTCTAGCTATTTCTTCTTTCGTGTATAGGTGTCGGTATGCGTGTGCTATTTTGAGCGTGTTTATACTTGTGTAGTAATTGTAGGCGCACCTACATGGTTATCTTTTATTAATCATGTTTGTTTCTGTCGAGATGTGTGCCGTAGTTCCATCACCATGTTTTTCTGTTTTCTATGTTTTGTTGTTTTTTATCTATGAGTTTTGTTTTTCATTTCTTTATATTTATGTTGTATTTTATCCGCACGGACCTGCGGAAGAACAGTCTTCGGACTGAAGTATGTTGCCGTGCTTAAATGAATGACTGAAATGAAATGAAATGAAATACATGTAAGATGTAGTGCAGATATGTTATTGTGAGGACATAGACTACTTTATCTAACTATTGGGGAAAAAATAGATTGGTTAGGTAAACAGCACTATGACTCATTATGACCTCTAGCTTCTATCGAGCTAACACCCTAGTCTGCCCTGTCAACGACGTATTTATACTTTCGCCTGTCGCCCAAGACAACACATACCTTTAGTGTAGAGTGTGGCGTTTGTAACGCTGCTGTGCTGATGTGCATTTAGTGGTAGTTTTCTAATACGTAACCGTGGAGCTGGCAAATTCTCGGAGATATACATGAACAGTAATAAAAGCAGGAGGGCGCAATTACACTTAATTTCGTCAGGCGGTCAGCCAGAGGTCACCCGTAAGAGCTCACTCTGTTGCATGCTTTAGGCAACCCGCTGCCTGCCCCGAATAACTCAACGTAAGCCTTGGGCCAAGTTTATACTCATGCGTGATAGTTAAAGGTCTATCCACGAGATAGGAGTCGTTATGAGTTATGAAAAAAAAAACACACACACGACACACGATATGAGATTGGATTATTAATCATCAGTGAGTTACCATGGTTACTAAGCATGAAGTCCTGTAGAAGCTCCACAATGAGCTGCCTGTGTCACGTGACTCTGACGTCACCTGCGTCCAAGACCCAATCGACTTTAAGAAATGAAACTAACGCCCAAGAGATGATCGTAGATACAGAAATGGGATTTTTCAAACTATAGCCAATATCTGTCAATTTCACATACACTCTAATTGGTATTTTATTGTTAAGCACAAAAGACACGATATTAACATCCGTAGAAATATTATGATTGTGCCATGGTCGCATGATGTCTCTTTCTTTTTTCAGCAGCTCGGAATCTCTTTTTTTTAAGGGGGGGGGGGGTGGGTGGGGGTGAGGGGGAGGGATGACATGTATAACGTTGCAAGAAGGGAATTTGCCTTTTTTTAGTCGAATGGCCTCTCAGTTTGCACAGAGTTTATTTAATGAACTATATATAATGCATGCTTGAGGAGGACCTTTCTTTCGAAACATCTAAAATTCGCAAAGTTGTTAAAATCGTTTTTCCTTGATAGAACATAAATAGAAACATCTCGATGGGACATTCATATGGATCCTCTCATCTGACATGAAGATGTTTATAGTAATTTCTTTTAGTATAATTATGTGTGTATGGGTGTGTGGTGTGTGTGTGTGTTTTATATGCACTATTTTGCACCGATATCTAATCTAATCTATTCATTCATAAAACGATTGTGCCTACTTACATAGTACTCACCGCAGCTGAGTATCTTTTTTAATTTCATCGTACATCTACCATGTTTTACAAGCCTATAAGAGAAGAGAGTTTTTCTTGCTTTTGTTGTCGTTTAAACTGCCCCAGAAAAGCGTTATGCTCGCATAAGAACTCTTACTGATGATAAGTACATCTTTTTCGATTTCTATCTTTTTTTCTTCTCTCCGTTGTGTGACTTTAACGAGCTATCGAAGACCGATAGGTATGACGTGATATGGGAGAACTTAATTTAGATCGGTGGATTAGTTTCAGTCGATGGTATCAGTACCATGGTATGTCGGGTGGCTGGTCTTTAGCCCACTCAGGTTCTCATTCGTGGTCTTCCCGAACCCTCCTCACGCCCACTGCTATATCTATCAACGTCTTGTATGTTCTAATGTTTGACATTTGCGGATTGATTTTTTTAATATAATTATATAGGCCTTTTTTATGAATGACGATCTCGAGCTTAGTCCCATTGCATATTTCAGCTGGTAATTGTAATCATTTCTTGATTTAATTGATAAGAGCTATGTTTTGTTTTTTAAAAAAAGTCACCGATCGGCGGCACAGAGTACGGGTACTTCGTTGAAACTGCACTTCGCCTCTAGTTCTTGTATGGCGGCACACCGATTCTCGTCAGAGCGCGGATAGTGAGTATAGTGCCTGTATGACTTCGTTCTGGTGCGTGTGTATGTGATGTGTGTGCATTGGTTTGTATTGCCTTACAGAGTTTCTTAAACTTTGAGAGCGTTATTATTGTTTTCTGATATTTTATAACACCCATGCATTTCATTTTAGGTATGAGGACAATCTACGAGTGGGAAATCATCAATAATAACCGCATGTTTAGAAAAAAAAAATGTCTGAGGATATCTTTCTCTTCAGTGCAGATAGGAAATGACTTTAGATTATACAATGTACTCTGCTTTTGACAAAGAGTCCTATTTTGGCGCCTCATGCCATATCACGTCTAAACTTTTCTTGACATCAGTGGTCATGTGTTCTGAAGCACAGGCTGAGTTGGCTAGGGATGTATTAGAGATGTAGTCCTAAATGTGTGTGTGTGTGCGGATATTTGTGTAAATGCGCGTTTGTGTGTGCATGTATGTCTGTACGTATGGAATGTATAAGATAATGTGTTACCAGCAACTGTTGTGACGTTCATGTGATGCAGTATGTGTTTGTTTGAGTAAAGTGTGACCAACATTCGGATTCTTTAGGGGCGTTGTAGTTTTTCTTGTGTTGGTGTGTTTGTATATGATATTGTGTGTTTACATGTATTTGTGTGTGTTTGTGTATGACTGTGTGTATGTGGCGAACATACTAGTATGTCAGTGTTTGTGTATGAATGTGTGTGCGTGTGTGTGTGGTGTGTGCGTGACAGTATGTGTGTGATCAATGCGTGTCAGAATGTGCGTGTGAGAGAGAGTGTGTGTATGTTTGTGAGTGCGTGTGTGTCTGTGTGTCTGTGTGTACGTGTGTGAGTGCACACAAGTGATTGGGGTTCCCTAGCCGAAGTGATTACTAATACCACTTACAAAAGGTCAGCTTTGACGAGAATAGCATGACACGCTGCCACGTGCTCGCCCGTGTCAAAACCAGGTTTGGCTGTTGTAAAGCTAGACACACGCAATCTGTCAGAAAGTCTTGCCTGAAAACAAGAACAAGAAACAAGAAACAACGAAATCGTCGCCATCTTTCGTCCGTTGTCGACTAGCGGAAATGTCGCGAACTCAATCCGTGGCGTTATCAGTTAACTGATTGTGCAGCAGGGGGAAGGCAGCGGACCCGCAGCGACTGGGCGCTCGGTCCGGAGTGGCGTGTAACAGGGTAAATTTATCTCGTTAAACCGCGTAAAGAAACTTCGCCGTTTGATTCAATTTAACCACGACATGTGCGATATCTCTTGCGGCCGCACACATCACGAATAAATATTTACTACGTCTCCTTACATCCTCGAGCGCAGATGCAATTCTAGACTTAAATCATTTCATATGAAGGCATTCCACACGTAATAATTGGCAGTGATTTGGTTTCCACTATGCAAAATTACCAGTCGTTTTCTTCGATCAACGTTCTCTGGTATAACTTCACGAGTCATCGGAATATAAAGCATACTTTCACTATACCTAAAGTATTTGTTGAAGTTTACAAGGCACAGAGAAGTGGATATCTGACTTTTCTTTCCTTTCAGTTAGAGATATATGTTTTATTTGTATCGCAAGATAAATAATTGATTGAAAGAATATTGTTATTGTCCTAAATAGTTTATTCCTCTTTCTCTCTCTCTCTCTATCTCTCTAGTTGACGTTTAAAGAATGTGCGACGGTTACAGAATCTATTTACAGAAAGGGCAGTGAAGGGGAACGAATTTTTTTGTCATTGCAGATGCCTTCGTTTACCCTATTTTATTTGTGGTAACTTATTGTGTTTATATAGTAACCTTTTCTTCACAACGTCTAAGCCTTGGTTTTGAGGAGAAGACAGAAGGTCTTGGTCAGATTATGCTGATGTGGAGTGGACTTGAAGCAAATAGTTATCGTGGAGTATCAATCATTTCGTAAACAAAGAAAATGCATACCACTGACGAAAAGCTTTAATCAAGCGACCTAAAAATTGTTATGTCTAGTTTTGTATGCCACGAGTCTGACTTATACAGCCCCCACCACCACTACTATTAATTGGAATCATACTAATACGGTTGTTCTGCACAGGCGCACAGGTTGATGTGTCCCTTCGTGTTTATCTGGATGCAAAATCATATTCACGTTTTTGCTTTCCTCATCTGAACGGCGGAGACATGTTATTAATAAGATATAAAGATGGACAGTGATTATCTCTTCCCCATAGGTTTCTTTCCTCGTGTGAAAAAAAGGAAGAAGACTGAGATGGTTTTAGATTTTACGAGTCGTGACGCCAATGTGACATCGGGACAGTTACGGGTATAGAAACTGAGTCGGCCGTATTGAGATTCCTCGTAAGATTAAAAGGTTGTCCTTTAGTGCTTATGGTGCCAAGTGTGCGACGGCTGCTTTAAAGTTCGACGGAGATTGATGGGATGCGAGTCCCAGCCATCAAGGCATAACTGGCGAGTCGGTCGCAGGGTATATAGGATCCACCCTGCGATGACCCAAGAAACACGTGCTCTATCCAGGATGACGTCACACCCTTCGCTTTCAATCAGCGGCCGCCATGTCATCCCATCAAATCAAGGGGCCTACCCGCGGCCCACGTGGGTCGACACATCCAGGAGTATGACGGGGTTCCGAAAGGTTTAATAATTAGTAGCATATATATACATACATGTATATACAAGATAGAAAAGGAGATCGACAGACAGGCAGACAGACAGACAGACAGACAGACAAAGAAAGACAGAATGACTTACATATAAACAGACATAGGTAGGGATGCGTACAGGGGAGAGATTAATATTCTGCATAAAAAAAGTAAAGAAAATTACTCAGTAAAGAGTGCTTGCGATAAGGGCAAAGAAAATTAAATAGAAAGTCATTATGGGAGAGAAAATAAGAGAAAAAAGTACCATAACTATCAGTGATATGATGCAAATAAAATCCGTTCTACTTAAGTCACTCAAAAAGCATATTTAGCTAATTGTCGTCGTAACAATGATGGACCTTACTCTAGGGCACACACGTTTTTTAGAACTTTCTTACAATACATGTATGTTTTAGATTCGTTGCATCATCCTTGTCGGAACCACTGCAAAAGTTTACTTATAGAATGTTTTCCTTAGGATGCAGCCCTTAAAGAGATTGGTCAACATTTTGAAGTACTTCTTTTAACAGAATATGTTCACTTTCTAAAGCAGTTTTTTTCAAAATGCAATTAACGCGATGTAGGATTCAATCCTTAAACAATTTAAAAAGAATAAAAAATAAGATAGCAACTACATATTTTCAGAAACACTTTTCCCCCGCAGATAAGCCCTTGCAGATTTCGAACTAGAATAAATCTACATAGTTTTGTTCAGGAACAGTGGTGAGGTAAAGAGAAACCTTTGTTTTAGGAAACATGTTAAAGGGACTGTACAGTATACTGGTAGAGGTGGGGATTCATGTTTTGAACATTTCTAAGTGAGATAATGAGAAACCTCTTATGAAATATGAAAGAACATGTAATTTTATGAAGGATTCAACGTTTATTTGATGAACACTGGTTTTCAAATGGCTGAAATATCCCCAAAAGTGATAATAATAAGAGGCGACAGGCCACGCCTTTTATTAGGATCTCTTTGTTTCACCTTGTTTTTGGATATCTCAGCCATTTCAAAACCGATTTTCATCAAATAAACTTTTGATACCCCTTAGAATTGCATGCTCTTTGACATTTCATAGAGTGGTTTCTGAATATCTCGCAAAACGTTAAAAGCTAAATCCTCACCTCAACCAGAACTGTACACACCCTTTAACCTATATCTGATTTCCTCAAGTCTCGTTGTATCAAAATGAAACAGTTCTATGATTGTATTTCGTATGATGGCGTAACTATCGAAAAAAAAAGTTTGCAATGCATGGCAAACAATCAATCATACAAACAAACAAAAACACATACTTTAGCTTAAGTCCTTAAAGACTTTTCAGTGGTAATTAAGAAAGATATTTGCCATAGCCCAATTAGAATCGTATTTCCATCTTGCTGTCTACATTCCACCGGTGTTAGCCCCGTCTGTGCCAATACTTTACTAGCATTCCTGCCCTTTATACTTCAAATGATGAGCGGCGGTAGTCCCATTTTCAACCTCTACACTTCCCTCGGTATAGCATCGACATATTTTTGCGAAGCTGCGGTGCGCGACTAAGGCATGTTCATCAGTGGTATCTCGTATAGTATAGCGCCACGGTCTCTCGCGCGTCCTTGAATGCCCATTTGTGACAGGAGCGCCACAATGACGTGTACACTTATCGGATGTCTTTCCACCCGTCATCGGCCCCTTGTCGTCATACTTTTCTCCATGGCTGGTCGAAGAAGAGGGGAGCTGTCTGGAGTTGGGCCCCGGCCAGGAAAGAAGAAAATTGGGAAGGGTGGGGTGTGGGGATGTGTGGGGGGAAGGGAGGGAGTCAAACATGAGAACGTAGTCTAGGATTGGAAAGACTCACGGATCGTGGTAACACGCACGTTCCGATATAATTACTACTGCCATGTCATAAACAGAAGAAAAAATATAACTCCATAAACTTTTAAGAGAATGCATTTATTTCCTAAACCTTGGAGTCACAATTAAAAAAACCCCAACATGGGTACTTGCCACCTTTACTAGTTCAGTTTGTATCCTTGTTATCTATCTTTTGTATAATCTCTCATCTTCAATTCCAAAAGTATGTGGGTCTGTTCTGAGGTAGCTCACCCTGTATCTTTCAAAATAATGGATGAACATAATAGTGCCATTATCATCGTAAATGAAAGTCTGGTTGGATTTAAAGGACTGCAACCAAATGTTACAGGAGATTGGAATTCAGCGGAGATGTTGCAAGGGGGGGGGGGGTCTGATTCCAATACCTGCATGCCTTTCCCTCCTATACCCACCCGAGTTCATCGGATCTGTCTTGCCAAAAATAAGACGGCTAACTAGACAGCAGCGATTTGGCAAGGCGCTCTACCACACTTGAACTTTTGTCATTTAGAGGACCCCAATATATCACGTCTAATGATAGCCGTAATTATTCCGCGATCAGTTCGTCACCCGTCCTGCAGACCGATGCGTAGTTCTGATCGCCTTCCTAAACATCCGTGGCGTGCCGGGCCGAAAGGAATCCGCGACGCGAACTTTGATACGCTGGTGAGTGCGGACAGGCGAACGCTGGTTTGGAATCGTTCGCTACAGTCTAATGCATAGGTCGATCGCAGCTGAGATTCCAAGGCTCGCAGCGCAGAGAAGTGAGGAGAGGTTTGGAGCCATTGGTCTTGGTTCGCCGAGTAAAACAGCAACAATAAAAGTTCTCATACAAAATACCAACAGAAAACAAAATGCCCCTGTAATGATACATCCAGTCATGAGCAGCCATACCATGATCGGATTGAGTGAAAGATGTTATCCATGAGAAACACACTCAAGCACACACACACACACACACACCCACACACCCACACACACACACACACACACACACACGATCATAGTTCACGGGCAAGATAGAAGGGGAATCTCTAATTCTCAACTGAAACGTTTCAATGCCCTACGAGAATTCAGGTATTGATTACCCGCTCATGAAGTACTCGGCACGAGGACTTTAAAATTACAGACTGTTGTGCCATATTTCTTTCTTGTTCATGACAAATAAATCATGGACGTTTACCCTGCGTTTCTGTCACGATCACAGACATAATCTCCCCTTTTGTTGTTTTTTGTTGCCAAAATGGACATGTATATTTCATCTTTGTAGTTCTTCAGCATTATTAATTCCTTTAGCACCACTATGAGCAGTCTCTAAGTTTCTGTTAATAAAGGTCTATATGGATAGAGTGTACCAAGGATATTGGTACATTGTACCGCCAAGGGGCGAATATAATGCCCCGCCCATATCATTTCGGATGCCCCCCGCGACGGCTATTTCAATTCCAGACATCTTTCAAGGAATGTAGTGCAGATTAGGGTGGACAAGCTCTCAATCTAGCAAAGTGTGATGTCCTCTATACATGACATGACGCAGGAACCTACTACCACGATGACGACGACGACGACGACGATGATGATGATGATGATAATGATGATGATGATGATGATGATGATGATGATGTTGGTCTGGAGAAGACAGTGATGACAGGGACATGACCATTACGCGCAGTGTCATAGTTCTAACAGTAGCGGAATCTGTAACGATGGTATCGGCTGCTTCGAAGCACTTTTTTTGCACTGATTATGACTTACATCAGTGGAGTAATAAATGTTCTTGAATGTAAAATATCAGATGATGATTATTTACGACAAATTTATGATTTACCTAATGAGAGGTTCAGGGTGCGCTATTTGTTATATAAAATGAATAACATCGGATAGCCATAAACAAACTACTGGTAAAGTAGACAGTAGTAATCGTGGGAGTATAGCTACAGCAACAGTCGTGATAGTCATAGAAGTAGTTGTAAACGAAGCAGCATACAAGTAGTGATAGTTGTACTGCGGGGTGTGTTTTGATATGACGTCAACGTTACGCATAAACGCTGCCCTCTCAGCGCCCCTGGCACAGTGATAGCCTCGCTGGACTGGACGAGGAATATTGCGCGAGAGATCCTAACCTTCGAGTTAAAAAGCATTTGCGCGGTTCGTCATCTCACGGACGTGTCCGCGCGTGAGTCGTCGAAACCGTGTGCGCTTTGCTTGGCGTTTACGCACGGCTGAACGTCAGAGTGAAACACCAGCAGCAAGGCAACGAACTATCAATGTACAACACTGCGAGCGCTGCTGGATTGTCATCGAGGTACACCTTTAACCGCCCGGGAAGAATGAATGGTGTGTTCTCCTCTCTAGAAAATACCAGATCTTTGGGGAGAAAAAGTGATGAAGTCACGCTGACAGTGAACTGAAAATTCCTGTAGATGTTTACAAGAAAAGGGACGGCAAAGTTGGACGCATACGTGGATAATATTGCAGTGTGTACTATCGCTCCCAGGCCATTCTATTAAAGGTATACTGTACATGATGTCAACTTTTGGTATATTATGTATTCATGCAAGTATGCATTTATGCGTGACAGTATGTGCTTATGCATGTATATTATGTCTTTATGTATTTTGGTATACATGTATATATATATATATATATATATATATATGTATATATATGTGTGTGTGTGTGTGTGTGTGTGTGTGTATGTTTGTGTGTATGATTTATTTATGTGTTATGTGTGTGCTTATCGGAGTATATGTGTAGATATCATGCATGCAATGTATGTCTTGTAAACTACATGTGTGTGTGTGTGTGTGTGTGTGCGCGTGTGTATAAAGTGCGTATATGTGTGTATGTACGTGACGTGCATGAGAGACAAGAGTTGCCTTTGATTTTATTTGGTGTCTTGAATCGCTACATGATGTGGGTAAAGACCAGACGGCGGTAATTCGACTGATTGAACCTAACTTCCACTTGGTAGGAACGTATGGCGTTTATGTTCAGTTTGTTTTTGCCATGACTTCCGCTGATATCTCCCATCGGATATTTTTTTTTCTTCGTGAACTAAGGGGTGGGAACATTAAAGAGCAAGTAACTTTTCTGCGGCAGAAGGAAGGAGACGTCATTGTGTGTGTAAGTGTGTGTGTGTGTGTGTGTGTGTGTGTGTTTGTTTGCTTGTCGTTGTTTTTTTTATAAATCTTACTTATCCCGCACATATAACTCTCATCAGCTAATCTTGATTTATAACACATATTACATTACTATGGGCTCCATGTATCAAAAATATGTCATTTTAAAACAAATTCGCCAGATCATTAGTTCCTTTAATGTTGTCGACGACATTGCTGCCTGATCATTCTGATATCAGACTCGTGAAACTCATATGCTATTAATCGTTTCCACAATGAGAGTGACAAAGTTGTAACACACAGTCATGATGAAGATATGATATGATATGATATGATACCGACATGATAATTTATTATATTAGGATTTGTGATAGGTATGATTTAATTTTATGATATGATATGATATGATATATGATATGATATATGATGACCTGATGTGATGATGGTGAATAATGATAATAACTTTTTAATCAGCTGATTAGCGTTGCTTGTATGATGTAAAAGGACAAATGTAAATCCATTTCTTGGAATACTTGAAAATCGAGGTCTGTCACTGCTAACAATGACCAGTGGCTTCCATTTTAGATGCCTATTCAATTTCACTGTCAATCGTTGTACTACCATAAATATAAGTGCCTAAAGATGCTGCTTCTCTTACTATTTTCAATTGTGGTAAACATTAAAACACAAAGCAAAACTGGGAATGGATCGATGGGCCTCTTCTTGTATGAAACTGGGAAGATATCTGTCGGTCATATAACTGTTCTCTTAGCTTTCTGCCAGGGGTTGTAAAAAAGCAGAACACTTTCACAGAGAAAATAAACATACGAAGATGTACGAATGCAACTTATTTCCTTATGAGAATGAGTTATGGTCAAATAATGTTTGCAAAAACACTCTAGTGCCTTTTAGCATTCACCTTCAGTTCTAGCATCACTGCTAAAAATAAAACACTGTTCGGTGGAGGAAGAAGAGCGTATCTTGTCAATGCCCCCGTCTGTATACTCTTGAAGCAGACAATATTTGTGGTGGTTTTGATATCGCGTATATCATCGTAAGATATTTCCTTCCCTTGTTATACGTTTCTTGTTCTTACATACTTACCCTCATCATATTGATCCTAATAGTATTGTAAAAGACATTACTGAGGTGTGATGACCCGGTAGCATGGGAATTCATGAATTCATCTTCGTGCACTGCCCACCGGGCTACATTAAAGGACAAGTTCACCTTCATATACATGTAAAGTGAGTGAATGCAGCAATATTAGTAGAAAACATCACTAAAAATTTGGGGGAAAATCGGACAATCCATTCAAAAGTTATGAATTTTTAAAGTATCTGCGCAGTCACTGCTGGATAAAAAGACTACTACAGTGTATGATGTCACATGCGTACAACGATATAAGGAAAATGAAAAAAGAATTTCACAAAATTTCACTTTTTGAATAAAGTGCACGTTTCTTCAACTTGTTACTGACGTATGTTAATGGTAATATTATTTCCCCTGCCTTCTGAAAGAGAGCAGTCGAGTATTCTTTTGTTATGCGAGAAAAGTGAAAATATGTTGATTTTTCTTTACTCTTTCTCTACATCGTTGTACACATGTGACATCACAAGCTTTAGTAGTCTTCTCATCCAGCCGTGACTGAGCTGAAACTTTAAGAATTCATAACTTTTGAACGGATTGTCCAATTTTCCTCAAACTCTCAATGATGTGTTGTACTAATATTCCTGCATTCACTCAACCCACATGTCTATGAAGGTGAACTTGTCCTTAAAGAAACCACAATTAGAGCCCGTGAGCGTATAATGTGCATCGAAGCGTACACTCATCGGTAACGATCGAATCCAGTAGAGATTCTTCGGCTGTGTGTGTTGGTACTTTAATACATAGAGATCAGTGATAAAGCTTTACACATTTCGTTTTCGGGATTTTCGGATATATCCGAGCCGGGCCAGCCTTTCCACCCCCATGGTACCACCACGATACTGGGCCTTTGGAAGTAATTATATCAGGCATGGTTTCACAACTGCACATTGCCCAGTTTCAAGCATTCTCGCCATGATAAAACTATCAGTAACTGTCAAAATGTCTCAACTTTCATATGACAATGGCCTAAGAAAAACAACGAAATCAAATACAACACAGGCTCTTGATAATGATTTGATTATGACTCTCTTCATCACTTACATTGTTTTGAAACGAAATCTGGTCATTATGGTCAAATTAAGTGCTTAATCTAAGATGAAAGACAGAAAAATACCTTCTCATTGTATACGCTGTTCGACAAGAAAATCAAGTTCTGTAAAACTACATGAATAAATTGGTTGTACGTTTACTAGTACCCCGAAGATAAAAATCTGGTTCAGTGCCGCCAGACTTGAAATCTCTCGTCAAGTCTTTACGATATCGATATTGTTCATAAATATCGAGTTTTGTTGTTCTTGTCGTTGTTTTTGTTGTTGTTGTTGTTGATGATAATGATAATGATAATGATGTTGCTCTTGATGTTCTTGTCGTTTTTTTTATGATGATGATGATAATGGTGATATTGTTGTTGTTGTTGTCGTCGTCGTCGTCGTCGTTGTTGGTAGCGAGGTGACAATCTGACACTACCTTGCTCAAATGCGAATTATTTCCCCGACGGTTTTTTTGAAACTCTCAGACGGGCGCGCACTATATAGGTATACTGTACCTGCAAGGTGGTGGCACGGGACGGTGCGCGCACTGCATGAAAGCGAACTGAGACCAATTCGGGTCGCAGTTCATCCACCTGGACTAATAGGGCAATCCAGTAATAGGGGTGGAGGAAAGGGGAAAAGTGGCGGGAAAAGTGCATGTCTTGAGGAAGACAGACGATCAGGCAAATTCCCGGAATTGCAGGGGACCTCCCTCTCCCGATCTCTCCAATTTCCAGGCTTGTGTTTCTCCTCGAAGATCGCCTGCCCTGGTGTCGCAGGGGCTGAAAGACGCCGTCAAGTGTACCCCCACCGGCTGCCCCCCGGGGGCCCTGTCTGTCGTCCACAACCCTACCACTGCGATTTAGGGAATATAGGAGCGCAGTGCTAGTGAGAAGAGGAGAGAGGGAAATAGAAAACAGAAAAAGAAAACGAGGGGAGATAGAGACGTAATTCGATGGAGTGACAATTAGGCAGAACTATCTTTTGAAGAAAAATGATAATAGAAAACATTTGTCTAGAGAACGGGATGCATTTCAAGATGTGTACAAATTGCAATGCTGGAAGAGATAGAGATGGATAGAAAAAAAAATGAGAGAGAGAAAGAGAGAGGGACAGACAGTCAGAGAGAGAGAGAGAGAGAGAGGGTGGAGAGTTTAGAGGAGAAGAAGAAGAGATTGAGGAAATGAAGAAGGAGCTGCCAGCCGAGGCAATTTTCTAGTCGGATTATTGGCTGTGACTGTTGACATGGAATACCTAACCCAATTTCATCTTTCTGGTTCAAAGTAAGCTTGGTTTGAAGATATCATCAAACGTTTATATCACGCGATAGAGAGCTTGATTAACCCTTCTTGAACGTATTCACCCCGGTCAACATGATTCATGAGCTTTATCACAAATCTGTCCTTCGTTTGTTGAAATTGCAGGGCACTTCGCGTCTCCGTGCTCCTTGCTCGACGCTAAAGTCGCGACCTCGTTTTGAGACTACCGGGCGAGTAAGCAGAGGACGATATCAGGAAGCCATTCCATGAAGCAGCAAAAGTCGTGTGGATTACGGCCGTAGGAATAGTGCGCCGGGACCCTCATCCAGTTTCGATTCGCCCCTGGCGTATCATCTACACCTGATGTCAACACACCGACCAGTCGCTGGCTAGTGTCCACTCAGCACCATCAAGCCGTCTTCAGGCGATTAATTTTGTGGTGAGTAGATTCCGTTTCTACGAAATATCACCGTATCTTATAGCCATGACAATCTCGCTGTCATAATGTTTCATGTCCATGCCGTTTTGTTGTTACTCCAAAAGGCAATTGTTGTTTTACTTGAAGTCTCAAACAGCCGGCAGAAGACAAACTTCTTTAGAATACAGCCTGATAAAATGTCAGCAATATAGTGTCAGCAGCGTCTCCTTCCTGCCATATTATACGTATTATAGGTGTAAACTGATCGCAGCTAGTAGAATTAAGAGCCGAGTGTCGTTTTCGGAATTCGAAAGCTTTTTTTTCGGATATAAATGACCACTTTTTTTTATTGATTTATATTTGATAAGAGGAGACCCACCTTTCAACTATTGCTTTGATGAACAAGCTTTAAACTCTTCCTTGCTGCACTGAAAGCGATACCTTACCAAACTGATTAATTCAACAACAAACAGGCAAACAACCAAACAAACAGACGAAAAATACGTGCGTATACTACAGGTATACAATCATGTCGAAGAAGGTAGCTATAATAGCTGTGATGTTTTACTTGTATAGCAAACTTTCGGGGGCAAATGCTAACAGCAACATATCAAGTGTTTTCTTCATTATGGTGTTTCTACACGCACTGCGTTGATTTTTGCGCCCTATCCAAACCATCAACTGTCCATTGTTTAATAATGCACAAGATTGCGTTGGAACACCAAAATTAGTACTCCTGACCGATTTTGATTCAAGCCAATTATAGTTTTCGTGACTGGTGCTTCGTGCAAAGCTCGAATACAGTGTATAGCTCGAGCATTTGAAATGTACAAACTATAGGCAATGGCCTGTATTTCTTCAATTGATGTGATTATCCATATCTGTTTACTGTGTCATAGGATTTTATCTTTTCAACAACTTTTTGCAAGCGCGGATATTGGCTCTGAGGCATAGTAGGAGCTAGCGAAGTCGTCTGTGTGTCGTTTTACGTTGATATCATTCTGTGAGTCACTTTTTCTTTGCAGCGGTCGCGTGTTTAGCTCACCAACCTCCCTCCTGGAGCTGAGTAAAGCCTGCCTTCAGACTCGCTTCAGGAGCAAAGAAACCTTGGCAACTAGCTGTCTTGGTGAATTATTGTTGTGGTTACATCCACAGCGGAGAGGGCGATGATCGTAATATGCACGACTACCTTTACGTGAGATGTTTCCTAACAGGCGCAATGACAATGACTCTAAGAAGGGGGGGGGGGGGGAGGAGGGGTGTCCCCCTGCTGTGTCAGATACTGGACGCACTGTTCACACATGCTGTTGGCAGAGTATCACAACGGCAGGAAGTAGGAAATTGGCAATACCCAGGTCCCTCCCATACTTGCCTTGCCCCCCTCTTCATAAAATGTGGAAACCCTCATTTACTGCCCCGAATACTGGTATAGCGTAGAGATTCAGAATTTCGTGTCATGCTCGCATGTGCCATATTTTAGCACAGACCAACTAACGTGTACGGATTAAAAGCGAGAAAGAGACTAAAGTCTATGCCATTAGCTCCCAAAATTTCCCCAAAAAGATTGTGAAAATAAACGCAATAAATGTATACTCCGTAATCACAGGTACATGAATGATCTAGCTCTCATGACTCAATTTGATAAAAAGGAACGTTCAAGAAACATGTTCGATTCTCGTGGCAAAATTTTGTTACAAACAGATAGAAGCACTCGCATTTCTCTCCCGTAGCAAGATTCGAGCCACCCTCGTATGCCAGTAATGATGTCTGCTTTCGGGAGAGCTCCCGTGTTTTGCCATGTGGTCGCTCCCGCCATTTCTGCAATTACCGCCAGGTAGCCACCTGGCTATGACGTCAGAGTTCTCAATTAAATGCCATTCACAAGGTTCTCCATTGTGCAAATCTAGTTGGTCCGAACACATTTACACGATAAGTGAATTTCCCACTTTTTATTCTTCTTCATCTTCTTTCATTCCCCTTTTTTCCTGTCTTTTTTTAACGACTTGCAGAACCATTTCTTAGTCTATTCAGTTCAAAGACTATTAGGACAATCATGAACAACGTCTCTTTACTGAATGGACGAGTTGTTGCTGTATTCTATTGGCAAGCTATAAGCAAACGAAAATCGCGAAGATATCAACAATGAAACAACTCCTTCATGCCTGTCCCTAGGGTAAAGCGCAAATTCGGAAATGTATTCTTCGTAGTTTCCATCTTCCAAATTCTGGCAGCATTATATGTTATGCTTAAACGGGAATAGGTCATTCAGTAAAATGACCGGGCAAACATAGAGGCACATCGTCATTTGCTTGTGCATGAAATAGGGTTTTTTCCCGTCAAAATAATCTCCTTCACAGAAAACAGAAAGAAAGAAAGAAATAAAAGAGAGGGAGGGAGAAATAGAGAGAGAGAAAGAGCAATAGACAATGGAAGGAGAGGGATATGACTTTGCAAATCGTAATATATTGCGCAGTTGTTATCTCTACAGACAATGAAACAGAATTATATCGTTTACTCTGCATCGTGTATGGTATATGATCTAGAATCTGCTTGAGAGGTTTGTGATTCTATCAAAATCCAATTTACCGCGTCTATATTGATATTTCTCGAATGAAGGCTGAAACGAAAAAAAAAACAAAAAAAAACAAAAAAAAAAAAACAAACGAACAAACGAGTTAGTCATGGATGCCCTGACCGGCTTTCAATACGGTGATACATGATGAGCGTGGACTACGTGATTCCTAAGCTCGCTTTGTGGGCCTACTTTTTGCACCTTTTAGGCTCCTTGAAACAAACCACAGAGCCATGGCCAAAATAATCAAAGTAAAGACGTTTCATTTCACACAATTTGGACATTATATACGTATATATGCGTGTGTATGTGTGATTGTGTGTGTGTGTGTGTGTGTGTGTGTGTGTGTTGTGAAGAAAATGGTCAAGGTCAATATATTATATATACTATATATAATTATATATAATTACGTACGAGTATACATACATGCCACTAGATGGAATGTGTAAAGAGCTGGATAGATAGATATATAGATAGATAGATAGATAGATAGATAGATAGATAGATAGAAAGATAGATAGATAGATAGATAGATAGATAGGTAGATAGATGGATAGATAGATAGATAAATAGATAGATGGATGGATAGAGAGGCAGACACACACACACACACACACAGGGGAATAGAGAGAGGCAGTAAGGTGATTGGAAGTGTTCATGAGAAATGAAAATGTGAAGTACTTTCTTCAAACTTTGTTATGTTGTTATATATGAGTAAAGTTTCCTCTCACCTCCCTGCTATAATCTATATTGCCTTCATCGTCTGCGATGAGACTGCTATGTTACAATCAAAGTCATTAACGAGGAATTTCATAATCTCGAAGGCAACTGGTTCAGAATGTCTACCCAAATGCACTTTCTCTTCATTGTTTGTGCACCTGGCCATGTGGCCTCCTTTATCAATGTGTTTGAGTTGCTTGTGAGTGACGTCTATCATAATTGTGTTGGACTCGTGTTTGCTATTTACAAGTAATTGTTTATTTCCTCTGCTAATGATAAGGTTAGGTCAAAGGGTCATGTGGAGTTTAACGCGTGCCTGGGATCGGGACGTAGTGGTGACCATGTGTTCCTGTCAATAAAGATACTGTTTAATTAAACAAACAAAAAAGAACCCTACCTTGACAGGTTACCGCAAAACGGGCGTTGATGACCAGGCTTGGTCGGCCATCAAAAATCTGTCGGAGGGTCAAGGTTTTTGGTGTATCATTTCTGTCGTTCTTTCTTTCTTTCTGTCTTTTTCTGACTTGTCTTTATAACACCTGGTCTGTTTATGTCAGGTTCCCCTACTGTGCCCTTCTGTACTCTCACAAGGTTTTTTTTTTTGTCTGTTCGTGAGAGATGTTAGTGCTACAAGTAAAAAAAAAAATGGCAATGAAATCAGCACGAAATGATTTCATTGTGATGACGACAGTATCAGTGCTATTCATGAGACACTCCATCGATTGCTATGGTTAACATGGTTGGCAATAATCATACATTCAGTAAAAAAAAAAAAAAAAAACCTGCAAAGTTCTTTTGGTAGTTCTTCTTTTTTTCATGATTCTGTTTCTGTGATATCAAGAATTTGCAATAATTCTCACGTACGAAAGACAGCTCATGGAATTACCAAATCTTAAACATATGTTGAATAGTCAATAACTTTGAGCGGATTTTCGTATTTTTTCCTTTATCTTTCACGATTGCTCACGGAGTGTTTCACAAGTCTCTCTTATACCATGGACCATGCTTATACTAAATCCATGGATAAATTTGGAGGGGCAGCCCCTATCACACAGGAGGCAGAACTAAGCAGTGGTGGATCTTTATTTTTTTGTTAAAACAAAAGGAATAAAGAGAAAAAATGGGGGGAGGGTGCGGAGTGTACCCCCTTTAATTTTGCAAAGGCGCCTCCCCTTTACGGAATTCCTGGATCCGCCCCTGCTAAGCACCTATGCATGATTACATCTGGGAACTGAACACCATCTCATACAATAATGAGTTTCTGGTTAGCTTTTGCAATGAAATTTTATACATATTATATGACCCATTGTATAAATTTGTATTATTATATCTGCTAGTAAATTTTCCCCTTCTATCTCGAGTAATGTGTTTAATCTTCTTCCAAAATATGTTCTTGTGAGTTTATTTTGCGAAAGGCCAAACCCGTGAATGAAAGTTTAGGACTGATATCTATGTCACTTCCATCTCTTCAAAGATTCCAAAAGATTAGAAAGGACCCAAATATTAAATTTTACTCAAGTGTTTTGCTATAAATCTAGGCTTGATATCAAACTTTGCTCGATGAGGGCAGAGTTTACACAAGCACTTCGATGTTACGTCAAAAACACGGCTGCCACCTCCGCCATTAGCCTTTGCCATGTTTGTTCTTGTTTAAGAGAGAGATCGAGCGAGGGGGGGGGGGGGCAGGAAGATAGAGAGAAAGCTAGAGAGAAAAAGAGAGATAGAGGGAGAGAGAGATGTATACAGACGGGGAACTAATATCAACATCTTGTGTTATCATCGTATTAGACTCGATGTAAGTAAATAAGATCAAATTGTCAGCGTGTCACAAACGCACGAAGGTCCCACGACATATACGAAGTAAGGTGGTAGTCGGGGAACCTTTCCGAGAAGGCACTTCGCAATCTACGATAGATTTGTCTGGTGTGTTACGTGCCAATGTAAGCGTAACACTAACACGCAGAACAAACTCGGCCTGTCATCGGCCTACTCGCCATCGCCGACTCGCCCTGATGCTCTGGCATGTGGCGAGCGGTGCCCCTTTCTCTATAAGTGCTGCCCCGGCAAGAATGCAAATGATGGTAAAGTTAAACATTGAGGTCTTCCAGAGGGGAGAAAGTTTGTCAGACAGAGTAGCCAAGGCGAGTATACAGCATGGTCTTCATGAGCATTAAAGGGACGGTTGTGTTTTGTTTGAGATGCGGATTCAGGCTTTATAGTTTTGTTTGAGACCTGATTTCAGGTTTCTAACATTTTTTGGTGAGATAATGAGAAACCTCTTATGAAATATGAAAGAGCATGTAATTCTATATGGAAATAACGTTTATTTGATGAAAATTGGTTTTGAAATGGCTCAGATATCCAAAAAAAGGGCGATTCTGATAAAGTGTGGGACCCACACTTTATTACGATCGCTTTGTTTTACTTTGTTTTTGGATGTTTCAGTCATTCCAAACCCGATTTTCATCAAATAAACTTTGAATTCCTCTTAAAATGGTATGCTCTGTACTATATCATAAGTGTTTTCTCGGTATCTCGCAAAAAGTTAAAAGCCCAATTCTCATCTCCATCAATACTGTACCATCCCTTTAACTTCTTGCGAGATAATTAGAAACCACTCCACGAAATATCAAAGATCATACAATTCTAAGAGGAATTAAAAGTTTATTTGACGAAATTTGGTTTTAAATGGCTGAAATATAAAAAAAAACAACAACGTAAAACTAAGTGGTCCTGATAAAAATCGGTTCCCACCTTTTATTAGAACCTCTTTTTTTTTAAATATCTCAGCCATTTGAAAAATGATTTACATTACATAAACTTCCAGTTCCTCTCAAAAATTCATATCCATGTAAGTGGTTTCCAAATCATCTTGTAAACATTTTAAATCTGAATCCCCATTTCGACCAAAACTACGCTGTCCCTTCAACTTTTGGGACTCTAAAAGTCCTCCCTTCATCAATTCTTTTCTCTTCTGCGTCATTTTTTTGCTGTTCTTCTTGTTCATTTTCTTCAATATTGTTTACTTTTTCTCTGTCAGTCTCTCCGTCCTTAATTTCCCTTGAAACCATTTTTCTACCTCTTTTCCGTAAACGCCGTATCATTTGTGTTATATATTTTGCCAGATCTATCTTATTTTTCCATCTCCTTCTTGTTTGCATCTTCCTGGTAGTTCATGTCCTCCGTGACTTTGTGACCTGTGTGAAATGGGCCCTTAGGCTCTCTGACTGCGATCGCTTATTTAGTCCATCAATTACCGGAAGACATTTTCACGATGCAATCATATCTGAAAAGTATATTTCTGTCGAGTTTTCTCTCGCTTTGATATCTCGCTCTTTGTCTATCTCCCTCTATCGCCCTGGTTCATCCATACCCAATCTCTCCCTCTTCCCCCCCTCTCTCTGTCTCTGTCCTTTGAGTCTATTTGCCGTATTCCATCTGTAAAGATCCTTAAAGCAATTTGCAAAAACCCAGAATATGGAGGACTGTTCAGTGTTTACACTGGATGCAATATATATATTGACGTCACACGAGGAACACGACAGGTTACGAGGCGGCGTTCCCGGCACAGTTCTCTGTTCCTCTTATCGGCTTTCGAGATATACGCGTTCCGCTCCCGAGACGATGTGCAAGCCGGCCGGGCCCCGCGAGATTAATGTTAAAAGGGTGGATCACATGTTTAGATATGGCGACTTTATCTTCGGGAGTGACGTCACAGAATCATGACTGCTTCAAGTGGGACTGGGTCTGTTCGTATACTTCCTCTATGCCTCCTCTTTGAGTCTGTAGCTTATCTCATGTATCCACTTAACCAGATAGGATAAAACAGTGATTTAACCAACCCCCCCCCCCCGAAAAAAAAAGGTTGCGCCACCTGTTCCATTATGGATTTGTCCAAAATGGGCGAAACGTTCTAAATGTTCCGTGGTTACCTCACCTGTAAGCCTGTATCTCTCCCCCTCCCAGAATAGATAAATGAATGCTTTTGATTCCATACTTGAAGATGCCACATCTTGCGTACGATCACTTAGCATTTGATACCGCTTAGTGGTTTTCGCAATAAGGAGTGACGACAGAGTTATATATGGATAAGGCCTGGACGGAAATCTCCCGGACTGGGGCAATGACCGAGAAGAAGATTTCCTTGTGTCTTATATCGTTTCCAAAATTCGAATCTTTTCGCGTTGAGGTCTCCAACCCAGCCGAACAGGTTCAGTCAATACGGGAACATTGCATTACTGGGGATGTAAGTGCGATGTTTCCTTTATCATTTTCATGACAAGTAGACTGCGAAGGAAGAAGAGGAAGAAAAAACCAGAGGCTTGTGAAAGGCGGGTTCACTGAATGGCGACCTACTTTTACAGTGAGCAGACGTTATCGAAGTTTGGAAGGGATGCCGCCGATAGAGGAGAGTGGTATGACAGACGACTGCCATGGCACTGTCGTGCTTTTGAGGAATGGCTGATGTGTTGTGTTTTTTGTCAAAGCATCTGGTATTTTATGTTCTCATCTAATTGATTTTCAATTTGTACGTTTAATACAATCGAATAATCCCGTACAGTTGATTCCTGGTGTAATATTATTGTTGTATCAATCAGTTCTTAATGATGGATTGTGTATTAATTTTTCAAATTCAAATTCAAGTGAGATTTTATTTCCAATAGCGCGCGCGCGCGCGCACACACACACACACACACACACACACAAATATATATATATATATATATATATATATATATATATATATATATACATATAAAACTAATGTTCAATATAATTCTGTTATTGGAAAAGAGAGGCCCTTTTGGTGGTTGAAGGGCACTGTGGTTCGGGTCCTCCCACCGCATTTGATGTGGACTATACTTTTAATACAGCCTCACGTTGTGGATGACTTTATGCATTTGCCCACATTTCCTGCACCCGGTACTCTGCAGAAATTCTGTGTTTTCTGAAAGTTAATTCCACGAAGCAAATTAACAAAGAGCTAGGATATAAAGGACAAGTTCACCTTCATATTATGCATGTGAATAGAGAGCATGCAGCAATATTAATAGGACACACTGGTAAAAATTTGAGGAAAATCGGACAATCCATTCAAAGTTGTGAATCTTTAAAGTTTCAGTGCTGCCGTCGCTGGATGAGAAGACTAATACAGCTTGTGATGTCACATGTGCAGAACGATATAAAGAAAACATAAAGAAAATGCAACATATTTTTCACTTTTCTGGCATAATGAAAGAGCAATTGAACTGCCTCTTTCAGAAGGCAGGGGTAAATAATATTACCCTTGACATTATGTCAGCTTGACATGTCGAGGAATGTGTGTGTGTGTGTGTGTGTGTGTGTGTGTGTGTGTGTGTGTGTGTGTGTGTGTGTGTGTGTGTGTTTATAAAATTTTGTAAAAATTATCTTTATATTTTCCAAACATCGTTCTACGCATGTGACATCGCAAGCTGTAAGTTAGTCTCCTCATCCAGCAGTGACTTCGCAGAAACTTTAAAAAGTCATAACTTTTGAACGGATTGTCCGATTTTCCTCAAACTTTCACTGATGTCTTCTATTGAGTATTGCTGCATTCACTCAATCCATATAAATGTGAACTTGTCCTTTATGAGGAGAAAGAAAGAAAAAATATCATCCCGCAAGCAGTGGAACGGTGTGTATGCGTATGGGTGTGCGGGTGTGTGCGTGCGTGTGTATGTAGTGTGTAGATACACACAGAGCTGCCATGTCATGCATATAATGCATACCCACACATTCCCCAGCGTCGCACCAGCTGCGGAAGTGGAGAGTTTGGTGGTATGGAAATAAGCGGGAAGTTCGCGCTCGCTGGCAGTAACGGGACCCGGGTATCCACATACCGCTGTGTACATAAGATGTAGAGGACATCTTGTTAGCCAGGAGGATTGGCTTTGACCGAATTCTTTAAAGAGCGCGGATAGATCGAGAGTTGTGAAATAATCATTGCAAATCCTCGCCTATACGATGACATGTGTGCGGTCATTTTCGTAGAGATATGTTGCAGGCCTGGAAAGTTCTTGTGGACGTTTGGGCAAGATTTTGGTGGACAGTGTACACTTTTTAATACAATGTATATATAGGCGCCTGAGATTCTTCTTGATAGCGAGCCATGAAGAGAATGATTTTTCTCATTACGAAACCAGAAAGAGAACCTTATTTCATTTTATATTTATGGCTGTCTCTGCAGAAATGTTTTTAAAAAAAAGGAAAAGAAAAAAGAATGATGAACTTTCGTTTGTCACATTATCTCCTATGGCTAGTCAGAAAAATTGAAATGAAACTTCCTTTCACAAGCTTTTCTACACGAGCAGCAATAATGTGATGGATAATGATATGTGCAGATATCATTG
Organism: Diadema antillarum; assembly: GCF_040938485.1. NCBI lineage: Eukaryota > Metazoa > Echinodermata > Echinoidea > Diadematoida > Diadematidae > Diadema > Diadema antillarum. Next base: position 1,252,514 of record NW_027271090.1, read on the forward strand.
TTCAAATATCAAATTGTTAACGACGACATATGTATTTATTTCTTTGTTATCTTTAGATACTTCAAATTTTATAGTGTCGTGGCGTTTCTTTTGGCCCACTTCGCGCCTCTGACCAAATAATGCCAAGTAAGCCTAAACAAGGAACAACGCGCGGATATATTGTGTGATATCTGGTGACGCCTATCGTGCATCTTTTTATGGAGCAATATAAATGTCGGGGAATTTGAGAACTTTAGTATGCGGGTTGACTCGATGGCGAGCATGATGAGAATTCATGAAGTATCTCTCCGTCGCTGGATATTGAGCAGCTTAGTGTTCCTCGTCAACACACTCTTATTTTTTTCCCCTGGAAAGTCCATCACTGGATAACAATTTTAGACAATTATTATTTGTTTGTTTGTTAGTTAGTTAGTTAGTTTGTTTGTTTGTTTGTTTGTGTGTTTGTTTGCTTGCTTGTTTTGGTTTTTATGGTGTTAAACCGTTACTCCGTGCTGTCGGTTGTCGTATAGCTGCAACATTTTACACAACGCTTTCCAACGGTCGTACAATTTGCACTGACATAATTTTCTCTGTCAGGCGTCGTAAAGGCCCCAGAGAAAAGGTTGCAGTTCATTATTCCGAAAGTCCGTGATTCCGAAGGTTTGTTAAATCCGAAAATGTTCATTATCTGAAGGTTCGTTAATCTGAAAAAGGTTTGTAATTCCGAAGGTTCGTTAGTATAAGCCTACGCACCGTCTTTTCATTTGCGGATTAACGAACCTGCACAATAATAAATCTTTAGGATAACGGCACAATGTTCAGATTAGACGAACTCTTTTTCCGAATTAACGAACATGTATAGGCACCAGGAATTTGTGTGCATCAGAATAACGAGCCTTGTTTCGTTTTCGGATTAACGAACGTTCGAAATAACGAGCATCACCCCTAGAAAATATAGGGCAGTGCCAAAAGGCGTTTTTCATACAATCAACAACCTTCATTTGGAAGGTCGCCTTAATTGACTTGCCATAGCATGCGATTTCAGGCTTTACCGCACCACACCGTCATTGTAGATTAAGCGTCACGATGATACGCAACGGCCTTCTAGCGGACACACGTAAATGCGTAGGAAAGTTGAATGGTTTCTGAATCTCTTACGGAATGGATAGTAACATCAGCTGAGGTTGAATTGGACAACTCTCAAGGGGGAAAAAATGAAACTGAGTGATGTGATGCGAACTTTTCGCTCGCGTATACGCCGGTGCTATCCGGTGTCGGTGAAATGGTGTTAAGTAGTGTGTCTGGTGTAAAGTCAGCATCCCAAACAGGGGCAAGTGGCAGCCACTGCTCTTCTCCTACTTTATCTTCTCCCCGCCACTTCCTGTCTCCAAGAAGGTCGGGCATAAATTGGGTCAAAGGCATCTATGCAAATGAAGGGTAACTGATACCAGCGATCACCATACAGCTGGCTTGGGGTTGCGGCAGCAATGCGCTTGCAATGATGATAAAATACTTTATTTGTTTGTTTGTATATTGTTTGTGTATTTGTTTGAGTAAATATTATTTAATGAATCCAGTTTGTATCTCAACTATTTATTTTCATTACTTTCACGCATTCTAAACGATGCCATCACTCACTACAGTGATTGTTATGTTACAATATTTAAAGGCGATTTTTTTTTCTCTCTCTCTGTCTCTCTTGGAGCAATATATAGGAAGATAACATACTTTATAACAGTGGAATTCACGGGTTGCAAACAATTTGAGATTCAAAGTAATATTCAGAATTTGAAGAACAGGTCGATCAGATTGAAATTGTATCTCATACCACATTCTGGAGTTGTTGCGGCTGCTGTTGTTGTTGCTGTTGTTGTTGATGATGTTGTTGTTGTTGTTGTTTTCTTCCTATTTACCTCTCCTTCGTCATTGACTGATAGTACAATAGTTTCAGAAGCTCTATATCATTCTGTGCAGTGAGATTTTTCCGTCCGTAATTGTTTATAATTATCGTGAGAGAGAAAGAGAAAAAAAAACATATACATTGAATGTTCGGAATCGACTAATGGACCGATTTTGCCAAATAGATGCAACTTTGATTTTCCGGATCGCTGCACCGTAGAGGGTTGCACTGCACCACCGGGAAAGGTTAATAGCGGAAACTCACTCCATAATAGGGTCGTTATTACAGGATGTCCAGCTACGCATGCTATGCAGGATTTGTGTTTTGTTTTGTTTTTCCTTGCAGGGGTGGGACTGGTTTTGGGCAGATGTAATTTGAGATTACGAAATATCTGCGTTTCCCTCTTCTTTCCCACATCGTATTTCATAGTTGTTGTTTTTTAATAGTTTATTGATACTCATACATCATTGATACATCATTACAGTCTGATGTTTGTTTGTTGGTATTGTTTGATGGTTGATTATAGGTGGGGTTTTTTCGGAAGTTAAAGCCACTATTTACCATCTGCAGATAAAAAAGAAAGAAACAGCTTTAGTGCTTCAAAATAGTTCTAAAACTAAAATGATTGACAGGGATAGAAACAACCAATGTAGAAATGTTGATAAGCATAATCAATATCATGTTTTAAATACACAAAATGTGAACAATAATTCTATTCAAGTCGTTTCTAATTTAGAATAATATTGTCATGTTTACAGTTATGATTTATTGATAAACCAAGTGATATAGCCTTATGGTAGGGTGTTTTGTGATACAACTGAACTATACATATGCATCAAAATTAATATGAGAACATTTTTATTTATTCACTGCTCCCAATGGTAAACATTGGTTTTAATGACTGAAACATACGAGTGTTTTAGTACCAATGACGTATATAAGCGCTAACAGAAAAGCTTGGGCCAGAAAATCTTATTGAAGGTAAAGTAGGCCTATATGGTAGAAGCCTTAAAATACCCCCCCCCCCAAAAAAACACAAACAAACAAACAAACAAACAAACCAAACAACAACAAAAGATGTACAAACAAACAAACAAACAGATGAATAAAAAACAGCACATTCAAAATTTGTGAAAGTTGCAGGGGACTCAATAAGATGAATATCAAAATTCAAGCATGTAATACCGCTCTTTGTACATGGGGGGCAAACAAAACGAAGTCCATGATGTATTACTGGGTACACAAGAGAAGCGAAAATCGAAATATACGGACTTTGACACTAACCGCGTTTGCTCCGCTCATTCCAAACTCTCTTCTTATGAATAAATATATACACTGCATGGGATATAGCTTGCACGGATATGATCATATAGCGCTATCGAGACGCACGCTGGAAGGATGGATATTGCAGCGAAACGCAATGACCCATTTCGGAATCAAGTTGTCAGCCAGTACAATACGCTCGTGTCACACGGCTTGCCATGTCTCGAGCTATGAAAACTTAAAGGGGCGCATTCCAGACGATTTCTATAATTTCACATCATGTAGTACGTAAATCAACAGCTCCATGTATATCTTGCGGAATTCATTGTGGTCCTTTAGCAGAGAAATCAATATTCTGAAAACAAAACAAAACAAATTACACTGAACAAGGATGATGTGACATAGGAGCCTCACGTATTTCAGAAATGTAGCAGTGTAATATTGCTAATACCATTACAAAGCACGTGCTAGACAATTTCACCTGTATAGAATTTATGCACGCTTTCTTCTTTTGTGCTGCTCCCTTGAGCCTCTACTCATGTATTCTTATAGTGAGGCTGCCATGTCATTTTCCTTGTTCATTTGTGATTTGTTAAACATTTTGAAAACATTCTTATTCCTCATCCCAACACACTATAAATTCTGAAACTCCGTACCCATTACAACCCATTTATAGTTGTTCATTTATTATTATGTAAAAGTCTGAAAAATCATCCGGAGGTCTCCTTTAACTGATTGGTCAAAGTATAGGTCGATATGGGGGGGGGGGGGGGGGGATGTAACGTCCCTTTAGGATCTTCTTTTGCTGGATTTAAAAAAAAAGATGTATACGTTTATTGTTGTTGTCATTATTGCTGGTGTTTTATTTTCTTTTTTTTTGTATAGGAGAAATGAGAACCTGCACAGTCAGATAACAAGGACGCATGTGCGATGGGGTTTTATTTTGCTTTGTTTTGTTCTGTTGTTGTTGTCGTCGTCGTCGTCGTTGTTGTTGTTGTTGGTGGTGGTGGTGGTGATGATGGTGGTGGTTGGTCGGTCGTTGGGGGAGCTATCGCACGAAACATAAAGATTTCTTGTCTTTTTGGAGAGAAATTTCAAGTGGCTAGCATCTCCGGTGAACTGGCGCTGGTTAAAAAGTGCTTACAATTTCAACTATAATATGGTGTCGCGCGTGCGAGAAAGGTAATAGACATTAGCGGAAGATGGCGCTAGTTACATTCGATCAATAGAGCTATTAAAGTTGTTGACGGGCAAAGTTACAGTTCAGCGTGCAGTCAGAATGTGTAATCTGAAACATTCACTCTGATAGTATGTAAAGTCAGCTATAATATCAGCAATAGACTCTCAATTTTTCTGCTGCAATTCGATTTCAGAGAAACAAACCAACAGACATGAACTTCAAAATGTGACCGTCACGTGTATGATAGAAACCATGAGAAATCAACTATTACACTTTCTGATTTCTTTAACAATTATTTCGCAGCAAAAGTGTAGGAAATTTTACACGGATTAGTTCTCGGCACAAAACCCTTTAGATATAAGTCTGTAAGATTATACACAAAAAAAACACATGTTTTTATTAGCTCTCACTTTATTCCCACTAAACTGTGGTGTAACATTTAGATAACTATCGCTGTAGCAGAATCATATCAGAAGTTGTCCTGAAAGAGTTTAGATGTTTGTGTGTGTGTGTGTGTGTGTGTGTGTGTGTGTGTGTGTGTGTGTGTGTGTGTGTTTATGTTTCAATGATTTTATTGATCGTATTTTGTTGCATACATTCATGATGAATGATCATTATCAAAATCAAATAATGATTATCGGAAAACATGTGCGTGTGTGTATGCATCTGTGTGTATTGCTTGTGTGTGTGCATGTTTCAATAATCTTATTGACAGTATTTTTTTATATATACGTTCAAGATGAATGTTATATCATTTAAATTGAAATTTAAAAAAATACAGATTATCAGCAAACACAAAATAGTTGTGTGTCTCAGAGTTATCGATCAAGTAGAAAATGTTTTGGTCGCACACCAGTGTGCACTGACCAAATAATATGTCAAGAACATTGAGAGATCAATCAAGACGAAAGGGTAAATATGGGAACAATGCTGTCCTACTTTGGCAAAAGGAAGCAAGTGACATTTTTTATGGATATTGACTTTTCTATTGATTTGGCATATTTGAGGCATGCTCTATTCTACTGAAAAATCCAAAAGTTGCAATTTTGGCCCATTTCTGAGATATTCGGGTGGCAAAAGGAAACAAGTGCACAAAATTGCATGAAAAAAAAATGGCAAAAGGAAAAAAGTTACAACCTCATGATATGATTGTCACTTGCTTCCTTTTGCCGAATCATTTATATTTGCACACAATCTAAAATACTTCGGCAAAATGAAGCAAGTGACATCCTTATGATACGGTTGTCACTTGCTTCCTTTTGCCATTTTTTTTAAATATTTGCTACAAATCTATAATACTTTGGCAAAAGGAAGCAAGTAACATACACCTGATATGATTGTCACATGCTTCCTTTTGCCAGATTTTTCATGCTTGCTACAAATCTATAATACTTTGGCAAAAGAAAGCAAGTTACATAATAATGAGTTTCTATGGGAATATCAAAATTCTTCGAATTGTCATGAATGCATCACCATATGACTTGCACGAATACCGACATTATTTCTCATCACAAATTTCCATGTTGAAGGGCCTACCCAAAAACATATTTTCTTCATTTTGTAGCATTTGTATACTCGATGTCACTTGCTTCCTTTTGCCAAAGTAGGGCAGAATGGATAAAGAATGGATTGGAGTTCCAGGTCTTCTCGGTAAGTAAACAGGTAAATATTGAGCCAAGGAGGGTGAGACTGATTGAAGTTCTGCTCTCCTGCAGAATGGTAGTCAGCCGCAAGCGATTTATTGTCAATAAGACTCATTCGATTCATTGTGATCAGCAGCGTTCTTGCTATACGATGTGACAGAATATTTCTCGCGGGTAAAAGGCATGCTGTGTATTACACGCGCCGCCAAATCCAGTTTCATCTTTTTGCTCACGCTGTTCAGGTTAAAAATGCCACTTTTTTATTCTCTTCTTTTTGTGTTAGCTACTAGAACACCTCTTCTTCCAGCTGTTTCACTCACCTATCCCTTCTGCCATTTTCTCTTTATAAATATATGTTTGAGTCTCTCTTTCTCTTTTTCTCTTTTCTTTCTTTCTGTATCTCTTTCTATTCATCTCTCCGTTTGTCTTGGTGAAGGTAAATGTAATTTATCTGTAACAGAAAGGCAAAGATATGAATGTGAAATGGACGATTGGCATAATGTATGAATGTATGTGTGTGTATGTGTGTCCATATGGGGTGTGCGTGTGTGTGCGTGTGTCTGTTTGTCTGTCTGTGTGTCTGTGTGACCAAATGTTGTGTTATAATCATAGATTCAAGATGAAAGTAATCGTATTGAAATCGCGAAATATTATCGGGAAAAAGTGTGTTTGTGTGTGGGAGTGTATGAAATTATAACTTTATTTTTTTTTTTAAGGAAAACAAATTTACGAAGAGAGTTCTGTTGCTGGTTACAGTCTCGGTCTGCCGATTGAAGTATTGTGAAGCGGTGTGATATAACAATGAAGACCAGAATACACAGGGTCGCGGTTAACACAGCATGACCATTGAATTACAAGGGCAGACGACATAGCGCTATACTACAACGAACGGCGCTGCTGGAAGCTGTTTGACGCCGATCACGTGATTTCGAATTGGCGTTGTGTATATTAACACACACCATTTCTTGTGTGTGTGCATTATGCGTTCCATGTACTTTGTATTGTCGATATGATTGGTACCTGGTCCGTAGCAAGCACTGCAAGGTCATAGATTGGACTGTGATTTAGAAGAAAGGCGGAATTGTCGTGATGAAAGCTCTTGGAACAAACCTCTCTTTACCATTCTTGCCTGTTTAGGAAAGAAGTTCTGACGACCATTAATGTTTCTGTCCTATTTACAAGTTTTGGAACATGATCTTATTCTGTGGATTGGAAATGTAAGTGCGTGCTATATGTTTATCATCCAAGAACGTATAGTGCCAATCAGGGTAAAGCAGACTGCTAGAAGGCTTCAAAGTTAGGTATGCATATTTTCGTCAACTATTTCTTCTGTTTGAGAGAATGCATGGAGTATATAGTATTATGATGGGAGCGCTGTGTGTTAGAAGGTGTCCATTTCCATCGAACAAGCGAATGACGTGAATGAATGGCCATTCAACCTTTAAGGATTATTTCTGAGTACTTGAAGTTATCGTGTTACATGGTACTTATACGACTTGAGATTCATTACTAATTGCCACAATGTAAGGATGAAATCTCACACTTTTTGTAGCATAGAACCGAATGCTATCAATAGCATGTGTTGTTGTTTTTTGTGATAGAGTGATAGAGTGATAGAGTATTAAATTGATTATTGCTACAATCATGACTGAACTATACCAATCCGAGATAAAAGAATAAGTTTACTTTCTTAATATCATACACACACATATATATTTCCATCTATGATATACAAATAATATATATATATATATGTATATATATATGTATATATATATATATATCTAGATGGCACCTTAGGGAGACATATTGGGGGGAAGTGTCTTCATTAGGGAGACAACTGGTCATTAAGGAGACAATTTTCGTGTCTCCATTGCGTAAACTGCCATTGAACATGTATATAACAAATTTGCATATAAAACAAATGGAAATGTCTTCCAAATGACCCATCTAGGAGTATATATATATATATATATATATATATATGTGTGTGTGTGTGTGTGTGTGTGTGTGTGTGTGTGTGTGACGGAGGAATGACTCGCAGACGTTGCAGTAATGTTAACACATACCTAAAGATAATGCAGCACCCACAACGTACGAGGCCAAGCCCGCTTCACCTTATATATATATATATATATATATATATATATATATATATATATATATATATATATATTAGTATCTGATATGGAAGTGAGATAGAGAGAGATAGAGAGAGAGATAGAGAGGGAAAGAGGGAAAGAGATGGGGGGGGGGGGGGAGAAAGACGATTTGGGACAAGATGTCCCCTTATCAGTTATCCATTTTCTTTTCCAGCAAAGCCTAAGATAGATACTAGTATCTATCGAGTGATAAGATCTTGGTTTTGACACAGCGCGCCTAGAATTTACCACGAGTGTTTTAGGAGACAACTCGCATTCGTAATGTTTTCACTCATAATAATAATTTTATGTCCCTGCGTTCAAGTGTTACTTCTGGCATGTTTGGTTATTGATGTAACACTGGAAAGTGGCGAATATGAGGACGCCCTCTCTCGACTTTGAATGTACTTTCAAGCTGTACTGTTTTAGTTTTGTGAAGGCAGAGATTTTTGCTTTCTATTCAACATCCACCTATGTCACCCTGAATCATTATCTAACCATTAAGGTGTAATTGCATCAATCAATTTGAGGGATCGTCACCCTTTTATCATGTATGGCTATTACATGCTCTCCGCAGACATTCCCTTCAAAACTGATACTATCAACCATATCCGAAGAAATCCCGATTTTTACACTTTCCTTGTGAAGGGTTGCAGTTTGAGATGAGAGAGAACACTGAATGCATTAGAGAATATATTACCAGCAATATTCCTCAGAGGTGTATGAACAGGAGCGACAGCACTTGGTGAACGAAGAATCAAAATATGAGTGTGCCTTCTGATGGCGTTCGGAAAAGGTGTAGGAATAGTGATTGTTTGTTTGCTTCATTTCCATCTGAGGAGATGGCTGGATAACCCATATTCAGCTGCAATAGCTGATCTTCCATGGGGTCCAGTTGGATGCAAGGTAGGACCATTTCACTGGGTTAAACACCCTGCACTTCGCGATGAATAATGAAGTGGGATTTTTTTACGTGCATGAGTTGTGACTCTCTCACACACGGGACCTCCATTTTATGTCCTTTCCGAGGGACAGAGTGTTTTGCCTCTTAGAGTGGACGGTATGTTTACACACAACATTGCTCACGGTGGGGCCCGGGAATCGAACCGGGGTCCTTTGGATCGTGTGAAGCAGACCCGCTACCGACAGAGCTAACTTACTTCCGATTATCGATTACTTGTATACGATTTAGTTCACATGCGCGTCCTGTCGTAGTTCTTCTTCCTGTTCTTCAGGTCAGCTCATCGGGGGTACACGGACTTGAAGAGGCTCCACTTCCTGTGACTGTATCATGCCTAGCTCTTGCGATGTCGCTAACTAACCCCATAACATCTTTGTATGCCCTTGTGACGTCATGCACCACCTGAAGGATTTATGGCAGAAAAGTGATTGAAAAATACATAGCACATATCTAGATATTCTTTGGGCGTTTTAGTGATGTAGTTCCTTTAAGGAGGCTCAAACAATTTGGCGCCCGTATCGTGACACGGAGGCGACTGGCGGTATAGGTAAATCGCACGATTGTCTCGAGTTCGTACACCTTCTCCTTTCCGTATCATCAGCTGTCAGGAAGAAGAAGCTGCAAGACATCATGAATGGCACACAATGTTTGAAGAGTGACCAACGACTGCAACAATGCCATGTATCTACACTCTTCGCCTTATAGTTGCCGATGGCAGTTCAGCACAACTAATCGGTTGCCTCCGAGAGACTGCAATTACCTAATTGTAAACGGGGGCAAAGCATTCTCATAGTCATCAGTGGGTTAAAGAAGGCTTATTGTGACATCAGGACTTGCTTCTCGCATGCATTATTTCAATTGCACGCGATCCTAACCAAACTATTGAGAACTCTTGAGCTCTTTGATCATAATAGTCTTGCTTCTAAGCGTTCTGATGATATACCAGATATGAAAGGTATACTCTGTCCATGCCATCAGACACTGTACGGGTTTTTGATCGTCTGCAGTTTTGAATGTAAAGGCATGTAAACGAAACTATTCGAGGAAAACCCTGAAGCAACAGTAGCGGCTTTGGAAGACGTAATCCTCTTGAAGAGATTGGAGCTCTCGTAGAAGAGGAGAACAATTTTCAGAGTGAATCCGTTGTTTACAGCACTAGCAAGTCTCAAGGCTCTTTAACCGGGTCTTGTGGAATCTTGCATCAATTGGGCTTCGGTGGTTTCTTTCATATCTGTTTGGTGCGATGTCACGGTTCGGTTGGCCATCCGACTGTCTCGTCTCTCGTCTTCAGATCTTATCTCTCATTGTTGTCCTCGTGCTTTATTTGACATTTGTCAGACAACAGGGAAAACAAATCATTACAAAGAACGTACATACACAAAAACACACCAATGAAAACAATAACAACTTATCAGCTTGTATGAAATATCGAAAATGGACTGATCAAGAGAAACAGGAGTAATACAGTAATCGGTTTTCACAATTTGAAGATCAAAAAGAAAATTTCTATTTTTTTTTTTGACCTGGAATATAGCTAGGAATCTTACATCTGCAGAGCGTTCTTACGCTGATGTGTACACCAGTTTTCTTTTTTTTTTCCGGAGACTAGTTCCATTTAATACTACACGTACTACACATTTAGTTTGATACAGATTTATCTTGGTGTAGGATTCGTTACCATAGTTACGGAGGAGGAAACGGAGTTGCCCAAAGGTGACATCCAGCGTATTTTTTATTTGGCAAGTCATTTCATCTAATAAAGTATAACATGATTCTTGCTGTTATTATCACATGGCATGATAAGCAACGAATTTAAACCTGGCTGCATGTCGTCTTGATTTGACATGTTTGTATACCTTGTAACGACTGGACCTATATCGAAACAGCTAGTAAGTGTAAGCTGATTGGGTGTTGCTGTGATCGCTTATTTACGGCGTATTACTCGAACGAAACGGCGCCCATCAGTCGATCTGGAAAATTACCGTCGTTCCCAAAAAGAATTAGTTCTGGTCCAGACTCTGTTGCTCCGCCATTTGGACTAGATCTGCCGAAATATTTTGCAAAGAAATCGGCTAAATCGTATTAATCTAATCATTCTTCTGTGTTTGTATCATCCGATTCTCCGTCCTAGTCTTTTAAGGATTGTAAAGATCCTTAAAATCTGAGGAAATCACTGATACCGATATACGCCCGTCTTTTATGGCGCAGTCTTTCTTGCAAAGTCCTTTCCCTTAAAAAAAAAGGTAACAATGAGCTACTCTTCCCCCCCCCCCAAAGGGTAGCAATGAGCTATTGCTGAAAAGAATGTAAGTGTAAATTCCCGCCATCCTTGATAAAAAGAACTCACTCTCTCTTTTTCTCTTTTCTTGAATTTTTATCATAAGTATATTATTTTTAAATTTCCACCAATATCCTAAAATCACCTACATTTGAAAAAAACTAAACGATGAATTCATATCGTGTGATCGTTTTGAGTATTGTTCACATCACTGCATTATTGATTGACGATAATCTAAATTGATCATTGTATTAATATGATGCCAAATAATTCATCAAATCAAAATTCATGACATGTAATTATTAGCAGCACGCTAATTCACCCAGATTTGAAAAAAAAAACAATGTTCAATTAGGTCTAACTCAACATCTGAGGACGATTACATTACTTGTTTTCGTTTTCGTGTACATTATCTCAACTAATAGTCAGGTCAATGTTGTTACCGTATAAGATGATATGAATATAAACAGACCTGTGACCATTCCTTCAGGAAATTCAGGAATTTTTTTCCAAATTTACTCATTTTAACCGTGATCGTCATGCATATTGTATACACACTTCACAGGCACAGTTTGCGTACGGACAGCTTTTGTGGCACGGCACGGCACGATATGAAACGTCTGTTCGCTTGAGGACGGCCCGGTTTGACGTATAGAAACATTCGGTTACCTTTTAAGTTGCTCCCTGGCCCACTTTGGCACGCTTTGAGGACTTATACTTGGTGCAACTTAGGGCTATTTCGATAGTTTCATTTTAGTGGCCCACATTTTTACAAGGCTATCTTTTTACGTGGGCCTCTTTTTTTTCCAATAACACAATTATTTTCAACATAGCTTAATAGCTTCATTCTTATAAAGTCGTAATGCAATGTACGTTTTGTTTTTCTCGAACTTGTATCGACAACAAAAATGTGATATTGGGAAATAAAATTTGAATTGAATTGAATTGAACTGAACTGAATTGAATCGAATCTTATACAAGGAAATGTCACGTCCCCGTCTGGACATAACGTCCCCATCTCAAGGCTATCTCTCTCTCTCTCTCTCTCTCTCTCCCTCTTAGTTGTTTTTATGTAGTACTGGTATCATTTTCATCATTCTAACTTGTATCATCTTTATAATAATAATAATTATTATTATTATTATCATTATTATTATTATTATTATTATTATTATTATTATTGATTATCATTACCGTTATCATCACTATTATTATCATTATTATTATTATTATTATTGCAATTATTATCACCGTCATCGTCATCATCATATTCCTTATTGTCATCATGGAATTTCAGAAAGAATTTCTTTCAAATTCTCATATCATCAATTGAGGCTCGAGAAATTATGAAATGCTTATGTTCAGCGCTGACAGTCAGAATAAGCTTGACCCTTATTGTCAAGACACGGTATGGAGTTGACTTCAGTTTGATGCAGCTAACAGTCACCCCAACCATGTCTAACCTCTCTCCCTCCCTTTCTCCCCTCTACTCTACCCCATCCTTCAGTCTCTCACCCCCCCCCCTCTCTCTCTCTTATGTTATCCTTCTTTCCTTTTTTCCCCCTCCCTCTCTTTTTATAATGCCCATTTCACCTCACGTTTGACGTTCGATAATGCGACGTGAATGGGCCGTCGCCGAAGCGGGAAGGCTAAATTCCCCTATTGTTGTTGGCGGCACTCGTAGAACTCACCTGGACCGTTATGTTTTCAGTGGCTTCCTGCGTCTTGGCAGACTTGTTGATCCCCCTTCACCCGGCGTCTACGTTGGGAAAATTTCGCGGCGTTCGCGCACGCCCACTCTCCCGCACAGCCTTGGCCGAAACAGACAACACCAGGTGCTATACCGCACCCAACAGCTATATCGTAATAGCCTGTAATAAACTGCATATTCCATAGAATATGGCAAGTGTTTAGAATAATTGCCTACTAGTGGCCCGTCAAAAACGGATCGGAATAATTTCTGCAAGTGGACAACACTAAATGACACCGAACTGTGCTTGATCCGACAACATTTGGCCTACTTTGAATAGGTAAGACTTGTCTATGCTGGGTACGTTGACCAACTGTGAGGTCGCCATAAATCCACCGGGCGATCTCTGCCCACGAGTCGTTACAGATGACCCTTGTTGGATAGGCGCTATGTCTTTTAGCGTGTGTGACTGTGATCTTGAAATCATTTTTTTTCTCTTACTTTATTCTCAGAACAATATTGGATGTGATTCCGTTTGTTAGTTCTCCATTTTGTTTTGTTTAGTGATCCTTCCGTAATAATGATTTCAACCGGCAATCATTAATATTGTTCCCGAATAACGTTAACGTATTGAGGTTCTACACACGCACACCAATTACACAAACACAAACACACACACACTCACACACACATTAATGTTAACATGTATATTCCTGCAGCCATGCGATGTGTGTGTATACATTGTGAAAACTCAACGCGGCCATGCATATATTCATGATATATTTTTGATCCCAGAATTATTGGTTCTAGGTGATTTGCAGCCTTATGCCACGTTTATAACAATGTCAACTCAGATTGATCACTGTGAGGTGAATTGCCCCATGTCCCCCACATTTCCCTCTACTTTGTAAAATGGTGTAAAGACGTCGTGCATGTGGCCAAGCTTAGATATCACATATTCTGCTAATACAGTGCACTCCCATTATAACGAAGTCTTGGGGACTATATGGAGGTTTTCTTTCGTGGTATTGAAATTTCGTTATAACCGAACACACAGTAAAGTAAGTAAATTAATGCTTATAAATGATAATCTTTTGACCTGAACTTTTACTTTGTTGTAACGAACATTTTGTTATATCCGTGTTCGTTATAACGGGAGTGCACGACTGTATGTGGAAAATTTGTACTGAATTTAAGTTAAAACCATGGAGTATGTTCATAACATCAGGACCATTGATGGAAGAGAACAGCTGATTGAAAGTGCTGGCTGTCCACACCATGGGAAGTATAAAAGAAGAAAAAGAAACATCATTCTACTTCTTGTCCAAATGAATTCGTATTACAGGTTCACATTGTACGTTCACCAAGCAACAGTGTCACCAAGGTATATTTCCCTATTGCATTCACCCAGACATCAATGCCTGAAAGCAGGCAGCCGGTTCCGGCCCCCGCCATTTCCTGTATGACATACATTTATTTCCCGCGCTCTACGGCGTCTGTATAATTAGGCGTGAAATGGTTAGTTCCGCGGAAAGAAAACTAAGTTATATCAAAGCCTACTTTTTCGCACCTCTCGCGGCCCCTACATAATCCGCTCGCCGACGTCATTAAGGTAATAGGCCTAAAAGAGCTTGTACTACTTCGAATTGTATTGTCGCGCACCAGTTCTGTTGACAATGAAAGCTTTTCGCGTGGAATTGATGATATGAATAAAAACAATGTACTACCCTCCACGTCCATCCAGAGAAGTATACAACTAGTGTTAGTTCACTTCAGCTTGGCTTTTCGTCTTGCAAGATAAGCGTGGATGTCTAGCCAATGTGTCAAAATTTAAGTCTCTTCTACCTACCACCGTTTATCACATTCAGTTCAAAGATATATGCCCCACCGAGAAGACTGTGTGTGTCATCTTTCTTACTTCTGTCTTTGTCGGGATGCTGTATTTTTTTTCCAGACGTCTTTCTCCTAATTTTCCCACACTCGCGGCTTCCCCTTATCTGTCAAATAAAGTCCTTCCGAATCCGTCCCATTGTTTGGAATCGATCTGCGGCCGGACGAAAATTGGGCAATGGCTGAACTTCATTTATCACAATATAGACACGCATCTCCTTTTAACTCTGTCCACGGGCTCAATGCTATCGATCTTTTTGAGTCAATGTAAACCACCTTTACTCTTTCTCCTTTGTGGTCATTATAGCGGATCCCACCATCAGCATTCTTCAAAATAGATGGCCATATCCACAGACAATTGGATGAAATGCCCCGCAAACTCTGTTCTTGGCGTTTCTTTCATTCATCTGTAATTGAATGATTGTTTGTGTATTCATAGAATATGCACTAGCACCACTAAATTTCTTCTCCCATGGTAAAACTGGCCAATTACCTCCGTCAATCATGACTTATTAGTGCTTTCTAGAATCAAATCTTCCACTTTGATTGTTTTCATTTTGATGTTTTCTTACTTTAATGTGTTCTGTCTTTGTGGGGGAATACCGATCTTGCTGAAATAAAACAACATACGGAAACTTACCGTTCATACGTTAAACGTTTCCACCAATAGACACCGTGTAGATCAGAACGATGATGCTCTATTGAAAGTGGCACAGTTCAGCAATTCATCTACTTTTAATGAATTTGTTTCAAACAATAGAATATCCGCTTCGTATAATGGCCATACGAATAATGCGTGAAAGATTTTGTTTGTTCTACGCGAAAGTCTCTTCAGATCTCTAATTGTATAGCTTATATAGACTTAATTTCGATAAAGCTTCATAGTTATTTTGTTTTGCTTTATTTAGCTTAGATGATAATCATTTAAGGGGGCTGTTTTTGAATAGTGAAATAAGGTTTCCATATTTTACAACGGAGGTATCAATACCTATTTGGTCTCACAAAGAAACTAGACAGGTGAAAGTTACCTGTTCTTATCTATTTTTTACTACTTTCGAAGTTAACCTCGACTGTTGTGCTCCGTCAATTTTCAGCATTCACTCCGGACTTTGCTGCTCTTTAAAGTTTCAGATTAATTCACTACACTGATGACAAGGCACTTGTCTATGCCATACGAGACTGCGACTTATTTTGTGCATTTCACTAGCACTCGTCCACCTCTCCTACATTTTAGATGGCATTAAGCAATGGTTAAAATCATTCAAGCAGAACGGCAGAAGTTCCGTTTCAATCGGACAGAACTTTAGAGAGTTTCGGAAACTTCGATTTCTAAACAGGGGATATCGTCCCAGACAAAATGCAAATTTTACAGGGCGATGGTGTTATCACTTCGGAACTCTCTCTCTCTCTCTAGTCGATGCGCATATATGAATGTCATAACAGACAAAACAGAGTTCTTTTCCTTGATAGATCCACAACTATAATCCCCTTAACACGAGGTAAGCATACTGCCCATATAACAGTGTGAGCTAAATGAACAAGTAGTCTGTTGCATATAGTTTTGGCTTCCTATGAATATTTATAAGGTTGGTAAAAGGCAATGGTCTTGGATTAACAAAAAAAAAAAAACCAAGAACAGGGAAAGAAAGGTACTGCAGTAACATTAGTAAGCTGCCCCTGTTAAAGTCGTTCTTATCCCAGCCATCGGGTATGTTATCCCGCCGTTGGGACCAATTTACTCCTCACAATACACCTTTTCTTGAATCCACACCAAGGCATCCCTGGAGCGTTTGGGGTGACCATGGCAACGGGTAATGGGGATAGTAATGACTCAGGCTTGAGCCCTGAACAAGGGATTGATCCAGCAAATAAATTTACAAAGTAAGCGTTTGAAAATCATGCATGACGGCAAAGGAGTCGTCGACTGGTTTTCGTGAATAGAAAAAGAAAATGGTCATACCATCTAGATCCTACAGACAATCAAACAGTTGCTATTTCCCGTAGATGGTGGACATTTATTACAGAGGAGGGAACCTTGAATCACGGTTGAAGGCGAGCATAAATTGTGACGATGAGGTGATCAAAAGCCCGTAGACACGTCCGCATGAAACGACAATATCCGGATGCCTTTAGAAATGTGTACAGTCTTGATGATAAACGTCAGGTCCTCCTCTGCCATGTTTGTATTTATTTTGATTTCTTGTTTCCGACAATAAGGGGGATATTAAGAGAAAAAACCCATTAAAGACATGTCAGGTAATTGGAGATGGTGGAGAACACTACAAAAGAAATTTCAAGAAATATGATGAAGACGAGAAAATTATGAACAGTATCCCATGATAAGATAGCAAAAATGATATTAGTAGTGATGATAATGATGGTATAAGAAACGATGTAATGTTCTTGTAGAGCTCATGATACTGCGGTAGCTGCGTCACTGTTCACTGGAAAAAATGTATTTTTTCATAGCTGTTATCACCTCTACATCACCCCAACTATCATGGGTGCTGTTCGTTATTCCGAAGGTTCGCTATTCCGAAGGTTCGTTATTCTGAAGGGTCGTTAATCCGAAACACACAAATTCTCTATACCTATGAGGTTCGTTAATCCGAAAATGAAAAAGGGTTCGTTAATCCGAACATTTGTGGCGTTATTCCGAAGGTTCGTTATTCCGAAGAGTCCTTAATCCGAAAATGAAATTCGGAAAAATGAACCTTCGGAATAACGAATCTTAGGATTAAAGAGCCTTCGGAAAAAAGAACCTTCGGAATAACAAGCTCTAACCATAATCATTAATGTCACAATCAATTCCATGGTAAGTATAGTATTGATCATGAGTGAGATACGGTGATGGTACCTTAACAAGCGTGCATTAAAACCGACCCGCTGATAATTCCTGTGTACTTTCTGTTTCATTCACACTGCAGGTGTATGCATCTTGTTACTCCAAACCATCATCATGTTACCGGAAGTCTTTCTCATCGCTGCGTTACTCTTCATCGGGCGGACGACGTCCCAAGAACCTGACTTGAACGTAACCACCGTGACCGGGCGGGTCTTGGGTAAGCGAGTGGTAGCTACAACCGTAGGCGCATCAGATGTATATGTCGACGCTTTCCTGGGCATTCCGTACGCCGAGCCGCCTATGGGACCACTGAGGTTTAAACCCCCTGTTCCGAAGCAAAGATGGGACCATACATTTAACGCTACCTACTTTGGTTACGGATGCATGCATTTACCTGATAAAATTTTCGAGGGATTCAGTGGGACAGAAATGTGGAATTCTCCGGTAAAACTCAACGAGGACTGCCTAAACCTTAATGTCTGGACTCCGTACCCGCGACCACAGTCAGCTACAGTCATGGTTTGGATATACGGTGGCGCTTATCTCTCCGGTGTCTCATCGTTAGACGTCTATGACGGTCGTTACCTTGCCGCTGAGCAGAACGTCGTGGTTGTGTCCATGAATTACCGCATCGGCGCCCTAGGATTTCTTGCAATGGGCCATGAAGACGCGCCGGGGAACCAAGGTTTGCTCGACCAGGCCTTGGCCATGCAGTGGGTGCAAGACAACATCCAGATGTTCGGCGGGGACCCCAGAAAGGTGACGATCTTCGGCGAGAGTGCCGGCGCCGCTAGTGTGGCCCTCCACTTGCTGTCTCCGTCCAGCCAAAACTTGTTCCAAAGGGCTATCATGCAAAGCTCGGGAGCCACTGCCCCCTGGGCCACGGTAACGGAAGCAGAAGGCATCCGCAGGGGAAAACTCCTAGCACAAGGTTGCAACTGCGACGAGGGAGCCAACGGCAATGAGTTGTCCATCAAGGATATGATTGCTTGTCTCCGGACCAGGCAGGATTTGGACATTCTAAACGCCCAATTCGTGACGGACGGATACTGCGAGTTCTCATTCGTACCCGTCGTAGACGGCACCTTTATCCCAGAGATTCCCAGAACATCTCTGGAGAGGCAGTCCTTTAAGTCCACCGAAATCCTGCTTGGCAGTAATTTGAACGAGGGCTTTTTCTTCATGATCTATGAGGTGCCGGGATATGACAAAGACGAGGAGAGTTTACTCAACAGAGACGAATATCGCAATGCCCTTCAGTACTCCTTTTCCCACGTGAACAGTTTTGGACAGGACGCGATAGCATTTTACTACACGGATTGGTTAGCGCCGGATGATCCCGAGATACTCCGGGACGCTGTTGATTACGCAACAGGTGATTACCTTTTCACCTGCTCCACTGTGGATCTGGCCTATGCATACGCCCAAGCCAATAATCCAGTCTACTACTACAGGTTTCTCGAGAGAGATTCGACCTCTCCGTGGCCAGAGTGGATGGGGGTACTCCACGGAGATGAGATCCTTTACATCTTCGGCATGCCTCTCATCCCGGAGCGTGGCTACACGGATGCTGAGGTAGAGCTAAGTCGAAAGATCATGACCTACTGGGCGAACTTTGCAAAAACAGGGTGAGTCATAGGAAAAAATGTATACAGATCGTGCATCGTTACATAACACTCGTTTATTTAGTGTGTTGTAATGTTTTGTGTGTCATAGTACGCTCTAAGAAAACTAGGTTCAATTTTGCACCTTAACGTGTGACACCATTGTAACATCTTAACGGGTGCTATTTTGCACCTTTCAGACCAGAAAGGTGCAAAGTTGCACCTTTAAAAGTGCTCGCTGGTCTGAAAGGTGCAAAGTTGCACCTGTAAAGGTGCAAATTTGAACCAATTTTTTTCTTAGAGTGTAGTAAACCTCTTATTTAATGAGAACAGTAGGTTAACTGCTTTAATTACTGTTTTGTGTGTAGGGGGGGGGGGAGGGGAGGAAGCGATGTCCGATGTAAGTTTTGATGCGGAGTAAAGGATAAGAGAGATATTTTACAGCCTAACGATGGAAGGAGTCATTAAATAATTAATTCAAAATGGTACGGAATCCTTTCAAGCTGCAGTCGAAGATTTCGGCTCCGCGAGTAGCGCGTCTGTATTCAGATGCAAACGGGTAGTACCCGGGTTCGATGATTCCCGAGTCTAACTGAGCACTGTTGTGTGTAATCATACGGTCCCCTCTGATAAGAGCCAAAACACTCTGTCCCTTGGGTAGGACATTAAATTGCGGAGGTCCCGTGTGTGAGACAGAAGTCCTGTGTGTGAGAAAATCACAACTCATGCACGTAAAAGATGCCGCCGATTTCTTTCATTGCAAAGAAAATGGTGTATAACTCGGTGAAGTAACCCCGCCTCACATCCAACTGGACCCTATGGAAGACCAGCTAGTGCAGCAGCTGAATATTGGCTATCTAGATTGTATAACAAAAATGACCGGTTAATCATTACTGTTTGGTAAACTGTACAAAGATGTTTGGCCACAAAGCTACAGAATTATTTGTGTGAGCCATTATTTTTGCCTCATGCAAGTTCCTCCATCGGAAGTTACTAACTTAAAGTCGAGAATTTTTAGCGTCAAACACAGATTTCTCGTGACATTCCTCCACGGAAATCTTTAATTCCAGATTGGGAAGGAAAGGGGAAAGACATCGTTTCCCATATTTTTACAGTGAATCGGGCAACTTCCAGTCTTGGAATGGGTTTTGGAGCTACCGAGAAATATTTGTGGAAGGGATTGTGGGATGCTATCATCACTGGCACAGCCATTTCACGTAGGATATTTTGCTGCGTCCCTTGGACGAGAAAGGATCGCGTTCTTTCATAGTGTACGTAGTAGGTTTTTTTTTTGGGGGGGGGGGGGAGCGAAATGTCATCGCAACTGAAGGCGAGGGACGAGACTTCATCTACCCTAACTCCATCAACAACCTTAATATACCAACTTTGAAGATTCCTTGGTACCTGGGAGAAGATGTATGACAATGGTGGAGACTGACCCCCCCCCCCCCTTTATTGATTCAGGTACTACAACTATACAAAGTCGATTAGAAGTCCCTACTAATACAGCATCTAATACGAAAATTGATTATGTAATCACATCGTGGAAAGGAGAAAGAGTTCTAATACGTACAGGTCAAGCAATGAGCATGTAATTACATGATATTATTCATCAGCGGCCATCGCAGTTAATTGTTTCTTTCTAACTAATTGGTCACTGACACCTTCGATAATATGGACGGGACGAAGGTCTCATTTCTCGCACTTTTCGTATCTTCGCCCGTGTCTGCATGTACAACAAGAAGAGGTATCGTCCGTGCTGGGGGGGGGGGGGGGGAGGGGTGGGGGAGGTGGTGATGGGGGAGGAAAAACGACGACACTCGAGTTGAACGTGGGTAAGTGTCGTCTGCATCCCTCGATAAAGCGCAGGGCTGCACCTATAGTAAACACAGAGTCGAAGGAAGACCTCCCCTGTTCGATTGGTCTTAAGTACGGTTCATCCATGTGATGAAAGAATCAGCTCGTATTCCAAATGAAAAAGGAAGGGTCCATTAAGAGGGAGGGAGAATATGAGGGAAAGGGACAGATGAGGGAGAGGGAGGAAAAAAATAAATGTGTTTGTGTGTGTGTGTGTGTGTGTGTCTCAAAAAGGGAGAGATGGGGAAGAAGGAGTGAAAATACAGAGAGAAAAGAAAGAAGACCGGAAAATAGGAGAAAGTCAGAGGGAGGGAGGGGGGGGGTCAGATGAGAGTAGGGAGGGTAGAGGGGTAGCGGTGTGAGAGAAGGAGAGAGAGGATTGAGGACTGGTGTTTTGAGGACGCCATATTAAGTCCGACACAATACGTAGCTTTAGCGCCTCCGACAGGTTGCAATGTCGAAGATAATGAGAGAGTTCGTTCTCCACGTACACAAACGCCCCTGGGAGGCTAAAATATTCCTAGGGCTTCTCCGTCATCCACTCCACGACTTAGAGATGCCCCCAATCCCGACTTCAGCTTGTCTTTTGTTGTTTGTTTCTCAAGGGGATCAATATTCCCCTCGAAAATTGGCGTATTAAAGGGCCTTCTTTCTATAGATATGTCTGAGTATAATCATTAGTATTTTGTGGATGCGTGTTTGTTTGAATCTTGCTCAAATACGCGCAACCGACCCCGAACACCTCAACAAGGAAAACATATTTGTCAATTGACGTTAATGATATGGTTGCCCAGGGATTTCGATTTAGGATGGAGAAGAAAAAAAAAACACCAATTGGTAATCCTCATCTAATGATCATGTCAGTCAGGTCGTGTCAAACGGTGAAAATCCGGTCTTCTGATCACGGGTGGGTGCGCTAACTTGAAAGGATAGCTGAACAACGACAACGAAAATGGACAGAAGAAGAAGAATAAAGGTAGATAAAGAAGCGAAGGAGAAAAGCTTACACAAAGAAGAGGAAAAATAGGAGAAAAATCAAGATAATAATGAAGGAAGTTATTATTATGAAAATAATAAAGATAATGAAGAAAGAGTCGAAGAGGATAAAAACGGAGAATGATTGTTTTGATTAGACAATTATTTGAGATGACGGGAAGGTCGGTTCTTTCCCCTGTTTTGTTACGTAATTTGTTTCGCAAAAATCATGTTCCAATCAATTCCCTGTCTGCATTCACATGGAAAATAAAACATTGAGCAAGTATCAAACCTTTGTTTTGTTTTTGTTTTTGTTCCTTGTAGCAACTACATCGTAAGTATTCTTGTATCCTCTTGTTTTCTGACAATGAATTTTGACTTTGTCGCAGTATGTATCTGTTTAATTCATATGTCATTTTCCCCTTTATACCTTGATAGCAATCCTAACAAAAAGACCGAGAATGACCCGGACGGGGATTGGCCGCTCTACGAAACGGAAAACCAGGCTTTCATCGAACTCACCGAGGAATTGGTCCGAGGCAACCCGAAGACGGGGAGAGGTCCACGAGTCGATAAATGCGCTTTCTGGAGGGACTACTTGCCCCAACTCGAAACACAGACAGGTATAGGATAACGTATTAGTACGTAGAAGCTCTCGATCTGTGAGGAAATTTCCCTATAAGCATTAATGTGGATTAATTTATTGCAGGATTAGCGGAACATCCAGTAAAACTCTATAGGAAAATCAGACATTGTTGCATTTTTACGCTTGGTTAAATATTGAGAAAAATACGTTGTTCCACCTTGATCTTTTTGTTTGTTTGTTTGTTTGTTTGTTTGTTTGTTTGTTTTTTGCCCGAAATTAACCTCGCAATAAATTCTTAATCATCATAGGTTAACACGTGAAGGTTAGTTGGGACCCAACGATAAAAACTTATTTGAAATCGGATTCTCGTTGTATCCGACCTCACTATGACGGGAATCTTTCTTTAAAAAGAATTTCGCAAACTGATTTGTATACAGGATACCGCAAGAGCTTTCACCCGCTCTTCTATAGAAGGTATGAAGAGAAAAATAAAACACAATATCAATTACAAAGGAACGGGTACTTGTCAGTAGATATTGACATGAGTGAAATGTTTTCTTTATTATTTTTCTATATGAATTGTGTCATCACAAATTGATGTAGAGTTCTCATGTAAAGATTGATGTCATTTGAACGTATTGCACGATATTCGTCAAACTTTCAATGATTTTTTTAACTAATCGTTCTGCACATATTGTATCCACAAAGATATTGAAGGGAAATTGCCCTGTACGTAACAGAGTAAGAAGATTGAATTTTAAATCGGGAAATGCCGAGTTCGAATCCCTCTTGAATCAAAATGCTTTATTCACAGTGCCCCCCCCCCCTTTGACCCAAGGGTAAACATCGGTGCTTAGTAATCCTTAAATAATCTTAATGTCAGGGCCTTTCGACGCTACAGAGGATATTATTAGTGAATCGAACCAAGTCAGTATTTATGTTTGTCATTATCATTATTAGATTGTCATTTCTGTCATTACCATTGTTATTACTCTTATCAGTATAATTATCAATAACATATTCATCAGCTTCATTATCATCTTGATTATCGTTGAGTTATAAATTTTACTGCATGTACGGCAGACACTTTCAATTCCGAAAATCTCATTCTAACAATTCAAACAATCCACATGTCATCGAATTGCAAAAGGTCTTTTATCCTATTTAGTACATCTCAGTCCATCCTAGCCTTTCGTCACGGCCCTCTTGCTGTATGATGGCTATAACTGGCGAGCGAAGCGAGCCCAGCCGAGTGCGACATGTCCAATTTATATGAGCTCGCTTCTTTCGCCTCCATTCGCTCACCACCATAAAGGTGCCTACAGATATAGCGAGAGGGCCTCGGCAAAAGGCTAAGTCCATCCCAACATGTTATCAACATTTTTTTTTCCATTTTTGTTATTCATATTTTTCTGCAGGTGACATCAAGGAGTCGGAAAAAGTATGGAAAGAAGAGTTTAAGCAATGGTACACAGAGCATATGGTGAACTGGAAGGCTGAATTCGCGCACTACGTCAACAACAAGGATGCGGCGTGTGTAGGTCGATGAGGAAAAATGAGAAAGGAACCGACAATATACGACAAAGTAGCAGACAACTTTCTCACTAGTCGAACTGCTCTATACACTTTCCTGGTTACGGCAAACGAACCAGCAAGCGGCCACATTGAATAAGGCTGGTGTTCCTGTGAAAAACCATGGCAACGGATGCGAACGAATTATTGTAGTCGGTTCGACGGCGGCTAGTTCGTACGTTTGGATTCTCGAGTCACTCTTAAAGAAGTCTAACTGAAAAAAAAAGTGCGCTGGAAATCTCGACAGTTCTTGAAAGTCTGTTCACACTTGAGTGTTCTTGCGTGTACCAACAACTGGGAAAAGGTTTGAAGACATTTTGACAACCAGTACACGGAACTATTTTCTCTCATTCCCATTGAGAAAGGACACTGCTTGTGCACTTTATTCTATTTGAGGTGACATGACATTTGTGAGAGAAATTTAATGAGTTGTACTCATCTATGAATGTATTCAGTTATCTATCGGAAGAGGCCCTTGACATGCAGGAATTAACATTCTTACTGCGTCCTCTTTTATTTTAGTTTAGAAGTTTTTATTTTTGTCCTTATATCAGACAAAAACATTTATGATTCTCCGTTATAAACAAAAGAAACGCCTACATGAAAGGTGGATTTGCCCCGGTTTCATCCGCGGTATGCCGAGAAGTTACAAAGGACAAGTAGTTCTTGTAGAACAACACGGCACGGAGGTAGAAAACTCTTCTGGGCGTTGGGAGGCGACTGGATCTATTATTTCTTTATTTTTCTTTTTGCAAACTTTTTGACGTGAAGTTAGCTGCATTAACAAGTCCTGCCAAGAACATGCAAATCACGCTAGCAATAACAAACAGAATTTTGATTTGTTTTTTCTAAACAAAGAGAACGAGAGAGAAAAGTATATGTACACGTATTAAGAGAAACGATATTATTGATAGCATCGCATTGTCTGTTATTGAAGCTGTTCTGTACAACAACGTGGTATTAATATTTGTGACATAGTGGTACATTTGGTACATTCTAACATTTCATTAATGAAATCATTAATTCCAGGACCTCACAGAAAAAAAGAAGAAGAAAGAAACGGTAAAGTGCAAGACTGTTGCTGGTAACGTTTACAGTTATCAACTTTGACATGTTTGATAAAGGCTGCATGAGAAAAGAGAGAAAGAGAGAGAGAGAGAGAGAGAGAGAGAGAGAGAGAGAGAGAGAAGCGGGAAAGTGTTAGCGAGAGAGATGGAGACGGAGAGTGAGTATAAGAAGAGAAGAGAAAGGGAGAGAAGGGTGGAACACTCAGTTGAAGAATGGCTATGGCAAGGAGATGAGCGCTACAGATTGAACGAAATATGAAGTCGTAGGACCGTGGCCTACGAACACTTTTTATTCGTTTTTACCGAGGGGGAAAAATGGACGGAGCAAAACATCAACGTGTCATGTCATTGTACTTCTGAATGAGTTGGTGTTTAGGAACGAGTCTTCAAGTCTTTGAGAATCGTTATGATCGATTTGTACTTTTCAGTGTAACATTTTTAAATGTTCGGAGCAGGAATGTAATAGTTCTGTATGTAAGCATGATTATCACGTAATCGTCGATGCCGGTTTATCCTCAAGTCGCCCTCTTCGGCAGGGGAAAAGAAACAAACGAATTATAGGTGAAGCAATGGTAGTCCATATCGCTTTATTCTTTAATATTTCGAGCAATAATTCTTTGGTATATGAACTGATGAAACGTTGACGACAATGTGCAGAGTGAGTTAACCAGGGGAGACGTGACTGGATTATGGATAAATCCACATAGTATGTTTCGGGTTCATCATCTAAGACAGAAAATGAGAATTGTGCGTGTATTTTCTATTTCTTGAATATGTTACATTTTTTCATATATTGAACATCTACCAGTACAAAGTGATCGAGTTGATGTGATTTCATATTTCGATTTTTAGGATGCTATATTGATGTTTATAGTATACCGTGGTATACTCGAGTACACAAAAATGAATACTCCGTTACTTTGTACGATATACCGCAAGAAATACAACGAAAAAGCAAACAGAGGCAGGATCAGCCTCTATTGCAGATGACGTCACAATATAAATGGGTGTGCATCGTGCGTTGGGTTGATCTACGATGTGTTGCGACTGGTTTGTTCAGGGTCGCCTTCCGGTGAAAAGATGTTACACTCGTGAACAAGAAGTTACAGAACGAAGTTTTGAATGATTTGGCTAATAGTAACAGTCTTTTGTCAAGTTGAAAAGATTTCTCTTTAATATAGAGAGAACCATGTATCAGTGACAAGGTCATGAAGCGTTGGTCGTATCCAAGCACTCCAACCACGTGACAGCTTTGGTGGGCGGGGCTCGGTGTTACGCGCCGCTAACCTCCTTGATTCTGTGTAGCAAATATTGATCACCTGCTTTTCTTGTGGAGATTTCCCTGTTAACCCATCAAGTACGGGTACCGGAATGAGCCATGTATCTCCCTGAGTCAACGGGATAAATTACGTTTGATCGTGATGAGGCTTGTTTAAAAAAAACATGATTCGTAGGAGGCACCGCACATCAGGATCCTAGAAATTTGTATTGGCTCCCCTAGAACGGTCCGCATCAATAATTTTCTGCTTATTACTCTCCGGATCACGACCATCTTAAACTGCCACATTCATCATTATTGGCCACCATTCTTTTTTTTCCCCATTTCATAAAGACGAGAGAGTTAATATTGACAGTGTTTATGCCCTCCTTAACGAACTTTAATGCAGATTGCTGACCTGATCAATTGCAGATCGCATACAATTGCTACAAAAAAAGTTTTCCTTGTAAAATATCCCCGTTTCTCCTCTCGCTCTCTAAACGTTTAGATAGAGTAAAGAGGACTGGGGTTTGGAGTTTTAGAAAGGTGTTTTATTTTTCAAGTTCAATGGATTGCGTCGTAATTTGAATCAGTATGTAAATCCAAGCTTAAAGAAACTGAAACAGAAGCATCCCGATAAACAGCTTACTCTGTTTTAAGGTTTAAAAGATTTTCTGTTGAAAGTTTAGTGCGCGTTAATGTTTAAAGAATGCTTAGTCTACATTGCGGTTCCGAAGTTCAAAACGTTATTTTTCTCAAAACATACTGCACATGCAAATACCTAGTGGGCTGCTGCCTGTCCATAGTGGAGAATTGAAGATGAAACCTCCAAAATGCCATTTATACATTGATCTAATTTGGCTTGTCTTTGACTCTGATTCCTTTGATAACACAATCGTCGGATGAGTTCGTATTTCACTTCGCAGATACCATTGAAAAGCTAATGTGTGTACCCGAGGTATAGTGTTACAATAATTATTATTCAATTCATTTCCATTTCATGAATCAACCTGACAAGCATGCTAATAATCAAATATACACGAATAATGTACATACAAATCATCAATTCCGTACCAACTTATATTTTCCTTTCTTCATGACCTGACATTTCCTAAAACCACAGCAATATGACAATTAGAAGCTGTATTTCAGTGTCAAAATGTGAAGGATTGCTTAATTACTATGTAGTGTAACAAAATGATAACCGCGCATGTGTTTTTGTTTAAAATTCGATGTTGCCCTTCCGACATGGAAATAGACGATATAAGGTAACATTGTCGGTGATCGATGTACTGTGTAGATTGTGTGATCATCCACAATGTTGTTATACGAAATGAAATGTTGTTGTTACATTTTGTATCCGCTATTTTCACCATAAAATTGTAATATTTATATACGTATGATAAAATATGAGTATTCTATCGATATAACCACATTTTCGATGTAGATTTGGATATAAATCAAACTTCGTTTAGGACACAGATTGGTTTTTATATTTTGATGTGTCTCCGATCCCGTTTCCATGTGATATTTCTGTAAATTTTTATGCTATTGTTATATGTCTTGTCATACTGATTTGTGATGAATATTACGTATTTGCTACGAATGAAAGTGTGATTTTATACGAAAGATTTACGTGTGTTTATAATGATACATATCAAATATATATATTATATATATATACATATAAATATATATATTATACAAGCACTATACGAGTAACAATAGGTTTGTGGTGTTAGTCAACTTACACAAGGTTCAATGTCTACTTCTTTGTATCATAGTATGTTTTAGTCTTTGAGTGAAGTAGAGAGCAGTGATAATAAACATGTCTGATACGGAAAAAATGCAGATATTTTAGCCTATATTCTTCATCGATGGTGTGAACTCGTTTAATAACCAGGCTTCGATAAGGTATTCTTAAAATGTGCCAATTTTTTTTTAGTTCGTAAGTCGACAAATTGCGAAGGTTAATTGTCCTATAATTATGTACATGTTTTCTTTCAAAAAAAAAAGTTACACCCGATTCAGAAAACTTAAAAGAAATGTGGGTTATCGGTTTGATGAACAACAACAAATAACACAAAAGCGGTCTAAACGTCGAGACCTTTACGTTCCAGAACACTCACTGAAAAGAAATGACAAGATTCAGATTCTGTTTCCTACAACAGCTGCGCATAAACACACACAATCAAACAAACAAACAGACACGTAGGCCCTACACACTCATTATAAAAATGTGCATACTTACTATATCTGCCATCATAAATCATCAATATATTTTGTATAAAAAAAAAGGCAAATGAGAATTAATGCTGTTAATACTTTTGAGGACGTAGTCCTATAAATAGGAATGAAATTTACTGAATACATTGTATTGGAATAATACAGTTATCTTAAGCGGGGTTCCCACTATCGTGCGATCCGTTGCGAACGCCACGATTGGACATTCGTAACTGATCGTGGAAAATTTGTTGAACTCGTCTGAAATTTCACGTTTGGATGCGAGGTTTTGCGAGTCAATACGTGTTGGTACGCTTGGATGCGATATGGTCACGATTGGTCTATTTCAAGCGATACGATCTGTCACGATCTGGTCTGCCGTTCAAATACGATCCAACAGGATTGTCCTGATTGAGTTCACGATTGGTACCGATCTAACATGACCATTACGATCAGGATCCCCGATCTGGTACGTGCAGCAACGTACTGATACGTTCCAATACGAATACCGCGAACCAATACGGGCTGCTGAGATACGATATCTTTTACGATCGGGATCAGAAGAGACCCCCATTTAAGGCGCGATTGGATCCGAATGGGAATATTATAGTCCGGCTGACGATAGATTTCATAGTTTCCCTTAAATTATGCAGAGTGATTAGGCCTATTAATTTTATCCACAACCATTGATGATGGCAAGGCTTGACAGGTTGACGATGATGACAACGTAACCTTTGCAGTATTGCTAATGACGATTATGTTATCAGAGAGAAAGCAGCACCCAGGCCAGCCATAACCTCAGATGTTCCCTCGTTTAATATCAAACGTAAAGAAATTAATAGATTATAATCGACATGCTCACCCTCCCCCCTCACACAAACACAAAAAGTGAAATAACGAACCCAAATACATGAGATCAGATGATTTCCCCTCTTCCCCAGAAAAAAAAAAAAACAAATAGCAAGACAAAAATGACCTTTCTCTCCAATACATGAAGAAAATAATTATATGATGAAATGGAAGCTAAGAAAGAGGATGGGATCATTTTGAATGTCATGTAACATAGTATTATGTGTTATATACGCTCGATATAAGAAAGTTGGCAGAATGGATAGTATTGCTTATGTGTTCGATTTCATATTCGCTAAGTGTGTGAATCATATGCCTTTTTATTTCAAAATGTCGTTATCTCATGGGTTATTAAAAGTTTGGTTTATTCGGCTTGATTTAGTGTTTTACTTAACAATGTTTAACATAACTGATACACACACATAACAGAAGAGTGACTTCCTAATCAAAATGATGTCACTTTTTAACAAAAAAGGAGGTTTTACGCAAAATTATTTCGCAGGGGTATATTGCTACACTTATTGAATATCTAACTGTGAAAAATAATACGAGTGATCTTCATTGTCATAATCATACGAGTGATCTCACATCCACGACAATGGTCACTTTTACATTTGCAGTAATAATGAGAGTTGAAAATAACCATTTTCCTCTAAAATTTTGCTCTACCAAACATACAAAAAAAAACATTGAAAAGTGTCAAAATAGATGTAAAGGGGTCAAACGATGACTGATGAAACAACAACTCTTAATTACTATGTACAATACACAAACAGCAGGATACTGCACCCCTCCCCCCCCCCCCCCAAAAAAAAAACCTCTGTAATATACTTTTAAAAATCAACCATTTGCCTTTGATATGTACCCATTCAAGCACGATTCACTAAATTATTCTCATCTTTGTACTGACGTTAGTCAATACGTGCAGACATACAATTGCCATTTTATTTTTGCTCATTTTTTGTTTTCGTTACAAAAGTTATCCCATATCCTGTTTTGTGTGTCTGTATAATCGTAATAGCGACTCATTAATGAAAACATCATTAACATAATGTATGAAAACATCTAAAAATCTGTAATACAACTTTCATTTTATGAAATCATTAAAATAGATGATTTTGATAATGTACCTTAAAAAGTACGACAATTAAACCTCACACCGTCATACAATTTACCGTTTGGAAATAATAATCTAAAGATGCAGCCTACCACCTATCAGAATACAAAATAAATCAATTTATGAGTAAAATAAGGGCAAATGGGCAAATAATGATAATAATAATAAGCGGAAGTGAAGTGAAAAAGTTGATCCCGATCAACACGATTAAGAGGTACGATTAGAAGAGATTTGCTGCGTTTGGATACGATCCTTAGACGATCTGATGCGATGATCATGATCAAAAACTAATCGTGTTAATCGTAGAAAATTTTCGAACTGTCCAAAATTTTCCTACGATTAACGCGATTGCCACGATTGACCTTAAGATCTGATACAATCTGATAAGACTACCACGCTTGCTGCACGATTAAGACCACGATTTCAATCGTGGCGCCAATCGTGATAGTGGGAACCCCGCTTTACACTACAGCACGAGTACTGTCGGTATGAGAAATCTTTGAACGGAGCTTCAGCACCAGATGGCGCTCTTACATAAACTAAGTCTGAACCAACCTGTTTCTACGATGTACATGTACACTGTATTACAATTTACGGAATCGATGTAGAATGAAGCATTTCATTCATTTGTCCCTCCCATTCTGTTCCATAGGCAGCAACTGGCTGAGTTGTTGCTTACATGTAGGGTAAGTCTCCAGCAAGCTCTATGGTTTTTAAGGGCAACTTATGTGAATAAATCGTGCACATTGAATTATAAATGCATTATACCAAAATGATCTATTCCTCTTGACTGGTCTAATACCGGTCTCACACTAACTTGTTACTAAAGGCATTATTCACCACTTGCAGCAGAAACAATAATTCAGATTTAGTGCTCTAAAATAGTCCTAAAATGTGAATTAGGGCTAGAAATAACCAATGTAGAAACTTTAGTCATCATAATCGACTGGTAAGTATTGTAAAATAGACAAAATGTGAACAATACTTTTCACAAAATTTCTCTAGAGTAAACCGTCTACAGTTATGGTTTATTAAGAAAAATAATGATATCTCCTTATTGTTTAGGCTTTATTGCGAAATTTCTTTATGGTAGGATGTTCTGTGATGCATTACCAACCTGCACATATGCATCAAATATGACAACTTAACATATTTTAAATCACTGCTGCCAGTGGTAAACAATACCTTTAAAGGGTACCTCCGGATGATTTTCAAATGTCTACATTTGAACAAGTATAAATTAGTTATACTGAGTACAGAGTTTCAGAATCTATATTGATTGGGATGAAGAATAAGAATGTTTTCAAAATTTACAACAAATTGCAGTGAACAAGGATGGTGACATGGCAGCCTCAACAGGAGAATGCATGAGTTGGGGCTCAAGGAAGCAGAACAAAAGAAAGAGGGCATGCATAGATTATACACAGGTGAACTCTCATGCAATCGGTATTGTAATGGAATTACACTGCTACATTTCTGAAATGTGTAAGCCTCCTATGTCATCAACATTGTTCAGTGTGATTTGTTTAAGGTTTTTCATAGTATTGTTTCTCTGCTCAATTCCACAAATCTATACAATGGAGCTGTTGATTTATGTACTACAGGGGCGGATCCAGGGAGGACCACAACCGGCGCACGCCCCCCCCTTTATTATTTGTTGAAACAAAAGAAATAAAAAGAAAAAAAATGGGGGAGGGGTGCGTGCGCCCCCCCCTTTAATTATGTAAACACGCCCCCTCTTTACGGAATTCCTGGATCCGCCCCTATACTACATGACGTGAAATTATGAAAATCGTCTGGAATGCCCCTTTACACGAGCAGACCTATCGGGACTGTATAACAAAATTGCGCCACACTTGACACAAAGTGGGGGGAGGGGGTTGAGGGTCGGGGAAAGGGGGACACACACACACCAAAAGCAGAACAAACAAACAAAATAAAAAAGACACACAAAAAACAACAACAACAGCAAAACAAAATAAAGAGGACCAAAAAGGTAACAAATGGCCGCCTGTGGTTGACTAGGGGAATTCCGGACCAGTGTTGATAGATGGTCTGAGAAGAAAAAGTAAACGTTTGTGGATATGGAACACTGAAAATGTAATCGAAATCGGATGCAATAAACGAAGTTATGAAATCGTGAAGTTTCGCTATAAATGTTTGCAAAAACATTTTTCGAACAGTTGATATGAATATGCAAAAGAATGAGGTGATGACTTATTACCCCACAATTTTCCATTAATCATGACCAGAAATAGCAATCTGCCGTTATAGTGTGAACACAATTTTATTCCTGAATGAATATCTTTAAAACAATGATCAGCAAGATAAAAGTATAGGCCTACTGGGATTTTAGACTGGAGCATGATTGCGTTTGAACAAAGAAAAAAACAAATAATAAATAATGCAAAATTAGGGGAAAAATTATTTCCAGGTTGAGGAGCGATGACACACATGATTGTGTATTCAAATTTTTTCAATTTTTTATTTTATGAAAAATGAGCACAACTTCACAACTTCTTTACTTCTTTAATCTTTATCCGATTTTGATCAAATTTTCGCTGTAATGCAAAAAGAACTTTACTCCTTCTTATCAGACTAACTCTTTGTGAATTCTGTTCTGTATACGAAGTCTTTAACCGCCTGATGATCGATCAATCGGCGTGACAGTGTCAATTTCCAGCGATAACGGCACTTGGTATTTTCTATAACCGGACTGGAAATTCTTACAATGACCATTTCTAATTATTAATGTGCAGGGGCGGATCCAGGAATTCTGTAAAGGGGGGGGGGGGGGCAACTAATATTTCTAGTGCCACTTCCGGGTTTCATTTCTTTCTTTTTTTTAAACGAAAAATAAAGGGGGCGTGCGCCGGTTGCACCCCCCTCTGGATCCGCCACCCTAGACCCACTACACCAACACGAGAGCAGCGTAGTGTAACCACGGATGTTCTGTACTAAGCTCCTTGTGTAACCAGGGAGGTGGGAATTACCCCCTGGGCAATTACCCCGGACCCTTCCCCTGGCCCTAATCCTAATCCTGACCTTAATCCTAACCCTAACCCAAACTCCTAACCCTAAACTTAACCCTAACCCCAATCTTTACTCTAACCTTACCACTAACCAGTATTTAGCCGGGGGGTAATTGCCCTCTCGGGTAATTGCCCGGATACGGGTGTAGTAACGCGTCTCCCCTATAATTCGAATCTCAATTTCGATACAGCAGCTTCGGAGGATTTGAACCGTATACAATATACACGGTACACACGGTACACAAGGACGGCCGTATGCCTGCGGTATTGCCTATTGGTTTAGAAACTGCATCATGTGCAGAGGTCATACCAAGGTACTCCATGGACATACAATCTGCGCTGGATTTCCGGGTAAAGTGAATTACACCGTGAGTTGGTGTAAACTTCATTAGCTTGCGGTGGTCAAAATATTCAAGCTTGCGAGATATAATGCCCATAACTTCGCAGCGCAGGGCAGGGCAGGGGTAAGGGAATATCGGTAAACTTAGTACCAGAACACGCCATGCACTAGAATCTACTTACCATTGCTGAAACTTGGGAGTACACGTTTAAGCTAACACGAGTGATTTTGATGAGAAACACGGTCACGCCATAGTTGAGACACCGGTGCTCTGTTTCAATCAACGGCGTGAAGTCCTATACAGTCGATATTAGGCCTGTTAGAATCTCAGTTTTGTTTTCGCCGCACGTAAGGAGTAAGTCGGTGTACTTCGTGTGTTGCTCAACAACGACTCATTTTACACACAAGGGTCATCCCGTCGTCCCCGTGAAAGAAAACCACACGAAACCAAAGAGGTTCTCGTAAAGAACCTCTTTGCACGGAACCACTGACTCGTCCGCCGCGCGCTCTCAGCGAATTTGCGGGAAGTCTGTACGCCGATCGGTGGTGGTGTTCGGTTCCAAAGAGTACCTTGTATTATTATATTATGGTTGGCTCGTAGAGTATTATGTGGGTGTATAGCGCGGACTCCAAGTTTGTACAATGCAAAGTGTACCAGCAACCTTGCAAACTCAACACAGGGGCGGATCCAGGAATTCTGTAAAAGGGGGGGGGGGGTCGCAGCTAATAATTCTGGTGCCACTTCCGGATTTCATTTCATTTTTTCCTTTTTATTTCTTTTGTTTTTAACGAAAAATAGAGGGGGGGGGGGGCGTGCGCCGGTTGCGCCCCCCTCTGGATCCGCCACTGCAACATGCTGAGATAGTGCCAGCATATAGTTATCTTTCTTCCGTGTTTATCTTTTGAAAGCTATCGGTCTATCCGCAGCTCAGGTGACATGACTGCAGGCCTCCTGACACCCGAGTGTAAATAAAGCGAACTGTAATACGGCTATGAAACAGACGCCATTATACTGTACTGAAAACACAAGACACAAGGAAAAACAAAAGAAAAACGAAAAACAGCAACAACAAAACAAAACAAAATAGAAAAGTATTATTATATTGTCATAGAGCAAAATTAGCACAGAAAAATGGCACGACGTACGGTTGTACGTGCATGTATGTTGAACTGTACCATGCAATAGCTTATCTTCTTTTCTTTTTTAGTACAATTTGGGTATGTGTGGCGGTGGTGTTTGTGGGTGTGCGTGGGTGTGTGTGGGGGGGGGGGGGTGATTGACCGTACAGTGTATTCACTCTCTGATGTCATTTCACCATGTAAATAATGTTAGTATGAACTCTCTTTTCAACGTCATTGAGCTATTCAATAGATTTTTACCATGTCTTCGCCACAGAAAGCGCAAGTATAAAAACTACGAACCCCTATAGACCGATGCGGTTTTGGTAGTGTTTTTAAATGGTAATTTGTAACCGAGGGCTCCAAGTTTGCCTAACAAAAGATGATTCATGCACTGACCCGTATCATTTAATGCACCTGGCTCATGGCATAATCCATTTACAGTGCTCTGACGTCAGAGACATCTGTAGGTGTGACCATTGAGCTCTACGTGACGTGACACGCCTCCTCGCAGCCCCACATCAGTGGCGGATCCAGAGGGGTCCTAGAGAGAGTTGCGACATGGGAGGTCCGAAATTGAACACCTTTTGGAAACAAAATGGAGGTTCAAATTCTTTCTTTTCAAAAGAAATAGATTCTCACCGCGCGTGAATAGAAAAGTTACGTAATAGTGGAATTTCTGGAAACATGGCGGCGTTCAAATCTATGGTTGTCGCAACTCTCTCTATATAGGAACTCTTGGGGGTGCAACTGGCGCACGCCCCTTTATTTTTCGTTTAAAAAAAAGAAATGAAACCCGGAAGTGGCACCAGAAATATTAGTTGCCCCTCCCCCCCCCCCCCCCCCCTTTACAGAATTCCTGGATCCACCCCTGCACATTAACAATTAGAAATGGTCATTGTAAGAATTTCCAGTCCGGTTATAGAAAATACCAAGTGCCGTTATCGCTGGAAATTGACACTGTCACGCCGATTGATCGCTCATCAGGCGGTTAAAGACTTCGTATACAGAAGAGAACTCACAAAGAGTTAGTCTTGTAAGAAGGAGTAAAATTCTTTTTGCAATTTGATCAAAATCGGATAAAGATTAAAGAAGTAAAGAAGTTGTGAAGTTGTGCTCATTTTTCATAAAATAAAAAATTGAAAACATTTGAATACACAATCATGTGTGTCATCGCTCCTCAACCTGGAAATAATTTTCCCCTAATTTTGCATTATTTATTATTTGTTTTTTTCTTTGTTCAAACGCAATCATGCTCCAGTCTAAAATCCCAGTAGGCCTGTACTTTTATCTTGCTGATCATTGTTTTAAAGATATTCATTCAGGAATAAAATTGTGTTTACACTATAACGGCAGATTGCTATCTCTGGTCATGATTAATGGAAAATTGTGGGGTGATTACGTCGTCACCTCATTCTTTTGCATATTCATATCAACTGTTCGAAAAATGTTTTTGCAAACATTTATAGCGAAACTTCACGATTTTTAACTTCGTTTATTGCATCCGATTTCGATTACATTTTCAGTGTTCCATACCCACAAACGTTTACTTTTTCTTCTCAGACCATCTATCAACACTGGTCCGGAATTCCCCATGTCAACCACAGGCGGCCATTTGTTACCTTTTTGGTCCTCTTTATTTTGTTTTGCTGTTGATGTTGTTTTTTGTGTGTCTTTTTTATTTTGTTTGTTTGTTCTGCTTTTGGTGTGTGTGTCCCCCTTTCCCCGACCCTCAACCCCTCCCCCATTTTGTGTCAAGTGTGGCGCAATTTTGTTATACAGTCCCGATAGGTCTGCTCGTGTAAAGGGGCATTCCAGACGATTTTCATAATTTCACGTCATGTAGTA
Organism: Diadema antillarum; assembly: GCF_040938485.1. Lineage (NCBI taxonomy): Eukaryota > Metazoa > Echinodermata > Echinoidea > Diadematoida > Diadematidae > Diadema > Diadema antillarum. The sequence goes on from NW_027271090.1 coordinate 1,289,731, forward strand.
CATAAATCAACAGCTCCATTGTATAGATTTGTGGAATTCATTGTGGTCCTTGAGCAGAGAAACAATACTATGAAAAACCTTAAACAAATCACACTGAACAATGTTGATGACATAGGAGGCTTACACATTTCAGAAATGTAGCAGTGTAATTCCATTACAATACCGATTGCTTGAGAGTTCACCTGTGTATAATCTATGCATGCCCTCTTTCTTTTGTTCTGCTTCCTTGAGCCCCAACTCATGCATTCTCCTGTTGAGGCTGCCATGTCACCATCCTTGTTAACTGCAAAACATTCTTATTCTTCATCCCAATCAATATAGATTCTGAAACTCTGTACTCAGTATAACTAATTTATACTTGTTCAAATATAGAAATTTGAAAATCATCCGGAGATCCCCTTTAAAGGTATTGTTTACCACTGGCAGCAGTGATTTAAAATATGTTAAGTTGTCATATTTGATGCATATGTGCAGGTTGGTAATGCATCACAGAACATCCTACCATAAAGAAATTTCGCAATAAAGCCTAAACAATAAGGAGATATCATTATTTTTCTTAATAAACCATAACTGTAGACGGTCTACTCTAGAGAAATTTTGTGAAAAGTATTGTTCACATTTTGTCTATTTTACAATACTTACCAGTCGATTATGATGAATAAAGTTTCTACATTGGTTATTTCTAGCCCTAATTCACATTTTAGGACTATTTTAGAGCACTAAATCTGAATTTTTGTTTCTGATGCAAGTGGTGAATAATGCCTTTAACAAGTTGTGTGAGACCGGTATTAGACCAGTCAAGAGGAATAGATCATTTTGGTATAATGCATTTATAATTCAATGTGCACGATTTATTCACATAAGTTGCCCTTAAAACCATAGAGCTTGCTGGAGACTTACCCTACATGTAAGCAACAACTCAGCGAGTTGCTGCCTATGGAACAGAATGGGAGGGACAAATGAATGAAATGCTTCATTCTAGGGCTCACACGGGTAAATAATTCCCCATAGAGACGTGTGTTAAAATTCAAATTTCAAAAAATTCTGTAAAATAGCCTGGAGAAATGAGGTGTTTCATCTTCACTAACCTGAATAAGTGAGATATTACCTTTCATCCATCAGATTGCCAGGGTGGGTTGTTCTGCTCTAATTCTGTCCAGGGGTCCGCAAAGCCAGACTACGAGTTCTTGTCACTCAAAAAATCACCTATTTTCCGTACACGTACCCAATGAAATATAGTCCCCTCAAATTCCATCAGAAAAGCTTTCATCTTCCAACCAAAATGCAGTTTGTAGAGGATTTCATACTCAATATCTACAGATATTCAGTTTTTTTTGCCAAACTACATCATTGATTTTTAATTAATTTTTTTCTTCATTTATTTTGGTATCTTTGGTACGAATTTGTGAAGGGGTCTTGGACAGTCCATTTTATTTACAGGTGTGAGCCCTCTACATCGATTCCGTAAATTGTAATACAGTGTACATGTACACTGAAACAGGTCGGTTCAGATTTAGTTTATGTAAGAGCGCCATCTGGTGCTGAAGCTCCGTTCAAAGATTTCTCATACCGACAGTACTCGTGCTGTAGTGTAAAGCGGGGTTCCCACTACCACGATTGGCGCCATGATTGAAATCGTGGTCTTAATCGTGCAGCAAGCGTGGTGGTCTTATCAGATTGTATCAGATCTTAAGGTCAATCGTGGCAATCGCGTTAATCGTAGGAAAATTTTGGACAGTTCAAAAATTTTCTACGATTAACACGATTAGTTTTTGATCGTGATCATCGCATCAGATCGTCTAGGATCGTATCCAAACGCAGCAAATCTCTTCTAATCGTACCTCTTAATCGTGTTGATCGGGATCAACTTTTTCACTTCACTTCCGCTTATTATTATCATCATTATTTGCCCATTTGCCCTTATTTTACTCATAAATTGATTTATTTTGTATTCTGATAGGTGGTAGGCTGCATCTTTAGATTATTATTTCCAAACGGTAAATTGTATGACGGTGTGGGGTTTAATTGTCGTAATTTTTAAGGTACATTATCAAAATCATTTTTTTTTATGATTTCATAAAATGAAAGTTGTATTACAGATTTTTAGATGTTTTCATACATTATGTTAATGATGTTTTCATTAATGAGTCGCTATTACGATTATACAGACACACAAAACAGGATATGGGATAACTTTTGTAACGAAAACAAAAAATGAGCAAAAATAAAATGGCAATTGTATGTCTGCACGTATTGACTAACGTCAGTACAAAGATGAGAATAATTTAGTGAATCGTGCTTGAATGGGTACATATCAAAGGCAAATAGTTGATTTTTAAAAGTATATTACAGGGTATTTTTTGGAGGGGTGCAGTATCCTGCTGTTTGTGTATTGTACATAGTAATTAAGAGTTGTTGTTTCATCAGTCATCGTTTGACCCCTTTACATCTATTTTGACACTTTTCAATGTCTTTTTTTTTGTATGTTTGGCAGAGCAAAATTTTAGAGGAAAATGGTTATTTTCAACTCTCATTATTACTGCAAATGTAAAAGTGACCATTGTCGTGGATGTGAGATCACTCGAATGATTATGACAATGAAGATCACTCGTATTATTTTTCACAGTTAGATATTCAATAAGTGTAGCAATATACCCCTGCGAAATAATTTTGCGTAAAACCTCCTTTTCTGTTAAAAAGTGACATCATTTTGATTAGGAAGTCACTTTTCTGTTATGTGTGTGTATCAGTTATGTTAAACATTGTTAAGTAAAACACTAAATCAAGCCGAATAAACCAAACTTTTAATAACCCATGAGATAACGACATTTTGAAATAAAAAGGCATATGATTCATACACTTAGCGAATATGAAATCGAACACATAAGCAATACTATCCATTCTGCCAACTTTCTTATATCGAGCGTATGTAACACATAATACTATGTTACATGACATTCAAAATGATCCCATCCTCTTTCTTAGCTTCCATTTCATCATATAATTATTTTCTTCATGTATTGGAGAGAAAGGTCATTTTTGTCTTGCTGTTTGTTTGTTTTTTTTCTGGGGAAGAGGGGAAATCATCTGATCTCATGTATTTGGGTTCGTTATTTCACTTTTTTATGTGTGAGGGAGGAGGGTGAGCATGTCGATTTAATAATCTATTAATTTCTTTACGTTTAATATTAAACGAGGGAACATCTGAGGTTATGGCTGGCCTGGGTGCTGCTTTCTCTCTGATAACATAATCGTCATTAGCAATACTGCAAAGGTTACGTTGTCATCATCGTCAACCTGTCAAGCCTTGCCATCATCAGTGGTTGTGGATAAGATTAATAGGCCTAATCACTCTGCATAATTTAAGGGAAACTATGAAATCTATCGTCAGCCGGACTATAATATTCCCATTCGGATCCAATCGCGCCTTAAATGGGGGTCTCTTCTGATCCCGATCGTAAAAGATATCGTATCTTATCTCAGCAGCCCGTATTGGTTCGCGGTATTCGTAATGGAACGTATCAGTACGTTGCTGCACGTATAACCAGATCGGGGATCCTGATCGTAATGGTCATGTTAGATCGGTACCAATCGTGAACTCAATCAGGACAATCCTGTTGGATCGTATTTGAACGGCAGACCAGATCGTGACAGATCGTATCGCTTGAAATAGACCAATCGTGACCATATCGCATCCAAGCGTACCAACACGTATTGACTCGCAAAACCTCACATCCAAACGTGAAATTTCAGACGAGTTCAACAAATTTTCCACGATCAGTTACGAATGTCCAATCGTGGCGTTCGCAATGGATCGCACGATAGTGGGAACCCCGCTTTGTTGAACTCGTCTGAAATTTCACGTTTGGATACGAGGTTATGCGAGTCAATACGTGTTGGTCCGCTGGGATGCGATATGGTCACGATTGGTCTATTTTAAGCAATACGATCTATCACGATGTGGTCTCCGATTCAAATATGACCCAATAGGATTGTCCCGATTGAGTCTACGATTGGTTTCGATCTAACACGATCATTACGATCGGGATCCCCGATCTGGTGCGTGCAGCTATGTTCTGATACGTTTTAGTACGAATACCGCGAAGCAATGCGGGCTGTTGAGATAAGATACGATATCTTTCACGATCGGGATCAAAAGCGACTCGATTTAAGGCGCGATTGGACCCGAATGGGAATATTATAGTCCGACTGACAATGTCTTTCATTATTTCTATAACTTCTGAAGAGTGATTAGGCCTATTTATCCACAACCATTGATGATGGCAAGGGTTGACTGATTGAGGATGATGACAACGTGACCTTTGCAATATTGCGAATGACGATTACGTTATCATCAGAGAGAAAGCAGCGCCTAGGCCAGTCACAACGTCAGAAAATCCCTCTTCTAATTCAACCTAAAGATTATTGAATCGACATGCTCGTCCTCATCACCCCCTCCCCCCCCCAAAAAAAAAATAAAAACTGCATACGCAAGATCAAATCATTGCCCCCTCTTCCCCCCCCCCCTCCCCCCCCCCCAAAAAAAAAAAAAGAAGAAGAAGATAAAGACAAAAGGTTTTCGCCTTCCTTTGAAACACATGAAGAAAATATGATGAAATGGAAGCTAAAAAAGAGGATTGGATCTTTTTGAATGCTGGCTCAGTATAAGAAAGTTGACCGAACTTATAGTATTGCTTATGTGTTTGATTTCATATTCGCATAGTATGTATATATGCCTTTGTATTTCAAAATGTCGTTATCTCATGGGGTATTGAAAGTTTGGTGGGTTTGGCTTGATAAATAGTTTTATTTAACAGTATTTAACAAAACCGATATACACACAACAGAGAAGTAACTCACCTAAAATAAAGTCACTTTTTAACACAAAATAAGTTTGAAGCAAAATTATTTCGCTGGGGTGTTGCTACACTTATTAACTAACCTCTATGTGAAAAGTGACAGTGATCTTTATAGTCATGTATGAGTGACAATGGTCACTTTTCAAAAGTCACAAAAGTTTTCATGGGGTGTGAGAAACATTCTGCTTCCGGTGAATGTTTCAGTGGTGTTGTTTTAGGATTCATTGTGCCAGCCCTCTTCTATTCAATATCAACCGTACAGTTTTGCAGTTTTTGCTCCATCTTTAAAGTGTACATGCTTACTCAATGAAGACACAACTACTCTTTCTTATGCTCACTTGACATGGGTTGCTAGATCTTAGCTGCATTATCTGACAACAATCTTAAACTAAATGGATTTTGCAGTTTAATGAGAGTAGACACAGCTATTTTCCTCTAAAAACCCGAAACCACAAAAAACAAAACATGAAAAGTGTCACAATAGATGTGAAGGGGTCAAATGATGGATGATGAAACAACAACAGCGATTGATAATTATATGCAATACACAAGAAACAATACTTTACCCCCCCCCCCACCAAAATAAAAAATAACAACAACAAACAAACAAACAAACAACCCAACAAAAAAAGTAAAAAGTAAAAGTAGTTCTAAAAAGTAATCAAATTTGCCTTTGATGTGTGCTCACTCATGCACGATTCAGGAAATCATTCTCATTTTTATACTGACCTTAGTCAATAGGTGCAGACATACCACAGTCGTATTAGTTTTGCTATTTTTTTGTTTGTTAAAAAATTACCCCAAATTGATTACGGGGACCTCCCTTTTTTGTGCGTCTGTGTTATGGTAAAACTATGTATAGTAATAATAATGATATGTATAAAAATATCTAATACTCGCGGAATACAAAATATGTACGATCTTGGAGCAAAATAAGGGTAAATATAAAACAAAAGAAGAATAAACATATACATATAAGTAGGAGGGAAGTGAAAAAAGTCGATCCCGATCAACACGATTAAGAAGCACGATTAGATGAGATTTGCTGCGTTTTGATACGATCCAAGACAACCTGATGCGATGATCACGATCAACAATTAATCGTGTTAATCGTAGAAAATTTTCGAACCGTCCAAAATTTTTCTACGATTAATGCGATTGCCACGACTGACGTCAAGATCTGATAAGATTTGATAAGATCACCACGATTCCTTCACGATTGGCGCCACGATTTCAATCGTGGCGCCAATCGTGATAGTGGGAACCCCGCTTAAGATAACTGTATTATTCCAATACAATGTATTCAGTAAATTTCATTCCTATTTATAGGACTACGTCCTCAAAAGTATTAACAGCATTAATTCTCATTTGCCTTTTTTTTTAAAACAAAATATATTGATGATTTATGATGGCAGATATAGTAAGTATGCACATTTTTATAATGAGTGTGTAGGGCCTACGTGTCTGTTTGTTTGTATGATTGTGTGTGTTTATGCGCAGCTGTTGTAGGAAACAGAATCTGAATCTTGTCATTTCTTTTCAGTGAGTGTTCTGGAACGTAAAGGTCTCGACGTTTAGACCGCTTTTGTGTTATTTGTTGTTGTTCATCAAACCGATAACCCACATTTCTTTTAAGTTTTCTGAATCGGGTGTAACTTTTTTTTTTGTTGAAAGAAAACATGTACATAATTATAGGACAATTAACCTTCGCAATTTGTCGACTTACGAACTAAAAAAAAAAATTGGCACATTTTAAGAATACCTTATCGAAGCCTGGTTATTAAACGAGTTCACACCATCGATGAAGAATACAGGCTAAAATATTGGCATTTTTTTCCGTATCAGACATGTTTATTATCACTGCTCTCTACTTCACTCAAAGACTAAAACATACTATGATACAAAGAAGTAGACATTGAACCTTGTGTAAGTTGACTAACACCACAAACCTATTGTTACTCGTATAGTGCTTGTATAATATATATATTTATATGTATATATATATAATATATATATTTGATATGTATCATTATAAACACACGTAAATCTTTCGTATAAAATCACACTTTCATTCGTAGCAAATACGTAATATTCATCACAAATCAGTATGACAAGACATATAACAATAGCATAAAAATTTACAGAAATATCACATGGAAACGGGATCGAAGACACATCAAAATATAAAAACCAATCTGTGTCCTAAACGAAGTTTGATTTATATCCAAATCTACATCGAAAATGTGGTTATATCGATAGAATACTCATATTTTATCATACGTATATAAATATTACAATTTTATGGTGAAAATAGCGGATACAAAATGTAACAACAACATTTCATTTCGTATAACAACATTGTGGATGATCACACAATCTACACAGTACATCGATCACCGACAATGTTACCTTATATCGTCTATTTCCATGTCGGAAGGGCAACATCGAATTTTAAACAAAAACACATGCGCGGTTATCATTTTGTTACACTACATAGTAATTAAGCAATCCTTCACATTTTGACACTGAAATACAGCTTCTAATTGTCATATTGCTGTGGTTTTAGGAAATGTCAGGTCATGAAGAAAGGAAAATATAAGTTGGTACGGAATTGATGATTTGTATGTACATTATTCGTGTATATTTGATTATTAGCATGCTTGTCAGGTTGATTCATGAAATGGAAAGGAATTGAATAATAATTATTGTAACACTATACCTCGGGTACACACACTAGCTTCTCAATGGTATCTGCGAAGTGAAATACGAACTCATCCGATAATTGTGTTATCGAAGGAATCAGAGTCAAAGACAAGCTAAATTAGATCAATGTATAAATGGCATTTTGGAGGTTTCATCTTCAATTCTCCACTATGGACAGGCAGCAGCCCACTAGGCATTTGCATGTGCAGTATGTTTTAAGAAAAATAACGTTTTGAACTTCGGAACCGCAATGTAGACTAAGCATTCTTTAAACATTAACGCGCACTAAACTTTCAACAGAAAATCTTTTAAACCTTAAAACAGAGTAAGCTGTTTATCGGGATGCTTCTGTTTCAATTTCTTTAAGCTTGGATTTATATACTGATTCAAATTACGACGCAATCCATTGAACTTGAAGAAAAACACCTTTCTAAAACTCCAAACCCCAGTTCTCTTTACTCTATCTAAACGTTTAGAGAGCGAGAGGAGAAACGGGGATCATTTTACAAGGAAAACTTTTTTTTTTTGGTAGCAATTGTATGCGATCTGCAATTGATCAGATCAGCACTCTGCATTAAAGTTCGTTAAGGAGGGCATAAACACTGTCAATATTAACTCTCTCGTCTTTATGAAATGGGAAAAAAAAAGAATGGTGGCCAATAATGATGACTGTGGCAGTTTAAGATGGTCGTGATCCGGAGAGTAATAAGCAGAAAATTATTGATGCGGACCGCTGAGCTAGGGGAGCCAATAAAAATTTCTAGGATCCTGATGTGCGGTGCCTCTTACGAATCATGTTTTTTTAAACAAGCCTCATCACGATCAAACGTAATTTAACCCGTTGACTCAGGGAGATACATGGCTCATTCGGTACCCGTACTTGATGGGTTAACAGGGAAATCTCCACAAGAAAAGCAGGTGATCAATATTTCTTACACAGAATCAAGGAGGTTAGCGGCGCGTAACACCGAGCCCCGCCCACCAAAGCTGTCACGTGGTTGGAGTGCTTGGATACGACCAACGCTTCATGACCTTGTCACTGATACATGGTTCTCTCTATAAGAGAAATCTTTTCAACTTGACAAAAGACTGTTACTATTAGCCAAATCATTCAAAACTTCGTTCTGTAACTTCTTGTTCACGAGTGTAACATCTTTTCACCGGAAGGCGACTCTGAACAAACCAGTCGCAACACATCGTAGATCAACCCAACGCACGATGCCATTCCAGCTTGTGCACACCCATTTATATTGTGACGTCATCTGCAATAGAGGCTGATCCTGCCTCTGTTTGCTTTTTCGTTGTATTTCTTGCGGTATATCGTACAAAGTAACGGAGTATTCATTTTTGTGTACTCGAGTATACCACGGTATACTATAAACATCAATATAGCATACTAAAAATCGAAATATGAAATCACATCAACTCGATCACTTTGTACTGGTAGATGTTCAATATATGAAAAAATGTAACATATTCAAGAAATAGAAAATACACGCACAATTTTCATTTTCTGTCTTAGATGATGAACCCGAAACATACTATGTGGATTTATCCATAATCCAGTCACGTCTCCCCTGGTTAACTCACTCTGCACATTGTCGTCAACGTTTCATCAGTTCATATACCAAAGAATTATTGCTCGAAATATTAAAGAATAAAGCGATATGGACTACCATTGCTTCACCTATAATTCGTTTGTTTCTTTTCCCCTGCCGAAGAGGGCGACTTGAGGATAAACCTGCATCGACGATTACGTGATAATCATGCTTACATACAGAACTATTACATTCCTGCTCCGAACATTTAAAAATGTTACACTGAAAAGTACAAATCGATCATAACGATTCTCAAAGACTTGAAGACTCGTTCCTAAACACCAACTCATTCAGAAGTACAATGACATGACACGTTGATGTTTTGCTCCGTCCATTTTTCCCCCTCGGTAAAAACGAATAAAAAGTGTTCGTAGGCCATGGTCCTACGACTTCACATTTCGTTCAATCTGTAGCGCTCATCTCCTTGCCATAGCCATTCTTCAACTGAGTGTTCCACCTTTCTCTCCCTTTCTCTTCTCTTCTTATACTCACTCTCCGTCTCCATCTCTCTCGCTAACACTTTCCCGCTTCTCTCTCTCTCTCTCTCTTTCTCTCTTTTCTCATGCAGCCTTTATCAAACATGTCAAAGTTGATAACTGTAAACGTTACCAGCAACAGTCTTGCACTTTACCGTTTCTTTCTTCTTCTTTTTTTCTGTGAGGTCCTGGAATTAACGATTTCATTAATGAAATGTTAGAATGTACCAAATGTACCACTATGTCACAAATATTAATACCACGTTGTTGTACAGAACAGCTTCAATAACAGACAATGCGATGCTATCAATAATATCGTTTCTCTTAATACGTGTACATATACTTTTCTCTCTCGTTCTCTTTGTTTAGAAAAAACAAATCAAAATTCTGTTTGTTATTGCTAGCGTGATTTGCATGTTCTTGGCAGGACTTGTTAATGCAGCTAACTTCACGTCAAAAAGTTTGCAAAAAGAAAAAGAAAGAAATAATAGATCCAGTCTCCTCCCAACGCCCAGAAGAGTTTTCTACCTCCGTGCCGTGTTGTTCTACAAGAACTACTTGTCCTTTGTAACTTCTCGGCATACCGCGGATGAAACCGGGGCAAATCCACCCTTCATGTAGGCGTTTCTTTTGTTTATAACGGAGAATCATAAATGTTTTTGTCTGATATAAGGACAAAAATAAAAACTTCTAAACTAAAATAAAAGAGGACGCAGTAAGAATGTTAATTCCTGCATGTCAAGGGCCTCTTCTGATAGATAACTGAATACATTCATAGATGAGTACAACTCATTAAATTTCTCTCACAAATGTCATGTCACCTCAAATAGAATAAAGTGCACAAGCAGTGTCCTTTCTCAATGGGAATGAGAGAAAATAGTTCCGTGTACTGGTTGTCAAAATGTCTTCAAACCTTTTCCCAGTTGTTGGTACACGCAAGAACACTCAAGTGTGAACAGACTTTCAAGAACTGTCGAGATTTCCAGCGCACTTTTTTTTTCAGTTAGACTTCTTTAAGAGTGACTCGAGAATCCAAACGTACGAACTAGCCGCCGTCGAACCGACTACAATAATTCGTTCGCATCCGTTGCCATGGTTTTTCACAGGAACACCAGCCTTATTCAATGCGGCCGCTTGCTGGTTCGCGTGCCGTAACCAGGAAAGTGTATAGAGCAGTTCGACTAGTGAGAAAGTTGTCTGCTACTTTGTCGTATATTGTCGGTTCCTTTCTCATTTTTCCTCATCGACCTACACACGCCGCATCCTTGTTGTTGACGTAGTGCGCGAATTCAGCCTTCCAGTTCACCATATGCTCTGTGTACCATTGCTTAAACTCTTCTTTCCATACTTTTTCCGACTCCTTGATGTCACCTGCAGAAAAATACGAATAACAAAAATGGAAAAAAAAAATGTTGATAACATGTTGGGATGGACTTAGCCTTTTGCCGAGGCCCTCTCGCTATATCTGTAGGCACCTTTATGGTGGTGAGCGAATGGAGGCGAAAGAAGCGAGCTCATATAAATTGGACATGTCGCACTCGGCTGGGCTTGCTTCGCTCGCCAGTTATAGCCATCATACAGCAAGAGGGCCGTGACGAAAGGCTAGGATGGACTGAGATGTACTAAGTAGGATAAAAGACCTTTTGCAATTCGATGACATGTGGATTGTTTGAATTGTTAGAATGAGATTTTCGGAATTGAAAGTGTCTGCCGTACATGCAGTAAAATTTATAACTCAACGATAATCAAGATGATAATGAAGCTGATGAATATGTTATTGATAATTATACTGATAAGAGTAATAACAATGGTAATGACAGAAATGACAATCTAATAATGATAATGACAAACATAAATACTGACTTGGTTCGATTCACCAATAATATCCTCTGTAGCGTCGAAAGGCCCTGACATTAAGATTATTTAAGGATTACTAAGCACCGATGTTTACCCTTGGGTCAAAGGGGGGGGGGGGGCACTGTGAATAAAGCATTTTGATTCAAGAGGGATTCGAACTCGGCATTTCCCGATTTAAAATTCAATCTTCTTACTCTGTTACGTACAGGGCAATTTCCCTTCAATATCTTTGTGGATACAATATGTGCAGAACGATTAGTTAAAAAAATCATTGAAAGTTTGACGAATATCGTGCAATACGTTCAAATGACATCAATCTTTACATGAGAACTCTACATCAATTTGTGATGACACAATTCATATAGAAAAATAATAAAGAAAACATTTCACTCATGTCAATATCTACTGACAAGTACCCGTTCCTTTGTAATTGATATTGTGTTTTATTTTTCTCTTCATACCTTCTATAGAAGAGCGGGTGAAAGCTCTTGCGGTATCCTGTATACAAATCAGTTTGCGAAATTCTTTTTAAAGAAAGATTCCCGTCATAGTGAGGTCGGATACAACGAGAATCCGATTTCAAATAAGTTTTTATCGTTGGGTCCCAACTAACCTTCACGTGTTAACCTATGATGATTAAGAATTTATTGCGAGGTTAATTTCGGGCAAAAAAAAACAAACAAACAAACAAACAAACAAACAAACAAAAAGATCAAGGTGGAACAACGTATTTTTCTCATTATTTAACCAATCGTAAAAATACAACAATGTCTGATTTTCCTGTAGAGTTTTACTGGATGTTCCGCTAATCCTGCAGTAAATTAATCCACATTAATGCTTATAGGGAAATTTCCTCACAGATCGAGAGCTTCTACGTACTAATACGTTATCCTATACCTGTCTGTGTTTCGAGTTGGGGCAAGTAGTCCCTCCAGAAAGCGCATTTATCGACTCGTGGACCTCTCCCCGTCTCGGGTTGCCTCGGACCAATTCCTCGGTGAGTTCGATGAAAGCCTGGTTTCCGTTTCGTAGAGCGGCCAATCCCCGTCCGGGTCATTCTCGGTCTTTTTGTTAGGATTGCTATCAAGGTATAAAGGGGAAAATGACATATGAATTAAACAGATACATACTGCGACAAAGTCAAAATTCATTGTCAGAAAACAAGAGGATACAAGAATACTTACGATGTAGTTGCTACAAGGAACAAAAACAAAAACAAAACAAAGGTTTGATACTTGCTCAATGTTTTATTTTCCATGTGAATGCAGACAGGGAATTGATTGAACATGATTTTTGCGAAACAAATTACGTAACAAAACAGGGGAAAGAACCGACCTTCCCGTCATCTCAAATAATTGTCTAATCAAAACAATCATTCTCCGTTTTATCCTCTTCGACTCTTTCTTCATTATCTTTATTATTTTCATAATAATAACTTCCTTCATTATTATCTGATTTTTCTCCTATTTTTCCTCTTCTTTGTGTAAGCTTTTCTCCTTCGCTTCTTTATCTACCTTTATTCTTCTTCTTCTGTCCATTTTCGTTGTCGTTGTTCAGCTATCCTTTCAAGTTAGCGCACCCACCCGTGATCAGAAGACCGGATTTTCACCGTTTGACACGACCTGACTGACATGATCATTAGATGAGGGATTACCAATTGGTGTTTTTTTTTTCTTCTCCATCCTAAATCGAAATCCCTGGGCAACCATATCATTAACGTCAATTGACAAATATGTTTTCCTTGTTGAGGTGTTCGGGGTCGGTTGCGCGTATTTGAGCAAGATTCAAACAAACACGCATCCACAAAATACTAATGATTATACTCAGACATATCTATAGAAAGAAGGCCCTTTAATACGCCAATTTTCGAGGGGAATATTGATCCCCTTGAGAAACAAACAACAAAAGACAAGCTGAAGTCGGGATTGGGGCATCTCTAAGGTCGTGGAGTGGATGACGGAGAAGCCCTAGGAATATTTTAGCCTCCCAGGGGCGTTTGTGTACGTGGAGAACGAACTCTCTCATTATCTTCGACATTGCAACCTGTCGGAGGCGCTAAAGCTACGTATTGTGTCGGACTTAATATGGCGTCCTCAAACACCAGTCCTCAATCCTCTCTCTCCTTCTCTCACACGCTACCCCTCTACCCTCCCTACTCTCATCTGACCCCCCCCTCCCTCCCTCTGACTTTCTCCTATTTTCCGGTCTTCTTTCTTTTCTCTCTGTATTTTCACTCCTTCTTCCCCATCTCTCCCTTTTTGAGACACACACACACACACACACACAAAACACATTTATTTTTTTCCTCCCTCTCCCTCATCTGTCCCTTTCCCTCATATTCTCCTCCCTCTTAATGGACCCTTCCTTTTTCATTTGGAATACGAGCTGATTCTTTCATCACATGGATGAACCGTACTTAAGACAATCGAACAGGGAGGTCTTCCTTCGACTCTGTGTTTACTATAGGTGCACGCCCTGCGCTTTATCGAGGGATGCAGGACGACACTTACCCACGTTCAACTCGAGTGTCGTCGTTTTTCCTCCCCCACCACCACCTCCCCCCACCCCCCCCCCCCCCAGCACGGACGATACCTCTTCTTGTTGTACATGCAGACACGGGCGAAGATACGAAAAGTGCGAGAAATGAGACCTTCGTCCCGTCCATATTATCGAAGGTGTCAGTGACCAATTAGTGAGAAAGAAAAAATTAACTGCGATGGCCGCTGATGAATAATATCATGTAATTACATGCTCATTGCTTGACCTGTACGTATTAGAACTCTTTCTCCTTTCCACGATGTGATTACATAATCAATTTTCGTATTAGATGCTGTATTAGTAGGGACTTCTAATCGACTTTGTATAGTTGTAGTACCTGAATCAATAAGGGGGGGGGGGGGGTCAGTCTCCACCATTGTCATACATCTTCTCCCAGGTACCAAGGAATCTTCAAAGTTGGTATATTAAGGTTGTTGATGGAGTTAGGGTAGATGAAGTCTCGTCCCTCGCCTTCAGTTGCGATGACATTTCGCTCCCCCCCCCCCCCAAAAAAAAAGAAAAAAAAACCTACTACGTACACTATGAAAGAACGCGATCCTTTCTCGTCCAAGGGACGCAGCAAAATCTCCTACGTGAAATGGCTGTGCCAGTGATGATAGCATCCCACAATCCCTTCCACAAATATTTCTCGGTAGCTCCAAAACCCATTCCAAGACTGGAAGTTGCCCGATTCACTGTAAAAATATGGGAAACGATGTCTTTCCCCTTTCCTTCCCAATCTGGACTTAAAGATTTCCGTGGAGGAATGTCAAGAGAAATCTGTGTTTGACGCTAAAATTTCTCGACTTTAGGTTAGTAACTTCCGATGGAGGAACTTGCATGAGGCAAAAACAACGGCTCACACAAATAATTCTGTAGCTTTGTGGCCAAACATCCTTGTACAGTTTACCAAACAGTAACGATTAAGCGGTCATTTTTGTTATACAATCTAGATAGCCAATATTCAGCTGCTGCACTAGCTGGTCTTCCATAGGGTCCAGTTGGATGTGAGGCGGGGTTGCTTCACCGAGTTATACACCATTTTCTTTGCAATGAAAGAAATCGGCGGCATCTTTTACGTGCATGAGTTGTGATTTTCTCACACACAGGACTTCTGTCTCACACACGGGACCTCCGCAATTTAATGTCCTACCCAAGGGACAGAGTGTTTTTGGCTCTTATCAGAGGGGACCGTATGATTACACACAACAGTGCTCAGTTAGACTCGGGAATCATCGAACCCGGGTACTACCCGTTTGCATCTGAATACAGACGCGCTACTCGCGGAGCCGAAATCTTCGACTGCAGCTTGAAAGGATTCCGTACCATTTTGAATTAATTATTTAATGACTCCTTCCCTCGTTAGGCTGTAAAATATTTCTCTTATCCTTTACTCCGCGTCAAAACTTACATCGGACATCGCTTCCTCCCCTCCCCCCCCCCCCATACGCACAAAACAGTAATTAAAGCAGTTAACCTACTGTTCTCATTAAATAAGAGGTTTACTACACTCTAAGAAAAAAATTGGTTCAAATTTGCACCTTTCAGACCAGCGAGCACTTTTAAAGGTGCAACTTTGCACCTTTCTGGTCTGAAAGGTGCAAAATAGCACCCGTTAAGATGTTACAATGGTGTCACACGTTAAGGTGCAAAATTGAACCTAGTTTTCTTAGAGCGTACTATGACACACAAACCATTACAACACACTAAATAAACGAGTATTATGTAACGATGCACGATCTGTATACATTTTTTCCTATGACTCACCCTGTTTTTGCAAAGTTCGCCCAGTAGGTCATGATCTTTCGACTTAGCTCTACCTCAGCATCCGTGTAGCCACGCTCCGGGATGAGAGGCATGCCGAAGATGTAAAGGATCTCATCTCCGTGGAGTACCCCCATCCACTCTGGCCACGGAGAGGTCGAATCTCTCTCGAGAAACCTGTAGTAGTAGACTGGATTATTGGCTTGGGCGTATGCATAGGCCAGATCCACAGTGGAGCAGGTGAAAAGGTAATCACCTGTTGCGTAATCAACAGCGTCCCGGAGTATCTCGGGATCATCCGGCGCTAACCAATCCGTGTAGTAAAATGCTATCGCGTCCTGTCCAAAACTGTTCACGTGGGAAAAGGAGTACTGAAGGGCATTGCGATATTCGTCTCTGTTGAGTAAACTCTCCTCGTCTTTGTCATATCCCGGCACCTCATAGATCATGAAGAAAAAGCCCTCGTTCAAATTACTGCCAAGCAGGATTTCGGTGGACTTAAAGGACTGCCTCTCCAGAGATGTTCTGGGAATCTCTGGGATAAAGGTGCCGTCTACGACGGGTACGAATGAGAACTCGCAGTATCCGTCCGTCACGAATTGGGCGTTTAGAATGTCCAAATCCTGCCTGGTCCGGAGACAAGCAATCATATCCTTGATGGACAACTCATTGCCGTTGGCTCCCTCGTCGCAGTTGCAACCTTGTGCTAGGAGTTTTCCCCTGCGGATGCCTTCTGCTTCCGTTACTGTGGCCCAGGGGGCAGTGGCTCCCGAGCTTTGCATGATAGCCCTTTGGAACAAGTTTTGGCTGGACGGAGACAGCAAGTGGAGGGCCACACTAGCGGCGCCGGCACTCTCGCCGAAGATCGTCACCTTTCTGGGGTCCCCGCCGAACATCTGGATGTTGTCTTGCACCCACTGCATGGCCAAGGCCTGGTCGAGCAAACCTTGGTTCCCCGGCGCGTCTTCATGGCCCATTGCAAGAAATCCTAGGGCGCCGATGCGGTAATTCATGGACACAACCACGACGTTCTGCTCAGCGGCAAGGTAACGACCGTCATAGACGTCTAACGATGAGACACCGGAGAGATAAGCGCCACCGTATATCCAAACCATGACTGTAGCTGACTGTGGTCGCGGGTACGGAGTCCAGACATTAAGGTTTAGGCAGTCCTCGTTGAGTTTTACCGGAGAATTCCACATTTCTGTCCCACTGAATCCCTCGAAAATTTTATCAGGTAAATGCATGCATCCGTAACCAAAGTAGGTAGCGTTAAATGTATGGTCCCATCGTTGCTTCGGAACAGGGGGTTTAAACCTCAGTGGTCCCATAGGCGGCTCGGCGTACGGAATGCCCAGGAAAGCGTCGACATATACATCTGATGCGCCTACGGTTGTAGCTACCACTCGCTTACCCAAGACCCGCCCGGTCACGGTGGTTACGTTCAAGTCAGGTTCTTGGGACGTCGTCCGCCCGATGAAGAGTAACGCAGCGATGAGAAAGACTTCCGGTAACATGATGATGGTTTGGAGTAACAAGATGCATACACCTGCAGTGTGAATGAAACAGAAAGTACACAGGAATTATCAGCGGGTCGGTTTAATGCACGCTTGGGAAGGTACCATCACCGTATCTCACTCATGATCAATACTATACTTACCATGGAATTGATTGTGACATTAATGATTATGGTTAGAGCTGTTATTCCGAAGGTTCTTTTTTCCGAAGGCTCTTTAATCCTAAGATTCGTTATTCCGAAGGTTCATTTTTCCGAATTTCATTTTCGGATTAAGGACTCTTCGGAATAACGAACCTTCGGAATAACGCCACAAATGTTCGGATTAACGAACCCTTTTTCATTTTCGGATTAACGAACCTCATAGGTATAGAGAATTTGTGTGTTTCGGATTAACGACCCTTCAGAATAACGAACCTTCGGAATAGCGAACCTTCGGAATAACGAACAGCACCCATGATAGTTGGGGTGATGTAGAGGTGATAACAGCTATGAAAAAATAGATTTCTTCCAGTGAACAGTGACGCAGCTACCGCAGTATCATGAGCTCTACAAGAACATTACATCGTTTCTTATACCATCATTATCATCACTACTAATATCATTTTTGCTATCTTATCATGGGATACTGTTCATAATTTTCTCGTCTTCATCATAATATTTCTTGAATTTCTTTTGTAGTGTTCTCCACCATCTCCAATTACCTGACATGTCTTTAATGGGTTTTTTTCTCTTAATAACCCCCTTATTGTTGGAAACAAGAAATCAAAATAAATACAAACATGGCAGAGGAGACCTGACGTTTATCATCAAGACTGTACACATTTCTAAAGGCATCCGGATATTGTCGTTTCATGCGGACGTGTCTACGGCTTTTGATCACCTCATCGTCACAATTATGCTCGCCTTCAACCGTGATTCAAGGTTCCCTCCTCTGTAATAAATGTCCACCATCTACGGGAAATAGCAACTGTTTGATTGTCTGTAGGATCTAGATGGTATGACCATTTTCTTTTTCTATTCACGAAAACCAGTCGACGACTCCTTTGCCGTCATGCATGATTTTCAAACGCTTACTTTGTAAATTTATTTGCTGGATCAATCCCTTGTTCAGGGCTCAAGCCTGAGTCATTACTATCCCCATTACCCGTTGCCATGGTCACCCCAAACGCTCCAGGGATGCCTTGGTGTGGATTCAAGAAAAGGTGTATTGTGAGGAGTAAATTGGTCCCAACGGCGGGATAACATACCCGATGGCTGGGATAAGAACGACTTTAACAGGGGCAGCTTACTAATGTTACTGCAGTACCTTTCTTTCCCTGTTCTTGGTTGTTTTTTTTTTTGTTAATCCAAGACCATTGCCTTTTACCAACCTTATAAATATTCATAGGAAGCCAAAACTATATGCAACAGACTACTTGTTCATTTAGCTCACACTGTTATATGGGCAGTATGCTTACCTCGTGTTAAGGGGATTATAGTTGTGGATCTATCAAGGAAAAGAACTATGTTTTGTCTGTTATGACATTCATATATGCGCATCGACTAGAGAGAGAGAGAGAGTTCCGAAGTGATAACACCATCGCCCTGTAAAATTTGCATTTTGTCTGGGACGATATCCCCTGTTTAGAAATCGAAGTTTCCGAAACTCTCTAAAGTTCTGTCCGATTGAAACGGAACTTCTGCCGTTCTGCTTGAATGATTTTAACCATTGCTTAATGCCATCTAAAATGTAGGAGAGGTGGACGAGTGCTAGTGAAATGCACAAAATAAGTCGCAGTCTCGTATGGCATAGACAAGTGCCTTGTCATCAGTGTAGTGAATTAATCTGAAACTTTAAAGAGCAGCAAAGTCCGGAGTGAATGCTGAAAATTGACGGAGCACAACAGTCGAGGTTAACTTCGAAAGTAGTAAAAAATAGATAAGAACAGGTAACTTTCACCTGTCTAGTTTCTTTGTGAGACCAAATAGGTATTGATACCTCCGTTGTAAAATATGGAAACCTTATTTCACTATTCAAAAACAGCCCCCTTAAATGATTATCATCTAAGCTAAATAAAGCAAAACAAAATAACTATGAAGCTTTATCGAAATTAAGTCTATATAAGCTATACAATTAGAGATCTGAAGAGACTTTCGCGTAGAACAAACAAAATCTTTCACGCATTATTCGTATGGCCATTATACGAAGCGGATATTCTATTGTTTGAAACGAATTCATTAAAAGTAGATGAATTGCTGAACTGTGCCACTTTCAATAGAGCATCATCGTTCTGATCTACACGGTGTCTATTGGTGGAAACGTTTAACGTATGAACGGTAAGTTTCCGTATGTTGTTTTATTTCAGCAAGATCGGTATTCCCCCACAAAGACAGAACACATTAAAGTAAGAAAACATCAAAATGAAAACAATCAAAGTGGAAGATTTGATTCTAGAAAGCACTAATAAGTCATGATTGATGGAGGTAATTGGCCAGTTTTACCATGGGAGAAGAAATTTAGTGGTGCTAGTGCATTATCTATAAATACACAAACAATCATTCAATTACAGATGAATGAAAGAAACGCTAAGAACAGAGTTTGCGGGGCATTTCATCCCATTGTTTGTGGATATGGCCATCTATTTTGAAGAATGCTGATGGTGGGATCCGCTATAATGACCACAAAGGAGAAAGAGTAAAGGTGGTTTACATTGACTCAAAAAGATCGATAGCATTGAGCCCGTGGACAGAGTTAAAAGGAGATGCGTGTCTATATTGTGATAAATGAAGTTCAGCCATTGCCCAATTTTCGTCCGGCCGCAGATCGATTCCAAACAATGGGACGGATTCGGAAGGACTTTATTTGACAGATAAGGGGAAGCCGCGAGTGTGGGAAAATTAGGAGAAAGACGTCTGGAAAAAAAAATACAGCATCCCGACAAAGACAGAAGTAAGAAAGATGACACACACAGTCTTCTCGGTGGGGCATATATCTTTGAACTGAATGTGATAAACGGTGGTAGGTAGAAGAGACTTAAATTTTGACACATTGGCTAGACATCCACGCTTATCTTGCAAGACGAAAAGCCAAGCTGAAGTGAACTAACACTAGTTGTATACTTCTCTGGATGGACGTGGAGGGTAGTACATTGTTTTTATTCATATCATCAATTCCACGCGAAAAGCTTTCATTGTCAACAGAACTGGTGCGCGACAATACAATTCGAAGTAGTACAAGCTCTTTTAGGCCTATTACCTTAATGACGTCGGCGAGCGGATTATGTAGGGGCCGCGAGAGGTGCGAAAAAGTAGGCTTTGATATAACTTAGTTTTCTTTCCGCGGAACTAACCATTTCACGCCTAATTATACAGACGCCGTAGAGCGCGGGAAATAAATGTATGTCATACAGGAAATGGCGGGGGCCGGAACCGGCTGCCTGCTTTCAGGCATTGATGTCTGGGTGAATGCAATAGGGAAATATACCTTGGTGACACTGTTGCTTGGTGAACGTACAATGTGAACCTGTAATACGAATTCATTTGGACAAGAAGTAGAATGATGTTTCTTTTTCTTCTTTTATACTTCCCATGGTGTGGACAGCCAGCACTTTCAATCAGCTGTTCTCTTCCATCAATGGTCCTGATTTTATGAACATACTCCATGGTCTTAACTTAAATTCAGTACAAATTTTCCACATACAGTCGTGCACTCCCGTTATAACGAACACGGATATAACAAAATGTTCGTTACAATAAAGTAAGAGTTCAGGTCAAAAGATTATCATTTATAAGCATTAATTTACTTACTTTACTGTGTGTTCGGTTATAACGAAATTTCAATACCACGAAAGAAAACCTCCATATAGTCCCCAAGACTTCGTTATAATGGGAGTGCACTGTATTAGCAGAATATGTGATATCTAAGCTTGGCCACATGCACGACGTCTTTACACCATTTTACAAAGTAAAGGGAAATGTGGGGGACATGGGGCAATTCACCTCACAGTGATCAATCTGAGTTGACATTGTTATAAACGTGGCATAAGGCTGCAAATCACCTAGAACCAATAATTCCGGGATCAAAAATACATCATGAATATGCATGGCCGCATTGAGTTTTCACAATGTATACACACACATCGCATGGCTGCAGGAATATACATGTTAACATCAATGTGTGTGTGTGTGTGTTTGTGTTTGTGTTGGTGTGCGTGTGTAGAACCTCAATACGTTAACGTTATTCGGGAACAATATTAATGATTGACGGTTGAAATCATTATTACGGAAGGATCACTAAACAAAACAAAATGGAGAACTAACAAACGGAATCACTGTCCAATATAGTTCTGAGAATAAAGCAAGAGAAAAAAAATGATTTCAAGATCACAGTCACACACGGCAAAAGACATATCCAACAAGGGTCATCTGTAACGACTCGTGGGCAGAGATCGCCCGGTGGATTTATGGCGACCTCACAGTTGGTCAACGTACTCAGCATAGCCAAGTCTTACCTATTCAAAGTAGGCCAAATGTTGCCGGATCAAGCACAGTTCGGTGTCATTCAGTGTTGTCCACTTGCAGAAATTATTCCGATCCGTTTTTGACGGGCCACTAGTAGGCGATTATTCTAAACACTTGCCATATTCTATGGAATATGCAGTTTATTACAGGCTATTACGATATAGCTGTTGGGTGCGGTATGGCACCTGGTGTTGTCTGTTTCGGCCAGGGCTATGCGGGAGAGTGGGCGTTCGCGAACGCTGCGAAACTTTCCCAACGCAGACGCCGGGTGAAGGGGGATCAACAAGTCTGCAAAGACGCAGGAAGCCACTGAAAACATAACGGTCCAGGTGAGTTCTACGAGTGCCGCCAACAACAATAGGGGAATTTAGCCTTCCCGCTTCGGCGACGACCCATTCACGTCGCATTATCGAACGTCAAACGTGAGGTGAAATGGGCATTATAAAAAGAGAGGGAGGGGGAAAAAAGGGAAAGAAGGATAACATAAGAGAGAGAGAGAGAGTGGGGGGGGGGGGTGAGAGACTGAAGGATGGGGTAGAGTAGATGGGAGAAAGGGAGGGAGAGAGGTTAGACAAGGTTGGGGCGACGTGTCTTGACAATAATGGTCATGCCTATTCTGAGTGTCAGCGCTGAACACAAGCATTTTGTGATTTCTCGAGCCTCAATTGATAAGATGAGAATTTGAAAGAAATTCTTTCTGAAATTCCATGATGACAATAAAGAATATGATGATGACGATGACGGTGATAATAACTGCAATACTATTAATAATAATGATAATAGTGATAATAACGGTAATGATAATAATACTAATAATAATGATAATAGTAATAATAGTGATAATAACGGTAATGATGATTAATAATAATAATAATAATAATAATAATAATCATTATTATTATTATTATAAAGATGATACAAGTTAGAATGATGAAAATGATACCAGTACTACATAAAAACAACTAAGAGAGAGAGAGAGGGAGAGAGCCTTGAGATGTGGACGTTATGTCCAGACATGGACGTGACATTTCCTTGTACAAGATTCAATTCAATTCAATTCAATTCAATTTAATTCAGTTCAATTCAATTCAAATTTTATTTCCCAACATCACATTTTCGTTGTCGATACAAGTTCGAGGAAAACAAATTGTACATTGTATTACAACTTTATAAGAATGAAGCTATTTGTTGAAAATAATTGTGTTATTGGAAAAAAAGAGGCCCACGTTAAAAGATAGCCTTGTAAAAATGTGGGCCACTAAAATGAAACTATCGAAATAGCCCTAAATTGCACCAAGAATAAGTCCTCAAAGCGTGCCAAAGTGGGCCAGAGAGCAATGTTTCTATACGTCAAACCGGGCCGTCCTCAAGCGAACAGACGTTTCATATCGTGCCGTGCCGTGCCACAAAAGCTGTCCGTACGCAAACTGGGCCTGTGAAGTGTGTATACAATATGCATGACGATCACGGTTAAAATGAGTAAATTTGGAAAAAAAAAGTCCTGAATTTCCTGAAGGAATGGTCACAGGTCTGTCTATATTCATATCATCTTATACGGCAACAACATTGACCTGACTATTAGTTGAGATAATGTACACGAAAACAAGTAATGTAATTCGTCCCCAGATGTTGAGTTAGACCTAAATGAACATTGTTTTTTGTTGTTTTTTTTTTAAGTCTAGGTGAATTATCGTGCTGCTAATAATTACATGTCATGAATTTTGATTTGAGGAATTATTTGGCATCATATTAATACACTGATCAATTTAGATTATCGTCAACCAATAATGCAGTGATGTGAACAATACTCAAAACGATCACATGATATGAACTCATCGTTTAGTTTTTTTTTCAAATGTAGATGATTTTAGGATATTGGTGGAAACTTAAAAGTAATAATACCTATGATAAAAATTCGAGAAAAGAGAAAAAGAGAGAGTGAGTTCTTTTTATCAACGATGGCGGGAATTACACTTACATTCTTTTCAGCAATAGCTCATTGCTACCCTTTTTTTGGGAGGGGGAAGAGTAGCTCATTGTTACCTTTTTTTAAGGGAAAGAGCATGTAATAAAGAGACTTTGCAAGAAAGACTGCGCCATAAAAGACGGGCGTATATCGGTAACAGTGATTTCCTCAGATTTTAAGGATCTTTACAATCCTTAAAAGACTAGGACGGAGAATCGGATGATACAAACACAGAAGAATGATTAGATTAATACGATTTAGCCGATTTCTTTGCAAAATATTTCGGCAGATCTAGTCCAAATGGCGGAGCAACAGAGTCTGGACCAGAACTAATTCTTTTTGGGAACGTCGGTAATTTTCCAGATCGACTGATGGGCGCCGTTTCGTTCGAGTAATACGCCGTAAATAAGCGATCACAGCAACACCCAATCAGCTTACACTTACTAGCTGTTTCGATATAGGTCCAGTCGTTACAAGGTATACAAACATGTCAAATCAAGACGACATGCAGCCAGGTTTAAATTCGTTGCTTATCATGCCATGTGATAATAACAGCAAGAATCATGTTATACTTTATTAGATGAAATGACTTGCCAAATAAAAAATACGCTGGATGTCACCTTTGGGCAACTCCGTTTCCTCCTCCGTAACTATGGTAACGAATCCTACACCAAGATAAATCTGTATCAAACTAAATGTGTAGTACGTGTAGTATTAAATGGAACTAGTCTCCGGAAAAAAAAGAAAACTGGTGTACACATCAGCGTAAGAACGCTCTGCAGATGTAAGATTCCTAGCTATATTCCAGGTCAACAAAAAAAAAAAAAATAGAAATTTTCTTTTTGATCTTCAAATTGTGAAAACCGATTATTGTATTACTCCTGTTTCTCTTGATCAGTCCATTTTCGATATTTCATACAAGCTGATAAGTTGTTATTGTTTTCATGGCTGTGTTTTTGTGTATGTACGTTCTTTGTAATCATTTGTTTTCTCTGTTGTCTGACAAAATGTCAAATAAAGCACGAGGACAACAAAGTTCCTTTGCCCAGCAGTTGAGAGATAAGATCTGAAGACGAGAGACGAGACAGTCGGATGGCCAACCGAACCGTGACATCGCACCAAACAGATATGAAAGAAACCACCGAAGCCCAATTGATGCAAGATTCCACAAGACCCGGTTAAAGAGCCTTGAGATTTGCTAGTGCTGTAAACCACGGATTCACTCTGAAAATTGTTCTCCTCTTCTACGAGAGCTCCAATCTCTTCAAGAGGATTACGTCTTCCAAAGCCGCTACTGTTGCTTCAGGGTTTTCCTCGAATAGTTTCGTTTACATGCCTTTACATTCAAAACTGCAGACGATCAAAAACCCGTACAGTGTCTGATGGCATGGACAGAGTATACCTTTCATATCTGGTATATCATCAGAACGCTTAGAAGCAAGACTATTATGATCAAAGAGCTCAAGAGTTCTCAATAGTTTGGTTAGGATCGCGTGCAATTGAAATAATGCATGCGGGAAGCAAGTCCTGATGTCACAATAAGCCTTCTTTAACCCACTGATGACTATGAGAATGCTTTGCCCCCGTTTACAATTAGGTAATTGCAGTCTCTCGGAGGCAACCGATTAGTTGTGCGGAACTGCCATCGGCAACTATAAGGCGAAGAGTGTAGATACATGGCATTGTTGCAGTCGTTGGTCACTCTTCAAACATTGTGTGCCATTCATGATGTCTTGCAGCTTCTTCTTCCTGACAACTGATGATGATACGGTAAGGAGAAGGTGTACGAACTCGAGACAATCGTGCGATTTACCTACCGCCGGTCGCCTCCGTGTCACGATACGGGCGCCAAATTGTTTGAGCCTCCTTAAAGGAACTACATCACTAAAACACCTAAAGAATATCTAGATGTGTGCTATGTATTTTTCAATCACTTTTCTGCCATAAATCCTTCAGGTGGTGCATGACGTCACAAGGGCATACAAAGATGTTATGGGGTTAGTTAGCGACATCGCAAGAGCTAGGCATGATACAGTCACAGGAAGTGGAGCCTCTTCAAGTCCGTGTACCCCCGATGAGCTGACCTGAAGAACAGGAAGAAGAACTACGACAGGACGCGCATGTGAACTAAATCGTATACAAGTAATCGATAATCGGAAGTGAGTTAGCTCTGTCGGTAGCGGGTCTGCTTGACGATCCAAAGGACCCCGGTTCGATTTCCGGGTTCCACCGTGAGCAATGTTGTGTGTAAACATACCGTCCACTCTAAGAGGCAAAACACTCTGTCCCTCGGATAGGACATAAAATGGAGGTCCCGTGTGTGAGAGAGTCACAACTCATGCACGTAAAAAATCCCTCTTCATTATTCATCGCGAAGTGCAGGGTGTTTAACCCAGTGAAATGGTCCTGCCGTGCATCCAACTGGACCCCATGGAAGATCAGCTATTGCAGCTGAATATGGGCTTTCTAGCCATCTCCTCAGATGGAAATGAAGCAAACAAACAATCACTATTCCAACACCTTTTCCGAACGCTATCATAAGGCACACTCATATTTTGATTCTTCAAGTTCAAGTTGTTCAAGTTGATTTATTTCACTTCCAACAAACAAATAATAAGAAATACAAAGAAACGCTCATATACACAGACGTCATGAAATCAGTACCACAATGAACAGAATAACATTGTAAAAAAAAATACAGGTAAATTATCGACAGAGATGCAAATAACTGTTACGTCACTGTGGTAAATGCATAAACAATATTGCTGGAAATGGAGGGGACTGCTAAAAAGCAGAGCTTGTAGAATGCAGTCCCCTCATAGAGAAAAAATATATAATTGCAAAAAACAACAACAACAAGTTTCCCTAAGCGGTAGCAAAAAAAAAAAAATCACCATTCACCAAGTGCTGTCGCTCCTGTTCATACACCTCTGAGGAATATTGCTGGTAATATCCCCTAATGCATTCAGTGTTCTCTCTCATCTCAAACTGCAACCCTTCACAAGGAAAGTGTAAAAATCGGGATTTCTTCGGATATGGTTGATAGTATCAGTTTTGAAGGGAATGTCTGCGGAGAGCATGTAATAGCCATACATGATAAAAGGGTGACGATCCCTCAAATTGATTGATGCAATTACACCTTAATGGTTAGATAATGATTCAGGGTGACATAGGTGGATGTTGAATAGAAAGCAAAAATCTCTGCCTTCACAAAACTAAAACAGTACAGCTTGACAGTACATTCAAAGTCGAGAGAGGGCGTACTCATATTCGCCACTTTCCAGTGTTACATCAATAACCAAACATGCCAGAAGTAACACTTGAACGCAGGGACATAAAATTATTATTATGAGTGAAAACATTACGAATGCGAGAAACGCGAAGTAACCACTCGCCCAGGTACATTATGGTAGTCAGGGGGCGATCGACTGTCAGAGAAAAAAAACCCGATGCGGTTGTTTCAAAGACCCGGAGATATCAGAAAACAAAGATGCGATGTGAAAACACCAGTTGTCTCCTAAAACACTCGTGGTAAATTCTAGGCGCGCTGTGTCAAAACCAAGATCTAATCACTTAGATACTAGTATCTATCTTAGGCTTTGCTGGAAAAGAAAATGGATAACTGATAAGGGGACATCTTGTCCCAAATCGTCTTTCTCCCCCCCCCCCCCATCTCTTTCCCTCTTTCCCTCTCTATCTCTCTCTCTATCTCTCTCTATCTCACTTTCATATCAGATACTAATATATATATATATATATATATATATATATATATATATATATATATATATGTATGTATATATATATATATATACATACACACACATATATATATATATATATATATATATATATATATATATATATAGGTGAAGCGGGCTTGGCCTCGTACGTTGTGGGTGCTGCATTATCTTTAGGTATATGTGTTAACATTACTGCAACGTCTGCGAGTCATTCCTCCGTCACACACACACACACACACACACACACACACATATATATATATATATATATATATATATATTATTTGTATATCATAGATGAAAATATGTGTGTGTGTATGATATTAAGAAAGTAAACTTATTCTTTTATCTCGGATTGGTATAGTTCAGTCATGATTGTAGCAATAATCAATTTAATACTCTATCACTCTATCACTCTATCACAAAAAACAACAACACATGCTATTGAGAGCATTCGGTTCTATGCTACAAAAAGTGTGAGATTTCATCCTTACATTGTGGCAATTAGTAATGAATCTCAAGTCGTATAAGTACCATGTAACACGATAACTTCAAGTACTCAGAAATAATCCTTAAAGGTTGAATGGCCATTCATTCACGTCATTCGCTTGTTCGATAGAAATGGACACCTTCTAACACACGGCGCTCCCATCATCGTACTACATACTCCATGCATTCTCTCAAACAGAAGAAGAAATAGTTGACGAAAATATGCACACCTAACTTTGAAGCCTTCTAGCAGTCTGCTTTATCCTGATTGGCACTATACGTTCTTGGATGATAAACAAATAGCACGCACTTACATTTCCAATCCACAGAATAAGATCATGTTCCAAAACTTGTAAATAGGACAGAAACATTAATGGTCGTCAGAACTTCTTTCCTAAACAGGCAAGAATGGTAAAGAGAGGTTTGTTCCAAGAGCTTTCATCACGACAATTCCGCCTTTCTTCTAAATCACAGTCCAATCTATGACCTTGCAGTGCTTGCTACGGACCAGGTACCAATCATATCGACAATACAAAGTACATGGAACGCATAATGCACACACACAAGAAATGGCGTGTGTTAATATACACAACGCCAATTCGTAATCACGTGATCGGCGTCAAACAGCTTCCAGCAGCGCCGTTCGTTGTAGTATAGCGCTATGTCGTCTGCCCTTGTAATTCAATGGTCATGCTGTGTTAACCGCGACCCTGTGTATTCTGGTCTTCATTGTTATTTCACACCGCTTCACAATACTTCAATCGGCAGACCGAGACTGTAACCAGCAACAGAACTCTCTTCGTAAATTTGTTTTCCTTAAAAAAAAAAAAAATAAAGTTATAATTTCATACACTCCCACACACAAACACACTTTTTCCCGATAATATTTCGCGATTTCAATACGATTACTTTCATCTTGAATCTATGATTATAACACAACATTTGGTCACACAGACACACAGACAGACAAACAGACACACGCACACACACGCACACCCCATATGGACACACATACACACACATACATTCATACATTATACCAATCGTCCATTTCACATTCATATCTTTGCCTTTCTGTTACAGATAAATTACATTTACCTTCACCAAGACAAACGGAGAGATGAATAGAAAGAGATATAGAAAGAAAGAAAAGAGAAAAAGAGAAAGAGAGACTCAAACATATATTTATAAAGAGAAAATGGCAGAAGGGATAGGTGAGTGAAACAGCTGGAAGAAGAGGTGTACTAGTAGCTAACACAAAAAGAAGAGAATAAAAAAGTGGCATTTTTAACCTGAACAGCGTGAGCAAAAAGATGAAACTGGATTTGGCGGCGCTTGTAATACACAGCATGCCTTTTACCCGCGCGAAAGATTCTGTCACATCGTATAGCAAGAACGCTGCTGATCACAATGAATCGAATGAGTCTTACTGACATTAAATCGCTTGCGGCTGACTGCCGTTCTGCAGGAGAGCAGGACTTCAATCAGTCTCACCCTCCTTGGCTCAATATTTACCTGTTTACTTACCGAGAAGACCTGGAACTCCAATCCACTCTTTATCCATTCTGCCCTACTTTGGCAAAAGGAAGCAAGTGACATCGAGTATACAAATGCCACAAAATGAAGAAAATATGTTTTTGGGTAGGCCCTTCAACATGGAAATTTGTGATGAGAAATAATGTCGGTATTCGTGCAAGTCATATGGTGATGCATTTATGACAATTCGAAGAATTTTGATATTCCCATAAAAACTAATTATTATGTAACTTGCTTCCTTTTGCCAACGTATTATAGATTTGTAGCAAACATGAAAAATCTGGCAAAAGGAAGCATGTGACAATCATATCATGAGTATGTTACTTGCTTCCTTTTGCCAAAGTACTACAGATTTGTAGCAAACACAAAAAAAATGGCAAAAGGAAGCAAGTGACAATCGTATCATAAGGATGTCACTTGCTTCCTTTTGCCGAAGTATTTTAGATTGTGTGCAAATATAAATAATTTGGCAAAAGGAAGCAAGTGACAATCATATCATGAGGTTGTAACTTGCTTCCTTTTGCCAAAGTATTTCAGATTTGTAGCAAACATGACAAATCTGGCAAAAGGAAGCAAGTGACAATCATATCATGAGAATGTTACTTGCTTCCTTTTGCCAAAGTATTTTAGATTTGTAGCAAACATAAACAATTGGCAAAAGGAAGCAAGTGACAATCATATTGTAAGGATGTTACTTGCTCCCTTTTGCCAAAGTATTTTAGATTGTGTGTAAATACAAATAATTTGGCAAAAGGAAGCAAGTGACAATCATATCATGAGGTTGTAACTTGCTTCCTTTTGCAATTTTTTCATGCAATTTTGTGCACTAGTTTCCTTTTGCCACCCGAATATCTCAGAAATGAGCCAAAATTGCAACTTTTGGACTTTTCAGTTAAATAGAGCACGCCCCAAATATGCCAAATCAAATATCCATAAAAATGTCACTTGCTTCCTTTTGCCAATAGGGCAGCATTGTTTCCATATTTACCCTTTTGCCTTGATTGATCTCTCAATGTTCTTGATATATTATTTGGTCAGTGCACACTGGTGTGCGACCAAAACATTTTCTACTTGATCGATAACTCCGAGACACACAACTATTTTGTGTTTCCTGATAATCTGTATTTTTTTTTCAATAAATGATATAACATTCATCTTGACCGTATATACAAAAAAAATACTGTCAATAAGATTATTGAAACATTCACACACACAAGCAACACACACACATGCATACACACACGCACATGTTTCCTGATAATCATTATTTGATTTTGATAATGATCATTCATCATGAATGTATGCGACAAAATACGATCAATAAAATCATTGAAACATAAACACACACAAACACACACACACACACACAAACATCTAAACACTTTCAGGACAACGTCTGCTATGATTCTGCTACAGCGATAGTTTTCTAAATGTTACACCACAGTTTAGGGGGAATAAAGTGAGAGAGCTCTGATAAAAACAATTTTTTTTTTAAATCTTACAGATTTATATCTAAAGGGTTTTGTGGCGAGAACTAATCCGTGTAGAAAATTTATTACACTTTTGCTGCGAAATAATTGTTAAAGAAATCAGAAAGTGCAATTGTTGATTTCTCATCGTTTCTATCATACACGTGACGGTCACATTTTGAAGTTCATGTCTCTTGGTTTGTTTCTCTGAAATCGACTTGCCGCAGAAAAATAGAGAGTCTATCGCTGATATTATAGCTGATTTTACATCCTATCAGAGTGAATGTTTCAGATTACACATTCTGACTGTACGCTGAACTGTACCTTTGTCCGTCGACAACTTTAATAGCTCTATTGATCGAATGTAACTAGCGCCATCTTTCGCTAATGTCTATTACCTTTCTCGCACGCGCGACACTATATTATAGTTGAAATTGTAAGCACTTTTTAACCAGCGCCAGTTCACCGGTCAGGAGATGCTAGCCACTTGAAATTTCTCTCCAAAAAGACAAAGAAATCTTTATGTTTCGTGCGATAGCTCCCCGACCGACCGACCGACCACCATCACCATCACCACCACCACTACCAACAACAACAACAAAAACAACAACAACAACAACAACAACGACGACGACGACGACGACAACAACAACAACAACAGAATAAAACAAAACAAAACACAACCCCATCGCACATGCGTCCTTGGCTTGTTATCTGACTGTGCAGGTTCTCATTTCTCCTATATACAAAAAAACCACCAGCAATAATGACAACAAAAACGTATACATCTTTTAAAAAAAAATCCAGCAAAAGAAGATCCTAAAGGGACATCATACATCCCCCCCCCAATATCGACCTATACTTTGACCAAACCGTTTTTTCCCATATTTCCATCAACCACCGATTTAAGAACTTAATTCTCTGTCAAATGAGTTATCTACGTTTATTGATTTACGTTTATATCACGATTGAAGATTTGAGGGAGATATGACTGGTTTGAAGTCGTTTATAGGTATAACAATGTGTAAGCACCGTGGTATTGTGATTGTGATCAATACTATTATACGTGATTAGCCACACTTGTTTCGGGCACTTTTTTTCACAGAGACATTGTTATACTTCTCCATCTTCTCCCGTGTACTCACATTACACAGGCCAGGAGTTTGGTAAAAGCCTAGAGATGAATGGATCTGTAATTAGACTGGTGGGGAATCAGGCAACGTTCTTTGACGTAAAGGCAACGGTTAAAGGAGACCTCCAGATGATTTGCAGACTTTTACATAATAATAAATGAACAGCTATAAATGGGTTGTAATGGGTACGGAGTTAAGAATTTATAGTGTGTTGGGATGATCACGGAATAAAATGTTTTCAAAATCTTTAACAAATCACAAATGAACAAGGAAAATGACATGGCAGCCTCACTATAAGAATACATGAGTAGAGGCTCAAGGGAGCAGAACAAAAGAAGAAAGCATGCATAAATTCTACACAGGTGAACATGTCAAGCACGTGCTTCGTAATGGTATTACGCTGCTACATTTCTGAAATACGTGAGGCTCCTTTGTCATCATCCTTGTTCAGTGTAATTTGTTTTGTTTTGTTTTTCAGAATATTGATTTTTCTGCTCAAGGACCACAATAAATTCCACAAATCTATGCATGGAGCTCTTGATTTACGTACTACATGATGTGAAATTATGAAAATCGTCTGGAATGCGCCCCTTTAAGTTTTCATAGCTCGAGACATGGCAAGCCGTGTGACACGAGCGTATTGTACTGGCTGACAACTTGATTCCGAAATGGGTCATTGCGTTTCGCTGCAATATCCATATCCCTTCCAGCGTGCGTCTCCATAGCGCTATATGATCATAACCGTGCAAGCTATATCCCACGCAGTGCACATATTTATTTATAAGAAGAGAGTTTGGAAGGAGCGGAGCAAACGCGGTTAGTGTCAAAGTCCGTATATTTCGATTTTCGCTTCTCTTGTGTACCCAGTAATACATCATGGACTTCGTTTTGTTTGCCCCCCATGTACAAAGAGCGGTATTACATGCTTGAATTTTGATATTCATCTTATTGAGTCCCCTGCCACTTTCACAAATTTTGAATGTGCTGTTTTTTATTTGATATGTTTGTTTGTTTATTTGTTTGTTTATTTGTTTGTGTTTTTACATCGTTTGTTGTTGTTGTTTTGTTTTGTGGTTTGTTTGTTTTTGTTTGTTTGTTTTTGTTTGTTTTTTGTTTTGTTGTTGTTGTTGTTGTTTTTTTTTTTTGGGGGGGGGGGGTATTTTAAGGCTTCTACCATATGTAGGCCTACTTCATCTTCAATGAGATTTTCTGGTCCAAGCTTTTCTGTTAGCGCTCATATACGTTATTTGTACTACAACACTTGTATGCTTCAGTCATTAAAACCAATGTTTACCATTGGGAGCAGTGAATAAATAAAAATGTTTGAGTTCTCATATTTGATGCATATGTATAGTTCAGTTGTATCACAAAACACCCTACCATAAGGATAAATCACTTGGTTTCTCAATAAATCATAACTGTAGACATGATAATATTATTCTAAATTAGAAACGATTTTAATAAAATTATTGTTCACATTTTGTGTATTTAACAAACATGATATTGATTATGCTTATCAACATTTCTACATTGGTTGTTTCTATCCCTGTCAATCATTTTAGTTTTAGAACTATTTTGAAGCACTAAAGCTGTTTCTTTCTTCTTTTTTTTAATCTGCAGAATGGTAAATAGTGGCTTTAACTTACGAAAAAAACCCACCTATAATCAACCATCGAACAATACCAACAAACAAACATCAGACTGTAATGATGTATCAATGATGTATGAGTATCAATAAACTATTAAAAAACAACAACTATGAAATACGATGTGGGAAAGAAGAGGAAAACGCAGATATTTCGTAATCTCAAACTACATCTGCCCAAAACCAGTCCCACCCCTGCAAGGAAAAACAAAACAAAACACGAATCCTGCATAGCATGCATAGCTGGACATCCTGTAATAACGACCCTATTATGGAGTGAGTTTCCACTATTAACCTTTCCCGGTGGTGCAGTGCAACCCTCTACGGTGCAGCGATCCGGAAAATCAAAGTTGCTTCTATTTGGCCAAATCGGTCCATTAGTCAATTCCGAACATTCAATGTACATGTTTTTTTTTTTCTCTTTCTCTCTCACGATAATTATAAACAATTACGGATGGAAAAATCTCACTGCACAGAATGATATAGAGCTTCTGAAACTATTGTACTATCAGTCAATGACGAAGGAGAGGTAAATAGGAAGAAAACAACAACAACAACAACAACAACAACAACAACATCATCATCATCATCATCATCATCAACAACAACAGCAACAACAACAGCAGCAGCAACAACAACTCCAGAATGTGGTATGAGATGTAATTTCAATCTGATCGACCTGCTCTTCAAATTCTGAATATTACTTTGAATCTCAAATTGTTTGCAACCCGTGAATTCCACTGTAATAAAATATGTTATCTTCCTATTATTGCTCCAAGAGAGAGAGAGAGAGAAAAAAAAATCGCCTTTAAATATTGTAACATAACAATCACTGTAGTGAGTAATGGCATCGTTTAGAATGCGTGAAAGTGATGAAAATAAATAGTTGAGATACAAACTGGATTCATTAAATAATATTTACTCAAACAATACACAAACAAATATACAAACAAACAAATAGAGTATTTCATCATCATTGCCAGCGCATTGCTGCCGCAACCCCAAACCAGCTGTATGGTGATCGCTGGTATCAGTTACCCTTCATTTGCATAGATGCCTTTGACCCAATTTATGCCCGACCTTCTTGGAGACAGGAAGTGGCGGGGAGAAGATAAAGTAGGAGAAGAGCAGTGGCTGCCACTTGCCCCTGTTTGGGATGCTGACTTTACACCAGACACACTACTTAACACCATTTCACCGACACCGGATAGCACCGGCGTATACGCGAGCGAAAAGTTCGCATCACATCACTCAGTTTCATTTTTTCCCCTTGAGAGTTGTCCAATTCAACCTCAGCTGATGTTACTATCCATTCCGTAAGAGATTCAGAAACCATTCAACTTTCCTACGCATTTACGTGTGTCCGCTAGAAGGCCGTTGCGTATCATCGTGACGCTTAATCTACAATGACGGTGTGGTGCGGTAAAGCCTGAAATCGCATGCTATGGCAAGTCAATTAAGGCGACCTTCCAAATGAAGGTTGTTGATTGTATGAAAAACGCCTTTTGGCACTGCCCTATATTTTCTAGGGGTGATGCTCGTTATTTCGAACGTTCGTTAATCCGAAAACGAAACAAGGCTCGTTATTCTGATGCACACAAATTCCTGGTGCCTATACATGTTCGTTAATTCGGAAAAAGAGTTCGTCTAATCTGAACATTGTGCCGTTATCCTAAAGATTTGTTATTGTGCAGGTTCGTTAATCCGCAAATGAAAAGACGGTGCGTAGGCTTATACTAACGAACCTTCGGAATTACAAACCTTTTTCAGATTAACGAACCTTCAGATAATGAACATTTTCGGATTTAACAAACCTTCGGAATCACGGACTTTCGGAATAATGAACTGCAACCTTTTCTCTGGGGCCTTTACGACGCCTGACAGAGAAAATTATGTCAGTGCAAATTGTACGACCGTTGGAAAGCGTTGTGTAAAATGTTGCAGCTATACGACAACCGACAGCACGGAGTAACGGTTTAACACCATAAAAACCAAAACAAGCAAGCAAACAAACACACAAACAAACAAACAAACAAACTAACTAACTAACTAACAAACAAACAAATAATAATTGTCTAAAATTGTTATCCAGTGATGGACTTTCCAGGGGAAAAAAATAAGAGTGTGTTGACGAGGAACACTAAGCTGCTCAATATCCAGCGACGGAGAGATACTTCATGAATTCTCATCATGCTCGCCATCGAGTCAACCCGCATACTAAAGTTCTCAAATTCCCCGACATTTATATTGCTCCATAAAAAGATGCACGATAGGCGTCACCAGATATCACACAATATATCCGCGCGTTGTTCCTTGTTTAGGCTTACTTGGCATTATTTGGTCAGAGGCGCGAAGTGGGCCAAAAGAAACGCCACGACACTATAAAATTTGAAGTATCTAAAGATAACAAAGAAATAAATACATATGTCGTCGTTAACAATTTGATTTTTGAACAATGATATCTGCACATATCATTATCCATCACATTATTGCTGCTCGTGTAGAAAAGCTTGTGAAAGGAAGGTCATTTCAATTTTTCTGACTAGCCATAGGAGATAATGTGACAAACGAAAGTTCATCATTCTTTTTTCTTTTCCTTTTTTTTTAACATTTCTGCAGAGACAGCCATAAATATAAAATGAAATAAGGTTCTCTTTCTGGTTTCGTAATGAGAAAAATCATTCTCTTCATGGCTCGCTATCAAGAAGAATCTCAGGCGCCTATATATACATTGTATTAAAAAGTGTACACTGTCCACCAAAATCTTGCCCAAACGTCCACAAGAACTTTCCAGGCCTGCAACATATCTCTACGAAAATGACCGCACACATATCATCGTATAGGCGAGGATTTGCAATGATTATTTCACAACTCTCGATCTATCCGCGCTCTTTAAAGAATTCGGTCAAAGCCAATCCTCCTGGCTAACAAGATGTCCTCTACATCTTATGTACACAGCGGTATGTGGATACCCGGGTCCCGTTACTGCCAGCGAGCGCGAACTTCCCGCTTATTTCCATACCACCAAACTCTCTACTTCCGCAGCTGGTGCGACGCTGGGGAATGTGTGGGTATGCATTATATGCATGACATGGCAGCTCTGTGTGTATCTACACACTACATACACACGCACGCACACACCCGCACACCCATACGCATACACACCGTTCCACTGCTTGCGGGATGATATTTTTTCTTTCTTTCTCCTCATGAAGGACAAGTTCACATTTATATGGATTGAGTGAATGCAGCAATACTCAATAGAAGACATCAGTGAAAGTTTGAGGAAAATCGGACAATCCGTTCAAAAGTTATGACTTTTTAAAGTTTCTGCGAAGTCACTGCTGGATGAGGAGACTAACTTACAGCTTGCGATGTCACATGCGTAGAACGATGTTTGGAAAATATAAAGATAATTTTTACAAAATTTTATAAACACATACACACACACACACACACACACACACACACACACATTCCCTCGACATGTCAAGCTGACATAATGTCAAGGGTAATATTATTACCCCTGCCTTCTGAAAGAGGCAGTTCAATTGCTCTTTCATTATGCCAGAAAAGTGAAAAATATGTTGCATTTTCTTTATGTTTTCTTTATATCGTTCTGCACATGTGACATCACAAGCTGTATTAGTCTTCTCATCCAGCGACGGCAGCACTGAAACTTTAAAGATTCACAACTTTTGAATGGATTGTCCGATTTTCCTCAAATTTTTACCAGTGTGTCCTATTAATATTGCTGCATGCTCTCTATTCACATGCATAATATGAAGGTGAACTTGTCCTTTATATCCTAGCTCTTTGTTAATTTGCAGACGGTCATATGTAACTACGAACAGGAGTAGAGACAGAAGTCTTGATTTAGCAAGATGGGGTTACCATAAGAATATCTTCTTTCTTTTTTTTTAGCGCCACACAATACAGAATTGCGTTATTGCAAAACGTTTGCTTCGTGGAATTAACTTTCAGAAAACACAGAATTTCTGCAGAGTACCGGGTGAAGGAAATGTGGGCAAATGCATAAAGTCATCCACAACGTGAGGCTGTATTAAAAGTATAGTCCACATCAAATGCGGTGGGAGGACCCGGACCACAGTGCCCTTCAACCACCAAAAGGGCCTCTCTTTTCCAATAACACAATTATATTGAACATTAGTTTTATATGTATATATATATATACATATATATATATATATATATATATATATATATATATGTGTGTGTGTGTGTGTGTGTGTGTGTGTGTGTGTGTGTGCGCGCGCTATTGGAAATAAAATCTCACTTGAATTTGAATTTGAAAAATTAATACACAATCCATCATTAAGAACTGATTGATACAACAATAATATAATAATAATAATAATAATAAAGGACATTTATATTGCGCAGCTACTATAATAATATACTCTACTGCGCATTACAAAATAACATGCATACAGGAAATTCAAAAAGAAAATACATTACTTCAAGAGATGACTCTTTAATATACATCCGGAATCAACTGTACGGGATTATTCGATTGTATTAAACGCACACATTGAAAATCTATTAGATGAGAACATAAAATACCAGATGCTTTGACAAAAAACACAACACATCAGCCATTCCTCAAAAGCCCGACAGTGCCATGGCAGTCGTATCTCATACCACTCTCCTCTATCGGCGGCATCCCTTCCAAACTTCGATAACGTCTGCTCACTGTAAAAGTAGGTCGCCATTCAGTGAACCCGCATTTTACAAGCCTCTGGTTGTTGTTTTTTCTTCTTCTTCCTTCGCAGTCTGCTTGTCATGAATATGATAAAGGAAACATCGCACTTACATCCCCAGTAATGCAATGTTCCCGTATTGACTGAACCTGTTCGGCTGGGTTGGAGACCTCAACGCGAAAAGATTCGAATTTTGGAAACGATATAAGACACAAGGAAATCTTCTTCTCGGTCATTGCCCCAGTCCGGGAGATTTCCGTCCAGGCCTTATCCATATATAACTCTGTCGTCACTCCTTATTGCGAAAACCACTAAGCGGTATCAAATGCTAAGTGATCGTACGCAAGATGTGGCATCTTCAAGTATGGAATCAAAAGCATTTATTTATCTATTCTGGGAGGGGAGAGATACCAGGCTTACAGGTGAGGTAACCACGGAACATTTAGAACGTTTCGCCCATTTTGTACGAATCCATAATGGAACAGGTGGCGCAACCTTTTTTTTTCTGGGGGGGGGGTGGGTTAAATCACTGTTTTATCCTATCTGGTTAAGTGGATACATGAGATAGCTACAGACTCAAAGAGGAGGAATAGAGGAAGTATACGAACAGACCCAGTCCCACTTGAAGCAGTCATGATTCTGTGACGTCACTCCCGAAGATAAAGTCGCCATATCTAAACATGTGATCCACCCTTTTAACATTAATCTCGCGGGGCCCGGCCGGCTTGCACATCGTCTCGGGAGCGGAACGCGTATATCTCGAAAGCCGATAAGAGGAACAGAAGAACTGTGCCGGGAACGCCGCCTCGTAACCTGTCGTGTTCCTCGTGTGACGTCAATATATATATTGCATCCAGTGTAAACACTGAACAGTCCTCCATATTCTGGGTTTTGCAAATTGCTTTAAGGATCTTTACAGATGGAACACGGCAAATACACTCAAAGACAGAGAAAGAGTGGAAGAGGGAGAGATTGGGTATGGATGAACCAGGGCGATAGAGGGAGATAGACAGAGAGCGAGATATCAAAGCGAGAGAAAACTCGACAGAAATATACTTTTCAGATATGATTGCATCGTGAAAATGTCTTCCGGTAATTGATGGACTAAATAAGCGATCGCAGTCAGAGAGCCTAAGGGCCTATTTCACACAGGTCACAAAGTCACGGAGGACATGAACTACCAGGAAGATGCAAACAAGAAGGAGATGAAAAAAATAAGATACATCTGGCAAAATATATAACGCAAAATGATACGACGTTTACGGAAAAGAGGTAGAAAAATTGTTTCAAGGGAAATTAAGGACGGAGAGACTGACAGAGAAAAAGTAAACAATATTGAAGAAAATGAACAAGAAGAACAAGCAAAAAAAAAAAAGGAAAAATGGCGCAGAAAGAGAAAAGAATTGATGAAGGGTGGACTTTTAGAGTCCAAAAAGTTGAAGGGACGGCGTAGTTTTGGTTGAGATGGGGATTCAAATTTAAAATGTTTGCAAGATGATTGGAAACCACTTACATGGATATGAAAATATTTTGAGAGGAACTGGAAGTTTATTTAATGTAAATCATTTTTCAAATGGCTGAGATACTAAAAAAAAGAGGTCCTAATAAAAGGTGGGAACCGATTTTTATTAGGACCACTTTGTCTTACGTTGTTTTTTTTGGATACTTCAGCCATTTAAAACCAAATTTCATCAAATAAACTTTTAATTCCTCTTAGAATTGTATGATCTTTGATATTTCGTGGAGTGGTTTCTAATTATCTCGCAAGAAGTTAAAGGGATAGTACAGTATTGGTGGAGATGAGAATTGGGCTTTTAACTTTTTGCGAGATACCGAGAAAACACTTATGATATAGTACAGAGCATACCATTTTAAGAGGAATTCCAAGTTTATTTGATGAAAATCGGGTTTGGAATGACTGAAACATCCAAAAACAAAGTAAAACAAAGCGATCGTAATAAAGTGTGGGTCCCACACTTTATCAGAATCGCCCTTTTTTGGATGTCTGAGCCATTTCAAAACCAATTTTCACCAAATAAACGTTGAATTCCTCATAGAATTACATGCTCTTTCATATTTCATAAGAGGTTTCTCATTATCTCACCAAAAAATGTTAGAAACCTGAAATTAGGTCCCAAACAAAACTATAAAACCTGAATCCGCATCTCAAAACAAAACACAACCGTCCCTTTAATCATGAAGACCATGCTGTATACTCGCCTTGGCTACTCTGTCTGACAAACTTTCTCCCCTCTGGAAGACCTCAATGTTTAACTTTACCATCATTTGCATTCTTGCCGGGGCAGCACTTATAGAGAAAGGGGCACCGCTCGCCACATGCCAGAGCATCAGGGCGAGTCGGCGATGGCGAGTAGGCCGATGACAGGCCGAGTTTGTTCTGCGTGTTAGTGTTACGCTTACATTGGCACGTAACACACCAGACAAATCTATCGTAGATTGCGAAGTGCCTTCTCGGAAAGGTTCCCCGACTACCACCTTACTTCGTATATGTCGTGGGACCTTCGTGCGTTTGTGACACGCTGACAATTTGATCTTATTTACTTACATCGAGTCTAATACGATGATAACACAAGATGTTGATATTAGTTCCCCGTCTGTATACATCTCTCTCTCCCTCTATCTCTTCTTTTTCTCTCTCTCTTTCTCTCTATCTTCCTGCCCCCCCCCCCCTCGCTCGATCTCTCTCTTAAACAAGAACAAACATGGCAAAGCTAATGGCGGAGGTGGCAGCCGTGTTTTTGATGTAACATCGAAGTTGCTTTTGTAAACTCTGCCCTCTTCGAGCAAAGTTTGATATCAAGCCTAGATTTATAGCAAAACACTTGAGTAAAATTTAATATTTGGGTCCTTTCTAATCTTTTGGAATCTTTGAAGAGATGGAAGTGACATAGATATCAGTCCTAAACTTTCATTCACTGGTTTGGCCTTTCGCAAAATAAACTCACAAGAACATATTTTGGAAGAAGATTAAACACATTACTCGAGATAGAAGGGGAAAATTTACTAGCAGATATAATAATACAAATTTATACAATGGGTCATATAATATGTATAAAATTTCATTGCAAAAGCTAACCAGAAACTCATTATTGTATGAGATGGTGTTCAGTTCCCAGATGTAATCATGCATAGGTGCTTAGCAGGGGCGGATCCAGGAATTCCGTAAAGGGGAGGCGCCTTTGCAAAATTAAAGGGGGTACACTCCGCACCCTCCCCCCATTTTTTCTCTTTATTCCTTTTGTTTTAACAAAAAAATAAAGATCCACCACTGCTTAGTTCTGCCTCCTGTGTGATAGGGGCTGCCCCTCCAAATTTATCCATGGATTTAGTATAAGCATGGTCCATGGTATAAGAGAGACTTGTGAAACACTCCGTGAGCAATCGTGAAAGATAAAGGAAAAAATACGAAAATCCGCTCAAAGTTATTGACTATTCAACATATGTTTAAGATTTGGTAATTCCATGAGCTGTCTTTCGTACGTGAGAATTATTGCAAATTCTTGATATCACAGAAACAGAATCATGAAAAAAAGAAGAACTACCAAAAGAACTTTGCAGGTTTTTTTTTTTTTTTTTTTACTGAATGTATGATTATTGCCAACCATGTTAACCATAGCAATCGATGGAGTGTCTCATGAATAGCACTGATACTGTCGTCATCACAATGAAATCATTTCGTGCTGATTTCATTGCCATTTTTTTTTTTTTACTTGTAGCACTAACATCTCTCACGAACAGACAAAAAAAAAACCTTGTGAGAGTACAGAAGGGCACAGTAGGGGAACCTGACATAAACAGACCAGGTGTTATAAAGACAAGTCAGAAAAAGACAGAAAGAAAGAAAGAACGACAGAAATGATACACCAAAAACCTTGACCCTCCGACAGATTTTTGATGGCCGACCAAGCCTGGTCATCAACGCCCGTTTTGCGGTAACCTGTCAAGGTAGGGTTCTTTTTTGTTTGTTTAATTAAACAGTATCTTTATTGACAGGAACACATGGTCACCACTACGTCCCGATCCCAGGCACGCGTTAAACTCCACATGACCCTTTGACCTAACCTTATCATTAGCAGAGGAAATAAACAATTACTTGTAAATAGCAAACACGAGTCCAACACAATTATGATAGACGTCACTCACAAGCAACTCAAACACATTGATAAAGGAGGCCACATGGCCAGGTGCACAAACAATGAAGAGAAAGTGCATTTGGGTAGACATTCTGAACCAGTTGCCTTCGAGATTATGAAATTCCTCGTTAATGACTTTGATTGTAACATAGCAGTCTCATCGCAGACGATGAAGGCAATATAGATTATAGCAGGGAGGTGAGAGGAAACTTTACTCATATATAACAACATAACAAAGTTTGAAGAAAGTACTTCACATTTTCATTTCTCATGAACACTTCCAATCACCTTACTGCCTCTCTCTATTCCCCTGTGTGTGTGTGTGTGTGTCTGCCTCTCTATCCATCCATCTATCTATTTATCTATCTATCTATCCATCTATCTACCTATCTATCTATCTATCTATATATCTATCTTTCTATCTATCTATCTATCTATCTATCTATCTATCTATCTATCTATCTATATATCTATCTATCCAGCTCTTTACACATTCCATCTAGTGGCATGTATGTATACTCGTACGTAATTATATATAATTATATATAGTATATATAATATATTGACCTTGACCATTTTCTTCACAACACACACACACACACACACACACACACAATCACACATACACACGCATATATACGTATATAATGTCCAAATTGTGTGAAATGAAACGTCTTTACTTTGATTATTTTGGCCATGGCTCTGTGGTTTGTTTCAAGGAGCCTAAAAGGTGCAAAAAGTAGGCCCACAAAGCGAGCTTAGGAATCACGTAGTCCACGCTCATCATGTATCACCGTATTGAAAGCCGGTCAGGGCATCCATGACTAACTCGTTTGTTCGTTTGTTTTTTTTTGTTTTTTTTTGTTTTTTTTTTTTCGTTTCAGCCTTCATTCGAGAAATATCAATATAGACGCGGTAAATTGGATTTTGATAGAATCACAAACCTCTCAAGCAGATTCTAGATCATATACCATACACGATGCAGAGTAAACGATATAATTCTGTTTCATTGTCTGTAGAGATAACAACTGCGCAATATATTACGATTTGCAAAGTCATATCCCTCTCCTTCCATTGTCTATTGCTCTTTCTCTCTCTCTATTTCTCCCTCCCTCTCTTTTATTTCTTTCTTTCTTTCTGTTTTCTGTGAAGGAGATTATTTTGACGGGAAAAAACCCTATTTCATGCACAAGCAAATGACGATGTGCCTCTATGTTTGCCCGGTCATTTTACTGAATGACCTATTCCCGTTTAAGCATAACATATAATGCTGCCAGAATTTGGAAGATGGAAACTACGAAGAATACATTTCCGAATTTGCGCTTTACCCTAGGGACAGGCATGAAGGAGTTGTTTCATTGTTGATATCTTCGCGATTTTCGTTTGCTTATAGCTTGCCAATAGAATACAGCAACAACTCGTCCATTCAGTAAAGAGACGTTGTTCATGATTGTCCTAATAGTCTTTGAACTGAATAGACTAAGAAATGGTTCTGCAAGTCGTTAAAAAAAGACAGGAAAAAAGGGGAATGAAAGAAGATGAAGAAGAATAAAAAGTGGGAAATTCACTTATCGTGTAAATGTGTTCGGACCAACTAGATTTGCACAATGGAGAACCTTGTGAATGGCATTTAATTGAGAACTCTGACGTCATAGCCAGGTGGCTACCTGGCGGTAATTGCAGAAATGGCGGGAGCGACCACATGGCAAAACACGGGAGCTC
Organism: Diadema antillarum; assembly: GCF_040938485.1. NCBI lineage: Eukaryota > Metazoa > Echinodermata > Echinoidea > Diadematoida > Diadematidae > Diadema > Diadema antillarum. The sequence continues at coordinate 1,334,123 of NW_027271090.1, forward strand.
TCCCGAAAGCAGACATCATTACTGGCATACGAGGGTGGCTCGAATCTTGCTACGGGAGAGAAATGCGAGTGCTTCTATCTGTTTGTAACAAAATTTTGCCACGAGAATCGAACATGTTTCTTGAACGTTCCTTTTTATCAAATTGAGTCATGAGAGCTAGATCATTCATGTACCTGTGATTACGGAGTATACATTTATTGCGTTTATTTTCACAATCTTTTTGGGGAAATTTTGGGAGCTAATGGCATAGACTTTAGTCTCTTTCTCGCTTTTAATCCGTACACGTTAGTTGGTCTGTGCTAAAATATGGCACATGCGAGCATGACACGAAATTCTGAATCTCTACGCTATACCAGTATTCGGGGCAGTAAATGAGGGTTTCCACATTTTATGAAGAGGGGGGCAAGGCAAGTATGGGAGGGACCTGGGTATTGCCAATTTCCTACTTCCTGCCGTTGTGATACTCTGCCAACAGCATGTGTGAACAGTGCGTCCAGTATCTGACACAGCAGGGGGACACCCCTCCTCCCCCCCCCCCCCCTTCTTAGAGTCATTGTCATTGCGCCTGTTAGGAAACATCTCACGTAAAGGTAGTCGTGCATATTACGATCATCGCCCTCTCCGCTGTGGATGTAACCACAACAATAATTCACCAAGACAGCTAGTTGCCAAGGTTTCTTTGCTCCTGAAGCGAGTCTGAAGGCAGGCTTTACTCAGCTCCAGGAGGGAGGTTGGTGAGCTAAACACGCGACCGCTGCAAAGAAAAAGTGACTCACAGAATGATATCAACGTAAAACGACACACAGACGACTTCGCTAGCTCCTACTATGCCTCAGAGCCAATATCCGCGCTTGCAAAAAGTTGTTGAAAAGATAAAATCCTATGACACAGTAAACAGATATGGATAATCACATCAATTGAAGAAATACAGGCCATTGCCTATAGTTTGTACATTTCAAATGCTCGAGCTATACACTGTATTCGAGCTTTGCACGAAGCACCAGTCACGAAAACTATAATTGGCTTGAATCAAAATCGGTCAGGAGTACTAATTTTGGTGTTCCAACGCAATCTTGTGCATTATTAAACAATGGACAGTTGATGGTTTGGATAGGGCGCAAAAATCAACGCAGTGCGTGTAGAAACACCATAATGAAGAAAACACTTGATATGTTGCTGTTAGCATTTGCCCCCGAAAGTTTGCTATACAAGTAAAACATCACAGCTATTATAGCTACCTTCTTCGACATGATTGTATACCTGTAGTATACGCACGTATTTTTCGTCTGTTTGTTTGGTTGTTTGCCTGTTTGTTGTTGAATTAATCAGTTTGGTAAGGTATCGCTTTCAGTGCAGCAAGGAAGAGTTTAAAGCTTGTTCATCAAAGCAATAGTTGAAAGGTGGGTCTCCTCTTATCAAATATAAATCAATAAAAAAAAGTGGTCATTTATATCCGAAAAAAAAGCTTTCGAATTCCGAAAACGACACTCGGCTCTTAATTCTACTAGCTGCGATCAGTTTACACCTATAATACGTATAATATGGCAGGAAGGAGACGCTGCTGACACTATATTGCTGACATTTTATCAGGCTGTATTCTAAAGAAGTTTGTCTTCTGCCGGCTGTTTGAGACTTCAAGTAAAACAACAATTGCCTTTTGGAGTAACAACAAAACGGCATGGACATGAAACATTATGACAGCGAGATTGTCATGGCTATAAGATACGGTGATATTTCGTAGAAACGGAATCTACTCACCACAAAATTAATCGCCTGAAGACGGCTTGATGGTGCTGAGTGGACACTAGCCAGCGACTGGTCGGTGTGTTGACATCAGGTGTAGATGATACGCCAGGGGCGAATCGAAACTGGATGAGGGTCCCGGCGCACTATTCCTACGGCCGTAATCCACACGACTTTTGCTGCTTCATGGAATGGCTTCCTGATATCGTCCTCTGCTTACTCGCCCGGTAGTCTCAAAACGAGGTCGCGACTTTAGCGTCGAGCAAGGAGCACGGAGACGCGAAGTGCCCTGCAATTTCAACAAACGAAGGACAGATTTGTGATAAAGCTCATGAATCATGTTGACCGGGGTGAATACGTTCAAGAAGGGTTAATCAAGCTCTCTATCGCGTGATATAAACGTTTGATGATATCTTCAAACCAAGCTTACTTTGAACCAGAAAGATGAAATTGGGTTAGGTATTCCATGTCAACAGTCACAGCCAATAATCCGACTAGAAAATTGCCTCGGCTGGCAGCTCCTTCTTCATTTCCTCAATCTCTTCTTCTTCTCCTCTAAACTCTCCACCCTCTCTCTCTCTCTCTCTCTCTGACTGTCTGTCCCTCTCTCTTTCTCTCTCTCATTTTTTTTCTATCCATCTCTATCTCTTCCAGCATTGCAATTTGTACACATCTTGAAATGCATCCCGTTCTCTAGACAAATGTTTTCTATTATCATTTTTCTTCAAAAGATAGTTCTGCCTAATTGTCACTCCATCGAATTACGTCTCTATCTCCCCTCGTTTTCTTTTTCTGTTTTCTATTAACCTCTCTCCTCTTCTCACTAGCACTGCGCTCCTATATTCCCTAAATCGCAGTGGTAGGGTTGTGGACGACAGACAGGGCCCCCGGGGGGCAGCCGGTGGGGGTACACTTGACGGCGTCTTTCAGCCCCTGCGACACCAGGGCAGGCGATCTTCGAGGAGAAACACAAGCCTGGAAATTGGAGAGATCGGGAGAGGGAGGTCCCCTGCAATTCCGGGAATTTGCCTGATCGTCTGTCTTCCTCAAGACATGCACTTTTCCCGCCACTTTTCCCCTTTCCTCCACCCCTATTACTGGATTGCCCTATTAGTCCAGGTGGATGAACTGCGACCCGAATTGGTCTCAGTTCGCTTTCATGCAGTGCGCGCACCGTCCCGTGCCACCACCTTGCAGGTACAGTATACCTATATAGTGCGCGCCCGTCTGAGAGTTTCAAAAAAACCGTCGGGGAAATAATTCGCATTTGAGCAAGGTAGTGTCAGATTGTCACCTCGCTACCAACAACGACGACGACGACGACGACAACAACAACAACAATATCACCATTATCATCATCATCATAAAAAAACGACAAGAACATCAAGAGCAACATCATTATCATTATCATTATCATCAACAACAACAACAACAAAAACAACGACAAGAACAACAAAACTCGATATTTATGAACAATATCGATATCGTAAAGACTTGACGAGAGATTTCAAGTCTGGCGGCACTGAACCAGATTTTTATCTTCGGGGTACTAGTAAACGTACAACCAATTTATTCATGTAGTTTTACAGAACTTGATTTTCTTGTCGAACAGCGTATACAATGAGAAGGTATTTTTCTGTCTTTCATCTTAGATTAAGCACTTAATTTGACCATAATGACCAGATTTCGTTTCAAAACAATGTAAGTGATGAAGAGAGTCATAATCAAATCATTATCAAGAGCCTGTGTTGTATTTGATTTCGTTGTTTTTCTCAGGCCATTGTCATATTAAAGTTGAGACATTTTGACAGTTACTGATAGTTTTATCATGGCGAGAATGCTTGAAACTGGGCAATGTGCAGTTGTGAAACCATGCCTGATATAATTACTTCCAAAGGCCCAGTATCGTGGTGGTACCATGGGGGTGGAAAGGCTGGCCCGGCTCGGATATATCCGAAAATCCCGAAAACGAAATGTGTAAAGCTTTATCACTGATCTCTATGTATTAAAGTACCAACACACACAGCCGAAGAATCTCTACTGGATTCGATCGTTACCGATGAGTGTACGCTTCGATGCACATTATACGCTCACGGGCTCTAATTGTGGTTTCTTTAAGGACAAGTTCACCTTCATAGACATGTGGGTTGAGTGAATGCAGGAATATTAGTACAACACATCATTGAGAGTTTGAGGAAAATTGGACAATCCGTTCAAAAGTTATGAATTCTTAAAGTTTCAGCTCAGTCACGGCTGGATGAGAAGACTACTAAAGCTTGTGATGTCACATGTGTACAACGATGTAGAGAAAGAGTAAAGAAAAATCAACATATTTTCACTTTTCTCGCATAACAAAAGAATACTCGACTGCTCTCTTTCAAAAGGCAGGGGAAATAATATTACCATTAACATACGTCAGTAACAAGTTGAAGAAACGTGCACTTTATTCAAAAAGTGAAATTTTGTGAAATTCTTTTTTCATTTTCCTTATATCGTTGTACGCATGTGACATCATACACTGTAGTAGTCTTTTTATCCAGCAGTGACTGCGCAGATACTTTAAAAATTCATAACTTTTGAATGGATTGTCCGATTTTCCCCCAAATTTTTAGTGATGTTTTCTACTAATATTGCTGCATTCACTCACTTTACATGTATATGAAGGTGAACTTGTCCTTTAATGTAGCCCGGTGGGCAGTGCACGAAGATGAATTCATGAATTCCCATGCTACCGGGTCATCACACCTCAGTAATGTCTTTTACAATACTATTAGGATCAATATGATGAGGGTAAGTATGTAAGAACAAGAAACGTATAACAAGGGAAGGAAATATCTTACGATGATATACGCGATATCAAAACCACCACAAATATTGTCTGCTTCAAGAGTATACAGACGGGGGCATTGACAAGATACGCTCTTCTTCCTCCACCGAACAGTGTTTTATTTTTAGCAGTGATGCTAGAACTGAAGGTGAATGCTAAAAGGCACTAGAGTGTTTTTGCAAACATTATTTGACCATAACTCATTCTCATAAGGAAATAAGTTGCATTCGTACATCTTCGTATGTTTATTTTCTCTGTGAAAGTGTTCTGCTTTTTTACAACCCCTGGCAGAAAGCTAAGAGAACAGTTATATGACCGACAGATATCTTCCCAGTTTCATACAAGAAGAGGCCCATCGATCCATTCCCAGTTTTGCTTTGTGTTTTAATGTTTACCACAATTGAAAATAGTAAGAGAAGCAGCATCTTTAGGCACTTATATTTATGGTAGTACAACGATTGACAGTGAAATTGAATAGGCATCTAAAATGGAAGCCACTGGTCATTGTTAGCAGTGACAGACCTCGATTTTCAAGTATTCCAAGAAATGGATTTACATTTGTCCTTTTACATCATACAAGCAACGCTAATCAGCTGATTAAAAAGTTATTATCATTATTCACCATCATCACATCAGGTCATCATATATCATATCATATATCATATCATATCATATCATAAAATTAAATCATACCTATCACAAATCCTAATATAATAAATTATCATGTCGGTATCATATATCATATCATATCTTCATCATGACTGTGTGTTACAACTTTGTCACTCTCATTGTGGAAACGATTAATAGCATATGAGTTTCACGAGTCTGATATCAGAATGATCAGGCAGCAATGTCGTCGACAACATTAAAGGAACTAATGATCTGGCGAATTTGTTTTAAAATGACATATTTTTGATACATGGAGCCCATAGTAATGTAATATGTGTTATAAATCAAGATTAGCTGATGAGAGTTATATGTGCGGGATAAGTAAGATTGATAAAAAACAACAACAAGCAAACAAACACGCACACACTTACACACACACACACACACACACACACACACACACACACACACACACAATGATGTCTCCTTCCTTCTGCCGCAGAAAAGTTACTTGCCCTTTAATGTTCCCACCCCTCAGTTCACGAAGAAAAAAAAATATCCGATGGGAGATATCAGCGGAAGTCATGGCAAAAACAAATTGAACATAAACGCCATACGTTCCTACCAAGTGGAAGTTAGGTTCAATCAGTCGAATTACCGCCGTCTGGTCTTTACCCACATCATGTAGCGATTCAAGACACCAAATAAAATCAAAGGCAACTCTTGTCTCTCATGCACGTCACGTACATACACACACACACGCACTTTATACACATGCACACACACACACATGTAGTTTATAAGACATATACATTGCATGCATGATGTCTACACATATATTCTCCAATAAGCACACACATAAATAAATCATACACACAAACATACACACACACACACACACACACACACACATATTATACATACACATGTATACCAAAATACATAAAGACATAATATACATGCATAAGCACATACTGTCACGCATAAATGCATACTTGCATGAATACATAATATACCAAAAGTTGACATCATGTACAGTATACCTTTAATAAAATGGCCTGGGAGCGATAGTACACACTGCAGTATTATCCACGTATGCGTCCAACTTTGCCGTCCCTTTTCTTGTAAACATCTACAGGAATTTTCAGTTCACCGTCAGCGTGACTTCATCACTTTTTCTCCCCAAAGATCTGGTATTTTCTAGAGAGGAGAACGCACCATTCATTCTTCCCGGGCGGTTAAAGGTACTAGTATACCTCGCTGACAATCCAGCAGCGCTCGCAGTGTTGTACATTGATAGTTCGTTGCCTTGCTACTGGTGTTTCACTCTGACGTTCAGCGGTGCGTAAACTCCAAGCAAAGGGCACACGGTTTCGACGACTCACGCGCGGACACGTCCGTGAGATGACGAACCGCGCAAATGCTTTTTAACTCGAAGGTTAGGATCTCTCGCGCAATATTCCTCGTCCAGTCCAGCGAGGCTATCACTGTGCCAGGGGCGCTGAGAGGGCAGCGTTTATGCGTAACGTTGACGTCATATCAAAACACACCCCGCAGTACAACTATCACTACTTGTATGCAGCTTCGTTTACAACTACTTCTATGACTATCACGACTGTTGCTGTAGGTATACTCCTACGAATACTACTGTTTACTTTACTAATAGTTTGTTTATGGCTATCCGATGTTCTTCATTTTATATAACAAATAGCGCACCCTGAATCTCTCATTAGGTAAATCATAAATTTGTCGTGAATAATCATCATCTGATATTTTACATTCAAGACCATTTATTACTCCAATGATGTAAGCCATAATCAGTGCAAGATTTCAAAGAGAAAAAAAAAGTGCTTCGAAGCAGCTAATACCATCGTTACAGATTCCGCTACTTTTAGAACTATGACGCTGCGCGTAATGGCCATGTCCCTATCATCACTGTCATCTCCAGACCAACGTCATCATCATCATCATCTTCATCATCATCATCATCATTATCATCATCATCGTCGTCGTCGTCGTCGTCGTCGTCATCGTGGTAGTAGGTTCCTGCGTCATGTCATGTATAGAGGACATCACACTTTGCTAGATTCTTTGTAGAGAGCTTGTCCACCCTAATCTGCACTACATTCCTTGAAAGATATCTGGAATTGAAATAGCCGTCGCGGGGGGGGGGGGGGCATCCGAAATGATATGGGCGGGACATTATGTTCGCCCCTTGGTGGTACAATGTACCAATATCCTTGGTACACTCTATCCATATAGACCTTTATTAATAGAAACTTAGAGACTGCTCATAGTGGTGCTAAAGGAATTAATAATGCTGAAGAACTACATAGATGAAATATACATGTCCATTTTGGCAACAAAAACGAACGGGGAGATTATGTCTGTGATCGTGACAGAAACGCAGGGTAAACGTACATGATTTATTTGTCATGAACAAGAAAGAAATATGGCACAACAGTCTGTAATTCTAAAATCCTCGTGCCGAGTACTTCATGAGCGGGTAATCAATACCTGAATTAGAGATTCCCCTTCTATCTTGCCCGTGAAATATGATCGTGTGTGTGTGTGCGTGAGTTTGTTTCTCATGGATAACATCCTTCACTCAATCCGATCATGGTATGGCTGCTCATAACTGGATATGTCATTACAGGGGCATTTTGTTTTCTGTTGGTATTTTGTATGAGAACTTTTATTGTTGCTGTTTTACTCGGCGAACCAAGACCAAATGGCTCCAACCTCTCCTCACTGCTCTGCGCTGCGAGCCTTGGAATCTCAGCTGCGATCGACCTATGCATTAGACTGTAGCGAACGATTCTCAAACCAGCGTCCGCCTGTCCGCACTCACCAGCGTATCAAAGTTCGCGTCGCGGATTCCTTTCGGCCCGGCACGCCACGGATGTTTTGGAAGGCGATCAGAACTACGCATCGGTCTGCAGGACGGGTGACGAACTGATCGCGGAATAATTACGGCTATCATTAGACGTGATATATTGGGGTCCTCTAAATGACAAAAGTTCAAGTGTGGTAGAGCGCCTTGCCAAATCGCTGCTGTCTAGTTAGCCGTCTTATTTTGGCAAGACAGATCCGATGAACTCGGGTGGGTATAGGAGGGTAAGGCATGCAGGTATTGGAATCAGACCTCCCCCCCCCCCCTGCAACATCTCCGCTGAATTCCAATCTACTGCAACATTTGATTGCAGTCCTTTAAATCCAAGCAGACTTTCATTTACGATGATAATGGCACTATTATGTTCATCCATTGTTTTGAAAGATACAGGGTGAGCTTACCCAGAACAGACCCAAATACTTGTGGAATTAAAGATGAGAGATTGTACCAAAGATAGATAACAAGGATACAAACTGAACTAGTAAAGGTGGCAAGTACCCATCGCAATTCATGTTTGGTTTTTTTAAGTGTGACTCCAAGGTTTAGGAAATAAATTCATTCTCTTAAAAGTTATATTTTTTCTTTTGTTTATGACATGGCAGTAGTAATTATATTGGAACGTGCGTGTTACCATGATCCGTGAGTCTTTCCAATCCTAGACTACGTTCTCCTGTTTGACTCCCTCCCTTCCCCCCCCCCCCCCCCCCCCCCACACACACATCCCCACACCCCACCCTTCCCCATTTTCTTCTTTCCTGGCCGGGGCCCAACTCCAGACAGCTCCCCTCTTCTTCGACCAGCCATGGAGAAAAGTATGACGACAAGGGGCCGATGACGGGTGGAAAGACATCCGATAAGTGTACACGTCATTGTGGCGCTCCTATCACAAATGGGCATCCAAGGACGCGGAAGAGACCGTGGCGCTATACTATATACGAGATACCACTGATGAACATGCCTTGGTCGCGCACCGCGGCTTCGCAAAAATATGTCGATGCTAAACCGAGGGAAGTGTAGAGGCTGAAAATGGGACTACCGCCGCTCATCATTTGAAGTATAAAGGGCAGGAATGCTAGCAAAGTATTGGCACAGACGGGGCTAACACCGGTGGAATGTAGACAGCAAGATGGAAATACGATTCTAATTGGGCTATGGCAAATATCTCTCTTAATTACCAATGAGAAGCCTTTGAAGACTTAAGCTAAAGTGTGTGTTTTTGTCTGTTTGTTTCATTGTTCGCCATGTATTGCAAACATTTTCGATAGTTATGTCATCATAAGATGTACAATTTTAGAACTGTTTCATTTTGATACGAGAGTTGAGGAAATCAAATATAGGTTAACATGTTCCCTAAAATAAAGGTTTCTCTTTACTTCACCACGGTTCCTGAACAAAACTATGTAGATTTATTCTAGTTCGAAATCTGCAAGGGACTTATCTGCGGGGAAAAGTGTTTTTGAAAATATTTAGTTGCTATCTTATTTTTTATTCTTTTTGAATTGTTTAAGGATTGAATCCCACATCCAATAGGAAAACATTCTTTAAGTAAACTTTTGCAGTGGTTCCGACAAGGATGATGCAACGTATCTGAAACATATTGTAAGAAAGTTCTAAAAAAAACGTATGTGCCCTAGATTAAAGGGGCATTCCGGACGATTTTCATAATTTCACATCATGTAGTACATAAATCAACAGCTCCATGTATCGATCCGTGGAATTTATTGTGGTCCTTGAGCAGAGAAACCAATAAATTGAAATTCTTAAACAAATTACACTGAACAGTGATGATGACATCAGAGCCTCATATATTTCAGAAATGTAGCAGTGTAGTTCCATTACAATACCGCTTGCTCAACAAGTTCACCTGTGAAAAATCCATGCATACCTTTTTCTTTTGTTCTGCTTCCTTGAGCCCCAACTCATGCATTCTTATGGTGATGCTGTCATGTCATCATCCTTGTTCATTGCAATTCATAATAAATTTTGAAAACATTCTCATTACTTATCCCAATCACTATAAATTCTGAAACTCTGTACTCAGTTTGACTAATTTATAGTTGTTCAAATGTAAAAGTCTGAAAATCATCCGGAGGTCCCCTTTAAGGTCCATCATGCGTTACGACGACAATTAGCTGAATATGCTTTATGAGTGACTTGCTTTAGGTAGAACGGATTTTATTTGCATCATATCACTTCTAGTTATGGTACTTTTTTCTCGTATTTTCTCTCCCATAATGACTTTCTATTTCATTTCCTTTGCCCTTATCGCAAGCACTCTTTACTGAGTAATTTTCTTTACTTTTTTATGCAGAATATTAATCTCTTCCCTGTACGCATCCCTACCTATGTCTGTTTATATGTAAGTCATTCTGTCTTTCTTTGTCTGTCTGTCTGTCTGTCGGTCGGTCTCCTTTTCTATCTTGTATATACATGTATGTATATATATGCTACTAATTATTAAACCTTTCGGAACCCCGTCATACTCCTGGATGTGTCGACCCACGTGGGCCGCGGGTAGGCCCCTTGATTTGATGGGATGACATGGCGGCCGCTGATTGAAAGCGAAGGGTGTGACGTCATCCTGGATAGAGCACGTGTTTCTTGGGTCATCGCAGGGTGGATCCTATATACCCTGCGACCGACTCGCGAGTTATGCCTTGATGGCTGGGACTCGCATCCCATCAATCTCCGTCGAACTTTAAAGCAGCCGTCGCACACTTGGCACCATAAGCACTAAAGGACAACCTTTTAATCTTACGAGGAATCTCAATACGGCCGACTCAGTTTCTATACCCGTAACTGTCCCGATGTCACATTGGCGTCACGACTCGTAAAATCTAAAACCATTTCAGTCTTCTTCCTTTTTTTCACACGAGGAAAGAAACCTATGGGGAAGAGATAATCACTGTCCATCTTTATATCTTATTAATAACATGTCTCCGCCGTTCAGATGAGGAAAGCAAAAACGTGAATATGATTTTGCATCCAGATAAACACGAAGGGACACATCAACCTGTGCGCCTGTGCAGAACAACCGTATTAGTATGATTCCAATTAATAGTAGTGGTGGTGGGGGCTGTATAAGTCAGACTCGTGGCATACAAAACAAGACATAACAATTTTTAGGTCGCTTGATTAAAGCTTTTCGTCAGTGGTATGCATTTTCTTTGTTTACGAAATGATAGATACTCCACAATAACTATTTGCTTCAAGTCCACTCCACATCAGCATAATCTGACCAAGACCTTCTGTCTTCTCCACAAAACCAAGGCTTAGACGTTGTGAAGAAAAGGTTACTATATAAACACAATAAGTTACCACAAATAAAATAGGGTAAACGAAGGCATCTGCAACGACAAAAAATTCGTTCCCCTTCACTGCCCTTTCTGTAAATAGATTCTGTAACCGTCGCACATTCTTTAAACGTCAACTAGAGAGATAGAGAGAGAGAGAGAGAGAAAGAGGAATAAACTATTTATGACAATAACAATATTCTTTCAATCAATTATTTATCTTGCGATACAAATAAAACATATATCTCTAACTGAAAGGAAAGAAAAGTCAGATATCCACTTCTCTGTGCCTTGTAAACTTCAACAAATACTTTAGGTATAGTGAAAGTATGCTTTATATTCCGATGACTCGTGAAGTTATACCAGAGAACGTTGATCGAAGAAAACGACTGGTAATTTTGCATAGTGGAAACCAAATCACTGCCAATTATTACGTGTGGAATGCCTTCATATGAAATGATTTAAGTCTAGAATTGCATCTGCGCTCGAGGATGTAAGGAGACGTAGTAAATATTTATTCGTGATGTGTGCGGCCGCAAGAGATATCGCACATGTCGTGGTTAAATTGAATCAAACGGCGAAGTTTCTTTACGCGGTTTAACGAGATAAATTTACCCTGTTACACGCCACTCCGGACCGAGCGCCCAGTCGCTGCGGGTCCGCTGCCTTCCCCCTGCTGCACAATCAGTTAACTGATAACGCCACGGATTGAGTTCGCGACATTTCCGCTAGTCGACAACGGACGAAAGATGGCGACGATTTCGTTGTTTCTTGTTTCTTGTTCTTGTTTTCAGGCAAGACTTTCTGACAGATTGCGTGTGTCTAGCTTTACAACAGCCAAACCTGGTTTTGACACGGGCGAGCACGTGGCAGCGTGTCATGCTATTCTCGTCAAAGCTGACCTTTTGTAAGTGGTACTAGTAATCACTTCGGCTAGGGAACCCCAATCACTTATTCGCACTCACACACGTACACACAGACACACAGACACACACGCACTCACAAACATACACACACTCTCTCTCACACGCACATTCTGACACGCATTGATCACACACATACTGTCACGCACACACCACACACACACGCACACACATTCATACACAAACAAACACTGACATACTAGTATGTTCGCCACATACACACAGTCATACACAAACACACACATATACACGTAAACACACAATATCATATACAAACACACCAACACAAGAAAAACAACAACGCCCCTAAAGAATCTGAATGTTGGTCACACTTTACTCAAACAAACACATACTGCATCACATGAACGTCACAACAGTTGCTGGTAACACATCATCATATACATTCCATACGTACAGACATAGTACATGCACACACAAACGCGCATTTACACAAATATCCGCACACACACACACATTTAGGACTACATCTCTAATACATCCCTAGCCAACTCAGCCTGTGCTTCAGAACACATGACCACTGATGTCAAGAAAAGTTTAGACGTGATATGGCATGAGGCGCCAAAATAGGACTCTTTGTCAAAAGCAGAGTACATTGTGTAATCTAAAGTCATTTCCTATCTGCACTGAAGAGAAAGATATCCTCAGACATTTTTTTTCTAAACATGCGGTTACTATTGATGATTTCCCACTCGTAGATTGTCCTCATACCTAAAATGAAATGCATGGGTGTTATAAAATATCAGAAAACAATAATAACGCTCTCAAAGTTTAAGAAACTCTGTAAGGCAATACAAACCAATGCACACACATCACATACACACGCACCAAAACGAAGTCATACAGGCACTATACTCACTATCCGCGCTCTGACGAGAATCGGTGTGCCGCCATACAAGAACTAGAGGCGAAGTGCAGTTTCAACGAAGTACCCGTACTCTGTGCCGCCGATCGGTGACTTTTTAAAAAAAAAAAAAAACATAGCTCTTATCAATTAAATCAAGAAATGATTACAATTACCAGCTGAAATATGCAATGGGACTAAGCTCGAGATCGTCATTCATAAAAAAGGCCTATATAATTATATTAAAGAAATCAATCCGCAAATGTCAAACATTAGAACATACAAGACGTTGATAGATATAGCAGTGGGCGTGAGGAGGGTTCGGGAAGACCACGAATGAGAACCTGAGTGGGCTAAAGACCAGCCACCCGACATACCATGGTACTGATACCATCGACTGAAACTAATCCACCGATCTAAATTAAGTTCTCCCATATCACGTCATACCTATCGGTCTTCGATAGCTCGTTAAAGTCACACAACGGAGAGAAGAAAAAAAGATAGAAATCGAAAAAGATGTACTTATCATCAGTAAGAGTTCTTATGCGAGCATAACGCTTTTCGGGGCAGTTTAAACGACAACAAAAGCAAGAAAAACTCTCTTCTCTTATAGGCTTGTAAAACATGGTAGATGTACGATGAAATTAAAAAAGATACTCAGCTGCGGTGAGTACTATATAAGTAGGCACAATCGTTTTATGAATGAATAGATTAGATTAGATATCGGTGCAAAATAGTGCATATAAAACACACACACACACACACCACACACCCATACACACATAATTATACTAAAAGAAATTACTATAAACATCTTCATGTCAGATGAGAGGATCCATATGAATGTCCCATCGAGATGTTTCTATTTATGTTCTATCAAGGAAAAACGATTTTAACAACTTTGCGAATTTTAGATGTTTCGAAAGAAAGGTCCTCCTCAAGCATGCATTATATATAGTTCATTAAATAAACTCTGTGCAAACTGAGAGGCCATTCGACTAAAAAAACGCAAATTCCCTTCTTGCAACGTTATACATGTCATCCCTCCCCCTCACCCCCACCCACCCCCCCCCCTTAAAAAAAAAAAGAGATTCCGAGCTGCTGAAAAAAGAAAGAGACATCATGCGACCATGGCACAATCATAATATTTCTACGGATGTTAATATCGTGTCTTTTGTGCTTAACAATAAAATACCAATTAGAGTGTATGTGAAATTGACAGATATTGGCTATAGTTTGAAAAATCCCATTTCTGTATCTACGATCATCTCTTGGGCGTTAGTTTCATTTCTTAAAGTCGATTGGGTCTTGGACGCAGGTGACGTCAGAGTCACGTGACACAGGCAGCTCATTGTGGAGCTTCTACAGGTATTCATGCTTAGTAACTCACTGATGATTAATAATCCAATCTCATATCGTGTGTCGTGTGTGTGTGTTTTTTTTTTCATAACTCATAACGACTCCTATCTCGTGGATATACATTCTAGACCATTGACTATCACGCATGAGTATAAACTTGGCCCAAGGCTTACGTTGAGTTATTCGGGGCAGGCAGCGGGTTGCCTAAAGCATGCAACAGAGTGAGCTCTTACGGGTGACCTCTGGCTGACCGCCTGACGAAATTAAGTGTAATTGCGCCCTCCTGCTTTTATTACTGTTCATGTATATCTCCGAGAATTTGCCAGCTCCACGGTTACGTATTAGAAAACTACCACTAAATGCACATCAGCACAGCAGCGTTACAAACGCCACACTCTACACTAAAGGTATGTGTTGTCTTGGGCGACAGGCGAAAGTATAAATACGTCGTTGACAGGGCAGACTAGGGTGTTAGCTCGATAGAAGCTAGAGGTCATAACGAGTCATAGTGCTGTTTACCTAACCAATCTATTTTTTCCCCAATAGTTAGATAAGTAGTCTATGTCCTCACAATAACATATCTGCACTACATCTTACATGTATTTCATTTCATTTCATTTCAGTCATTCATTTAAGCACGGCAACATACTTCAGTCCGAAGACTGTTCTTCCGCAGGTCCGTGCGGATAAAATACAACATAAATATAAAGAAATGAAGAACAAAACTCATAGATAAAAAACAACAAAACATAGAAAACAGAAAAACACGGTGATGGAACTACGGCACACATCTCGACAGAAACAAACATGATTAATAAAAGATAACCATGTAGGTGCGCCTACAATTACTACACAAGTATAAACACGCTCAAAATAGCACACGCATACCGACACCTATACACGAAAGAAGAAATAGCTAGAAAGACAGCTAGATATCAATAGGTAGATAAACAGATAGATAGATAAATTAATAATTATATATATATATATACATATATATATATGTATATATATATATATATATATATATATATATATATATATACATCATTATACATACATATGTTTATAATGTACAATAGAAAGAGAGATAAAGAGAAAGATACAGTGTATATGAGTGCGTCCATGGATAAATGGATAGTAAGTTAGATAGAGATATAGAGATGGATTGTTTTTTATGACCAGCTGGTGTCTATCAATGTTATCATTTAATTGCTAGAAAACTACTGCATAATTCCAGCTATTTTTATCATGATTTTTTTTTAATTGTTCTAATATTATTTACTAAATCACTTAATTTTGTTTTGATTAAACTTGTATTAAGTCATCACTTTGCCTTTTCTTTTTTTTTTGGGGGGGGGGGGAGGGATATGGGGGATGTAAATTAAGGGCATTATATTTTTGCTGACGTACCATTCTATTCTGTGTAACCATTTTGTTTTTGTGCGATTTGTAATCATTTAATGATTGTTGTAAATGTTGTAATTGATTTTAATTTGTTCTAATAAAAACAAAATTTTAAAAAAAGAGATAGATAGGTAAATAGATAGATAGAAAGATAGATAAAAAGTTAGTCAAACAGTAATAGCATGTGTGTACACAAATCATTGCATTTTACAAAATGACCATCGGTAAATTAACACACTTCAAACCTTTTTTTTTACCCTTGTTCTTGTTTTTGAAACTTTCCTCCCTAGCTCTCAAATAGCTCTACCTCTTTATCACGCTCCTTCAACTGCATATACAACATACAATATGACACTCGAGCTGCGTGTATATATAACCGAGGCATTAACATTATCCTTTGTCCGCTGACTGTGAAAGGCGGACTTCGGCGGCTATTTTTGTAAGCAAAACCAAAATGGTTCATTATGATGTCATTACAAAATGTCGTTTTTACCACGTCATAATGGAGTAAGGGACAGAGTGCCGGGCAGTACAAAGTCAATTTGCTGAGGTAGCTTAAACAAGATGCGACACAAACAGACATAAAAGGGAGAGTGAAAGAGAGATAGAGAACGCCAGACGTATATAGAATAGAAAAGAATAGAATAAGATGATATAAACATATAGTAAAATAGAATATATAGAGAAAGCTAAAGAGAGAGAGAGAGAAAAGAGATGGACTGACAGATAGTAAGAGGGAGAGGGATAGGGAAGGAAAGAGAGAGAGAGAGAAGAAGAATTTCATTATTTCACAAAGGTCGAAACGTGAATGGTATATAGAATTAATCGCACATTCTGGACAATTTGATTACACAGAATTTCAACCTCATACGTGGTACATAGAATTTGATTATATCGGAGTTCAACCTCATACTCAGTACACAGACATGAAGACACTTATTTTTTTATCCCCCTGCGGGGAGGGGGGGGGGGGGGGGAGGGGGAGCAGTATAAAATACAATTTATTTTTGGAAGGTCTTCTAATCAATTATGTCGTGAATGCTATTTGCGTGTGCTCCAGAGGCAGCATTTGTTAGTATAACAGAAGAGCTGATGATGAGTTATTTTCGCTGTCATTCCTCATTTGTATCTGTCCTTGCCTACCGTCTCTTCACCAGTGTATGAATCAGGGGCGCATCCAGGAATTCCGTAAGAGGGGGGGGGGGGGGCAAAGCATTACATATTTCTGGTGCCACTTCCGGGTTTAATCAGCTGACAAGAAAGAAAAAAAAGGCTTTAGCCGGTATTTTCTAGTACCACTTCCGGGGTTAATGCCTGACAAACAAACAAAAACAAAAGGTTTAAGCGCAATTTTCTGGTGCCACTACAATCGGCTGACAAGGATCATCGTGCGGTTTTTATGCATACTTTGCTTTAAAAAAAAAAAGAATAAGGGGGTGCTCACCCAATGGGTCCCTTTCATTTTTCTTTTTATTTGTTTTCTCTTTTTTTTAAAGAAAATTAAAGGGGGAAGGCGCGCGCCCATTGCGCCCCCGGATCCGCCACTGTGAATTAAATCTAATGCAATAAGAGAATGAATATATCATACGCATACCTTTTTTTTTCCACTCCACCCTCGGCTGTATAGAAACCCCACTGTTTTTTCACCGGCGCCTTTTCCTCCAAGAGAGCGAGAAATTGAGACACCGCATCCGCGCACTTGCGAGATGTCAAGAACGTTATTCACAGAATGTCGGTAGATCCCGCTTTGGAGTCTTATAAAGACCTTGTCGTGTGAGAATATCGCATCTGGGTAATGTATGCGAATAATACCTATATCTATGGTTATCTGTACATGGCGAGATGTGGGCCTTCTAAAGCAAACGCAGTCATTATGTGCCTTGTCATTATGGATTCATTCTACTCTTTTAAGCTGGGTTTTTTTCTTGTTTAATCTCCATAGGGTGATCAGCTGGTGATGCAATTGCAAGAGAGCACAGCTGTGAGCACATGATGTTGATAAAGTTGTGTTTTAGGGGTTGCGCTTCGCGGACATCTATTTTAGCACATTCCCATTTCTACATAAAAATACACATTAATAATATGGATCAACAACACAGCAGCTCCATGTTCATACACACATAATTATGACTATTCATGTGCACTTATACTAGAAGTACAACAAACATCATTATAGACAAGCATAAATTCATAACCACGTCCAAACTTACGTAGATGCCAGCTTTTCACATGGACAATGCTCTCTTAACAACTACCTACCTCAAGTACACTCACAATCACTCGGGGCATACATAAGGACAGGCAGACAGACAGACACAAACAAACAAACACTCTCACACACACTTAAATTATTCAATACATTTATGTGCGTGTGTTTGTTCATATGCATATCTTACCTTGAATATTCATATACATCCACATACACACACACCCTCAAGCACACACACACATACACACACACACACACACACACACACACACATATATATATATATATATATATATATATATATATTTATTTATACTCATATATAATCATACCTGCATAATGTTTAAATTAACATGTATACATAAACACATACAGAACTTCACTTCAAAGCTTACTCGTGAAGAGGCTGTGAAGAAGAAAGCTTCAAAAACACCGAGATTTTAGACAAACTCGATTTTTTGGGGTTAACATCTTCAGAATCTGCTGCACTCTCATTAGATGTGTAAATGAATGAGGACTTGAGCCATATTTTTTCCCTCTCATAGCGTGTCATAGCTACATGTGGTTCGTCATACTTCGCGCGCACGCCATCCTTTGCGCGCGCGCCATCTTGGTCTTTGCTGCACGTGTCCGGAGCGGTTTTTTCTTTCCTTCGTTCTTTCTTTCTTTCTTGGCTGCCCTTGGAGCGTTTCGCCGTTCAGCGGATATGACGGGGTAGACTACCACGTGACGTCACTACCGTAGTCCACGTGTCAACATTCACATGCTTATCAGTCAAGGTAGGATTAGTATATATCCTCGTTCACTGGAGAAACAGCGATAACTGTCTCAAATCTCTTTGGCCTTCCAATAACACACATCGGGAACGTGACTCTTAATGCCAATATATACAGATAGAGAGGCATTGCATTTTCCACCTGAAACACGTTCGCAATAACGAAGGGAGTGATAGCAACTATCCTTCCTACCTAGCAAAACTTCATAATTTCTTTTTGTTTTCTATCTTCTTTTTTTCTCTCTCTCTCTCTTTGATAATAGCCTTTAACACTTTTCCGAAGTCTTAAAGCTCGTGTGTCCCTTTTGCAATCCTAAAAATTCAATTAGATTCATAAGCTGATAAATATTGTCAGAGGCAGGTATAATTCAAACCTTTCCTCGGAATAATAAATCTGAAAACTTCTTTATGATGGAGGGAGGAAGCAATGGATTTCCAGTGAATTTATTCTGAATTATTCTGACTTTTATCTCTTTTTTTTTGGGAGGGGGTGGAGGTGTGTCACTGCAAGATTTTATGCACGATTTGGGGAGATATTGTTCTTGAAACATACAACATTTCGTGACGTCTGCTATAGGGATTATAATGACCTGTAATTCTAGTTGGCAAACCATCTTTACTCTACACAGAAGACAATTTCAGAGCACTAGATCATCTCTGCCCATTCACACAAAATCAGCTAAAACAATGCCGGTCTGGTTTAGTGCACCGTCAATCTTCACGTTTATGGCTGACTTTTTCTTTATGTAAACATAATATGTTTGTGTGCAAGCATGCAAAGGTTTAATGGCGTCAAAGGCAACATCATCCTATGAAAAAAGCTGCCATGAAATAACTTTGTCTCTATTGCACTAATAGAGAAAAGTGGTATTATGCTATATATGATTAGCTCTTTCTCGATTGAATCTAACTCTGATCAACATGAGTTCTTGTCCATTGATGCAATGCTATTTTCTATCTATACCAACATAATACATATCAGTCATGGGGAACATCCTTTGCAAAAATTTCTTGTCAAATAAGGAATTAATTGCACATGATTCAGACTAAATGAACATCGTGTATATAAGGGAGTTGAAACCCTCATATTACGCTGAAGTTCACGTGAGGTAATTTGTACGTGCTCTGAGGTTATTCTAATACTAATTGATCTTCAGGTTCCATCCAGCAGTGATGTGAGTTAATGTTCACACATGTGACGCCGGTTCAGCAGCTTGGCACGGACGCGGTTATTAGGAGATCACCGAGGCGACGCGAAGAGTGATTCGACATCTACCGCAGATCATCCCCCTGCGCTCGTTATGCGACGGTAGCTTCACGTTCATCAATTCTTGCCTAACAGCGCCCTGGTTTTGCCCTACTAGCACACTCCCGCGATATTGGTCCCTGGAGAGGAGGGGGGGGGGGGGGTTAGGGTAGGAGGGATTACCACAGTTGGTTGATACTCGCAGTAAGCCCACCATATCCGGGACAATACACTCGGGGACTTCATAATCAGTGCAGCTGGTGCAATCGTCATTTTATTACAAGAGTGTATTCATGCTGCTCTGAAAGGAGGGGAAAAAAGACAGCTGCATATCACCCTGTTTTGTTTTCTTCGTGTAATGCCCTGACTCTGTCCAGATCTGTAAGAGTTTGTGAACGTTCGTCCCTCCGAGGCATCAGTTTGCATGGCCTGGGACTGGCGGACGGCACTTCCCAATCTGGGTCACACAATATCCCCCCGAGTCGCGGGGCGCCCGCGATATGTTGACACTTAGGGCCGCTCTCGGGCGACGAAGAAGTCAGCCTGGTTTGACCGTTTGAAGACACCGTAGACCCCAGCGCAGACCTGGGGAAACTCCCCGCAATTTGCACAGTGAAGGGCCGAACCTCGCGCCTGCTTTTCATGAACAAACGAGATTTGCATTCGCCACGAGAGGTTTATTTGTCGTCTCGTGTCACAAGATAAACGGCGTCGCCACTTTAGTGTGTTTACAACAAGGTCGATTTCGCTTTTCCGCCGCCACGGTCGAATGTCCTTGAAAGCGCCGTTCACTATATATAGACACACGGGGACCAGCGATTTCAGCATACAGTGAATCCCTAAACACCTGCATAGCTCATTAGACAAGCCATCTCTGGTGCAACAAGAATAGACAGGCAAGACCAAGTGAAATCAATCAGAGCCCACATCCTATTCTTCTTGTCAATCCGACCTGTCTACCAGGGCATCCGATATCGTGGGAGGAGGGGGAGGGGGAGGGGAAGGTGAGGGGGTCAGAACGACATGAAGCTAACCTGTGTCCTACATTGATATCCTCTCAACACTTGGAAACAGCAACATAAGACTTCATGATGTTAAGACAAGAGAGGGGTTTTGGGCCCTCATCTGCATCATTGTTCAGTGACACTTAACTCTCTGAGACAAAGAGAGTTCGGTGTTCTCTGTGGATGATATTACTTTTTTTTTGATAAACCGTTCAATATTATTGATATTAATGTTCTCTTTATTACCACAATAGATAAAACAATATCTTTTCAGTGCTTAATAAAAGGGCAAGATCTACGTAGGGCCTACATAAGTATATCTGTTTCTTTTTTAAATGACATCATTCGTGTATAATACTCTATATTGTATTCGAAAAAAACTGTGCTTATCAGATGAATGAAAGACAAATCAATAACCTGTACCGCTTTGAATTATGTTTTCTTTTTTTTTTGATGATGGAAATAAACAAAGTATTGAATTGAATTGAATTGAATCTGTTTGAGCATTTTGTTACGTTGCGTGAGTATGAACGCGAAGGTAGTGTGTGTGCGTGTATGTGTATGCGTGTGTGTGTGTGTGTGTGTGTGTGTGTGCGTGTGTGTACGTGTGCATAAAAAGTGTGTGTGGGGTTTTTGTGTGTGTGTGTGTGTGCGTGAGTACATAAGTGAGTTTTAAGACGTCCTTGCCGTAATAAGGATAAATGCATTATATATTCATTGAGATTTTCTTCTTCTGGTTTTACTTGAAAGAAATCTTAGCTTGATGCTAGTAGAAGTAACAACGAAAACACTACCAATGATTTCGATAACAATGATGGTAAATTTAATGGCAATAATACATTCCAATGCATGAACTTAATCTAGGCGCGTGCGATGTAGAATAAGTTATACGTCTTGCAGGCAGCAATGGAGGTATTCATTGAGGAGAGATTACAAATGATTTGTTGATTTTTTTTCCTTCCCAGCAAATTCAATTCGGCCACCATGTGTGACGGCCCTATTAATTCTCAAGGTTTAGAATAGTCTGGAGTAATAAGAATATTCAATCATAACCTGAACCCCAAACTGAGCTACTCGCACGGCGACGAAGAAATAAATTGCCGCGTTGAGTTAAGGACATCCCATGGAGTAGGGTTATCGTGAATGGTATAATGATTAATGTTCCATACGGGGAGCAGCCAGAATCTCATGGCAAAATTTCTGTTCATTATTACCATTATTCCTGTACTACAGAAATTTTTATCTAGGCTCTATTGTTACCTCAGCGATAGGAATTTGTATCGTATTGTGCAGTAACTAGGAATTTTTTTTCACAATAGTCTTGCTTACACATTTACACGACCAGTGACGACTGATCAGTCTAAAAAGAGAGGTGATAAGAGAAAATTTTGTGAGATTTGACCTAACTCCCCCACCTCATCCCAACCTTTACGATTATTCCTTCAGTCTTCCCTAAGATTGTAATCATAAATTTAATTATATCGAACAAAGTCGGTAAATTCGCTGTCAGGTGCAAGTATAACTTTCAGACTTTAATACACACATTTTACTGAGAACTCTTAAGAAAGACGAAATTAAAGAGTTTACTAAGACTGACTTCCAACTCCTGACCACCCCTCCCCCTCCTTTTTACCCCATCTCCTCCTCAACCCCATCTTCACCAACTCTCCCCTGGGTTTATATATTCCAGTGATGATGTGATAAAGTGTTGAGTAATGGGCTTTACACGGGGTAATACCTTCTAGTCTGGTCGCCGTGTGAGATCTGAGCAGGAGGCCCAATTGGTATGGATTAGTCTCACCCCAACGACCAAGATTCATATTATAGCTTGAGGTAGTGAGACCAACCTCTACTCCAACCTCCTCCCCCCCTTCCATTTCTCCATCTTGTTCTCACACATGTATCAATTCTGATACAACGGAGCTGGAATCTGACGATTTCGCGCATCAGAAACTACAACATTAAAAATTGACGAATACGGAGAAATCATACTGCATAAGCAGACAATATTGTTCCATTCGACAGGAAGTCAATATCCTTGCAATTTTCTCTGTTGTGGTGGATTTATGCATAAACGTATTAAAACATCATCTACACTAAACGCAAACTACTAAAAAATAGCAATCAAAGCCTGAAATGAGGCTACTTTGTCACAACATTATTTTCTCAATATCTTTCCAGGGCAAACAGAACTCTGAGAGCCAAGAAACGACTAGCGCCCTCACAAAATATCGTACTCCGTTTTTGCGCCATCTTATCTGACAAAAATACATTAGATCACCTTTAAAATGAATGAAAAATAATCAACCGCAAGCACAGGAAAGACAGAGGAAGGATAGTGTTTGAGCCTCTTCGCTTGCACAAGAAAAATTATATCATCATGTCATCGTACTATACAACTAAATCTATTCATTGTCTGAAGATAATTATCCATTTCTCATGACTATATACGTAAAGCAGACCAGAAGACCTGCGGGAACCATCTGATCAACATCAAATTTTCCGCCTTTTGGATCGGAAAGCTATTAAAGGGGTATGTCAAACTGAAAATTAGTTTATGTGAACAAGAAGCAGAAAAATTAGAGGAACAGGATAATGAAAGTTTAGGCAAATTCTGATAAAAAAAAATAAGAAGGTAAGGATTTGTTTAAAGATGTACTCAATCAAGCGCAAATTGGCAACTCCGTATTGTATAGTATGTGAGCTCACCTTTCATTTGCCCTATCTGTGCAAAAAAAAAAATCCATAAAATCCTTCCCTTTTTGTTATTGATGACATATTTTCTCTGCGTGCATCAGGCAACGTTGTGTAAAATAATATTTATTACAAAGATTGTATAAAGGTATATCTGCAAATAGAAATGTCCTCGATGGAAAATGAAAAATTCTTATTTCATAATAACAGAGCAAATGATGGGGGGTTGGGGATGAGCTCGCGTGTGGCATCACGGAATTGT
Source organism: Diadema antillarum (assembly GCF_040938485.1). Lineage (NCBI taxonomy): Eukaryota > Metazoa > Echinodermata > Echinoidea > Diadematoida > Diadematidae > Diadema > Diadema antillarum. The sequence continues at coordinate 1,358,229 of NW_027271090.1, forward strand.
CAATTTGTGACAGATTTTCATGTTGGATTACCTCTTTAAATGTTGACTAACGTAAAGGTTTAAATACTGCTCGTTATTCACCTGCTTGGATACTTGGCGCATCTATCTCTTCCAAACTGGGAGAAGTGTGTGTGTGTGTGTGGGGGGGGGGGGGGGGGCTGGGGGTGTCGGGGGATTCTTTCTACTCCGGGTATGTGTGTAAGTGGAAAGGATGACGCAATTCAGTGTATTCTGCGTGCATGTGTGTGTTGATTATAGATTATGGGCAACGCGCGCGACCTTTTGGGTGAATTAGCGCGTCACAACAAGACGAACGTCACAGCGCTGTTTGATTGAATACCTAGCCAGTGTGTTCGGCTAAACACCATTTAACCATCTCCGTGCCAGTGATTTCAATATGCACAGATTTCACACATATCCTAAGGGACAGGAACTTTGAATAATGTGGCACACATAGGATTAAAAATGGTGGTAGCACCGTGGTATTATAGAGAACCAAACTTTGGGTTCCATAATTTGGGTTCGAATCCTGACCTAATCTTGTAAAGAGAAATGTTTTACCCACAATGCCCCTTGTCACCCACGTGAAAAGATCAACTTCCTGGCCCATGCCGGGGGGGGGGGGTGAAAATAACAGGGTCATAAAGTACAGCAATGAATGAAGCCTAAAGAAGTTGAAGGTATATGGAACATTCAAGACCATTGGGAAGATGTTCTCAACTAAAAGGGACAGATTAAAAGAACAAGGATGGACCAATGATTCGAAAGTGTTTGGAAGAACGGAAACTTCCTTTCAGACAAGGCACGCTCAATCTCTAGTTTTTGTTTTTGTTTTTGTTTGTTTGTTTGTTTGTTTGTTTGTTTGTTTGTTTTTGGTCTCCTTTTCCCTTTAACGTGGTTCTCAATTGCAGCATAATTTCATCGATTAATTCATACTTGGTACCATTTAGCCATTTTCTAACCCCACTGAAAATATTCTCTGCAATACTTATTAATCTTATCTACTGCGTCTGAGGGCCAGAGATAGAGAAAAAAGAGAGATAGAAAAGAGAGAAAGAAAGAACAGGAAAAAGAGTAGGGATAGTACGCCTATATTGTACATAGAGAGAGGTAAGGGAGGTAAGAGATGGAGAGGGAGAGAGAAGGTAGCTATTACAGAGTGAAGGGTGGGGGAGGAGAGAGATCAACTCCGCCATTTCGTTATGTTCCAGCTCTCTATTTTTTTTTCTTTTTTTTCTCTCTCTCTCTCTGTTGCTGCTTGATGAACCAACGACCTACATCTGAGCCAATTTCGAAAACGTGAGTGCGCCATCATGCGGTCAAGTTGCTTTCCTTTCGACATTTTTGACGTGATATGTGCGTGTGTGTAATGAGTTTACACCACACAAAACATCTACACACGCGGAATTAACGACATCGAATCATTCGGTATTATCCACACTAGTGGAAGTGGCATTTATTGGTCATGGCCGCTGACGTCATAAATGCGGTAAAATTCTGTTAATCTGACATCAGTTCGCCTCTACACTCATTTGCATTGTCGTCCCTGTCTGGTGGCAGAACGTGCAAACTGATCCAACGCACATGCACAAACATACCTAAACGGGTTTTGCGTATTCTTCTTGCAACAAAGCGGTGCGAGCATATTTTGTTGAGCGAAATACATAAGAGGATCATTTACAAGGAGTATTCGTACGGGTCTCCCTGAATATAACACACACGTGACGACCAGAAATACAAAGAGAAACACTTGACGGAATATATGGTATCTGTATCGCTTTTAAAGAACCTAATGCAATACTAGTCGTTGCTAGTAGATAGTATACTCTCTCCCCGCCCTCAAACAATTTGTGCTATTAACATCAAAGGCATACAGGTTGAATATCGTATATCTATACCTAGCTTTCTCTACCTCTATCTCTCCTCGTTCTCTCTCTAAGTACAACATAGATGCGCGCAGATGTGATTATGTGCGAGCATCTTGCTTTCAAAGTCAAAATCTAAACTTACAAATTCAGACACTCATCATTATGAAGATATGCGTGGTATGTTATGCTTATTATGCACAACACAAAATGTCACTCTTCGGCGGTCAGTGATAGCCGATTGTGTCTTTCATGAGTATTCTTTACAACAGGCACCCCTAATATCGGAGGAAATGATATCGATTTGCCCCCTCCCCCTCTTCAGACACCTCCCAATCGTCACCCCATTGAGATTTGATGACTCCTCGCGCTGATCCCACCTGTTGCTTCTTCGTAATCTCATTGACCCTATTCGGATTACAATGGGACTGGGGTGCGAGAAATTGAGCCGATCTAGTTAGTGGCCATGCCAGCCATTAATGTCGGATCGCGCACTTAATTCTAATCATAAGAGGTTAGATATCATAACGTTAGATATTTTCGGGCTGATAGCCCTGAGAGGCTGTTAATGTCAGAGAGAGAGAGAGAAAAAAAAAAAGGGATCAATGATAGGACAAGGGTTAATGGTTTGAATCAAATTCGTATGTTTGAAACAATTGATTTATATAGCAAAAGTTGACAATATTTTTCTGAGTGGTTTTGAGTTTTAAGATTCAAACACATTAGGGGCTTTTTGTATGACTTTCAAAATGCAGTTTGATAACAATCTTGGGATATAAATTCACGACTGCAATGATGATAAATATTAAATGAAAAAAATACGTAATATGTTCGGCAATATCTTTTGTTTAAAACACTTTTTCGAAATGGCAACTGGAATAATTCTATATCATTTACGACTTGTTTTGACGATTTGGGGGCTACACTGCTTTTTATAATAAAGCATGATATATTGTATAGACTATAGAAGAATCCAAGAAATAGTCTCCGCTCGAGACAAGTAACCGCACGAGATAATTTTTGGCAAGTCTGGACGGCAGGCTAACGTTGAAACCGTTCCAACAGTTCAAACGAATGATATACAAAAATGTGTACCTGTCCTACTTCTCATGATGAACGTGTGTCGTTAGAGCCAAGCGAAGTTAAGAGTCTGGATGACTTGCTACGTGACCCCTGTACATGTATTCCGCCAAATTGGATCACCGCTTCTCGAATTCAGCGGACGGTAACTTAGGTTTGGAGCCCCGTGTTTGGGGAAGTCAAGGTAATGAGGAGTCCCCTTTTTATTATTTTTTTTTATTTTTAGTTTTACTATCGCCAGCTGGACCTAATCAAAAGTAGGGAGGAAAACATCTGAACTGGAGGTCTGTCTCGAAATGAGTTATGAATCATGGGTGACATAAAACAAACAGCTGAGTGTGTAAAGGGGACGAACGGATTGGGGGGGGGGGCGTAGGGGTATGGGGTAGGGGTAATAGGGAAGGAGATGTACGGAACAAAGTCGGTCTCTGTCCGTCGGCGGGGTCACCACGGACATGTTTGTCGATGTTACCCGTTTCACCCATCATCAACTCTTGTCATCTGTCATATATATATATATATATAGGCCTGAATATGAATATAATACAACGGCCACTTTTTTCGTCTCCCTTGGGGTGGCCGCTATAGACAGGTTTGACAGATAGAGCGAGAGATAGCTCCCTTCCCAAATGTACGCGGTGCCTTAGTGTGGAAAGCTCCATTGATTAAAAGGGAGAACAAGATCGAAAGCAACGTCGGCCTCAAGTCTTATCTCTTTCACTATATATAATACACACATATGATATATGCGTGTGTATGTGCAGGTCGTTTTTTGTTTGTCTATTTTATCTTATTGTGTATCCCTGAACCGACATGTCCCATATGAAAATGTATACAATTATTCAGACTAAAAAGGAATTAAGTCGCAAACACAAGAAAAGAAAAAGACAAACATCAGACATCTATAGCATTTCAAAAGACTGAAAGGTCCAGCATGGGCTCGTAGCCATCAAGCATTGTATATCAAGTAGGCCTACAGAAAATGATACTGATGGAATTAAACACAAACAAACGACACACACACATATGCATACATATTTAGACAAATCTGGATTACTGAACTATATCCTCCGACCCCTAATCCTCTAATTTCTATCTCACAATAGTTTGACCAACCTACGTGAATTTACTGGTAGATGACTGACATGCAAGTACAAAAGTACAGCATAACGTTCAATAAGGTAATGATAAAATCATACTATCAAATGAGTATGAAAAATATATGAAAACCTCCATTCCCTCACGCGCGTACACCATTGCTTATTCACAAGACTACGCGCACACGTTTGCTTTAGTATTCACAACCACTTGTGACAGTGTACGAAGCAAATGACTCGAAATGTCACGTACACTTTGTGACAAGGCCGGCGATGAAGCGCCACACACGGGGAGAAGAAGGGAGGGGGAAAAAAAGAGCAAACTTGCCTACCTGATTGTAAATGAACGACGCAAGGCCATTAACACGCATTCCCGCTAGCATTCTTCCTTCACTCTCCGTTACATTTTCTGCTCGTCTCTGTATACTAAGGTGAAACACTCCTCTCTTTTTACATTTTGGTGGGGGAAAAAAATCCCGAGAGTACCTCACGATGGCGAGCCCATGTTGACATTTTCTATTTTCCCCCGTATTTTCTTGCATTTGCAAACATTCGCTCTCACGCCAACGTCCCGCTCTTTTTGTCATCCAAACGCGAATGAGATTATGCGCTGCGGTGGAATCTGCGATCCCCGCTACTCACGGCGTTTGTTACAGACTTGCACTGATATGGTGCTTGTCTCCGATACAAAGACTTCCTTTGTGGGGGGAGACGGACCTTTACCACGCTAACATGCGTGGGAAGTATGTTTTGTGTGAATGTTAACACGGTGTAAGAGATATTGTAGAGCTTCTGAATGGGAACTTATATCGTGTCTTTTATGGGAGACAGATGGCGAGGTAGGATGGATAACACGGGGACTGGAACCAAATGGGGAAACTGAATTCAGAAGATGACTTTGAAAATACGATCTGGTAGAGGATGAAAAGGGAGATGACCTCATGGAGGAAAAGAAGACTATGAGATTCTGATTGATGGCGATGGTGGAGAAAAGACAAAGAATATGATAAAGAATGAAGAGGTATTGCCATGATGGTAAAGATGATGATGAGGATGATGAGGATGATGATGATGATGATGATGATGATGATGATGATGATGATGATGATGATGATGATTGTGATGATGGTGATGATGAAGAAGATGAGGAAAAAGAGAAGATAATACTAAAGAATGATACACGAGGAAGAGGAGTGGAGTGAGAAGAAGATGGAGAAGGGAGAAGAGAAAAAAGAAGGTCATGGAGGTTAAAACTTAGCATCGGTTGGAGCTCAGGTAGGCCACCATTCCTTCCCTCCCCCCCCCCCCCCCCCCCCTAAAAGAAAATGGAACCAAGGCGAAATTATGAGGAAGAAATGCTATTCACTCTTCACAAAGGGAATCAGAAAGCAGAAGGATTGGAATTTGGTAATGATGGAGGGCATCTTTAGGCTCTTGATACCCCGATGAAATAAGGTTGAAAGGGATGGTATATTGATTGAGGTGAGGATTCAGCTTTTAACGTTTTGAGAGACATTTAGAAACCACCTATATGAAATGTTAAAGACCATACAATTCTAAGGGGAATTGACAGTTTATTTGTGATGAAAAATCGGTTTTGAAATGACTAAGATATCCAAAAACAAGGTGAAAAAAGAGATCCGATTAAAAGTCGTGGCCTGTCACATTTTATTATGATCGCTTTTTTGGAGATATCTCAACTATTTCAAGACCAATTTTTATCAAATAAACTGTGAATTCCTTTAAGAATTATATGTTCTTTCATATTTCATATGAGTTTTCTCATTATCTCACAAACACACACACACACACAAAAGTTGGAAACCTGTAGCTACATTTAAACCAACACTGAATACATCCATTTAAGGATCAGCATAAGAGACAGAATGGGAAAAACATTTTTTTTTTGGGGGGGGGGGGCGGGGCTGAGACCACTTTGTCTGAATTCCCGCTGCCAGTTTAATGTAGTTCAGTCAGATGAATATCCACAAGCACTGCACTCACGTGTTCTTTTTTACATCCGAGTCGAGAGGTTAGCATCTTGTGCATTAGAGATTTCGAACCAATAGTCATTATCCCAAAGTATTATCCACTATACCACAGTTCTCCCCAATCTTGACTTTGTAATGTGAACATGGCTGGAAACTTCAAGTATAGCAAGCAATGGCGCGAAGAAGATGTCGCGAATACAAGGACAGCATTAAAATGATAATTCCATAGCAGATAGGTCTGGAAAGAAAGACTAAGATTTTACAAGTACAACAGTAAAAATTAGATCAAAATTAGATCAAAATTAGGGAAATGATGAAGTTGTGAAGTTTTCCTAATTTTGGCCACACGGTTCTGAAACAGTAAATATATATAAGTGATTAAATCTACTCTCTCTCTCCCTTTTATAGTTATATGCACGCTATTTAGTCTGTTAGTAAGTTCCTCCCATTTGTTAGAAAATGTTGTCTCATGACATATAGACACTTGTTTTTTTTTTCTTTGTTATGTCATATCAATCGTCATGTATACAATCATATTGCATCCATGAGGTTCGTAAATTTGCTCGCTTTAAAACTGGTAAACTCTGCTTGTAAATTGATTTTACTATTCTGAAAATGCCTTCAAATAGGTCTGCTTCAAGGATGCTGAACGATCAGTGGCCAATGGGTCAGAAAGAGCGTGGATTTGTTCACTACCCATGCACTCGTTCTACTGGAGGTATATGGGGATCTTAAAGGTATTGTTTATAATTGAGAGCAGTGATAAAAAAAAATATTCAAGCTATCACATTTGATGCATACGTGTACGTCAGTTGTATCACAAAACATCCTACCATATAAAATTTTTGCAATAAAGCCTAAAATATAAGGAGATGTCACAATGTTTCTCACAAAAACCACAACTGTAACAGTTTAGTCTATAGAAACAATTTCATTGTTCACATTTTGTATATCTAACAATACTTAACATTGATTATAATGATTTAAATTCTTACGTTTGTTATTTGTTTCTCTAATTCGCATTTTAGAACCATTTTGAAGCACTAAAGCTGGGGTTTTGTTTCATCTGCAAATGGTAAATAATGCCTTTAACGTTTGTGTTGTTCATATCTCGGTATGGGTAGCTTTATGCGTTTATGCGCATTCATGTAAACAGTTAAGTGGCGATGTATGATCTTGTTTTAATGCCGAGTATGTAGCGGTGAAATAAGCCGCAAAATAGGAATACACCCAGTCGGGCGTTCCGTCAACTCTGTTATAAAAACACAACTATTTCAGTCCATCGATATCCGAGCCAAAATATTCATTCCAAGTATTGATGGATGAATTATCAATTTGGAATGTAATGACAGAGATAGAGAAGAGAGAGAGAGAGAGAGAGAGAGAGAGAGAGAGAGAGAGAGAGAGGGAGAGAAAGGGGGAGCTGTTGTTTAACAATCCCATTCTACAGTATTGATTCAATGACAGATGACTGGTGGGATGGGGGCGTTGTGAAACCTCCCCTAATTATCACCAGTAATCTATTATCCTACTTTCACCATATCGACGCCGTTTCGCACCTGCTTATGAAAGCCACGCGCGACGGGCAAAAACAATAATTGACTCTACATGTATCAGCATCAATAAAACAAACAGGAGCAACTAAAACGAAGAAACAACGAAACAATGATAACTAGCTTATATCGCTATACAAAATGGCGATTATGTATCTTTGTTAGTATACCTTTCACACGATTGGAATGAAACCAAACTATCCATGTCGATAGAGTGGATGGAGCAACATTTGTAGAACGCCTCCCCAAAGTGTGATGAAAATCTGACAATTCGTTGAAAAAGTTATCGATTTTCACAATTTTGAATCAATCGCTCGATGAAAACGCTACTACAGTTCGTGACGTCACGTATGTTTAAAGATCATAAAGAAAATGATATAGGAAGAATTCCACAAATTTAATTTTTTGAAGTGTAAAGTACACACTTTCCTCGACTTGATGCTGACATAATTATCATCATTCTCCCTGCATGTTTTCTGAAAGAGGTAAGTCAAGTGCTATTTCACCTTTTTTTTTTCTAGAAAGGTGAAAATGTGTTAAATTTTCTTTCATATTCTTTATAAAAGTTGTCTAAACATGAAGACACAAAATGTCGTCATGCTGCATTCCCTCATTTGACATATATATATATATATATATATATATATATATACAAATTTGGGTTTCATTCTCTTTTAAATACTGAATGATTTCCGTTAGCGTATTACACCAAAGTGTATCATACAATGAGGGTTTGCCTTTCATGTGAGTTTCGAACATAAAATGATACACCCACCCACACACACACACACAAACACACACACACACACACACACACACACATACACACACACACACACACACACACACAAAGAATGCATCAAAAACCGTAGAGTCAATCAATAAAAACAAAGCAGAGGAAACAGATTGAAAGGGATGGTAGGTACATCTCTTGTAGTGTATAGTATAAAAGTAAAGTTGAAAGCCCACTGTAACACAAGGCTTGTGGTTACTGCAGATTCCAACAGAAGTTTAAATGATAACCTTATCAAGAATTTTGAGACAATACAAGAGAGAAAAGGATACGCATATTTGACCTAAGCTAAAATTCCACTTCAGTCAAACTTCTTTTTCCATTTTTCCATTTCCACATTTTTTCCCTATAAAAGGATCAAAAATAGACTTGCGAGGAAAATGATAAAAAATTTAAGTGATGAGCGTTGGTGGAGGATAATTTTACCCCCTCCCTAGTTTCCCCTGCCCTCGGGTACTCACGGGCGTAGTAACGAGTGACTGTCCGGCCACGGTATACAGGTTGCACCAGACCTCGCTGAGCTTACAGCCATCCGTATAGTTCATCCACTAATGTAAGTCAAATTGGGCAAAGGGTAATTGTACAAGGCACCAGTCATATTCAATCAGGCGATCACTTGCCGATTGGACAGAGGACCTGGCGGGGTAGTAAAGGAGTAAAGAGGGGGGGGGGGGGGGGGCGGTAGAAGTCGCCATGCAGAAATTCGGGGCAGCAAACTGAATAATTTCAAGTTTTGCTGTTATTTGATTTTCCTGTTTTTGCCTGTGTGTTTGCAGGATGCGGGTTGTTTTGTGTTTTGTTTGTTTGCATGTTTGTTTGTGTATTTTTTTATTTTTAATTTGGACATATCAGTTTTCGATTACCGAGAGATAAATAGCAGTTAGGCATTGATGTGGTATAAACGGACAATGTAGTACGTGTACTCCTCTATATATGTGTGTAATTGGGGAAGGATGAGACCGATCTAGCTGTCTAGTTATCTGTATCTTCATCAAATCTGCGCAGAAAGAGATGGGTTAAAGTTTGCCGATTTGAGAGAGCAACGGAGACCTTGCTTCTGTTGCCAATTTAAGAATCAGTCAACGATCTAGCTATTAAATGGTTTAAATTCTGCGACCAAAACAAATACGTTATGCATGAACAAGAAAGCAATTGTTATCACAAGATTTCGTTAGCATATCCCTAATCCGTATAGGTTGGAGTAATGATAACGTACCATCCCGCCAACTTACGCAAAACAAGATTTTTAGCATTCACCTAGCATAATGACCACGTACGTCTGACTTTTTTGCTCGATTTTTTTTTCCGGTTGCGTTGAGGTTGTACATGTTACGTAATCATGGCTTAAAACAAGCGTTAGTTCAAACGAGAGTCGTTCTTGAATTTCAAGAATACTTTCCTTTAGGGATTTCCAAAGCATTGGTCCGATATGGCAGTTTGATAATGTTTTAACGATATAAAGGAAGAAAGAAAGGAAGAAAGAAAGAAAGAATAAATAAATAAATAAATAAATAAAAATATATGTTTCTATTATCAGATTATTGATCGGAAAACACGAGCCATGCCATACCTGTATTCATCTAATGCTTGTCTTTTGATCTGATTCTTTGGGAGGGATACGGAAAATGATAAAATGGCTGGTAAAGACATCCACCCGAGGAAAATCATTGTTACCTTCTTGTAGTGACCAGGAGAACGATGACATTTTTACAATACTTCTCAGGGCATTTTAAGACTCGACACAGCTCGCATTTTGAGATCCACACCCCCAACACAAATCAGATCATAACTGAGTTTTCATAACACCCACAGACTCGTACCAAAGCCCTCTTCGAAATCTCACAATCCATTGTAGCCCACATGCCATGTGTTAGTGTTTGGTATCCATGTTGGTCGCTTTTTCACAAAGCTAAATTTAGCACCGTTTTACCTTAATATTCACACACCTTTTGTTCTGTAAATCCCATGATGAAGATGGGAGTTATTTTCATTGCTCACTAAATTATTTGATTCCATTCCAGGCTAGTCATTTCGATAATGGATGCTCCGCAACAAAAAAGAAGTGAAGTTAATGTGCATTGTGTGCAGGGACCTGGGGAGGGGAAGTATTTGAAATGCGCAGAACAAGCCTTTTACAAATGGGTTTCAATCGCATTCAAGTGAAAGTGATGGCGAACTGCAAGATAGACACAATGGCCCGAATTTACCCGAAGGTGGTACAAATGAAACCATGGTTTAAACCATGGACAAAAACCATGTCGCACGGAATATTTCGTAACGAAATTGGTCATATCGTCGACAAAATGACCGTTTCGTTAACGAAATGATCAATTCGTGGACGAAATGTTCATTTATGTAGTTACAAAATGTGGTCATTTCGTTATAAAATAATCATTTCATCGACGAAATGACTGATTTCGTAACGAAATATTCCATGCGACACTTGGCGCTCCATGGTTTTTGTCCATGGTTTAAACTATGGTTTCATTTGTACCACCTTCGTGAATTCGGGCCATTACGTGACAAGTAAAGAGTGAAAAGACATCATTTGGGGTGGGTGATTGGATTTCACTCGACCAACTGCTCCCATGAGCTCATGTTCTTATTAAAAAAAAAAAAAAAAAAAACCCATAAGAGCGAAAGTGCTTATTAATAATTACGTCAAATTTTACTTAACACGTGATTTTCAGTGGGTAGTCGCTGGCCTAATGAGAGCATTAGAATGGTTGTTGTACGATGTCTTTTTAGGAGAGCCTTGGAGTAGGCCTACAGCTTTTCATATCACCCGAGGGAGGAGTATAGTTTTGAGCGGTGTATTTTTTGGTTTGGCCATGATAGGTTTAGTTTTATTTTTGCATTTCTTTTTTTTTGTGCGCCAAGTACAGTGACAAATCAATACAAAAGAAATTTGCGGAGTATGCAAAATAAAGTAAAACATACGAATTCTAGCAATCTACAAAGTATGCAAAATAAAGTAAAGCATACGAATCAATATTGGAATTGTCAATTTCGTAGCAGCACTGTCTTTGATAATATATATGAAAATAGCAGGATTTATAATGCACATGTGCACTGCACTCGTACGTTAACAAGGGAGAAATCAATGGGACCGTCTTCATGAGCAAAGCTTGACGTGGATGAGGCCCAATCATTATTTTACTTTATTTCTATTTTTTTAATCTATTTCTAACCATAAATAAAACTTCAATGAAACTTTGCGGGAAATCCGAATGATATCTGAGATCATGATTTCATTGTTTTTTTCGGTGAAATGCCACTAGTCATATATTTTTGCCTTTAAGCCAACAGATCGTTGTTGTTTTTGTTTTTGTTTTTTTTTTACTGACATGATTGCGCGCGCGCTCACATACACACACACAAACACACACACACACACACACTTTCTTTTTTTACTAGGGCCTTGTCGTAGACTTTTGTTCCAATCAGTCAAGCTGCCTATGGCTAACTATCTCCCTTTAAAAGGGAGTGGCGAGAGTCCTATATGCGGACACCATCCGTTTTTCTCCCGAGACGTTTCCGCCTCTCATATATATAGCTGTCAAAGCGAGCGATGATCGACAGTACGTACCGAAGATGAATAGATCGACGTTTACATTTTCATCTCCAGGTTTTGATCTATCACCAAATGTACACGATGGGTATCTATCTTTCTATCCATCCATCACTTTTTTTTCTCTCTCTCTCCTTCTATATAATTGTATGTATTATACATTTACATATAGCCTATAATTATATAGATTAAAAGAAGATAGATGGCAATTCCTATACATATATATAAATTATGTATGGTATTATATAATCATTACACATATGATATATTATGTAATAACATAAATTGTATGATATATAGATGTTAAGATATATATGTAAGATATATTATATATATTATGTATAACATATACGTACATATATACTATATAGATATATGTCATGATTATTATGATATCATAGCGATAGCGAAAGAGAGAGAGATAGAGCAAGAAAGAAAAAAAAAGAAAGAAAGATAGGCAGGAAAAGTGAGTACAGACTTTATTGAAACCTTAACCTACATTCGACTTTGGAGAATTTGACATGCACCATAAACATCTCCTCAAGTGACGTATTTTTCGAAACTGAATAGCATGCAGTATATCAAGAATGAAGTGAAGTCTTCGGATGTGTTTCACAAGCCACAGGCCATTGCAGGCAGTAAGTCATGATCTGACTTGGTCTGCGCACACTCGCTCCTGTTCATTGTGTATTCACTTGTTTCCGGTCCCATTGATTGAGTAGGCTTGATTACACGAGGTGAACGGAAGGAGGAGGGTCGGGACTAATGATTTCAAATATCGGTAATTGTGACGTGGATATGAAAGACGCCCTCTTCTGCAAAACTTCAACATTTATCATTAACTAATTCGGAGTTGCGTTCTATACGCTTGAGCAGAGAGAGAGAGAGAGAGAGAGGGGGAGAGAGAGAGAGAGAGGACAAATGAGAAACATGACACATAGAGACGCAGAGTTGTAATAAGCTACGTCACAGACAGACCTCGGGCGGTTTCTTAACGTTGCCATAAAAGAATATTTGCTATAAACATTCAAAAAAGTTTGAGTGCGTATATGTGTCATATACATCTGTTTTGCGACTGTTTTCTTTAGAGGGTTTGCGAAATATAAGTAGCTCCCGATAACTATCAAATTATTACTGGAGACTTACATAAAGACTGAAACAAAAACAATTTCAGAACACAATTAACAATGGTGTTTGGAGTTTGCTTAAAATTTTGAACTGAGATTACAACATACTATGACATGGTACAAAATCTCACTGTACTAGTAACTCGAGATTTGATTTGATTCGATTTGATTAATTGATTCCTTGTATGGCATATCACTTTCCAATTCCTTGTTTGATTTCCAGCAATATCATCAAACAAAATGCTAGTAGTTCCGTATATGGTACTACACATAATGGCTTTCTCTTCTCTTACAATTTCAACAATTTTCATAACATATACGTATGTACGTGACATAATTACATGCGTTATAAATTACCATACAGGGCGGTCGCTAATAGCAAGCTAAAAGCTTGACTCTTTGGTTACCGATGAAACATGACATTTCTACAATAAAACAAGGGGGTCCAACATGATCGATTGCGTTCAGTGTCAGTGTTATAGTATACTTGAATATAGATTGACACAATTATGTATAAGCTGTGTGAAAAGGTAAGATATAGAAGAATGGAGTGGGAGAGCTAGATTGATGGAAAGATAGATCATATTGAGATATGGATAGATAGATAGATAGATAGATAGATAGATAGATAAATTGATAGATCAGATAGATAGATAGATAGATAGATAGATAGATATAGATAGATAGATAGATAGATAGATAGATAGATAGATAGATAGATAGATAGATAATCAATTAGATAGACGATAGATTGATCAGATAGAATAATAGATTCGATAGATAAAGATAGAGAGAGGTATGCAGATACAAACATGCATATATATATATATATATATATGCCCATATAAATTCGATAAAGAGAGAAAAGTAGATAGATATATTAGATAGGTAGATAGATATACTAGATATATAAAAATAGAGAGAGGTAGATAGATATATATAGATGCATATATGAATATGTGAATAGAAGGATGGATATATATATATATATATATAGATAGATAGGTAGAAAGATAGATAGATAGATAGATAGATAGATAGATAGATAGATAGATAGATAAATTGATAGATCAGATAGATAGATAGATAGATAGATAGATAGAAAGATAGATGGATAGATAGATAGATAAATAGATAGATAGATAGGTAGATAGATAGATAGATAGATAGATGGATAGATAGATAGATAAATAGATAGATAGGTCAGATAGATAAGATAGATAGATTAGATAAAGAGAGAGAGAGAGAGATAGAGGGAGAGAGAGGGCATATAAAAACAGAATCCACATCTCAGGGCGCCACTTATCGATTGGATGCCTTTACTCGAGTTACAGGCACGCCGCGCGAATTATACAAGCCAGCTCTGTCGAGTAACACCTTCGCAGCGATAAACATTGCTCTGTACACAGCGAGTGGCGTCATATTCGCTTTGACATACATGTATACACCTGCTCTGTACATAATCAGTCACTTTTGACAAATGTAGGGAGGAGATGGGGGAGAGAAGCCAGGAGGATTGGGGAGAGAGGGAGAAGAGATAAAGAGAGTGGGGTGGAGGTATATAGGGAGAGCGGGAGAGAGAAAGGGGACGGGATGGTAGAATATAGACCATTTTTTTATATGACAGAGATATACAAAGTCATGACGAGTTGATATATTCGGAGACATAAATATTGGTAGCCTTATATTACCATGAACTAAATGATTAACCAGATCAATTACATGACATGTGCTCATTTATCTACCTATACTTGCATAAACATGTGCAATTTACTATATTTATCTACCTACCTATCTATCTATCTATCTATCTATCTATCTATCTATCTATCTATCTATCTATCTACCTATGTATCGATTTCTCTCTCTCTTTATCTATTTGAACAGATATATATTTCTCCTTCTGAACATTTTTTTTTCTTCAAATCAAACACAAGGGAAGAAGGAGTAACATGAACAGACTTTTGACAGGGGTAATACATTCAGTGGTATTGAAGAGCTCAGTGACAATTCTAGAAATGCACACATGAAGTACAGTATATATCAAAGAAATGGGAATTCATTTTTTACCCTCATACCCCTTGCCTTTTTGCAGTCTGTTATGCGACCCCAATGCCGCGACCCGTGCTAACTAGGTGTAGGCGCATTGGGCCGACCGAAAGCTGGTATTGATCTGGGGTAAATTAATTAAGGCTATACTTAAAACAGGGAGAACTATATGAATGCACACGTCCACACTGAGCCAGTATTGATCAGTTTGACATGTTGGCAACCTCGGAAGGCTGGGCTCATTAACGAACGTGGTTTATTGAACTGAAAGGCAAAAAATGTTATGCGTGTATGTGTGTGTCTGTGCGTATATGTACGTGTGTGTGTATGTGTGTGTTTAATAAATAAACGTTTGAGCCATCCTTTGCGCAATCGTGCAATGTCCGTTAATGTATTGGGCATAAATTCCCCAACGAATTGCTTAAAGACCACATTACCCTTTATGAAATCAATACTTTAAGTTGGTGAACATCGCGAAATTGCCAAAATTAGGTGTATATGCTGATACCATGTGATTTCCCCCGCAAACGCATATCTAGTTTTATTTCAATAAAGTTGCTATGGACATGTTTGAAGTCCGTGGTCTTTCAACAACAGTCAGTTGCACAAACGATTTTGTTCACCCATGTTCACAGTGCATATTGCTATTTAACATTGATTGCTTCAGTACTCATAACAATGTATCGTTACTATAAGGTTTCAGTTATTGTTGTTTACTCTGTTCAATTCATATTGTCTTGTTTACATTATTTCTTGTCACTGTAAAGAAAGTGAGATGTATGTTCTTGTCAAAGAAAAAATTGAAATAAATTTGTACTTGAACTTGAACTTATGATATAGTCACAGTAGGAAATGCGTAAATAAGCATGTATACATGTGATGAAGGTTATACACGAACATTATGGGGGAAAGGGGGGTGGGATGCGAATGTCTCTGTGGACACGCTGGTACTGCAGTGGAACACCTTTGACAACACTTCAGCTGTGCAAGGGATGTGCTATTCTAGAAGGTTCCATGGTCGGTCCACCAATGTTATCACTAGTTTTCCTCTTTTCCTGTTGATTCATTTCCATTTACTTTTGAGTGTTATCATATCACATTCAGAATAAACGCAAAGAGACGATTTTCATAGCACAACAAGAAAGTGATATGTCGATAAAAAGAAAGGGAATGTAAGATTATTATTGTCTCGACAGTCGACCATACTAGAGACATGTTCTAAAATGCAAATGCTGCACAGTATGAATGCAACATGCAATAATCTTTTGACAATAAGACTATTTTGTCGTGGCGCGTGTTTATATGCTGATCGTTGAGATTTTATTGGTGCTTCTTTTCTAGATAACTGTGCACACACACAGGCATATAAGCTGTCACATTGTTCAGAAGTCACTTTTTGTTGTATACATTTTTACTTGTAGATAGATAGATAAAATAAAATGTATTACAGGAGGCCTACTTAAGTATGTATCACACATTAGATATATACTGTATATACATCATATGCCTGAATATACTATACAATGTGCTTGTATAAATTCGAGTGGATGGAACCGTAAGTTTGAAAATGAGCTGTTTTGAACATGGAAAATAAATTGGATTTAGACCATCACATCCACGGCTAGGTATGAGCCAGCCTTGACATTTTGTTTGCAGAATTAAGACACAGGTTTTGAATATTTCTTGGAGCTGAGAGAGAGATGGTGGGGAGGGGTGGAGAGAAGAAATCTAACAGCAGAGACAGGGATGGAGAGACAGACAGAGAGAGAGAGAGGGGGGTGGGGCAGAGGGAGAGCGTCCATTTCGCAAATAATTTGCACTTTGCCACTTCTTCGTCATCCCCAAAGTAGGTCAGTTAAAACGGCGAGTCTGAATACGCAAATGTAATTACGGCGCCCCGTCACCCACCGTACAACTGGAGAGAGCCGTCGAGCGTGTTTTGCATGGTCTAATTTCCGATTCTTGCCGGACGGTTGTGCACGCTTCCGAGTCATACAGGAATTACGCTAAGCGCAAACTTCCCCCACTCCACAACTCCCCAAGTGTGAGGCTAAGGCCGAATTCTGGTAATTCTCATGTCAAGTCAAATCTACGATTGCTTTCACACCCATCTCATACCCAAAACTGATCAAATAAAGGGGAAAAAAAGATTAGAAGAAATCAACTACCATGACCCTAAAGATTCCTCTTATGTGACTGCTAAACGAGCCGTCCTGTCAAAATAAGACGAAAATGTAAAGAAAATGAATACAGAAATGGACATTATGTTTGCAGAATAACACCTCACAATGAATGCAGAGCGTTTTTCGAAGCCCCAAATTGTTGATGTCACACTGCTGTTAGTCACTGTACGTCCCTCTCGAACTCGGAACTGAGGTTGACTTTACTCTGTAATATTTTTATTGTCAACGGGTTTTGACCATTATTATAGTTTCCAAAGGTATAGTAGCTACCTCTCTCTCTCGAATCTTTCTGTTTCCGCCATAAGTATTTCAGATAAGTTTGTGTCTTACAATAGTTCGTGAAAATGTCTCCTGAAAATGAGTTTATCAATTCTTTCAATTCTTGTTTAGTTTACTCCGTCTCGCTCAATGCCTCCTCCGTTCTCGGGAAGATAAATGATCAATATTAAGCCATCTGACAAAGCTAAGACCATGAACTTGGCGCTTTAACCACGATTGTATGATACGCAGTGTTCACCGTATGAACCATGACCTGGAAATACACGTATGCAATGCTTCTCTAAACGTCTGTCAATCCATTTCTGTTACAGAAGCACACGATGTTGGGAGCAAATGTACATTACATTATACCTTTAATCCTCTGAGCCTCACTTCTTCAAAATGTCATCGGTATTGCAAGTAAACATGCGGATGATGGTAGCGACGGAGTCAACATCGCATACAGTGCACGCCCGTTATAACGAACACGGTTATAACGAAATGCCGGTTACAACGAAGTAAACATTCAGGCCGCAGAGTCATCCGTTCTTTGTTCTCTATTGTTTTTTGTTCGGTTATAGCGAAATTGAGATATAACGGAAAAAAAAACTGCCGGTTCCGAGGACTTCATTATAACGAGAGTCCACTGTATCTAATACAAGTATCCGTGTGCAGTCCATCTGTGGCGGTTATACCAAGTCTGGCTCGCTCCTGCGAAAAATCAAAGAAAATCGCACGCGTGGGGTGGCGGTATCCCTCGAACCGAGTATGATCTCTCTCAAGACTTCATACTTCCACTGCCTCTATTTACTGGATACTGCAATCCCGCCCTACCAGATGTGCACTATCTCCACAGCCTAGTTTAGTTTTCTTTGCCCATTTCATTCTATAGCTATGTCAAGATCACTGTACCATGGTATTGCTGGAACGCTGTGGTATAGTGTAGGGATGAGATTGTGAGTTCGAGACCTAGGAGTGCGCTCATCTGCGGATAAGATGTTTTAGCTATGATTGTTGTTGGTTCTTTTTTTTTTCTTTAAGGGATGGTACATTTTTGGTTGAGATGGGACTTCAGATTCCTAACGTTTTTTGATGATGATTTTTAGAGACAGTGAGAAACCTCTTATGAAATATGTAAAAGCATATCATTCTAAGAGGAATTCAAAGTTCATTCCGTGAAAATTGCTTTTGAAATGACTGAGATGTCCGAAACAAAGCGATCCTATAATAAAAAAAAGTGGGACCCATTAAACCTTTCACTATAGGATTGCTGTCTACTTTGTTTTGGATATCTCAGCCATTTCACAACCGATTTTCATCAAATAAACTTTGAATTCCTTTTAGAATTGTATGTTCTTAAATGTTTCATTAGTGGTTCCTAAGTATTTCGCAAAAAAAAGTTAAAAGCTGAGATAAGGTGTTGATGATCGTAAAGGCCTCTTCGGAAGCATATCCAAGGCTGAAGAGGATCATACACTAGGAAGAAAGCACTAAAACTTTTAATCGTCAATAAGATAATGATCACTAACACCATCATCATCATCATCATCATCATCATCATCATCATCGGCATCATCACTACCATTTATATCATCCTGTATAAGGTTTCATTGTCCTCTATAATATGTTTTATGTGACATATGAGTTAGGAAATAAGTGCGAGATATCTGTCCTTGTCTTGTATGAAAAAGATACTAAAACTGTCTGACTGTGTTATGGACTGGACCGGTCTTGCACGGTACATCGTTTGTATTACACTTTTGTGTTCAAACCATAATGTTGGCAAGTAATGCTTTAACGTGCATCCACACGGTTGATTTCCATTACACACACTCACACGCACACACACAATTCATGTAATTTCGTTCGCTATTCATATAAAACCATAATTATGTGCTGATGTAAATAGCCACGGAGGTAGGAAGCCTTCAGTCTTCCCGTTGCATGGCAACGCCTTTCCTACCACTCGCATCATCTGCATCCATCTTATCTCGCATCCATCCATTTGTTTTTTCAATGACACACCATCTTCTCTCAAAGAAAATTTACAATTATTCTCCATCAGTACGTCCCGATCGTCTTCACGACGCCATGTTTACAGAAAACAAATATTGCATATAGATTAAAGTAAACTAAATTAAAAAAAAAAATCTGTAACTGAACACGTGTAGAAAGCAGTTATGATCTCGTATTTTTGCCAGTCTAGCGAATCATATATAATTCTATCTTCGTATGGGTGAATTCACGTATAGTTTCATGTAAGTTTTTCATCAATAATAAAGTATCAATATAGTACCAAGCCGATTAACAGCGGCAGTATCCATTGTGTGAATGGACGAATACCCAGATGATGAGGTTACAACTCAAAAGCATGGCAAGAAGAAAAAAATCCTATATAGGTGCAATGTTTTGGATTAGCTTACATGCTTGAAACTGCCACAAAACAATCGTATACTGTGTAGCCAGTTTGTTGAGATAAATAAAAGGGTGCCTTAGATATTATTATTTTTGAGGAGGGTGATAAAAGAGTTGCTTACTGAATACATCAATTCATTTAAAAATGTTTAAGAAGCTCGTCTTATAAAAGTAACTTGATTAAAAAATAAGTAACATAGGTTGATGAAGCACATTAGACAAGAAAAGTTATTGTACCGTATGTATTTCCTCTCTGCATCATGGAAGACCCTAAAGAGACATGGGACCCCTCTGCTTTTCTTTTGCTTTCAAAGAAGGGAATATATTAAAAGCCTCAAATAAGGAGAATAATAATTTGTTCAAATGTTTCAAATGTAGTAAACAATCAAACAACTTCTTCGCCAAAGCTAGCAAGTACTACCAACTCACAGAGCCGGTAATGGTGGAAGAACACGAACTGATTCCAATCGAAAGTCACAAGACTTTCACAGATATGCGCTTTTGCAATGCAAATCTTCTAACAACGATGCCACCACCTGGCGGTGAAATAAGACAAAAATTGACCAGCGATACCACAAGGCATACATAGGTGTGTCCCTTTAAGGCCTCGTTTTTCCGCCGGAGCTTCCGCTCGCGCTCGTTAAGGGCTTCTCAGCACGGTATCGATTCTGTCTCCAGTATTTTCTTGCCTAATAAAATCTACCCCTTCCTTCCGCAACTCACCTCTTGAAGTGTGCGGCGCGCGAGGCGGACGCGGTGGGTTACGAGCGCGAAGAATCGATATTCATTACGCCTGATGGAATAGTTTGCGCGCTGTCAAGTTCGGAACTTCTGCGCCGGGGAAGGGACGAAGGGGGGCTGCGGTCAATGGCCGGTAAAACCGGGTCGCGGGGCAAGCCGATCCGAAAGACGGGGGGAAATCAGGAAATGCAGAAGATGGTGGAAGGGGGAGGAGGAGGGGAAGGGAAAGGGGGATCCATGACGTTCAACGAACAGGTGCAGGGAGATAGTGGCCAAACTACTCTAGAGGGAAGATCCGACACAGTTTCTTTTGCGAGGTTTTGAAGGGGTAACTCTTCACGGTTTGTCTTTGATGCTCAGTTTACAGTACTTACCTAAAAAAAAAAAAAAAAAAAAAAAAAAAAAGGGGGGGGGGGGGACAAAACACATCAATCCGTCTGGGTTTTCCTTGTAAGTCCCTCTTCTTTTAGTTTTAAAGGGGAAATCTGGGACAAACGAAAGTTAGTCTATATAATTAAAGAGTAAACTCTTAAAAGCACTAGAGTAACGGTTTGATCAAAATCGGATGAAAATCAAGAAAGTTATGACATTGTGAAGTTTCATGAATTTTCACGAAACAGATCTAGTTAATTGAGAATGAATGATATTATGGATTATGTAATATTTTCCCATTTGTGAATAAATATTATGTATAATGCAGTATTTTCAATGAGATCGATGAAATCTATCCAAGTTGAAAGGTCATCTATTGGGTCATTGACCTTTAAACATAGAGTAAATGTTCCATGAAATCTTAATCATTTTACTGGACAAAAAATTGAACATTAAAAAGTAAAAAGAAATGATGTAAGGAAGAATACATTGTATCATACAAAAGTGAAAAAATGAGTCCGGTTGCCAGGCTGTGTGTAAGCGTATAATGATATAGTTCGCCGCCACTCCGTTGGTAATAATGGTCAACGAATGGCGTCTCGTTCCTTCCTTAACTTATCTCCGTTCAGAACAGACAGATTCATTTTGAGTGAGATGCACACCGATTACAGTGTGTGCTACATCTCTTTTAGTTCAAGAAACGAGTCATTCCAGTCTACCGCTATGGTGGCAAGATTGATCTTACATTTCGGAATTTCCAAGAAATTGACCTCGATTTATTTTTTCATATACGTAAGGAAGACAGTTGTTCATTATTCGAGTTCTAATAAGTCACATGGTGACAGATAAATGGTTTGATCGTTTAATATGTGTTAGCACACTCGATTTATGATGGGGTGAATATGACTTATCATAATTAGGACTCGTTGAAATGTCTGTAAATGGAAAGTATTTTCAACTGGAAAGCATTTTTCAACATGTTGTTGTTGGATTTTGGTTCCTGGAAGATTACTGCATGGATTTTTTTCTTGTTTTTGATCAAATGAATTCGAACTTACACCAATACCTCCTCAATGGATCAACCAATGTTAAACAAAATCTGTAAATAAATATAAAATGTATACATCGAAGAAAGCGCACTTATTGATATGAAATATATACATGTCAATATAATTATATATAATTGTGTGTGTATGTGTATGTGTGTGTGTGCGTGTGTGTGTGTGTGTGTGTGTGTGTGTGTGTGTGCGTTATACCAACAGACAGATATGTGGATAGATTTTAGCAATCGCCTAACCCTTTTGAAAACTACAAGTGCAATTTTAGATGGCGACAGGCGTATGAACGCTTATGCGTGCAAAATATATGACACGGAATTTAAAAGTATAACGACCCTAACTATGCATAGTGGTGCGACTGTGGGACTCTGTGTAAATATTCGGCGTGTGGGTTTATCATTATGATATTCCCACAAAATGCTGTACCCGCGAAATTGGCTGCCCCGTAAAGTGGTCTGAATCCCCGTAAGAACTAGAGTAAATAATGTGCGGATTGAAAGTCAAATAGACCAATTATGATCTACATCTTTTTTCCCCCTTTCTTCTCCCATTTACGGTAAAGTAAAGCTCGAGAGATTCACTACATCTAATCAGAATGGGGCTACCAGTAGCTGTTATGAAATCAAACAAAAGCAGACCTCTATCACTGTTCGTACCCTCACCCCCCCCCCCCCCCCCCACACTCCACCATCCTCATCCCTTGATCCCAATGAGCTCCCATTCGTAATGGATTTCATAATATAAACGAGTCCAAAAACCTCTTTACATCACCATCATGATTACGGTGGATCTCAATCGATGTGTGTACGCCCTGCTTTCCTACAGGGCTAATCTCTCCCCCCCCCCCTCCCTCTCTCTCTCTCTCTCTCTCTCTCTCTCTCTCTCTCTCTCTCTGTCTTTCTAGCCCCTTCTCCATCATTGCTCTGCGAAAGCAACTTTGAAGAGATTGATGCGTATCTGTTACCAAGGAGATGGGAGATAGACAAGGGTCGCACTTTACCATATCAATCAACATTGCATCTTCACAGCATGGATTTAATATGGATATGATTATAATACATGCCTATAAAAATATATGCTGTATAAAACCAGAAATGTTCGGGTGCGTTTGAATTTCGCGAATTTTCTCGAGAGACAAGATTCACGAAATTAAAATGCACGCGAAAGTCCTTTTACATTATATGCATTGAATACCAGTGGCAATTCACGAAAATTTCATGCCGCAAAAATAGATTTCTTTACAGTATGTGTACATATTTATAAATATGTATAGATATCCATGTATGTGCAACAATGTGTATACGTGTATGTGTATGTGTGAGTGTGTGCGATGTAATATGATTCCATTTCGTTTTGCTGTGCAATTTTTTTTTTTATTTCAATCGCTATCAATTGAATAAATGAGATGATGGATGCTTTTATACAATTATTTTATTTATCTTTACTTCTATCATGTCAATACTGTGTGAAAAAAAAAAAACCCCATAGTGCATGGGAAGGAAATACATCTGATAATAGTGTGCAAATTATGAGAATATATCAAGTATTTACTTTGTACAGAAATAACCTGTTTAGATTATTGTCTTTATATTATCTGAATGGAAATGAATAAACATCAATGAAAAAACATCGGCTCAAAAATGTGTGTATCCGTGTGTATTTGTATGTGGTTGATAAACAGATATTGTTATTACCTAAACACGGGTGCTATTTGGGGCTGCCTTGGACATGTCAAAGAATGTTCGTACCGGACACTATAGGCTACATGTTTATACAAGAACTCTGCGCTCGAACAGGTTTGTACACGGGTAATCGCATCAGTGTAGATCGTTAGGTCCACCAATCGATACCCTACATAGACTAAATTCGTCGTTCCCAAGGCGACAAACATTCATAGGCGCTTGATGTTGTTTACTGGGCAGCCGTAAAAACAGAAAGTCGTAAAAGGTCACATTTTCCCCGCATTCCAAAAGTGGAAAAGTCATGATTTGATAAAAGAGCGTGCAGAAAAGTATGAAAATTGAAGAAAAGCAGGCCGGGAAAAGTATAATAAATGTCAGCATGATTTATTTGTGACTGAAATCGTCAGAAAACAGCGTAGGTGTGAGATGATTGCTGAGACGAAAGCGACAATTTCTTGACATTTTAACCTGGTTGCCTTCTTTTTTATGAACATGATTTGAGACTTTCTGTAGCCTTAAAAGACAGTAAACATGTACGTTCACACATCAACACATGTCTGCATACCGCGCTTATGTTTGCTACTGTGGGGGAAAACAATTTGATAGAGCCATGCTTTCTTTCGTTTCGAGATATTATTTGAAGAGTTTGTTTGCAAAAACCGATAAGTCCATTTTTGAAGATTTTGAAGTACGGTCTCTGTCATAAAGTACAAAATAATACCTTTTAAATGATATATTGGTCACTACATATAAAGGTACATATTTGAAGTAATGGTCAAAAGAAGCAAACATTTTCTTATTATTCTCTTTATTTTTCTTGACCTTTAATCGCAAATATCTCCATTTAGCAAATAAGGACTTATCGGTTTTTGCGAACAAACTCTTCATTTAGAAGACACAAAAGGGAGTGAAAAAAAAACCCATCAAAACAAGCACAAAACAAACTAGAGACTTAAGGACCCCTATTGCTGTTTGTTGCCAATCCCATAATCTCAGCTATGATCTGGATTATAGAAAATGTAATTTAACCTGTTACCTGTAGGAAATGTGGTGGTACTGTAGTACAGAATTCTTTCTTTCAATATACCATCATTACCTTCAAGCAATCGTATCAAAACTTTCATTCAACGTCCTGATACAATTTCCTAGTGCAGCAAAGAAGGAGTAAATTGAGAAAAACAAACAAACAAGCACTAAACAGTAGTGAGCTTCTTATTGGAATAATACTTTAGTGAGAAATATCTAAATTTTATCTTGAACACAACGAGAGCCCGGGGACGAGACTACCTCTCGTCTTCGCCTTCGCGCGATGAGTACTCACACATTCTATTGGTAAATTAGCACACTTCTTTGACTCTTTATGTCATTTTCGTTTATATCTATAGCGGCAAAGACATATATATAAAATATATTGTGATACGATGAGTAAGTGAGGTAGGGCAAGCATGCATGAAAATATACATAAGTGGGGGGGGGGGGAGGGAGATGCCACTGTTCACGAAACCTACATCGGATGAAGACATGCTTGAATACTGTGACCAATACCACAGACACCATAAATACATAACTAAAGTCGACAGTTACTCTGAACTCTAATTCGAACGACATATTACCTGTCAAAGGGCGAAGAGCGATGTCTTACGTTTCAATCTTTTCTCTTTTTCTTTTTAGATTTGCCTGAACCTGAACTACATGGCACTTGAACACTTTGCCCCCTAAATCCCCCTAAATCACACCGGTCTGTCACATTTCAAGCGATATGTATATTATATCTGACGCGTCCTGTCGCAATATAACGAATAATTTATGAAAGATGATATACTCGACCTTAAACTGCAAATTCCACTACGGTTGCGTGACGTCCGCAGACATTATAGAATTAACATAAATTTTCCAAATCTTGTGAAACAAACATCATAAGGGCAATTGTGTGTTCATAAGAAATACTGTCAAACTTCCATTCGTCATCCTTTCGAATGCAAACAAACAAATAACATGAGGTAAGAACGATGAATGGCACTGGTTTAGTTCTACACTGACCTACTGCATGATTTGCATGATGTCTTTATTGGTCATATTTTCCTAGGTGTTATCACATTTTTACAATGGGAGAGAGAGCTTAAAACTTACACATCGTAAGGGGCGGGGGTAGGGAGTTAGAAACACAATTTTACCTCCTTCCTGTTTCTCATGGGAACTATTATCATTTTCAGCTCTGGCAATAAATATATGTAGACTTGCATATTGAAAAGAATATACCGAAAATTATGCCGAGAGCTTTGTCGATTTTTGATGCGCTTTTTTTGCAATTCTTAGACAGATTTTGTGAGTCATTCGAAAGAGAATGATATTGTGTAAAATTGTGAGTGTTATACTTACAAAAGAAACCAAACATACCACAGTTCCACTTTTTGTCAAATTGACTGACAGTCACTATTTTTAACATGTCTATGTCAGATGACGTGCCTAAAACGGTCCAAATGGATGTTCTTTTCGCACGAGCCACTCTCACTGATTTCTTGCCCAAGTATTAACTTCAATAATTGCTCGCGGAAACCGGATATGTCGTGTGAAAACTATTGGGGAATTCATATAATGGCTCCCAGACAAATATTGCAACCAGAAACTTCTCACATATCATAAGATATCCAGCGATTTTAAACATGGCACTCGCGTTCATACACACACACACACACACACACACACACACACACACACACACACTTTTTTGTTTTTCAACGATGTTTATTCTGTTCCATTCAAAGTAATAGAAAAAAAATAACAATTTTCATTTGCTACAATTGAAATGACGAAAATATACATTTGTGATCATAATAGCAAATTTGCTATTGCTGTACATAATGACATAACAAAAATTACATTTTCATGAACAATTATCAATTTACATACAGTCACTTCCCCTATGCTCTCAAAAAAAATGCTTAAATTTAACAGTGATAATTCAATTCTTCTAGCATTAATCTTAATAATCATCCAAATGAATTATGCAGCAAAATTATACAGTAATAAATAATGGAACCATATTATTTATCAACCAATACCCGCCCACCTACTAACTCATATCCCTTACTGAGTCCCTATGACCACCCCCACCAGTTCCCTCCCTTCCTGTTTCCTCCCCCACCCCTATCTGTACACATGCAACACACAAACACACACAAACACACCCATACACACACACATACACATGCACCTAATTTGGTTAACTGCTCTTGACTACACATCACAATATAGTAAATATAGTTATATAATCAGCCCGCCAACAGGCTGACAGGAACGCATGGGAAAGGAGGGGGAGAAAATACAAAACAACACAAGAGAAAAAAAAAAGAAGAAGAAGAAGAAGAGGAGGAGGAATGAAGGAAAGGGAAAAAAATGAAGAAAAGAAAGAGTGGAATACTATGGAAACATTACTATTTTCTTAAAAGTCACAGACGTTGCACGTAGCTTCAGACTGGTTTATTCAACGAAGTCTCAAAATATTCCCATTTTTGTAAATGTACATGTAGCTTCCCAGCCTTGGTCGCAAGGATTTTTTCCTCATTTATTAATTCAACAATAATCTTTTGCATCTTTTCTCCAGTGGGTAACTTATTTCCCGTTCTAGATTTAAAAATGATGTGTTTTGTTAAGATAATCAAAGTATTTACACATTTTGATCTATTTGAATAACCAGAAATTCCCCCAAATATATCTCTCCAATTCATATTCCTTAACTCATTTATATCAAAATAATTAATTATGAATTCCCATAACGGTTTCACTTTAACACAGTGTAAAAATAAATGCAGATAAGTTTCAGGCTCATGTTGGCAGAAGGAACAAAGGCTGTCTGTTACAAAACCAAACTTCATTAAACGCTCCTTAGTGTAAACTACGCCATGTAACATCATAAATTGAAATTCTCTATATTTTCTTATCAATGTACACTTACTCGGTTTAATAAAAAGATCTTTTATTTCTTTGTTTGTATAATCATAGCTACTGTGGTCATCTTTGATTTGTAAAACATAAGATGACTGTAAATCTTCCACCATAGCCTCATATATTTTTCTCGATTTTAAAACTTGCAAATTTACTCTCTGACCAGAAAAAATCAATTTTAAGTCAAAGTTTGTGGAATCAACTTGCTGAAGTGTACCTGCTCTTATAGAATCCTTCCATTTCTGGGGTATAGCATTAAATATATCATTCAGTTTAAGCAATTCTTCTACCTTAAAACCAAGACCCAAGCTTTGAAAATGTGACTGAGATCTCAAATGACCGTTATCTAATATATCTTGTATTGTAATTATTCCTGCATCAAATAAATCTCTATGAAAAAACATCCTACTTGCTATGCGTACACTCCTATTATTAAATATTATTGGATTTACAACCTCATTTTCCAATTGTCTATATTTATAGATATCGAGCCAAACCTTCAATATTTCCGAATAAAAAGGTGGTACATTATCTGTCATAATAGATGAATCAAAGTCACACATAAACAGGAATCTACCTCCTACAGTACTAAAACAGAAGTCAAAAAATAATTTCCACCCAACTTCTTTTTCTCCATATAGAAGGCGTTTTAGCCACATAATACGTTGTGCCTTAACAAATAACCGAAAGTTCGTCATTCTTAAACCCCCAAACTCATAATCTTGATACATAATATTTCTCTTTATACGGTCTTTGCCATGCCATAAGAAATCAAAGGTAATTTTTTCGACTTCTGAAAATACCCACTGAGGAACAACAATAAGTGATGCTACATAATTCAATTTTGACAAGGCGAATGTTTTCATAAGATGTATTTTTCCCATAAGTGTTAAATCTCTTTCTTTCCACCATCCTAAAAGACTTTTTATCTTACTTAATATTTCTTTAAAATTTAAATTCTCTTTTGCCTTAACATCTAAGGAAAAATAAATTCCTAATATTTTGATTTCTTGAACAAAATTCCCAAACAAATGAATATTTGGCCTATCTTTTTCCTCCCCAAGCCATAAGAAATTAGTCTTCCCTTTATTTATTTTGAGACCACTTATTTTCCCAAATTCATCAAATAAACACACACACACACACACACACACACATAAACGAGCACACACGCTACACATTACACACAAATGACTGTATAATGATTCACTTGATCCATATCTCATCTGCTACGGGCACAGCGGCGAATGTCCGGCTGAGACTGTTTTACGGGCATTATCTCTCTCGTAACCTACTAATGAAGGTCGGTCTCATTACCATAATTGCTACCAAACAGAGAGGTTCCAATCACCCACAAAAAGCCAGATGAAGTTTATGGATTTTGATGGCATGATTCACCAAAGCCACTTATAGAACGAGAGGAAATCTAAGCAAGATATCGCCCACATAGCATATTCACCCGTGCGGACATTGATCTGCCGGTGAGCGCGATTTGAAAAATCTGTCACTAGTACCCGACAAATCACGCGAGATGGCAAGTGCGTTGAATTACAACTTCGCTTATTACTACGAGGGTATATAGGGATTGACCTCATACAGACGAACAGACAGCTTGACAGCCAAGATACAGACATAAACAGATACATCAAAGGAAAGGTAGATGAAGATAAAGGTACATGGATGAATCTTGACGGACAGAAAAACCAGAAAGATTAATAGATAGAGGCATAGTTGTCAGAAACTAAGTTGTCAGGGTTAAACACAAACAATACATCTTCCTTCTTTTTGTTTCCATTCTCCTCTTCTCCTCTTCTTAAAGCAATTCACTTCGAACCCTTAGATTCAAGGCGTTTCATCCAAGGGCAACGATGTTCCCTCCGATCATAATTATGATAATTTCTGTTTGTTTCATAACAATGTCCGAAGATACAGAAATCAATCATTCAAATCAAATCACATCAGGGGGGTATTTCATGAAGCGTTTCGGTCGGATATTTTTCTGACAAACTGTTACAATCTACTGAAATCCTTGCATCTGATTGGCTGAGAGCAAATTTGTCCGACAAAGTTGTCGGACAAAATGCTTCATGAAATGCCCCCCAGATTATACCAATTCAACCAAGAGCAGGTATTTGACGAGAGTATGATTTAATGAGACGGGCATGGGATGGAAATACCTTAAAACAAAGTGGGACTAGGAGAGAGGATAAAACAGATGTAAAAAGAGAGGAAAGTACGAGAGTAAGGGAGAGGGGAGAGAGACGGAAAGAAAGATAACAAGGAGAAAAATGGATGAGAAAACAAGGAGGAGGAGGAGAAGAAGAAGGAGAAGAAGAAGAAGAAGCAGGGGGCAGTCCCTACGGATGGCTATTATTGAAAACCCAGGAAACCTTCGGGATGCGGCACCGGAGAGGGTCGGAAACCAACCGTCACCATCCCGTCTGTACTCTCGCCCCTCGATGAAAGCTGACATGATCTATTAAACTTTCTCTCTTGTCAGTCTCTCGCCCTAGCTCTCCCTCCCCCCCCCCCCATCCCTTTCTCTCGCCGTCTTTCTCCAACCTTACTCTAAATTCCTCCACCCTCTCTTCTTCTCCCGTCTCACATCCACGCGGGAAAGTCACCATCGGTGAGGACATAAGTGTTTGCACAAGATGTCATAAATTACCGTCAAGAAGTCACATTTCTGACATTGCTGTACTACTTCACCAACAATTTGCATGATCTTGACGAAAAATGTTTCAGAAAAAAACAAAACAAAAACGTACACGCATAAAATGAATATAAGATAAATGTTGGTACCCGGTTGGTAACACATACCCCACAGCCATCACCCATTGATTGCTGGATTTCGTATCCATAACTAACCGCACATTAATATTGAGATTGAAACTGTGATTTAGAGATAACTTAACCTACTCTTACAGCTCAATTTATCTCCTTGTATATATAATTGTTTCTTCATCATCTCCGCCATCTTATCCCATACCTACCACTGTTACTTTTTTTTGGTCTCCATTCTCACTGATATGATGCAGTATAGACAGGCATGTAATTGCGATTGCATATTTCATACGGAAACTGACATTAAAAAAAATGCATATATGTACCCTGTAACACAAACACGTAACGCATGAAAGCAGTTGAACTAGTTAGTAAGCTGCTTATAGTTAGCTGGATTAAATTGGTAATGATCTAGAACCCCTATGCAAAATTTATCCCATCATAATGTTCACATTTACTTTCCTCATAATTGGAGGTAAAAAACTTAAAGGGATTGTACAGTTCTGGTGTAGATTTAACTTAGGTTTCCAACACTTTTTTGCGAGACAATGAGAAACCTCTCAGTGTGAAAGAGGATGTCATTCCAAAAGGAATTCAACGTTTATTTTCTGAAAATTGGTTTGGAAATGGGTGCGATATCCAAAACAGAGCAATAGTAATAAAAGGTGGGACTCACCTTTTATTACTTTGTTTTACTTTCTTTTTGGATGTCTCAGCTATTCCAAAATCGATTTCAATAAAATGAACTTTGAATTCCTCTTAGAATGGTATGCTCTGTACTATTTTATAAATGGTTTCTTAACATCTCGTAAAAAAGTTACAGGCCCAAACCTCATCTCCACCAATACTATTGGCTGTCCGTGAACCAATTAGGGTTTCTCTCTATCCCTATAAACCAACAAAACAAGCCAAATACTATACTATCCCTTTAAGAATGATCGCTGTCGTCTTAATGCTTTCCTTTTGTTTTTGTTTTATTTTTCTCGGAAATGCCATTCGACAGCATCAAACTTGGGCGTGGCAGATGTTTGATTCTATTACCCCTAGCTGCTCGAAAATGGTATATATAGGTGCAACCTGTTTTCCTCTCGTCACAGAATGTTATGATCCATCGAGAGTCGGTATAAACGAGAGTCAAGGTGACAAAGTGTTGACCTGTCTTCTTCGCATTTGCAGGCAGGGACGATAACAATTGTTTATCGACAGAAAGAGAGAACGAGATCATTCGTAACATTTTATTGTCTAATAGGTCAAGGGTGAAGAGACAAATCACCCATCCAGAAGGGAACAAAATTATAAACGTGCTGACAGAAGAAGAAAACACTCCGCGTCATAAATCTGAAATGCGTAGCCAACATTTCGACCTCGCGTAAACCAGATGTAATTGGCACATTGTGTCCCTCTTTTGATCTCTTATTTGCCTCTAGAATTAGAAGCACATGTCTTTGCTCCGTGAGAAAAGAAAGAAGAAGATAAAACACGAGAATCTCATACAATTACAAAGATGATAAACTCAATAGTTCATGTTCTTGGAATGGCTTCGTCAGTATAACGAACATTGATTTTTCGTATACTGTACATTGTCATCATTATTAAAAGACAACATGCTCTCATTGTGAAGGCATATAAGGCGTAAATTTTCGATTTGAATTGGATCAGCCTTCATACTGGCAACAACGACAACGAAAAGCGCCAACACACAACCATTCCATAGCCTCCTTTCATCACAGCTTACGTGTCCAAGCGAGAAACGGAAAAAAAAACTAAACTAAACGCAAAAGGTCACAAACCGGAAGTACATGCATTTTTGAAATGAGTGGCAGCTGGCGGGCAGTGTCGTCTTAGTGCTCGTCATTTGTGGAGCAGCCATGGCAGCCGGGTGGGAAGGCTGTTTACTATCTCACGTCGTTTACATCATGTGTCAGCCGTGAGGGAGAGAGTGCAAGCGGGGTTATAAACATAGCCCTGACACTTGTCCAATTATCATCCACACTTATGTCAGTGCGCGCGCGCTGCCTTCGCGGTGAACGCAGTCCGTTCGGGATTCCCATTCGTACGCATCTACGTGACGTCACTACGAGGACTTCATACTTCTTGGTCACAACAAGGAGGTGTACACAAGGAGCTAGCACTTTAAGTCTGGCAATTTTGAATGATTCGCCATAGAGACACGTGGCACAAATGAAAAGAAATGTATAAAAAAACATGGAATGTTCAGTGTTTTTCGTGTTTCATATCTATGTATACTAACTTACATAATTCCAGTCCTGAAATTTGCAAGATGGGTTTTCTCCTCAAACTCCGCTTAATAAAGAGGTCCTTAAAGAAAGACAGCTGATCTTCACACGCGTACCACTCGAAAATTTCACGAGTTTTCCGAATCTATGCCAAAACAAAGTTGTAGTCTCCTAAACTTCAAAGAAAGTGTTTCCAGCCTCCAAATGAGGTGTATTTTGTAGAGGGATTCACCTTCATTAACCACACTTCATTATTAGGTTTAACAGGTTTCTGATGGGGCTTATCTTTTATTTATCTATCTTCCCTCAGATTGAATTTATTATTAGTGACCCCGGTGAGTGGAGTTTGAGCCCCTTGCAAATTAGAAGACTAAAGTGCAACAGGTTGTACAGATATGAAACAAAAGACACATTGAATCTTTCCAGAATCTTGTACATTTTTGCTTTGGTGTTTTTTCCCTTATTTCCAGCACTTGTTAAAATAGAAATATTACAAGGAACTGGTCCAATTCATTGAATTTGTAAGCGGCAAAAAAAGAAAAAAGAAAACATATGGCGAATTCAGACTGAATTTTCAATCTTGACACTATTGCTAATTTAAAGATCAGTTATAAAGTTAGCGATTTCGGTCCTTTAGATCATTCAGCAACTGACAAAAACATCACTTTACGACCAAACTGATGTTCAAATGAAATATCGTAGTTTTTATTTTCCGTTTTGATATACTGACAATTGGATATAGTACAAAATATGATTAAATGACACAACACGAACCGACAGAGATATGGTAATAACGGGGTGCATAGCCGCAATGTCATTATACACGTAACACTACATGCCTCGGGCAAAAACTGTGTCGCATCCGAACTACTTTATTATGCGGTCAATTCTCCACATCCTGGTCATGCAAACGGACCTATAGAATGAAAGTGCATTGACAACTATTATAAAACACCCTCGGACTACGGAATCAATTAGTTAGACGTTCTGTGAATGCGTGTGGGATACCGTATTACTGCGGTCGAGAGAAAACTAATTCATCAAACCAATTTTGCCGTGGTTCCACACGCAGTACAGTCTGAGGTTGAGCTGTCTGGACATACGAGGGCGCTATATTATTTTGCTGTTGTTTTTGTTGTTCTATTCGTTCCCTCATCCGCATTGTAAAGGACCTGATCTAATTACCGTCGAAAGGCTCACCACATTTCTCTATACTTTCCTGGTAACCTCCGTATCACACACGTTGTATAATTCATGCAAAGTTGTTATAATCAGTTTCTCCACAATTCGAGAAACAAACCGTCCATGTCCGATTCAAAGTTTTATGCAATGCAGTTGTTCTTTTTTCCCTTCGCAGTAAGAGAAATGTCCTCTATCGTTACGAGTCCTGACGATTAAATATTCATGACCGTGTCTGCACCAGAGAATCAGGCAAAAAAAAAGGAAAAAGAAATAGACCTTAGAAACCAATGTTGCAACTGAAAGGGGTGGTATGGTATTGGTTGAGGTGAGGATACAGCTTTTAACTTTTTGCGAGATACTTAGAAACCACTTTATGAAATGTTAAAGAGCATACAATTCTAAGAGGAATTCAAAGTTTACTTGATAAAAATCGGTTTTGAAATGGCTGAGATGTCCAAAAACAAAGTGAAACAAAGCGATCAGCAATTTCAAAAACAATCTTCACTAAATAATCTCTGAATTCCTCTTAGAATTATATGCTCTAGTATATTTCATAAGAGGTTTCTTATTATCTCAAAAAATCATAATCAAAAGAAGCTGGAAACTTAAAGCCCCATCTCAACCTAACCTGTTTCTTAAGCACACGTGATATGACATTTTATGCCTTCAACCATGAGTATGTATTTGACTCGAAGAAAATAAAACGATGACTTCTCTTATTCCTATACGTACTCGGCATCACCAATGAAATATTGGCTTTCAACATAATGTGCAATGTACAGTATCATCATGATGTAAGGATTTGCCACTCTGGATGCTTTAACTCTTTTACATGTGGGATGCAGACATACAAAAAATAAAAAAACTCAAACAACGCACACGTGCTCACAATCCAATATACTATTGCATAATTTATCTGAATGAGAATCAAAGCCAAAGGGTAAGGACCAAAAGTTATACTCCGCTCTCATTTCACACCTGGATGGATGGCAACACTACATAGCAAATCTCTCGTCATATTAAGGCGAAGATTTTCTTTTTTGGAATCATAATTAGATATTCCATACCCAACTTCTCCAAAAGGGGAGGAGATTATTAAAATTAATGTCACTTCGTCGAGAATTCTCGTATTTGTTGGTATAAGAACATAAGTCTCAATCCTGGGGATCTGAATCCAACGTTTGCTGTTGCAGGCCGAGCAACATTTAGTTTTAAGAAACCCAGCGGTTTTAGAGAGACTATATCTTATCTTCGAAAATGTGGGTTTTCGCTCCCGAAATGCTGCATGATGGTATTCCTGAGTTTTAAACAAGAGGCAAGAGAGCTTCTGACCAAAAATGAGTTAAAGGGGTAGACATCTTTCGCCATCCGGTCGAGAGTTCACAAGCCATATCCCCTGGAGTGGCTTACGACTCGGTAGCTGCAGAGTGATGGAACTGTCTAATGATGCGGGGACCAAAAACATCAATACCGAGCCCAGACCTAACCCCATCGTAACCCGGTGTCAAAAGATGAGCGAAGCGGTGGTTTGGTATCAAAACAGCTCAAGGGAGGAGGATCTTCGGCGCTTCTCGCTGCATGTCCTCCCCCAACCCTGCACCTCTCGCATCCTTTCTGTTTTTTTGGTTTTTTTTTGGCGTTGCTCTTTTGACATCGGGAGAAATTACATTATTTATAATGAATAGCCGGCTTGTTGGTATACTTGGCAGCATTAGACAATAATCACCCGAACCTTTGACCCTTTTGCTTCTAATACATATTAATTCCCAGCAGGATTAATACAAAACACACCCGGCTCAACCTCCCCCCTCCCTCTCTCTCAAACATTATTGCAAACAGGTAGTAGGGCGCACGACTAATGGAGATTTCCCCAATCGGTCTCCAGGGCAAACGGACAGGCAGCGTCAGAGTTCATCCCACCTTTCTCCCTTCATTCCTTCCTTCCTTCTTTCTTTTTTCCCATTCTTATTTACTTTCTCTCTTTCTTTGGTATTAAATGTACATGTTTTATATACTAGTATTTGTTCATCTCCTGCATAGGACAAAACTACGAGCGGTCAGCATCATTTTGCCCAATGTTCCATTCAAGTGTGATTGTGACTCGACGCGGTTTTGACCCTGCTCTTCACAAGAGGCAGGATTTTCTATCTACGTATACATGAGTTGTGTTTCTCCAACACGCGTGGGACCTCCGTTATATGCATTATGTGGGGGACTACGTGTTTCCCCCGTCTTGATAGAGGTTACAGTTCGTAATTTCGAAGCTCGTTAAATTATTCCTAAAGTTCGTTATTCCGAAGGTTCGTTACTCCGAAAATGAAATAAGATTCGCTATTCCGAAAATTCGTTGTTTTGAATGTTCGTAAATCCGAAAATGGAATAAGATTCGTTATTCCGAAGGTTCCTTAATCCGAAAATGAAAACAGGTTCGTTATTCCAAAGGTTCGGTATATATGGTACACACATTCTTTTCATTTTCGGATTAACGAACCTCGGAATGACGAACCTTCGGAATAACACGACAAATGTTCGGATTAACGACCTTCATATAATTTTCAGATAAACGAACATCTAGACATACGGAATTTGTGTGTTTCCGAATGATGAACCTTGGCAGTAACGAACCTTTGGAATAACGAATCTTCGCGAAAGCGCCACAAACGTTCAGAATAACGAACCTCATTTCATTTTCGGATTAACAAACCATCGGAATAACGAACATCACCCTTGCAAGAGAGGACGGCATGGTCACACATAACATTCGTCAGCCTCGATCTCTGGTCTCTTTATTTAGGGTAAAAACGCTATTCCGAATGAGGCAGCCCGCGAGTCTTGCATGCCGAGTGATTGTCACACGAATGAATGAATTATCGAGTATTGCTCGCCAGAATTCAATGAAATATTGCGCGCCCTCAGAAGAATTAACCCCGATAGTGTCCAAAGTTCTTCTCCTGGCTCGACGGGGAGAAAATATTACAGATACATTTACGACGACTGCTGCATCAATAACTACAATAGCAATGATACTATTACCCGTGACTATGATGGTGGTATATAATGCTACCACTAAAATTAGCGACATTTCTTTTCAATCTTCAATGTCAAGTTTATGGCAGTGCAACACGATTGCTGCACATGCTCATAACACACGCACGCACACACACACACACACACACACACACACACACACACACATTCGTGCATTCAAATATGAATACAGTAATATTTATACTGTTTGCTAGTGCATTTACTCGAATGCACCATACTTTATGCATGTGCTCCTCAAGTGACCTCAACTGCATTTTGTTTTCCCCAAGGCCGAAACCCGAGTTGAAAAGAACCTTGCACGAGGGCGAACTTGGAGTAAGAATACCCGTATTTAGTCCAGAATGCTGCATGGCGGAATGTATACCATTTATGTTTTAAGAACTATATATTTACTACATTTAACGATTTCCGATGACCAAATCATATTTATTATGATAAGCACGTAAGTCAACTTATTTGAAGTCACCTGCAAGGGTTATCTTGACGATTTTCTTAGAAACGAATTTTCTCTGAGCAAATTTTCATGTTTTTTTTTCTTCTCCTTGGTTAACAGTGGTAAAACAGACAATACAAATCAGACAGAAAATACAGCATCGAGGGACCGTACTACTGCAACTACAACTATTACTGAGAAGGTCGAAGGCGCGAAAACGCCTCTAGGTCGGAACATATCAGGAGAAGCAGAGACGTTGGGGAGGCTATCACTTTTTTTCCATATATTTTGTTAAAACTAATATCAATCGTGGTGATTGATGAATTTCCTTGCCCGTACAGAGCCCGAGTCTCATGGCGGTTTCCTCGAAACACGAGAAGCCGTAAGCAGCTTCGGGCTGTGGCGCCACATACACACTCCGACCGTCTGCGCTGGAGCTTAATGAAAACACTGTCGACAACGCCGCGCTGCAAAGTGGCGCGCTTTGCCGAGTATCGCTTACAGTCTTGACAGACCACCTGACTGCATAAAAAAGTCGTGTCAATATTTTATGATCCTGACTGCACGAGCTACGCGGGCATAGTTCTTCCTTTCTTCCTTATACCCCTGACTTTTAAAACATGAAACATATCTCAGCCAGTCAAATCAGAATAGTTTCATGTATACTTGCGTTGGAAATACATACAAAATGAGAAGGAAGACTAGTTGTCCTTGAATAACGATCATTTCACTGTTATGGCTTTATGACCTCATTTATCCAGGGTAGCCTCTTCATTGTTGCCACTGGATCCTATGCCGGATGGTCCTATCATTATTGTTATTACCACAGCTTTACCAGGTACCTAGTTTTCGTTTCAAGGGGGACACGGTGCATGGGATGTGGGCATAAAATCCTGCCAAAGGACCAACGCACGGGGAGGGAATTGAACTAAGACTTTCCATTTGCAAATCCATGGTCGTTTCCACTGTACCATGACGTTCCCATGAATTCAGGTGATATCATGAGATAGCGAGTTTACATTTTAAAACATCAAACTTTTGACATTCATCAAAGAAAAAAACCCCAACAAAACAAAACAAAACAAAACAAAACAAAACAGAAGGGTTCATTACCATGTGCCAGCATCTCAAAAGTGCGAGACTGCGCTCGCGTATCTGTCTAACCACTTACCAGGAGCCGCCGCTGTTTCTCGGGGTAAAAACGCAAAGATCCAACCTTGCCGGTTTCACTATCAACAATGTGACAAATTGATTAACTTCCAAACGTGAGCTGACGGCTTTATCCAAACAGATGTATACCTTCTTTTCGGTTCTTTTGGATTGTGCAAACTGTTTTTGTATTCATCATTCTTTCACCCTCTCTTGGATCAGTCATCATTTACTCACCGAAGGAGGGGAAAAAAGAGGTTAACACCACAACAGCACACTTCCATCCACATGATGAGTGTACCTTGAGGTAAAAGAATCCCCCTTTCCCACCCCCACCCCCTTTGCTGGAAAGAACACAGTGTTCCACAGTGTGAGAACCACACACAGTGTGAACCCAGTGTGAACACATTGTAAACACAGTGTGAAATCTCTTCACACTTTTAAATTCGAGTGTTTCAACAGTGTGAACACAATGTGAGTCGTCCATTCACAATGTGAAACAAAGCAGTACTATGTGAACACCGTGCGAAAACCACACCACAGTGTCGCGCAATTATCTTCACACTGTTAAATTTGAGCGTTTTCACATAGTCGACTATGTGAACACACTGTGAAAACACTGTGGGACACTGTGTTTTTTCCAGCAGAGTCGATCTCTCTCTCCATCTCTTTATACTGAGTACATCACCTCTCTCTATGTATCTCTGTTTCTGTTTCTGTTTCCTTTTGATGTATATATATATATATATATATATATATATATGTATATATATACATACATATATATATATATATATATATATATATATATATATATATATATATATATATATATATATATATATATATAATATTATATTGACTTTGACCAGCACTGCATGTCAGAGTTCCGGGCCTTCACCACAACATCAACTCTTCGAACCAAGTAGGCCTACACCTGTACACCCCGACTTTAACTATGATATCATACCAATGGGGGCGCTGTGGAATAGTGGATACGACTCCCGATCTCTCAGTTGGAGGACCCGAGTTCGATTCCCGCACAGTGCTTATACGTCCTTGGACAAGATGTTTTTACCCACATGCAACGGCTACACATCGGTTCTCTATACTTTCACACGAGCTTGATGCTCACGCACCAAGTATGCGATCTTCTCACAGTTTTGTGTCGAAAGTTACTTGACAACTTTCATCAGACAGAACTCACTTTGCCGTGTTTTTATGACCAAGACTAGCCAGTAAGCAGCCAAGGAAACACCAACAAGTGTTTGCCATTTAATTTTGCTGACAGCAGCACCATAACTGCAAGACTTTGGAACTTAAAACTATTACTAAAAGGTACAGCAGTACCTTCGAAATGTCCATCCAGCAACCTAACAGCATGAACAGTAGATGTTGATAAGTGCGCTTATTTAACTCGTCTCGGATTTCTGTGATCTTCGGAAAATTCGTACTTGAACATGGTCAAGATCATCACTTTATAAATATCGTCATAGAGGTCACTCTTTTGCAACCAATTTTCTTCATCCCTTTAACATGTTTAAAATAGCTACATATCAACATCATAATTGATGGTCCAACCATCGTAACTACTATCACTGTGGAGTTAATAAAATGTTTTATCTATGAGTCGTCATCACTACCATTTATTTGCAGTCTTTGGTGCAAATACCAGCAAGGTTGAGGCAAAATATAATAAAATTGTCAGGATAGTTAAGTACGTCTTTTGAGTACAAAATGAGAGGTTCCGTTTGAATTTTGCATGACTGAATAATTGTGTCAGTCATTGCTATTTCTGGATACATTTTGTTGTTGTTTTTTCTCGTCCAGGTCCTTTCAGCCTTAACGCCAGTGTATTGTACACCATTGCTATCATCATGAAGAACATGGTTCATACCATGCATGTAATGACGTCGTTTGTATTGTCAGCAAGACGGGCACTCCATCCTAATTCTGCGTTCTTTTATCATGTTTATCACTTTGAATTCAAAGACATATACATGTATGTTTGATATTGCTTGGAAGACATAAACACTCAATCCCAATGTTTGGCTTGAATAAATTTCTTGTTGAATATCAATTTCGGGCAATAAAAAGCATGAAAAGTTATTGTCCGGACGTCTGAAAAGACACTGCGTATATTGTCATGAACTGTAACCAATGATTAAGCATAAAGAACCGAAGGAGATATGCAGAAATTTCCACAGTAGCCTGCTTTCGTGGAAATCCCGACATTGCAAAGGAAAACAAAAAGCAAAAGAGGGCAAACACACCAAAAAGCAACACATTTAGGGCGGGGTCATTCGTCGTCGTCTGATGTGTACCAAGAGACGCCATGCGATTCTTGTTCACGCCAAGCCACTCCACGCCATGGTTGATTGGAGAGAACTTGCTAAAGGAACGAACTGTTGGAAGGTGCGTGGTGGCGGAAAGGGATGGGGGGGGGGTGGGATAAGGGGAAAAATCGATGCTTCATTTTACGAGTTAGGCGCAGTGACGGCGTGAGGGGATTTGGGCAATCATCGACGTGATACTGTGGGGAAGCTAAATCGCTCCCCCAACGTGACACTACTCCGGAGGGAGAGGGAGCGACGGAAGGAGAAGGAGGAGGAGGAGGAGGAGGAGGGGGGGGGGGGGAGGGGGACAGAGAGGGGGAGAGAGGGTGCTGTAGAAAATGTGTGTGTATGCAGAAGCCATTTAGGCTCGCTGACCTGGGAATGTGGCAAGTGGTCCCTCGACTTCATTCTAATGCGAAGAGACGTGCATTCCTCGTTTGGGTCTCCACTCAAAACACCTTGGCTCCCATTGCCGCCTCATGTGCGGCGCGCAGTGACGGACAAATTTCACGTTGACGCGAACTGCGCGGGAAAACTGCGTATTTCGTTTCGTCTGTCCAGTCTGTCCGTGAGTGTACACTCTCTACAGGGATTTTCGCATCTTTATCAACCAATTTCACGTGGAGAAAGTCATTACAAATCTCCATTTGCACTGCCCGTACAATCTTCACCACAGACAGTGATAGACGTCTGAGCAACATTTTCGTTCAGATGACTTCAACGATTGTTACTGAGTTTAAATTAACTGCTGGTGCGCCCTATAGATTCGTACATTGTGAATAGTATATCTGGTAAGAATTGTCACTTAGGTACAGTTCATTAACTCTGCACAATAAAAGGCAATGGTGGTGCAAGTGTTATGAAAAATTTATTAGTAAAACGGGCTAAGCGCTTTTTTCAACTTTAAAAAAAAAAGTTAAGTCCATCATCTGACAGAGCAAAATAAAACCTTTCCAGTAATGCCTCAATATATACCTCACTCGATACATAACAAGGAATATTCTCGAAGTTGTGATAAGATATATTCCGTATTTACTTATCACTTTCTTTGCTTTTTTAAAACAGATTTAATTGCACATAATATCTTGAATCAACAAGACTGGAGTTAATACGTTTTGCTATTAAACTCTTTATTTCCCTGTCACATAAAGTAGGTATAAACCGAGCGGGGCTGGTAATGTAGTGTTGCATCAAACCTAATATTCTGTTCTTACAGATATTTCATTTTTAAAATTTATCAGTTCATAAGTCAATACATACGTCGTAACCTTCGACAGTCAAATTGTCTCAGAACAATCAGCACAGAAAAACAAGAGTTCAAGCTTGACAAAAGCGAAACTATTTCGTTATACTGAACAAAGATTTACATGAGGTATCTAAACGAAAGTAATTTTTTCTGTATATGGGCGAGCGCGTAATTTTATTTCATTTATAAACTGAAATCCTCCTATAGATATAATTCAACCGTTTTGAATACGATATGTCACTTGTTTTAAATGATTCCTAGCCGTTTTTAGAGATGGCAACCAGAACCCAG
The DNA here is from genome assembly GCF_040938485.1 of Diadema antillarum. Classification (NCBI taxonomy): domain Eukaryota; kingdom Metazoa; phylum Echinodermata; class Echinoidea; order Diadematoida; family Diadematidae; genus Diadema; species Diadema antillarum. Next base: position 1,400,715 of record NW_027271090.1, read on the forward strand.
ACATACCGTGTATACCAGAACCTTTTCCCCATTTGACAATGCTCGACTCAGGGCCTAATACAATTAGATGTCGTTTCTGTCATCCGAGTGCCTTGTAACCGACGAAGAGGAAAATTCTCATGGGGCGTGAGATAGCATTACAGTAAATAAAATAAAGCGGGCAGTATTGATCGGAGCCTATCGGCCTGATATGAGATACGCCGTGCCGACTTCGGGCCAAGCCGGGCAGTGTGCCGTAGCGCGAACCGGAGGCTGGTGTAAAGGGTCCTAGTCTTAATGTGTGTGCGTGTGCGTGCTGTGTGTGTTTGTGTGCTTGTGTGTGTGTGTGTGTGTGTGTGTGTGTGTGTGTGTGTGTGTGTGTGTGTGTGTGTGTGTGCGTGTGTGTGTGTGTGTATGTGCTTTCGTGTGCGTGTGTGTCTGTGCGATGTGTGAGTGTTTGGTTGGGGGTGAGGTTGCGTCTGTGAGTATGTATGTGTGTGTGTTCAATCTGCAATCTTCGATAATGTTGCGAAAGCACAATCGAAACTACAAAGACAGACAACCATTTAGGCCAATATCTCAAAATGAGCTTAAAAAGTAAATTCAGGGGAAAAACGAAATTCATTAATGTATGCCTTTCAAGCACAACCACTCACCACTTTCGGGAAAGTAAGCTCGGACACTGTCGGATGGGCGAGAAGTACATAATATCAACATTATCATGAAGTTTACTTTGGTAAATTTTATGTTTTTTTCCCTTTGCCAATTAAAACGAATCACAAACATTACAAAGCCCAACCCAACCCAACCCCACCACATGATCGAATTATAATCATCACCAACGGGATGACTTCAAAGTAAATTGTCCCAATATTTGTAACAGCATTTGACACCATTGTTATACATTTACATATCATAATTATACTGAGTGTGTGTCTCCACATCCTCCTTTGTGCGTCTGTATGTACGTATGTATTATGTATGTATGTATGTATGTGTGCGTGTGTGTTTATTACTTTGTCGCCACAATTTTACACTGTCTTAGCATGTTTTATATAGCACGCTGAAAGCGGTACGTGTGTATTAAAGTACATATATCTACAGTGGCGTCTTCAAGTTGACTCCGTTTGTTCACATTGTGTCCCAGCGATTGTACACTCTGACGGTAGACCCCCCCCCCCCCCTCCACCCCGCCCGCTCTTTGATATAGTGAAGCATGTCAGATGATGTACAACCTTACGACCTCCGGTGCCGTCCACATTTTTTTTTAAATCTTAATTACGTGATGCTAATTGTTTCTAGGCAGAGAAAAACCTCTTTTTCCTCGTAAGCGAATTGCTTAATTAAACAATCACCCGATTGCGCCGCGGCGGAGGTAACTGGCCTTCATAGTAATCCATGCTAATCACTAAATGAGTAACATTAGAGCGGTATAAAGTAAGGAGATGGAAAAAAGATAATATCCATGATGGGCATAACTAATGATACAAGTAGGTCCGCCCGGTGTTCTCTTCGCGGAATGGTACTCAAGACATTTCCGCAACTTAGATTAAGTTTTCGAGGAAGAAGATGCGAATAATGTATTTGCCCATGGGTAAGACAGAAAGTTTCCGATTTATTGGTTCACTGTACCCCGCTGGTGTTTCCTGACGATATATCTCATGAATGTTCGTGCTTGCAAATCTCATTTGACCAATAATGTTAATGCAATCATACCAATTTCTTGTTTTATTCCTTCCCCCTCCCCTCCCTCCCCACCCCTTCCACACGGTTATAAAGAATGTCGTCCTCTCCATACGGTAAAGACCGTCTGTGAGCTGCGGGTTCAGACAACTCACTCGTAAGCTGGATCATTTAAGTTAACCCTTTCTCTGCCAATGAGTTAAATTAAATGTGCACAAATTTCACACACATAGAGTATACCTATGGACAGGAGATAACGTAGCACACAAGGGGTTAGCCAACTCTCTTCCTTCGCTCCGACCAAGCAGCCATTTTGATTTACTCTTTATGAATCTGAGAGGAACTCGCTTGCAAATTCGACGAAACACTAATACAAATGGCATTGCCTGGTTAAATGAAATGACATTGATTTGCGAACTGCGAAATCGTGATCGCGCGCGTGCACACACACACACACACACACACACACACACACACACACACACACACACACACACACACACACATACACACACGCACACGCGCAGCACAATCGCACAAAACTTTGCACAGATAACTTGTTTACCCTCTTCCTGCCCCCAAACAATGGCTACTTGGTAAGAGTTACTTAGCTCTTAGCAAGCCCAAGTTGTCTTATTTTGATTACTCACTTTGTGCTCATGTGTGTGTGCGCGTCTGTAAGTGCGTGTTCGCGTGTGTCTGTTTGCGTTTGTGCTCAAAATATGAATAGTTTGATGCTCACAGCTAGTACAGTTCAAACAGGTCGAGGAAAGCAATAATGCTAATTTTGTTTAAAAAGCCTTCCGTTGGAATCACTATCAATACACATTCTAAGTGAGGTTTCTCAACTCAATTATATTTCACGGCTGTTCATCAGTAAGTACATAAATGTCGGCCAACTGTCCATTTGAGCATGTTATTATTATTTTTTTTTCGCTATTTATGCAGAGAGTCATATCCGTGTTTATTCCGTGGTATGAATGTATAGGGTGCATGAAAACAGGACCCAGATCGTTTTTTCTTTATTGCTCAGAATCAGTTTGCGCGGCAGTGGAGTTTGTAGCACACTCCTATATAACGCGGCGGAACTCATTAATGATACTCCCTCCCTCGATATGGTGTCAAGAACGATTCGCCTTTCGTGGTCTGACGCTGCATCTTTCCATCTTTTTTCCAGATGACGGCTGCAAAAGATTAGAAAAACAAACCCTGATCCATTTAATTGACGGTGTATAGAGGTTTCGACATCCCGTTCTCCCCCATACCGCATACACATCCCCAGCGTTCACAATTCTCCTTTTCTTTTCAAACCCATTCCTGAAATCTTTCGATGCGAACACTGGCGTTTGTTTGGGATATTTTCTTTTTTCAGAGAAATGAAATGGATTTTTATCGCCATAGCTTGAATAATGTGACCCAGTCAGCGAAAAGAAAGCAATAGATATTGTGAAATTAAAAAAACCCCACAACAACAACACACAAATCACAACTATCAATATACCCATAACACCGAGTAAAGAAGGCATTCACAGAGCTCTTATTGCAAGAGGATAGGTTGCAGTTATACGAGACCGCTGCGACTGTCATACAACGGGTTTGTGTTGCCATTTCCGTTCCTATAATACAAAAGGACTTCTGGCCTGAACCTATAACTATCTGCTTGTTGTTCGCTTGGTCACAGAGTCATTACGTCGAATAGAGAAAAACAAGGTTACCACTCAAGCCTCAAGAGTTTCATTTTGTGAGAACTTTGCTCGATGTACGGATAGTCATCTAATTACAGATGAAACTAATATAACAATGATGATATAATGGTACCTAATACTACTAGAAAATAGAAGTGACATACAGGTTATCAAAATGAGTAACCACCACAAATGCAGTCAGTCCCCTTAAACGTGGCGAGGCTGCATGACACTCGTGCTGTTACACACAAGCAGTTTAAGGTCTAATTGAATTACCGCTGCGGCAAACTCCATACAAACCTATACCATCTCGGAGCGTCTTCCCCAACACAATTTGTATATTACACCAGGAAGCTGTGTGTGTGTATCTGCCCGTAGTAGGATCTGGCGCTATAACTGTTCGTCCTCTGCCCGTTTCCGGGCCCCGGTAAATTGAAAATATTAATTTTCTTTTGTGTCCGTTTATTACTGGCAGGAAAGCGCATTAGTTGTATTTCCCGTAGCAATCCGAATGATTGGTGTCGCAAATCATTTCGGCCTTACTGGAGCTTCACGCGATCTCGATCCCTGATTATTACGGATTCTGCAGTCTAGATGACAGGTTAAAATAGGAATGGAATAAAAAAAAACCGTGCAAATGCTACTATAGTATAACAAATATATTGTTCAAGGTAGAATAGAACCCCCCCCCCCGCAAATCCAGCATTCATAACATTCACAAAATTTAATTCATCAATGGACAACGCAAGCAGAATAGTTGATTCATAAACAAGGACCAGATGTTTTTATGTAATTCGACATGGGAGGCTAAAATATGAAAATATTGATGAGATTTCATCTAATTTTCTTCATAGTATTTTAATGTTTCTGATGTTCTCTTAAATCTAAATAAAATGGTTGTTTGATATCTCCGCAAACTTTACAGCATCGACATTTTGGTCACGACAAGCTGCCACTATATGAGCCGTGGCATTGGTGGGGAGAGTTCATAGATTTCTCCTGTTCTATTTGTGGATAGTGGCTGTAAGTCTCTGAACTCCTACATATAAAATAAAGGATACGAGTGTACTGGGATCTTGCCCATAGCGATAAGTATTTCATTGGACACACCTCTTTACGCAGTGTGCCCCTCTTGCCTGTAAGCAAAGCCAAAGCCATCGTATACCAGCTCTTTACCTTATCAAATAGTGGGGCACTGATGTGGCATAGTGGATTAGACTCCTGACTCCCGATCGGAGGACCCGAGTTCGAATCCCGCCCAGTGCTTACGCCCTTGGACAAGATGTTTTGCCCACCATGTCCCTCTCGACCCAGGTGTATAAATTGGTACCTGGCAACGCTAGGATAATAATAATGACAGGGCCCTCTGGTAGAGCAGTGGCCACACTGAAGAGGCTATTCTGGTTAAATAAGACCTTATTATTAAATAAGATTCTTCGCATCTTATGTCTGTTTGCTTCATATCCATCTGCGAAGATGTATGGATAGCCCATATTCAGCTGCAATAGCTAGTCTTCCATGAAGTCCAGTTGGATGTAAGGCGGGATCACTTCACCGGGTTAAACACCCTGCTCTTTGCGACGAATAAATAAAGCGGGATCTTTTACGTGCATGAAATGTGACTCTCTCACAAGGGACGTCCTTTTTATGTCCTATCCGAGGGACAGGGTGTTTTGCCTCTCACTATGATAGAGGGGACGCCTACGGTATGATTACACACAACATTGCTGAGGGGGACCCGGGAATCGAACCCGGGTCCTTTGGATGGTGAGGCAGACGCGCTATACCGACTTAGCTTACTCACCGCCCTGAACATCGCTATCTTAGGAAGATGTAGAGTTATACTCAGACGTATCCAGGCAACACAGTCATCCATCCCACATTCAACATTCATGCCATATAATACAAATGGGAGTTTTGTAAGACTCCGCTGGCCGAGCAGAAGTATCGTTAGGCAATATTGTGGAGGAATTTACCTTCTTTGATCGATATCATACATATATTTTCTTTTAAGAGGTGTAATATAACACTTCACATCCCCAATATCTTTATATTTTCCCCCTAAGAGAATACGTTTTGGCGAAGCACTCAGCGCTGAAGGAAAATATAACACCCAACTGTCAAAACAGTGGCGGATCCAGGCGAGCGCCCCCTCTTTATTTTTTGTTAAAACAAAAGAAATAAAAAAAAAAATGGGGGGGGGGGGGCTGCGCCCCCTTTTCATTTTGTAAAGGCGCCTCCCTTTTACGGAATTCCTGGCTCCGCCCCAGCAAGAGATATATTATATACAACGATCGACACGGCAATATACTGTGATTTACATAAATACACACTATTTCATTCTACAAAGTGTAGCAGCCAGTTAAAATCGTGGTGTCCCTGCTCGCAATGTTAAGATTTCGACCTTACCTGCATTTGTCACGTGAATTCATTATGACCAATCACCAACTAGCATTTATGTAGACCGTTTAATATACTAGTAGCTAAATATCCCGCGGATGATTGACATTCGAGTTTGTCGCGTGTGCGCGCATGTGCTTTTTACGCCCGTGCAACACAGCCAACAACCATGTTGTATAGAAACCTATCGGATTTTTGGAAGGAGTAAATATTTTGGATTTTAAGACAAGTCGTTGAGAAAGTGCCTTACCTCTTGCTCTTAAAATGGCTGATAAAAAGACGGGAAATAATGTACCTTCAAGGACATTCATTGACAGTGGTAAAACAGTAACGAGTGTGTGAAGAGGAATACGTGTAGAGAAGATCGCGTATTCAAATAGAATGTAAAGTGGGGTTGAGTAAGTTAAATGTGAAAAAGAAATCATTTCTCATATCCTTCATATCTAAAGATATTGAGATGGACGGAATATCAATTTCATTTATCTTTCGATAGCTATCTATATAGGTAATCCCTATCAGATGCAGTTACTCCTGCATGGTACCACTTGATAATATGGAGGAAGTTTATCATGACGATATATTTTCATGTTTATAGAAGATTTAGAGAGGATGTTAATGGCCAAAGAATGTTGATTTTTATTAAAGAAACTTAACTTTTGATTAAATAAATGTTTGGGTTTATAAATTCATAGATGGAATTGTTATCTTGTCAGGAAGCGGAAACGGGGGGGCGGGTGATGGGACTGATCGCTGGGAAATCTTGGGAGACTTCAAACTAGCAGGATGTCTTCCTTGGAACCTTGGCCATAAATCAGAATGCAATCAGGGTAGAGCGAACCACTCGTGTTAACGGACGGCTCTCCCCATAAATCGTACCCCCGATATGATTAGAGGAGTGCCATATTATCTCGGCCACATCCAGGGATGTGCTTTCTTAAGACTGGCGTAGTTTCCTCCTCCTCCTCCTCCTCTTCCTCCTCCTCCTCCTCCTCCTCCTTCTTCTCCTCCTCCGCCTCCCCTCCTCTTCCTCCTCGTCCTCTTCCTCTTCCTCCTCCTCCTCCCCTCCTCTTCCTTCTCCTTCTCCTTCTCCTCCTACTCTTCCTCCTCCTCCTCTTCTTCTTCCTCCTCCTCCTTCTCTTCTCTTCCTCTTCCTCCTCCTCTTCCCCCTCCTTCTTCTCCCTCCTCTCTCTCATCCCTCACATACTCATCCTCTTTATTTAGTCTTTCTTCTCTTTCCTCTCTTCGCATGTTTCATTACTGAGCTGGATACCAGACCCTCATCCTTCAGGTGGTATCATGTTCCTAGGTCAAGCCTATACCCAGGCACTCCCTCGTGATCTCTACCCTGAACGACAGTATTGCAAAACCATCCTGTGAGATGAGATGGTTCTTTCTCCACACCTTTTCAACTCTACAATTTCGACAAATACTTTGAGATGCTCGACTCCAGACGGGAATATCATCTTTTCTACTGTCTCCCTGTAGTTGAAAGACCTTGTTCTTTTCAAGGTCATTCAATGTTCCTACGGTAAACCCTCAGCAAACTGGTGAAATCGTTGGAATTCTTTATATCTTTATCTTCTAAAATATTCATTTCATGACACTTCATGGACTCGATCATACATTATTGACATTGTAAAAGCCATGAAAATTTTACTTCAAACTAGCGCGCGCGCGCACACACACACGCACGCACACACACACACTGTCGTCACATTGTCGTACTTAATGAAATCAGAGCAACAAAATAAAAACAGCTCAGTTAGAAGAATTCACTCACTCACAATGCGCAGGCAGAGAGAAAATTAGGAAAGCATGTGATCACTGGAATTCATAAAAATCAAATTTCGTGTTTACCGAATGGACATCAACTATAAACACCGTATCCCACCTTTATGTGACTACGAAATCACTTGCTTTGTCATGTTTGTTGATAATTTTCCCGGTGTGATTATGAAAAGTCACTTTCCGCTCATGATTTTCCCTTCAACTCTAGATATAGGTTTTAGACAAGATGTCCTCGACAATAATCTACTCAGCTCCACAAAGGAGGCAGCGTCAGATATGCCAGTGTTCTCATCTTTTATGTAATAATTATTATGTATTGTGTATTGAAACGACAGGCGCAATGATCAGAAACTGCTTTTACATACAATACGGGGTTAGCTGCCTTGATTAAAGATGACTACCAATCATCTTGTGTGTTTCTCCTTCTCTCTATAGCTCCATCTCTCCCCCCCCCCCCCCCCCCCACCCATCCTCCTCTTCTCTCTCCATTCCGCCAGTGTGTCTATACCTTCGCTGTGTGTGTGTGTATCATCATGGCCTACGCTAATAGAATCAACCAATGAGGAGTGACGGATGAAGCATTGACCAGACCTCTGGCGTTCATTTAGACGCGCTTTCACCACGTCGGCCTTCGTGACGACGCGAATGACTGCTCGCTGTTACTCCACTCGTGTATGTGTGGTGATGAAGCAGGCTTGTTGGATGAGCAGCATGAGGTATAGTTCCTCTTTTTTTATCACTGGCGGTCGACGGATATTGGATATTGTAAATAAGCCATGAATGCCATAAGTACGGCCCTGATTAGGCCCTACAAACATGGAATGCTCGAAGCATAAGCATATGAGAATACGTTCTCATAAAAGTCTACACGAGCCGATCTTCGTTCAATCAACAGACGGTATACCCTTCTCCATCTATACCCATTGGATAAGACTCATGCAGTATTAGACGACAGTACTTTCCAATATTATTTCCCTCGCCTCTTGAAGCAACTCTCATCAAACATCCGCGTTGTACTCTCACGTACAACTTTTACAAGATACACCCGAAGGCTCATCAATTCAATTGAGTTTCTCGCCATTTCTCTTTGAAAAGAGGTAGGAAGTCACTTTGTGTAAGCATGTAAGAGAGAGGAGGGAGGGAGTGGGGAAAGGCGTACTTCAAATTCATAAACAACAACAACAACAACAACAACATCACCAATAATAATAATAATATGATAATAATAATAATAATAATAATAATAATAATAATAATAATAATAGTAATAATGATAATGATGATAATAATAATTCACAATTCTTGTATAACGCATTAATCATCCCATTTACATGAATAGCACAAACTGACTTTCACATGACTTTCCCAAAATGTGAAGCGAGTTCTAACGAAAACAGCAAATCAGAAGCGCGATTCATATTACTGGTAATTATACTATCTCACAGCTTCAAGAGATTCGTGAGCCTTAACAGTCGTGATAACTGCCTGAAGTGGACGAATACTAAACCCGTTGCGAAATGATGGGATTTTGGCATGTGAGCACGTTGCAAATAGGCTTTCAGGGGATTCGACTAGACAACTTCAACGAATCTCACCTGCTTATTTCATTCTCCACACACCTAAAAAGCATATTAGGAATAATACTTTTTGTGGATGTTTTTTTTTTTTTCTTCTCTTGAATCAAACACAAAATGTCAACGAATTTTGCGTAGTGTTGTTTGCGTAAAATCCTTCTTGGAGATGCAAAATAGTACTTTAATCTCCCCAACTGTATGAAGGTAAAAGTGTGTATTCAGTGCAAATATGAAAGCACGAAGGGTTGGAGGTAGGGTCCCTGGTTGGAAGGTTGTGTGTGGAGCTGCTTACTGACTTGCCGCCATAAAGCGCGGGAACGTGACATGTCGCCTCCGTATCAAATCGTTTTCGTATGAATGAGTCAGTCATACGTGAAGTGCTCAGAATTTCTCCGCGGTCAAGGCACCGCCTATACTCCAAATCTATCGCCCGCGGAACTCACACGCTAGTAGGTCCGGTCCATTTCAATTCCATTCAGCTATGACGTATCACACCTGTAGCCCTACGTGAACATCACACTCAATGACATTTCACCCACCACGAAATTCTCCTTCGCTATAGATAGAAGAAAAGGGCGACTTGAACTTCTTGTGGTAAAGATGTGAGTGTGTTCATACATTTTTGTTTTCGCAGAGCAATTGTCGATGGGAACACAAGTGCTGTTGAGTTTTTGAGCACCTGTGACTTAGAACATGGTGATGACGGAACAATAGGTGCATGTTTATTTAAAACCAATGTTGTTTGTTAGAAGGTGCACACTGCATGCAGATGGAGCCAGTGCGTAATATGGCCTCCGCGCGCGTCAAGCAAATCAGCGAGTTCGTCCGCTGCGCAGGCGCCATCTATCCCAGTGACCATATTATGAGCTTCATCATTGGCCTCACGTATAAACGAAGAGAAAACACCATTGACATGACTGGAACGAATAACAACATTACCCCTGGCCATGACGATAGGCCATTGATGGGCCAGGGACAGAATCAAGGTGAACTTAATGTTGAATCACCCCGAAAACGGAAACCATGCTATACTTGTATGATCAACGGTTCAATGATACCATACACACATGCACAAAACAAACACACACACACACACATACGCATATAATAGACATAATTATCGTAAAACGTAATTCACAGAAGAAAAAACCCGCACAACCTTGTCTTTAAGTTCAGCTCCTATTCATGTTCGTCAAATCGAGAGTTATTCGAATCACTGACAACGGGTTAGAACAAGGTCTCGATCTTTTCACCCGTCTGCACTTCAAACGTCCGCCACCTGCTAATCCAAACGACATATTGTTCAAACATAATGCATCCCGCGGGAGTTGTAGAGCGATCGATCGATACGATACGATACAGAGGTTGCGTTATCGCATTGTTCCGTCCCCACGGGCATCATCTCCCGCCACCGACGGCTTTCGGGGGTTAAATTTTTAGACGTGTCTGCAGCGAAATCGCCTGGAAGGTCACTGCCACTTCGCGATCTCGACAGCTTAATGTTGTGATTTCCAGAACGCAGTTGACAGAAAACATCCCCGGCTAATGTATGACCCTCTCTGCCCATCGGCACACTCATCATCGCTTCAACCGCGACGCGACGCAAGAAGAATTTTTGTTCCGGCCTGAATGACTAGCATTGTACGCTGGGTACGGGAAAATCCTTGTCGAGCATTGTTAAGATGCTTTTACATTACTGAGTGATATTACTGTCGTTTTTCAGTGTCGTCGCAGTTTTCTTCTAAATGTGAAGACATAAAAGGATACATAGGGGGAAAATGTAGCATAATTCAGCACATGTCACGCAAGAAATCTGACTGAAAGGTTTGCAATAACAAACCTTCCAAAAGAAGATCACTGCCATGTTAGGTGGGAAGTGAAAGTTTCTTTTGGGTTGTTAGTGTTGTGTTTGATATTATGGCAGTGGAAATTGATGTCTTAAGACTTCGAAGGCACTGTACCAACGCAGAAATATCAATAGCACAAATGTTTCATCTGTTGACTTCATAATATGATTATGGCACTGGTCACAAAGACGTGAAAATAGAGGGTGGATGAACAAAATATAAATCTTCGTTCCGTCGCTAAAAGATGGAGTATCACTTTTGATTCGTTTTCGATTGGCAAGAGGAAAATATGGCCGGACTTAAAACCCTTTTATACCAAATACGAATCAGACACTCGGACAAGATATTGTCGATTACTGGATATATGTCCGATAATCTACGAAAAACGTTTTTCATTTGACTATACTTCTCTATTATACAACCAAGAGTACAACATTATACCAGCATCGTATATAGGAATACAGACCACTCCCTAGCTGACATAACTACTATTTCATTCTACAAAGCTATCGACAAAAGTCGTGCACTTGTATTATTACGTAACACATAACATCGTTAATTAACTCTGAGGAATGACACAGCGAATGCGATCGTGGTGGCATGAATGTAATCACTGTCACTGTGTTAAACAGTGTTCTGCTGGAAAAGTCCATGTTGAACATTATGACTATTTTTGCTATTTCCGTGCTGCGCTAAATAAAGAACAGTAATGATAGAATAAGACGAGTATTCATTCAGCTATGTCAATGGAAAATTGCTTACACCAAGAGACATTGTTCTTCGTCTCTTTCTCTCTCCCTCCCTCTCTCCGTCTCTCCCCATCTCTTCCAACCTTCCTCGCATTAACAACAGTTTACAGTCACTGCGTACGGGCACAAGCGCGAAGAGCTGCGTAAATTAATTAAGCTCGGCGGAGCGATGGCACGCGAGTCAAGCGGAGCGAGCTCGACGAGATCTCGGTTCAATGTCGTCTCAATTACCGCTACTCCCGTCGCGTGCTGGCGGATGTCGGAGAACAGTCGTCCCCCATACAGCCACCAGGCCTACGTGCCTTTTTCCCTTCCTTTCCATCTTCCTCCCTCCACCATCATTATTAACTGTTCTTCAAATATACACGCTTAAAAATTCGCCGGCAGCGGGAGAGGTTCTGCAGCAGCGGAAGCAAACGAAATTCCGATACACAAAATTCAATTAAAGTGAAGAATAAAAAAAAAAGGAAGAGAACCACTTACCTCGGGTTCGCAGAGGTACGCTCGTTCGCCTCGGAAGCTTGGAGTAATCTCGCTACGCAAAGTGGGTTGTGTCTCCGTTCCCTGCTGCAAGACCCTTTTCGTCAGTGTGTGTTGAACTAATTGTGTGTGCGTGTGTGAGAGAGAGTGAGTTGTTGTGTACTCTGTGCGTGTGTGTTGAATGGTGATGACTTTCCTACGCCTCTTGGTACATCGCGAAGACGATCGAGGAGCAGATACGTATTAATAATCTCACTTGAATAATTTTCCTCAGGTGAAAGGATTATCCAGCTATTTCGTCCGCGCAACAAGTAAAAAATGCACTCTGGTAGCGTGAACATACAGCAGCAAAATAAAACTGACAAACTTGTATGTTTCTTTTTTCTTTCTCCCTGGCTCACTTCTGTATCCCTATGAGCTACAAGCAGCGTGGTTTCCACTCTGTGCGTAATGTTTGAAGCGACAATGAACTTAAAAGATAAGAAGCAGGAAATCCTATGACTTTAGACAGTTATATACCGGGAAGACAAACGTTCAGAATTAATTTCGTAAGAGTTGCTCCACCGGGTGTAACCACATAACAATGATGATTTCCTCGTTAACTCTGATTAACGCGAAAAGATCCCGACATCTCCTCGATGTAACCTTACCAGACACTCACGTACAAAGTAACGCTTGAGACGCTAGGGCCTGAGTCTAGCTCCAGAAAGATCCGTTTGATTACTGTGCCTTCTATCTCCAACTCCTCCCGGTGTCCTCCTATCTTCTTCGTGGTCTCTTTCACTTTCTCCCTCTCGCTCTTCTCCAGCCTATCGAGTTTCCCCTTTTCCCCAACGGAAGGCAGTATTACTAGCGCCGTCTTCCAAGGAGGGCTCGAGGTTATAGCGCCACCGTACGTTCGACGTGGAGCTGATCAGCGGCCCAGGCGGGTGCTGACAGTTACGCGATGGCAAGTGGTTGTCGACGAGTCCCTGCGACACGCTTCACTCGAGGCGCTGTGAGGCTGGGCTCGGAGAGTGGCACTTGATTTTGCGCAATGAACCCGACTGTGAACCCCTTCTCTGGCATACCCGACGTTCAGGGGTGCAGTGTGAGAGCGATACGAGTTGAGCGCGCGTGAGCTACAGTATTCGATCGTTTGCCTTAGCTCTAGGGCTCTCCAGTACTTTATATTGAGCGCGTTCCACCACTCGCATCTCTTTCCTCCCCCTTCTCTCTCCCTCTCTCCCCTTTTCCCATCTCCCCTTCCCTCTTTCCCTTTCTCTCATCCTCTCTACCCCACCTTCTCTCTATTTTGTCTCGCATCCATCCTGCATCCCGAAATGCGTAATGACGAGCAATAAGTCATTTCAACGATAGAGGGCGCCAGCTTGAATTCAGTCTGCATTGCACTACTAGTACCTCCATGAACTGTACTATCAATATTGCTTTTTTCCCAACGTTGTCTACACCCGTTACTATAAGATCGTCAACATAATCCCTTTTCATTCATCGTAGCGGACATAAATGCTCTCAAAATCAACCGAAAAGCGTTTCATCGTAACATGAAGAGACACAGTGAAATTACCATTTCATACTGGTCAATAGATTTGTGACGATTCGAACCAGGCAAAAAAATAAAAATAAATAAAAATAAACCGCCGTGCCGCGCTTCCGTAAAGATCATGATAAATAATGATAATACGTTCCTTCATCCCTTCAGGACCATGATAATTTTGCTACACTTGCATCACCAAAAATCTTTGCAGAATAACTGCCAGGGGTAACAGAAAGGTTCATTCTGGAAGCGCTGTGGTGTTGTAGATAAGTCGCTGCACTCTTCGAGAAGATTCCTTGGATTTTGAATCCTTCCTGGTGCGTTCAGCCTTGGACGGGATGTTTCATCAAAGAAGTTCCCTCTTGAACTCAATGCTCTACTGGTATTGAGTAAGTTCAAAGCGATAATAGAATTTATAGCTTAGTACTGTGCGAGGAGAAAAATAATCTACAAAATACGTGTATGATACTCAGTTAAACTATGCCAACCGAACCGTGAGTGCTTACCCATACTTAAATCATGGTGTTACTATAAGGAAATTATAGACACCTTATCAGACATCGTGTCAAAATTTAGATTCCTTGTTACCTGAAGTGCTACAAATAGGGATATGAATATCAAGTATCAATGACGAAACACGGGGGGGGGGGGGGGGGGGAATGACTAAGGGGGGAAAACGTAAAAGGAATTCTTCCAAAGCCAGAACGAAATTGAACTTGATTATATAACTCGTAAAAAGGAAAAACCAAAGGAAGAAGATGCGATGCGATGAAGAATGGGGATGCTCAGCGCTCTTTACATCTTATCAACAGTACCACACGTTAATTTATCTGTCGTAGTAATCACGGTGAGCTAGCGAACATTCCAGTGACAATAAGGCAGCCATAATCTCTGTGCACTGATAAATATCCTTGTTAACCCCTTAACAGCCAGTACTTTTACATCTTGTGTAGTAGAGTTGGTCAGTACAGAGAGAATTATGTGTACCGCATATACGGTCCAATACTCACGTAGGGCTAAAATGGTAGAATTAAGTTACTTTCGCGAAATGCGGTAGACTTAACAGCCCAGCAGCTGTTTGGTGCTTAATTGCTGTTAGGATGTATGTGGCTCGTCACCACGAAAACGTGATAAAGTTGCAAAAATCTATTTCTGGCTCTAGTATCATCCAATAACTCCAGATCCTAAAATTTCCAGTTATACATATTTTTTTTTTCTTGAGGGTATAATTCGACTGCACTTGTCATTATCTGTAAGACTGTTTCATGACACTGCCAGCAGAGCGAATCGCACGCGCGAACGACGACCTCATGCCCCGTATTGGGTGACTGCTGCGCGTCTGCCAGAAAATCGCAGCCGATACTCCATTTTTTAAAGACACTGGCTGATCAAATGCTGTGACCGTTGTGATTTGCGCCCTCTACAGACAGACTACATGGCAACTTTAAAGAGCAACGACCACACCATCTTCGCATGTATTGTGACTTGTCTCGTCCTTCACCGTAAACCACCAGATAAACTTCCCCGCGAGCGCTTTGGTATTTATGTGTAATAATTGATCAAACCTTATGCAAAATCTAGACATCCATAACGTAAAAATGATATATAAAAAAGAGGTAATTTACATTATAATAATCTGTATAAAACACAAGGTGCCATTGAAAGGCCATTGAAAGGTGTACTTCTCTGACCGAGTAGCCAGCACTGCACGCATGTTGCTGTAAGGAGCCGGTAGGCACCCTAAACAAATGAAATGTGAATAACTGTGTGTGTATGTGTGTGTGTGTGTGTGTTTGTGTGTTTGTGTTTGTGTGTGTTTGTGTGTGTGTCAAAACGACAATAGGTCAATATGGTAGGTTTACATGAATGGCTTTTTTGTCTGCCCTATGCATATCTCGCGGTTCATTTTTTGTATCATGGCAGAGCTGACGGGCAGTCGACAAATCGAAATATTTAATCGATCATGAGTTCGCCGTACCATTCACGATCACCGCAAAATCGCCCCTGTCAGTAAAGAAGGGATGATGCAACAGACGATCTAGCGGTCATAGGAGTCAAACACACACACACACACACACACACACACACATATATATATATATATATATATATACATATATATACACGCAGACACACACACACACATACACACACACACACACACACACATATATATATATATATATATATATATATATACATATATATACACGCAGACACACACACACACACATACACACACACACACACACACATATATATATACACACACACACAGACACACACACATAGAACAAAACTCATCAGCAGCTGTGCGTGGGAGATTGGCTTGGTCAATAATATTATGAAGACCTTTCCGTTGGAGCTAATTCTTCATTTTGCACAATGCAACATTGATGCGCGGTGGAGGGGATACCCGTGGTTATCCTGAGGTCATACAAAAGGTCAGTGCACTCTAGGGTATACTTAGCTGTTCATACCCAATGTAGTTCAGCAGCTTTTCACGGCACAGTCGTAACGAATAGGCCTATCCCTGTGGTCCGCCAGCAGTTTGCTTCGCCATACGCTCATTGACTTGAAAACTAAGCGACATGTGGTGCGGGGGAGGGGTGGTAGGCTTTCATGGAAGGTGTTTTGAATCTGCGATCGACAGGTAAATATGTAAACATTGACCCTCTGTTGGTGGGTCTCAGACTTTCTATGTCAACTGCTGATCATTACGTAATCATTTCAAAAAATATATATATAAGAACGGCTGCTAACACACACATGGATCTCTGATCGCATTTAGTGGGAAATGATACAATATGAAGATTTCTACAATCTTCGATAATGTAGCAGGGGGACTCGGGTTATTCTAAGGTAAATTTGTGTCATGTATGTTGTATTTGAAATAGAATGATAATTACATTACATGTTGTTGTCGTTGTTGTCCCTCGATGAGGTCCACAAAAGTATGTAGCATCTTCAAAGATATTCTAGTTTTAAAGGTAAAACACTCTTTTTTGTAAACAGATTATTCAAACGAAAAACCGAAATCCATACAGTCGACGAATAAAGCAAAGACAATGCGAAGACTCTAAACAGTGTAACATTCAGTGAGTTATTCTTATCATGTAGGGCCTATACACAAACAAACAAACACATACACATACATACACACACACACACACATACACACACACACACGCACACACACACACACACACACACCAACACACACGAACGTGCAGGCCATCACGAACTTCATATCTACTGGAGAAGAGAGGTATTTCCGTACTTTTTAAGAAATTCAGTTGTTTATGCGTATGATGTCTGGTTTTGGAAGGGAAGTAGGCCTATAATATTTACTCGTGTCTACACATTGCTGAAGAAAGTTCTTCGTGAATTCATTTATCTGCATATTAAATACCATCAGAGAATTAAATCATTAAAAAAATGAAGATGTGTAATACAATGTGGAAATCTTTGTTACTGGTCATGGATATCAATTGCTTAATCCACGTACACCTGCAGCCAGATTCTTTTATTTCTCTATTTATTATTTATTATTATCTCTCTATTAATTATCTATCTATTTATTTATCTATCCATCTAGGCCCTATCTATCTATTCATTCATGCATTTATCTATTTATCTATCTATTTTTCTATTTTTCTGTGTATCTATTTATTATTGTTCTTCTTTTTGCTGAAGGACGAGGTGGGTTTATTTTAGAGCAAATTAAGGTGACAAGAAATACACTAGCGACGGAGATAAAATAAAAGTTTCATAAATAAAAGTAAAGGATTTCATGAAAGATAGAGACAGACAGACAGGCAGACAGATAGATATATAGAGAGAGTCGTCTTGTTTTCCTTAGCCGGTTAAATTGAGTTCATCTTCGCACCTAATATTTTAACGTCTAGGGTGTTTTTTGTTTTTTTCAACAAGAAAAAACTGTATCGTAGGTTTCCTGAAGGTACGGGAGACAAAAAGCAATCTAATGCGAACATAACTTTATCATGTCACAATTATCATCACACATCTTACAAAATTAATGTAGGTAACATTTGTATTAAGCAGCTGTCATATATTGTGTTGTTTTGACGGAAGGGAAAACGATGTCACATTCACGTTTTAACAATTTGTCGAAAATCCGAGCACATTATAACTCGAAATATGATTATGCACTATATATATGTATATACATTGTATATGTAATATAAAATCCTTTTAACAATATCATAAAGCCTGATTAAACAATTACAGTTGATTCCAATCTGTAATGTACCATACGCCTACATAGTTTTAGCCTACATGTAACAGTACTCATAGTTCCGCGCGCGCACGTCAAAATTCAACAATGGCAACTCATGACGCAAGCGCGCACTCACTCCTTACAAGCGCGTTGCCCCCAGATACAAGTATGGTGCAGGTGGTTTCAATTCCTAATGCTTAGACAGGACATACTGGCCAAGAACAGCAGACATGTGACACAAATCGCAAGGCAGCACTGCACTGAAATGGCCCCGAATTGCACAACATTCCCCTTGGGCGTAATTACAAGCATCAAGTCGTGATTACAATGGAGAATTCAATCGACAATTCTCAACGCTCAGTGACGGTGGGACTGGTAACAACTGAACACAGAAATCAACACGGCACAGTCACCAAGCTCCGCTCCATACAGAGAAACTCTGATGGGGCGGGCCAAAGTACTGCGAGATCTTCTGTTAAGATAAAGAAGAGGGCGACACCGGAAAACTCGGAACCGAAAAGTTACTCAAGAGCTTCCACACTGACGAGTCCATGTTCGGGAAAGGACGAAATAAAAGCACTATTACCATCGGGAAAGAAAACTTGCAGGCCCAAGGTGGCGTCGGGGCGGGCTAGCGGTCGCGAGGAAGTGAGACAAAGCAGACACCAGCAGGTGTGTTCCTCTCAAGTCTGCAAGCCCAAAACACCCCGACCGAGCAAGGTACCCCAACTGTACAAGCCGAAAGGCGATGGCACGAAAGTCACGGACAAACATCACCAATCAAAACACTGCGAAACTCATGGGAGATGCTCCGCTACGGAAGAGAAGTCCACAAATAAATCAAGCAAGGTATCAGACAAGCATAACACTAAAACTGAAGAGCATGCTAAGCAATCACAAAATTCGAGGAAAAAGTCTTCCAAGCCACCCCAATCCCCATCTGAGTTTGACGTGAAGATGACGGCAAAGGTCTTAAAGACTCGGGGCTACCTCCTGGAAGGAAAACTTGGCGAGGGGACTTATGCGAAGGTTAGGAGAGCCTACAGCTATCACCACAACTGTCGCGTTGCCATCAAAATCGTGTCTCGCTCGCGCCTCAACACCAGATTCAAGCAGAAGTTCCTGCCGAGAGAGCTGAGGATTGTCCAGTCCATCCGACATCCGAACATCATAGAGCTCCTGGAGATGTTTGAGATCAACGGCGTCATCTTCTTGATCATGGAGCTGGCCCGTCATGGCGACCTTTTGGAGTATGTCCAGAAGAAACACGCCCTCCGAGACTCGGAAGCTCGCGCAGTCTTCACCCAAATCATATCCGCTGTGGAGTACCTGCATACCAATGGAATATACCACCGCGATCTTAAGTGCGAGAACATTCTCCTCGACTGGGGCCCAACGGGCATCACGGCCAAGCTTTCTGACTTCGGATTTGCGCGCGAGTGGAACGAAGCCTTCAAACCGTGTTCCACTTTCTGCGGCAGCGCCGCTTACGCCTCGCCGGAGATATTGCAGGCGATACCCTACGACCCTTACTGGGCCGATATCTGGAGCTTGGGGGTGGTGCTATACATTATGGTGAGAATTTAAGAAAAGGGGAGTACGTAATCTGTTTCTTGTTTAGGCATAAAGTAAACACAACATGATGAATCTAAAATCGTTTTGCACCAAAAACAGGAAAAACAAATGGGGTTTGAAATGCATGCACTGGCCTTCAGTTTGAAATAGGAATATCTGGCTCTTACGATGTTCTGCAACCGTTGTATTATAGCAGAAGCGCTATAATATGGCATAGCTGATAAGAATGGTTGTAGTAGTTATCTATTGTTTTATAGTAGTAGTACTGTATCATCTTATTATCGCTGTTATAATGAGTCAGAAGGACTGAATTTTATAATTCAAGTAAAGTCTATCATATTCAAAGAGCTGAATAGATATGGACAAACGTGGACGATAATGAGCACATGTATTTGGCATTTTGTTTCGTAGATCACTGGTCGAATGCCTTTCGACGACAGCAATATCCGCGAAGCCCTGGAAGACATGCATCACAACCGTCTCAACTTTTCCCGCCGAAGACTCGTCTGCATCGAAGTACAGCGGTTGCTACGCACCATCCTGACCTATGAGCCCAAGCAACGACCTTCCACTCAAAGCATACGCAGCAGCGCCTGGATGAGGGGGCGCTGTACCATGCCACACCCTTCCGCTATCAAGTCGTCTTCGAGCGCGGGCGGAGGGATATGAGGAAAAAAAAAATGTGCGCATTCGTGTACCATTGGCACGACGAAGCGCAATGCGCGCATATCATTACGAAGCAGCTCAGCCTACCAAGTAGGTAGAGTTGGAAGCAAAGATGTTAGTTTTTATTATATACCATCTCTTTTTTGGCTTATGCTCGTTGGAAGTGAGAGTGGAATTATTTCATGATGCACTGTTGCTATGGTCTATCTCGTGCTCGACAGTGGACTTACGGCCAATGCAACTTTCAGATTGATACATTATTTATGTATGAATACTAAAAATTTCAACGATTTATTTGTGATTGCCTGCATGCCCGCAGGGTAAATTCGAGACAAATCTCTATGATTGTCGTTGTTGAACAGTTTGAAATAGAGCTTTTATCCCACAAATAATATGAAGTCTTTAACCCCCCCCCCCCCCCCCAAGTCATTGGGATTACTGATGGACGAGATACCACGAACATAAAGTTAATGCCAGTTGTGTACTCCTGAGCTGGCTTTAGTTATGATTACAGAGTAAACAGAGGAAATAAATCCAATATACCGAATTTCTATTACTACATGTATAGTTATTCACGTGAATTCAGTTTTATAGTCATCAGACTTCATACGTAATTACACACATCAACTTCATACTTACAGAGGTACCACGGAGGTGTGCGCATCTCATCTCCGTGGCAGACATGCACACACACACACACACACACACACACACACACACACACACACAGATATTATGTTCGTATGAACAGTATAGAGTACTGTCTTCAGTTCGCCCCTTTGCCTCCTATCCAAGATGTTTTGTCCACTGCGAAACATTGTACAGATTTGCATGTGGAAAAGTTGAATTCTAATACACGATCCCTAAAGATTACCTCATCTCCACAAGCAAATTCGAAGTTGTAAAGAAGACACTGGGATTTGCATTTTCTAGCTTAAAGGCACATCGACTGCAATTCGTGAGGGCGTTGTCAACCCTCTGCGTGCAACATTAATTCCCTCTCCATAGGTATGTGTGCGAAATCTGTGCACATTTGACTCACTGGCCCAGAAAGGGTTAAAAGGTGAGATGTTCACCGCCATCTTCATTCTGGAGATCGACGATGTACTGTCAATCACAGTAGATCGCGGGCGCGTTTTGCGGGCGCTCTCTTTTGTATAGGTTCTTCAATAGTCGTTCACGATTTGCTGCGCGCTGAATCTGCCGCGACAAAGGCCCACTTAAAAAGACGAACTGAGATCGACATTATTTCGACCATTTTCAACACGCTCACGGTACAAATAGATTTTAAACGGTACACAGAAGATGCGTAAGCATCGAAGTCATCGCATAACAAAAACTAGAAATGTCGCTATGGCGACTGGTATGCCTCCGCCATAATGCATGATTCTCCTAATAGGTCTAGATAGTACATGTGGACAATGTGTGATTACATTTTCACAAAACTGGCAAAATATTGAAATGACAAGTTTGTCACAAATGTGTTGAATGTTCACCTTCCTTGACCTTGGTTTAATTGGATGAATAGGAGAGCATGTATTTGGGGATTTAAGGACTTTAACTTGACTTTGACCCATTCATACATTTATGCATTGAGTAATTTTCATGGTACCAGTATGGAGAAAAAGTGCAATTTCTGTACTGAATAGTAAATTGTTACCATGTTCATCTGGCCTTTGACCCTAAAATTCATAAGATAATCACTTTCAGGTAGAACATGCATAAATATGCAGTAAGTTTCAAGATAAATTGAGCCACTTCCGAGATATGGAGGAAAAAGTTACAAATGATAGTTCAGCACTTTCACTTGATCTTTGACCTTTTGACCTTTGAGGCAAAAAAAGAAAAGAAAAAAAAAAAACTCTCCAGAGAATTTCTATTAGGTTACACACGCATACACCAAGTGTAAAAAAAAAAATAATAATCCTGCTGGCATTGCATGAACATGAGGGAAATAGTAAAATTTTGAAGTGTTGCACTTGACCTTTGACCCCTGACCTTTGATCCCATGAACCCTACATTCTCTAGATAATCACTGCCAGTCAGTACATGTATATACTATGTTCCATGAAGATACCTTGAACAATTTTCCAATTTACAGAGAAAAAAAAAGAAGTTTTAATACTTCTACTCGACCTTTTGACCTTTGACCTTTGACCTCATGACCCAAACTTTCACCAGAGAATCTAAATTGGGTAATACATGTATGCACTAAGTTTCAAGAAAATATCTTCAGGCATCGCATAGATATGGTGGAAATAGTGAAATTTTATGTATTTGACCTTGACCTTTTGACCTTTGACCTTGAGCACGTGCACCCAAAAGTTAATAGGCACAACTTCACCCCCTAATACACATACATGCCAAGTTTCATTAGGATACCTCAACAGCTTTTGATAGTTACCTTGTCCACAAAATTCATTACGGACGGACGGAAAGACGGACGGACGGACGGACGGAAGGACGGACGGACGGACGGACGGACGGACGGACGGACGGACGGACAGACGGACAACCCGAAAACATAATGCCTCCGGCACCACTTCGTGGCGGAGGCATAATAAGGGTGTCAATTTGATGAAACCGTTGTGGATCAAAGCCACAACGCCTTTTTTAAACCCTACGTCCGTTTCCCCTGAACTTGGATATTAACATTTTTCGAGAAATTTGAACTGTGAAAGAACATACATGTATTATGACGAGAAAGAGTAATACAACAGCGCACAAGTACAACTATAGCTGTGAAGAGTAATAACAAACAAAATGGCAAAATATATACCCCCCCCCCTCAAAAAAAAAAAAAAAAAAAGGGGATCCATAACGTGCAGCACTGTCATCTGTTGTTCGTTGCTGAACAGTGTACTATCTTGGTAAAGAGCGCAAAGTGTATACACGTACAATAAACTATTGAAAAAGGGTGTTCATATTCTATTCATTTCAAAAATTTTAATCGTCATTATTCCACCGTCTGAGAATGAAAAACACGTGCGTTGTACATTTCTTCAGACATTTTGTGCGTGGCACGCCTGTGCATATTGTATTTTTATTTTACACAATGCTGATTAAGTCCCTCAGTCTCTTACCTAGGAATGCACGTACACGTATAACGTAATCAACATCACAATATGATAGGAGAGAACTGGCCATGTTTTAACCTTTACACACCGTTGCAAAGCACCCTTTTGATTAATATAAATATAAATCCGATGAAAACAAACTCGACGCCTATTTTGATATACAAATGAAATATGAAATGATCTGCTAATACTTGTTTTGTGGTAAACAACGATATCCTACCACAGCTTTGTGTCTTGCAAGAATTTTCATAACTGCTTTACCGGTAAACAACAAGCAACAATATCATTGTTGCAAAACTTTGTATGAAGAAAATAAAACGCCTCTTCTGCTTTAAATCATATACATGTATCATTATAGAAAGGATGCAGTTCATGTAGTTTTATAGACGTTCTTTATTTAATCTTTATAATGATTTATATTTCATTAAGGGGTGAAACACGGGGGTCGACCCGGAGACTGTTTTCACAGATCTACAGGATCATACAAAGTGCACGTAGGACGCCATCATTCAATAACACATTCCCTATTCACAGTACATTGCTTTGATCTGTTGTTTACTTACGTTAACATTGTGTCTATTAGCGGAATACCAAAGACACTAATCTGTCTGTGTTGATGTTTGATTGATTTATCATTCTTTGACATATCCTCAGTGTTGACGAACGTAGTTACTTCCAAAAGGCAAGTAGAAACCTTAACATATTCTATGCACAATTGATAGGGAAAAAACAACACCCCAGTGCTATTACAGTCATGCCACAAATAAGACAATTTTATTACATTCAGGCCTTATACAAAAATGTCACTTCAAACTGTATTCCTGTTCATGTAACTGGAAGACACATTTAATTGTAAATGTTGGTAACTGAGGAACAGATAAATGATTATGATCAATCACCACTATAATGTGTGTTAAAGGGATGTTATAGTACATGTATTGGTTGAGATTGAGATCCAGGTTTCAACTTTTTGCGACATAATTGGAAACCACTTATATGAAATATCAAAGAGCATACACTGCTATAAAGAGATATTCACAATTTATTTGAAGAGAATCGGTTCTAAAATGGCTGAGATACCAAAATCAACGTACATGTAAATCAAAGTGGTCCAAATAAAAGGTGGGTCCCACCTTTTATTAGGACCTCTGGTTTTAGATATCTCAGTCATTTCAAACCAGTTTTCATAAAATAAACTTTGAATTCCTCTTAGAATTGTATGCTCTATGTTTCATACATTTGGTTTCTAATTATCTTGCAAAATTCTGAATCCCCATCTCAACCAAAACTATACCGTCCTTTTAAGCTTTCCAGTCATATTAACACAAAATAAATCGACTCTATTATGCATGTGTGTGGTTTTTTCTTTCTTTCTTCAAAACTTACAAAAAGAGTGTGAGATAAAAAATGAGCCGAGAATAATACAGAATTTCAAGTTTAGATGTGATCGAGCATTCAGGAGATACAGTGGTGGTATTTACGCACACTACGTCAATAAGTCAAATGCAATAAAAGCATGCTTCATAACATTTGAAGAGCTTCAAATTCCAAAACACTGTTCGACTGAAGTTGTAGTTGAAATATATCAACATTTCCACTGTAAACAAATCTCATGAATACAATGTACAATCATACTTCTAATTCTTATCCCTACTCTGTTTGTAAATAAGATTGCAATAAACTCTACTTTAAGACAAAAATAATGTCATTCTGCTTAAAGAGTTGCAAAAACTGGAAAGTACTGAGAGGGGAGTTACAATGTAATAAGCTAAGAAGAGGTTACAGAGTCCAAGGTAAAAAAAAAGTGTTAAAATTAATGCAAAATGGAGTACAATTAAATGCAAACTGGCCTAGTCGAGTAGTGCAGTTTCAACTGAACATCACTCCATGGAGTAATTACGCTATCGATGCAGAGATACAACATCTCCGTAATATGGAATATTATTACAAAATACAAAGTACAGGATTTTTCCAATACAAAAATGATTCTCGTTCTCATCGCCTTGAAAAACATTAATCAACGAGCGCGAGTTGTTGGCATTTCGCACATACGAAGTACACACATCGCCAAGTTCTTCCTGAATTACACAAGATACAGAATTGCACCAAATAGAAGTACATGTAGTATGTGCTGCATGAGAGAGAAATGCAATTGCAAAGTCATGCGCAGAAACACATTTGTACCAGATGTGTGAAATACAATGGGCCCTTGGAGGACATTTCTTTCATTGCTTATGCTACCACACAAAGATGCTGAGATGTGTGAAATACTTTGCATGTGTATGATTTAACCACTGAGACTAAAACTGATAGAAAATGTCATATTATATAAAAAGAAAATAGTATTACTGGAAAACAGAATCATTGAATTAGCTCCGGAAATGTAAAAGCTGCCATAGACTTTACATAAGTATAAATATGCACTCGCAAAAATTTGCCAATTTGTACTTATCTTCCAAAAATGGGTTGCCAATATAAGGACCAGTTATAAACTTTGTGAGTCAGGCTTCTAACAATGAAGAAACAGAAAAAGGTAATGGCATGTGGGGAATAAAAAAAAAACAGGGTTCAAGTGAATGAGAGAGAAGTTTTTTTGTCTACTTTATGAAATACTGTACTAGCAATAAATAATGACAATTGTGATGAGGAAGATACAATATCACATCACAGAAATATGTCATTTTGTGGACTTGATGAGATAAATTCATTTGGAGTTGGCACTGACACTGCAACTGTACACTCACTGAATACACTCACACACTGAGATTTAATTTGAATCAACTTCACCATGACGGCTTCTTCTAAATACAAGTTTTTTAGCTGATCTCATTTACATAAAATATAGGTTGGCCCAATGGATAGGAATACTAATTCCATCTGCATAAATTGATTGTTTTCTTGTTCCTCTCAAACAGAAATTGTCACAGCAATTAAATTGCACAGGAAGAGAAATATATATCTGAGAGAGAGAGAGAGAGAAAAGTGAAATAAATACAGTTACTACTAATATGACGCCTAACTAGGTGATATTGACATCAATCTTCGATGTAATATCTTAAAAGCATCATATTTAAAAAATGATGTTAAGCTTAAAGATAAATATTGAGGTGAGAAAAAAAAAGAGGACAATTCTTGTGAATATCTATATCATGGACATGATAACAATTTTGCTGGTCAATGCAATTCATTTAAACTGCATTCTAAAACCCTAGTACAGTTATGGCCATAAAGAACACACAACAATTCTATTGAAATGAAATAGGAGTCCCAAGACTAAGAGACAAAGAATCAAACAAATTATTCATGTTTACAAAAATCTGACGCTGACCTGTACAGCATTTATCAAAGAATGTTGAAGATTTGGCTGGTCAGGCATTCAAACATTATCTGAATCATGACCGCAAGCTCTTTACACAAGGATTCATGTATCTCACTGCACTTTACTGCTAACTGTCGGATGGTTTATCTACATGCGTTCTCATGGCTAGTGCAGACTTGTCAACAGAGAACATCAGCATGGCACAAAAGTGCAAGGAAAGATGCTGGTGTTAAATGTAACATTCTTTTGTACAGGATGGTACACCCAAGGTGGAATATTTCCCAGCGTAAAATTTTTGTGCACTCCATACAATTTGTAGCTGGTGTACAAACATGATGCAAATGTTATGTGTACTGTATTTCATCCATGAAGATTTGTTCCATCATTAGCACTGCGTTGACTATCAGCAAAATCAATCACACATACATGTGTAAAACTCACCTTTTTTATCTGAGTAAGAAAAATTAATCCACTTTTGCTGCATGCCTTCAAAAGCCAGTGGTCAATCATTAAGCCTACTGTTAGAACCTTTGCAATTTGTCTTTTTTTAAATAATTTGCCATTTTTTCCCAACATACTAAAATAATTCCCGCTATTTACAATATCGTACTACTGTACAATCATCACAGAGACGGACAGCTGTCATCATAATTCTGTGTGTTCGTCTGAAAAAGAAAGAAATCAAGAGACAAAGAAAAACAAATGCAGCAATCATGCACAGCTGGCATACATGGCGTTACAGAAATTCACCGAGCTTTTCCTACTATAGAGTTGTTTCATTAATAAATTCGGGTATTTCTGGTCATATACAGTTATATTTCACTTCTCATGCATCTGGCTATAAATGGATGTCTAAATACTTCATACTGCATTTAAAAAATGGTTTGAGTTCACGGAGTCGCATCTCAGCTTTAATTCTTTCTTTGTGTTTTCATTCTCTCTCTCTCTACTTGTGCACTGATAGGAATTATGCAAACATTTTAGTCTTGAAACAGTTTCACTATTTTTGTTTTGTGTTAATTCTAACATTTCATGTCTATCACATAATGACAAACATGAAAAATGTATGCATCTACCACCTACAGTGGTATTATATTCAAGATTCATGTTTGCATGTATACACAACAACGCAAACAAACAAAATCGTGGGTCTGAAATTTTTGCACAGAAAATAGAAGCACACAAATATTTTTGCTTGATATTTATACCACTATGTAGTCTTGATTCCGGGAATAAAACAAATTTTAATTTCATCTTAATCAGCAGAGTGCGAAAAAAAAAATTCTCATGAGAAAATATCCACTTTTACAGTTTGTGTATTCAAGGTGGGTAGCAGTTCTTACTCTCTCTACAAGGCACATCAAATCTTTTGTTTTAAAATCCCAATTACTCACCTTTAATGTTCTCTGATGTTTCATCTTCTGATGTATCATTTGCTATCCTCTCGAGTAGATTTTTTATTTCGTTATCGTAGTCAACCCACTCTGGAGCTATCCTTACTGCAGCCTTTAATTTAGGTTCCTTGGTAAGAGGATTATTGCACTGGAAAAAAAAAAAGAGGTAAAAAGACAAATTAAAGCTGAAAAATACATCATTTAAACACTACACACTGCTGAGCTCAAGTACAGTACATTGTAATTTATAAAATTGCACTGCAAAAGAAAGTTGCAGGCCAACATTTTCTTCCTTGGTTGCATGTTTTTTGTTTTGTTCTGTTTTTTCATTTTTTTGAGGGGTGGTGAGAGTACACGTACATGTAGATGGCTTGTTCTAAAAGCGATTTTATCAACCATCGTTCACGTTTTGTATATCTAACAATACTTAACACTGATCATACTGATTAACATTTTTACATTGGTTGTTTCTATCACTTGCAAATCACTAGCAAATTGTAAATAATACCTTTAACTGCTGAAATATTGAATTTTGGTCAGTTTTTGTACACAAACAATGGAAACTCGTGAGGTGACAACATCTGAGCTCACTCATTTGCATATTCATATCAACCGTACGAAAATTGTTGGGCAAAAATAAGCAAGGCTCCATAATTTCATGACTTTGTTAATTTTCATCCGATTTTGATCAAATTTTCACTATCGTGCTTATAAGATTTTACTCCTTCTTTTCAGACTAACATTAATCTGGTCTAGAATTGACCTTTGATACTTTTTGTGCTTTGAGTGCTGATTGCACAGAAATCCCCACAGCAGAGTACACACTTTCCAAAGTCCCTGGCACTTAGTGGGTTAAGGGTGGCTAAAAGGGATTTAGCAATTTCTGGGGGGGGGGGGGGGGGGGGAGGGGGGAAGGGCCACAGGCAGCTCAGGTGTGAAAGGGTTAACAGTATACAAGATGATGCTCACCAAGTCTATAGTTTTGGCTCTAGGTCTCTCTGATTCATGGCACCATGTCTCACAGTACAGCCACTCCTGTGGCAGACTTCTTATCGCCACCTGGTGGATCATGTTGTTTGGCAGGTCCTATACACGTACAGGAGAAAAGGTCAGAAGTCACAGAGCCCCAGTCTCTAATTCCAATATATCTAACTGATCATCATTTTTATGTAATTCAGCAAGGAACAATATCATGCTTTACACAGCAGGAAAATGGAATTCTCGCCAGTTTTGACAGAGAACAGAAAATTATGATGTGACGTGACACGTTTTTTAGTGTCCCCTTATTGTTTCTAATTTCTTTCCCTGAGCAAAGTTGGACAATATTAGATTAATATTCAGAGAACCTTACTCATGTTAACTTCTCAATTCTGTACAACAACAGCAAATTGTATTTTTCACAATGGTCTCAGATACACATACTATTCCACATTGGCCATGGCAAAGTGGTGAGAATTGTACGCCTTCATTGTATTTTTTTTTGCTTTGTTTTGTTTGAAGATCAATATGAAAATAATTTACGGAAGGTTGACAGCATGTATGGATTGTTAATCACCCACTAAATATTTGTTTGGATGATGCACCAAGATTGATTACCTGGTCAAGATTAGCTAAACTGTTTGGATCCTGACTCAGTGCCTGGTACTGCCCTCTCAGCCGATCACCTGCCGCTATTTTGCGGAACTTCACCAGGTCCACGACATAGAGGGCGCTAGAAGGAAAGATGAGGGAAAATAAGTCTTTGGATAAACCTGATAAACAGCTGCAAGAATTGTCCAGTCACACACACTCAATACAAAAATATTCTGGTGAGCCAATGGAAACCAATTGTAAAATGCATACTAAAGTTAACCATCTGGTAATCTGTCTGGATAGAAATTTAATCAAATGTCTGATATTTTAGTCACATGATAGTACAAAGTATTGAAAGAATTCTTTTTAGAAAAATAATGAAATTAATGACAACGTACACATATCTTCACTATTTTTTTTTCTAAAAAAAAAAACAAAAAAACAGAATAAGTTGCATTCTCAGCAGCAGATTATAATGTACTCTTGCAATAACTTCAGAAAAGTTCTACAATGTAGTTGCTACACAGTAGGCTTACATGATTTCTGGAAAGAATTTGTATTTGAACCACCAGGAAAGTTGTTAAGTGATGTAAATCATGGAAATCATCACCACTTTTTAACTGGCATGTGTGGTTGCAATCACTATCACTACCACAGTAAAAAACATGTGAAAATTTGAAATTCTATAACTCTCTTAATCGACGTCCAATGTTGATAAAACTTTTATCATTCTGCTTGTCTGATTTTTCTCATCTATCAAAGTTCTCTTGAACATGATGTGGGGATTGCACTTTTAGTATGATATTTGAAGAGTTTGTTCGCAAAAACCGATAAGTCCATTTTTTAAGATATTGAAGTACGGTCTCTGCCATAAAGTACAAAATAATACCTTTTTAATAATATATAGGTCACTACATATAAAGGTACATCTTTGAAGTTATGGTCACAAGAAGCAAACATTTTCTCATTATTCTCTTTAGTTTTCTTGACCTTTATTCACAAATATCTCCATTTGGCAAATATGGACTTATCGGTTTTTACGAACAAACTCTTCATTTACAAACACATTGATTGCAACACAGCAAATTTGGCAATGGTTTCAATCCTTACCTAATGTGGTATTTTCTTCCCGCTAAATGGTTTGCCCAGTAACCCGACTTCCAGAAGCGGAATCCATCCATCTCTCGCCGGCTGTCGCAGAACGGCACGTAGCCATAGGGCGCCCCCTTCAGGTCAAAGTCGGCCAGCTCCTGCATGTCGGCCCTGACGATCTGATCGGCGTCGACAAAGATGATCTTCTTGATGTTGAGCGGGAAGAGGACGTCAAGGAAGAGGATCTTGTAGCTGAGGAAGAGAACACATGCATACCGTAATTTGGCCGTGGTTTACTACCTGGATCTGAGGGTGAAAAATACCCTTTTTTTTTCCATTTGGTACATTGCAGGCTGTGAGGCTTGAAATTTTCATTAAGCCAATTCTCATCAGCTTTTTTTTTTCAAGATATTCAGGGCTATACCTACTTTTTTAAAGCAATTTTCTCCCTCATGATCCCACAAAAGAAAGGCATATCTGTAGACACAACCCTGGCTTTACACAATTACATTGGTAAAATGATTTGGCAGAATGGCATATCTGCAGATACACCCTTTTGTCATAGTAACTAGAAATCCATTGCCATGTAATAGAAGTGTATCCCCTGGTAGTGAAACTATAGGTGCTAAAAGTATAACACAAAGGGCCTGCATACCACAGAAAAAAGAAAAATTATAACAATTTGTGGTCAGTAGAGTGTATACAAATCAGCAACCTCATTATGACCTTTGACCCTATAAAACATGGAATTCCAAGGGCAGTAACTTAAAAAAAAAACAAAAAAACAACAGGAGTCTAGCATTGACTATCA
The DNA here is from genome assembly GCF_040938485.1 of Diadema antillarum. Lineage (NCBI taxonomy): Eukaryota > Metazoa > Echinodermata > Echinoidea > Diadematoida > Diadematidae > Diadema > Diadema antillarum. The sequence goes on from NW_027271090.1 coordinate 1,432,183, forward strand.
TACACTAGAGAACCACAATTTCAACAACAGTCATCACTACATGCCATCTGCAGTGTGCACGCAAGATACCAACTAAAATATGACCTTTGATCCTGTAAAAGGTGAAACACTGTGAGCAGCATTACCATAAACAACAGGGTCTAAATTTAACTATACCAGTTCATATGAATTTTTTTTGGGAAAAAAATTGTCAAGAACTGTGGATGGTCGAGCATGCATAAATGAATAAAAGAGGTATATGTACTCACCCCCATATGACCCTTTGTTTCTCCGTCTGCTGATGTAGCCACCGGGGCCACTTATACTGGACCAGTTCATACTCGAAGTTATACTCCTTAGCCATGTGTGGAATGCTTTCCTGTTCACATAGACAAATTGGATCCCATATGACTATGTGTCAGTATCAAACACACTAATTGAGATATCATTCTTTTTTATAACTGGAAGAGTGACGACAAAAATGTAAAATTATCTTAGAAATCATTCCATATACCTGTGCAACTTCATGATCACTAAGCAATATCAGCTGTATTTGAAAGGGCAACACACCAAAAGACTGGACAATAAATGCATAGTTTAGGACGTATTTCTACAGAGGCTTTCCATTATTTTTCTTTCTTTTGGCTAAAAACTGATAGCAGTAACTTTTTGTCTTATATTCTACCTCTTAGCCTATTGAGTCCCAGTAAACATGTTTTTGTTGTTCGTCCTGTGTTTTATCATTGCTTACTTTTCGCTCCTGGTAAATCACAAAGTAAAATGAGCAAAATTGTCCTCTTTTTTTCAATATGTAACACTATTTTGGTTGCATAACAGTTTGTGCACTCGCTGCAGAATTACCATATATTTCTTAATCACTACATTATTCATTCTTAAATTGGCAACATATTCTTCAAGCACAAAGGTTATATTTCTCTGTAAAATGCAATGAAGCACTGCTCAAATGAGGTATGGGAGCATTGACTCTCGTATTACCATCTGGATGGCAACTTGGATAATGTACAATGTAAATAGCATTTTGATGTAGTGATCCTCAAAGGTTTAACAATTACAAATCCACAACCACAGTTATTTTCTTTTATGGTCTGCAACCCTTGGAGGTTCTGACATTAAGGGGGCACCATACTGACTATTTGCCTGCTCTTGGTTCACTTGTTTCCAAGGGGACAATATAACAACAAGATTAACAGAATTGTGGCTGGCCTTTTTGGTACAGTTAAAAAATTTACTTCAGAGTAGCCAGACAGGTCTCATTCACTTCGACTCTGACCACTGACTGACCTTGAATGTGGGTGAGAGGTAGTTCTTGAGGAACCAGAACTTGACCGGTGACTTGGTGTGCTTCAGAACACTCAGCATCATGATTCTGCAATAAGAACACCAAATGAAGCCTTTTACATCAGGCAGTTATTTGACAATTGTTACCACAGCCACTCAACCCAGCATGTAGGTACCCAAGAGAATGAACAAGACTGGCTTGACAGACATATAACCTCCATAGGTGTTGACTTGTGTACTTCTGGTAATGTGGAGTTACTGTGTAGCAGGCACGGACAGAAAGTACATGCAGCAATCGCATCTAATTTTCCCTTTTTATTATGACTAAAACATCATCAGCTCACAAGATAAAAGCATTTTTTTCATGGCTTACAACTTGATACAAATGCTGAGAAAATCTCCAAACCTCTGGTAGTTTAGAGACGGAGATAGTGCTCCCTATTTTTTTCTCTACAATCAAATAGAGCTCTTGTTGTGCTCATCTTCAACACAATGTTACGGACATTAAACGGTGCTGCTGCCATTTTGGGTGTTTACAGTTATATGTGATAAGAGAAATTGTCCTCGTACATAATGGAGCTATGCGTCCAAGGGAGGGCGCTCTTTCATATGGCACATAACGCACCACACAACTCTCCTGAACAAATGAGATTCCTACCTGAGGAGTCTTTCGTAAAGGTGCCCTGAGGCCAGCGAGAAGATGTTGATCTGGCTGTCCCTGTCGCCGCCTGCATCGGCGCCCTCTTTTGTCTTGCCGCTGCCAGTCAGTCCCGAGATGGAGCTGGAGATGGAGTCCCAGATTCCTCCGCTGCCACCCCCGTTTTGGCCATTCTTCCCTGAGTCACTGGAGAGCAGGTCCTCGTGCTGCATGTCTGGCTTCTTTTTCACCTGTTATTCAATTAAAATTTGACATTCCACCTGTCATCCATTGAAATTTGACATTCCACCTGTCACCCATTGAAATTTGACATTCCACCTGTCACCCATTGAAATTTGACATTCCACCTGTCACCCATTGAAATTTGACATTCCACCTGTCACCCATTGAAATTTGACATTCCACCTGTCACCCATTGAAATTTGACATTCCACCTGTCACCCATTGAAATTTGACATTCCACCTGTCACCCATTGAAATTTGACATTCCACCTGTCACCCATTGAAATTTGACATTTCACCTGTCACTCATTGAAATTTGACATTCCACCTGTCACCCATTGAAATTTGACATTCCACCTGTCACCCATTGAAATTTGACATTCCACCTGTCACCCATTGAAATTTGACATTCCACCTGTCATCCATTGAAATTTGACATTCCACCTGTCACCCATTGAAATTTGACATTCCACCTGTCACCCCTTTGAAATTTGACATTCCATCTGTCACCCATTGAAATTTGACATTTCACCTGTCACCCATTGAAATTTGACATTCCACCTGTCACCCATTGAAATTTGACATTCCACCTGTCACCCATTGAAATTTGACATTTCACCTGTCACCCCTTTGAAATTTGACATTCCACCTGTCACCCATTGAAATTTGACATTCCACCTGTCACCCATTGAAATTTGACATTTCACCTGTCACCCATTGAAATTTGACATTCCACCTGTCACCCATTGAAATTTGACATTCCACCTGTCACCCATTGAAATTTGACATTCCACCTGTCACCCATTGAAATTTGACATTCCACCTGTCACTCATTGAAATTTGACATTTCACCTGTCACCCCTTTGAAATTTGATATTTCACCTGTCACCCATTGAAATTTGACATTTCACCTGTCACTCATTGAAATTTGACATTTCACCTGTCACCCCTTTGAAATTTGATATTTCACCTGTCACCCATTGAAATTTGACATTTCACCTGTCACTCATTGAAATTTGACATTTCACCTGTCACAACTTTGAAATTTGACATTTAAATCTGACATTTCAACTGTCCCCTCTTTGAAAATTGACATTCCACCTGCCACCCAACTGAAATCTAAAATGTTACCTGTCACCAATTGAAATTTGACATCTTGATTTTTTATGAACTCCTACCGTTGGCAATGAATGTTTGACATGCTTGATTGCTAATTTGATACACCAGAGTTACATTACTCCTCGAACTTTTTGACTACGAAGCTCACCATTAGGGCCATATAATACTGAGAAAAGACATTTCTACCCCTACTGTGCTTTCATTGCCCATGAGCACAAACGACAGGAGTCTTAGTGAATGGAGATTACCTGGCGGCAATCATCCTGATCCCTATTATTGGACAGAGAATTCCACAAAGTTTCATTTGTTTTGTGTTTTATGTTTTTTTACAAAAATATACATTCCTTTGACTTGTCACTGATATAAGGGTGATATAATTCCTCTGCTCTCTGAAAGAGGTAAGTCAAGTGCTCTTTCATTATGCTAGAAAAGTGAAAATATCTTGATTTTTCTTAGTATTTTCTTTATATTAAGTCAAAATATGCATGATTCATGGACTAGGTTTAAAATCCTTTTGTGAATTCCAGCCTTTGGAGTCTGAAAAGCATAGATACAACTGGCTTACCTTCAATCTAACTATTTTGGCCTTGAAGCTGTCCATGACAACCTGCACCTCATCGCTGCCTTCTGTTGAGTCGGTGCCTTCATGACTGGGGTGAGAAAAGAATCAAGTTTCTGACATTTTTAACGTGCCCCATAACTAGCAGACCTTGCTAACATTGAACAACGGTCACACTATGAGAAAGCATAGTTTGCTTCCCAATGATGTCCAGAAGTTTGAGCACACACTCGTGCTGCCAATGAAACTACACGTAATTTCAGTGATGTGAAACTACCCCCAGTTTTGGTCTCTTACAGGAAAGAAAGGCAAACGCACAACAGCATACAAAAGAATGCACAATGTGCGTACAAACCATGAATGGATCTGTGTCACGTCACAAACTTCTTGAAGTTTTAGCCGCTTGCTCTCACACTACACAAAACTACGTGTAGTCTCATGAGAAGTGAGAAACTTCTGAAGTGCATGCTGGTAACTTCTTGTGAAGTTTGTTGTCACACTGCTTGAACTATGTGAAGAAATAACCTCATAGTGAAATTACGCATCATTTCCCGTAGCGTAACCTTGCCTAACATGCTCTTCAAACAACAGAACCTCTCTTCTGGGGAGTGTTTCATCCACGTTTGTCAGCGCTGACAACTTGAATCATCATAGTAACAGTCAGTGACCAGAGCATCTCGGCCAATCAAAACCAAGGATTTTGCTGAAATTGTCAGTGCTGACAAATGTTGATGAAACACCCCCCTGATCACGAAAGTGACCATCCTGGGTCAAATGGGGTGTGCTCTTTTGGATGTAAACAGCAGGGGATATATGTTTGGAATAAAACACATGAACTTTGCGTGTATGCCATCCCGTAAATCGATGATGTGGTAATTTGATCTGTATTATACCTGGCTATACTTGAGTGCCTGCAGTCCTGTTACTCCTACTTTCATCTATTAAAATTGAAGACAGTAGCTCTGTCCCTCCCTCATATGGAAATAGATGATTGTAAAATTCCACTTGTTTTAGGGGTATCCCTCATTGCATAATAATACTGAGAAATCAAAATCAAAATGAGTCTGCTCTTTAACAGAAATGATAAACACACAAACACTGTACACACACACACACACACACACACACACACATACAAATTACTATGAAAGGTAAACTACCAGTTACACTGAATCACTTCTCAATTTACAGGAGAAAATCAAGATGAAAGAGAAATGAAGGTTCTAGAGTACAATCTCTTACCTTGCCACTTCATATATATCTGCTGATCGCCCCTGACGAAGTCTCAGCATCCACGCCCCTGGGTTGGCCTTAAGTTGCAAGTAGCCCTGTCAGGGAATAAACAGAAGGAATGAAAGACCTATGTGTTGGCTAGAGCACTCAGTCAGATGGACATGCAGCTTTGTGCCATCACCTTAATGTGTGAAACACAAACTGTATCATCATCTTTGGCAAACACCACCAACATTATTACTACTCAACTGTCGCTATCAACATCAACATCAACATCAACATCAACATCAACATCAACATCAACATCAACATCAACATCATCAACATCAACATCAACATCATTAACATCAACATCAACATTAACATCAACATCAACATCATTAACATCAACATCAACATTAACATCAACATCATCAACATCAACATCAACATCAACATCAACATCAAATCAAATCATCAACATCAACATCAACACCATCATCAACATCAACATCAACATCAACATCAACATCAACATCAACATCAACATCAAAATCATCAACATCAACATCAACGTCAACATCATCACCATCACCATCATCATGACCACCACTTTTGTCATTGTTACAGTTTTACTTACCAATTTTATTCTTGACTATATAGCCATCTTTACAAAATCATTAACGTAATTGTCGTCATCATCATCATCATCATCTTCACAACCTCATCATACGTCCTCATCAAAATTACAATCTTGATCATCCCTGTCACTTGTCAAAGTCAGAATCTCTCGAGCCACTATCTCCCACTCACCAAGTTTGCCATGACTATGGTGTCCACCATGACTGGGTTGGCAGCGGTCCCCAGGGTGAACTGAAGGCCGCGAGGTGGCTGACCAGTGTTCTGCTCGAAGCAGTGGCCTTCGAGCAGCAAGTACTCCAACTCGTACTCGGCGTGAATGCTGCCGCTGACCTGCCGCAAAAGAGAAACACAGATGCAATGAGAGTTTCTTGTCTCTTCATTTCTTTTATTTGGGGGGGGGGGGGAGGGGGAGGGGATGAATAGGTGAATGTTGATAAAAGAGTTTGACAAGTAACTTGTACATCCATTGTTACAAATGGAAATCTTTTTGTTCAACTAGACCCTGCGACATACAGACAACTGGCAGATTATTAAACATTTCTAAGGCTGTGAGTACTTAAACCTGTTACAAGCTAAACTTCTTCATGAATTTCCTGGTTTCATGAGATGGCTACATTGATTTCCAGTTGCATTTAGATGGCAATGTATGCCTCTCCTGTAAATCTTACAATAAGATCATAATCATACTATGAAACATGCATGAAACATAAAAAAATTACACTGAACACAATAAAATCTTTGAAACTTCCTGAAACAATGAACAATTGTTTACTATCAAGGGTTTTCTCATTACCCTAGGCATCACAAGTCCTTATTTTTTCTCAGTCTTAAAAACCAGGGCTACAATACGAGATAAGACAAAATCTCTGCTTTGACTGTCTCACCTCACTGAGCTTGATGTTGTCCAGGTCATAGGGTGTCCTAACAGACTCCACCAGCCAGCTCTCTGGTGTGAGAACATTCATGGTCAGCAGTGTGTCCGCCGGCATGTCCGAGAACTTGGCCGAAGGTCCGGCGGTCAAGCTACCATCAAATAGAAATGCATTAGTGATGCATATGTCACACATACCAGGTTTTGGGTGTTTTTTTTTTTTCATCAATCATAGCTGACTTCATGGACAGCACAAGAGTTTGGCTCCGTTTGAATAATGATGTCTATTGACAAAACTTGTGACTCACTACAAAAAGGAATTTTCATCTCTATGAAGTGACATGCAGCTATTCGGGGGTATCCCACATTAACAGGTATAGCATTTTCAGAAGCATGACCCTGTGTATCTTTGACACGCAGTTACACAATTTATGACAGCACACTGCTGAGTTGCTCAAAAAACAATGCAAATGAAATTACTTATGGCAATTCAGTTCCAATGATAAATATCAGCATTCTTGAAGCAGTCCAGAACACAGGACACAGAAAAAGCAAACAATCTGTTGTTTGTTGTTGTGTTTTGTTTTTCTTCTACCCAAGGTTATGCATGCTGTTAGGGAGTTCTCTACATGCGATCACAAAAGTTTTTCTTTAAATGAAAAACAAACACAAATGAGAGAAAACTGAACATGGCACTGGGCATTCGGAAAGTCACTGAATTTCCTGACAATTAGAAAAAGTATGTCTCACCTGCTATCAACTCTGAATGCCAACTCAGGTTCCAAGACATATCGGTAGAAGCTGTTTGATAATAAAGAACGAAAAGAGCTTGAATTTGCGAGGCTAATCAGTATAAAACAAAGCTCTTTCCAGAATGTGAATATTACCATCAAACACAAATGTGTCTTTTGTGTGACAGTGGGTCTCTAAACTAGAGCATCTGTGGAGGATGCTACTGGTTAGGTCACAAATTGGCCTCAATCAACAGCTTCCAAATATATGTACTAGTATTATAACCTCTACTGTTTGAATGGAATATCCTTCTTGGTTTGCATTAAGATGCAAGAAAGTAAATGTTTCAATCTTTTCATGGATTTAATCCATTGATCTTTCGAATGAGCTTCGGACAATGTGAACTGAGAAACCAAATCTTGACAAGGTACAACTTGTTGAGAAGATGTAATGGTTTCCTTGCATATACTAAATGTCACAAAAAGAAAACTGCCAAAGGACTCCATACTTTTCATACCACTAAAACCCAGCATAAATGAGCATATGTGGGACTGAAAAAGACCATGTGAAACTGACATTTAAAAGAGACATGTCACAGAAAACAAAAATTCCATAAGGCTTTAATGGTTTCATCTTTCTGAAAATTCCTCTACAATATCTTGAAACGGGAATCCGAAAATATGGAAAAATGGAGGATGATTTCCTCAACCCCCACCCCCCCCCCCCTTTGAAATTCAGAAGAATATACACTTATGTGATGCAAGATGAAGAAACGACCCCCGCCTCCACTATCAAATTGGCCACTGACCTCTTGAGCGGCAGCTCCGAGAGCTGCGCCTTGGGGTTCATGAAGACGTTGATGTTGACGTTGAGGGCCTCGGAGAGCATCAGGAGGAGGTGACTCCACTTCTGGCTCTCTCGGGTCAGCGGGTCCAGCACGGCCACGATGTCGTAGCTGGGCTCGTCTGGCTTCCTGGGGGCTACAGATATCATGCTGGGGGCAAAAAAAAAAAAGAAAGACAAGAAAATGAAGAAATCAAAGATAGCTAATCATGAACAGCTGATGCTTATTACATATCTTACTTAATTTTGCAGTGTCATGGGGGTCAGACATGAATATCGTATCATTACAGAGTACCGATACTGAAGTGACGATGTTACAATCTTTTGCTTTAGCTTGGGTTGGAACCATGTGCATGCTTTAACACCCGGGCCATATGTGACCCTGCACCTCAAAACAAACAAAAAGTCGCCAGACATGAATTTTTAGTTAAGACCATATTCTGAAAAGGCAGACTTTAAGCTTTAAAATGATGTATAACTCAAATCAAATGGACTCTCCTAACCTATCTAGATATTGGAAAGAAAGCACAAACTAAGGAAAAGTGTGAACTGAGAAAAGAGGCTCTGAAGTACAGTGTCTATTCAAGCGCTTAATCTTCACCAAACCATGCTGGCCGTGCGATGAATGGGACAAAAAACAGGAAGTAAACCATCAGAGTAACAACAATGAAGGGATTATCAGATTAAACTGAAATTAAGCACACCTCATTAACACATACTGTCCATAATTAATGCCAACTTTCAAAGCAGTAGCACTATCCTTTCAAAAGTTATTAGAGTTGAAAGTGAAGAGTGTGGACAAGGTTTTTCAGAAATGAAAAAGGGATTCTAAAGACACACCTAATTACACTATTCTTCCAAAAATGTTCGAGATAAACTGCTAAAAAACACACTTTCCTGCCCTTTTTATGATACCAAATTTTAGCATAATGTAAAAGAAGACCCGCTCTTTCAGAAAATATGAAAAAGTCAAGTTCGGCTAGGTTGACTCATTTCACTTATTTTCAGTCCTCACGCGAAATCAGTGTGTGCGACTTTATGTTCGTTTTGAGGTGCACGGTCACATATGAGGTTGTTTGGAACCAGTTTCCATGGCAATGAATGGCCATCACATCCTTATTTACATCACCAGTACTCTACGCTTGTCACCGATTAAAGCCACAACATTATGAAAGGTAGGTTCTCATAGAAGCAACTGTGACCTCCTCACTTGTGAAAATATCTCTACGCAAAAATAACAGATTTTACAGTACTAAATTTACAACTGATTCCTGAATTGAGAGCCTAAAAGCTATTTCAGAAAATAAATGTTCTCGTTTTACTTGTGTGAATTTCTTTCTGATTTCACTCAGGTTTAAAGGAATGGTATAGCTTTGGTCGATATGGGGGAATTCAGATTTTCACATTTTGCAAGATAACTAGAAAACATTTATGAAATATTAAAGAGCCTACAATTCTAAGAGGAATTAAACTTTATTTGATGCAAATCGGTTTTGAAATGGCTGAGATATCCAAAAACAAAGTAAAACATATATTGATCCTAATAAAAGGTGGGTTCAACCTTTCATTTGGATTGGTTTGTTTTGAATATCTCAGCCATTTCAAAACTAATTTTCATCAAAAAAACTTTGAATTCCTCTTAGAATTATAAGCTCTTTCATATTTCACAAGAGGCTTCTCGTTACATAAAGAAATCATCATAAAAAAAAACAAAACTGGAAACCTGAAATCCCCCATCTCAACCAAAACTGTAGCATCCCTTAAAATCTGTGGCTAAAACTCTGTCACAAACATCATCCACTGAACAGGGATGCAGTCCCACCTGTGCTGCTTCTTCCAGTACTGGGTGTCCTTCCGGGCATCTGATTGGCTGCTGGAGGCAAGGAGGGCATCCGTCCGCATCACCAGGTCACTGGTAGAGTCCTTCTTCTCTCCCTTGGCTACCTTCACCTGGCTACTTTGGAGCTAGGATGGAAAATAAGGACACCACAAATAATGTTGGCTATAATGATTACAGGGATGCCAACTTTGTATACAGCACTGCAGTATTCTGAGGGTTGGAAAGGCATATTTTTGTGGCAAAACAGTAAAAAGTATTTTCACTTTTCCTGCCTTAGACATGTGCAGAAATACAATTTCAGAAAAAAAAAAATAGTTTCCATGAAACCTTCAGCATTTTTGGCACCTCCGCTAAAAATAATAATAATAAAAAAAAAACCAACAAGCAAAAAACCAACAAAAAACAGAGCACAAAATACTGTAGAAAACTTAGAGTTGGTACATCTGTCATCATGTACATGAACATGATAACATAATACAACCAGAACATTTCTGTTTCCCATTTTTCCATTCCAGTTAATTATAAGCAAGCACATGGTAATCATTGTAATCATCAAATACTTCAGACAGGTGATATTTGGGATGGCACATCTATTTCAAAAATTTGTACTGTTTTCTTTCTGGTCCAAAAGTACAGGTCTGACATCACAGATGGTTTTAACACGAGCAAGTGAAGATATTAGAAATTGGACAGGGGAAGAGGAATGACAACTATGACATTAGCACACAAGGTGATAACAATGAAGATGATTTGGTGACAATGATTGACAAGACAATAACAGTGCAGGAACATTTGACAATGATGATTACACCGACAATGATAGACAATATCATTACAGCATGAGCACAAAGGATATGTACTCACTTTATTTTTCACATTAGTTGCAGAGTTACTGCTGATAAGCTTCTCAATCAGCTCAAAGTCTGCCATCTCAAACAGCTCTCCTGGAGAAAATGGTCCATATACCTGTAAAACAAGATGACATTTAAAAGAAGTGATGATTACGAAAGGGATTAATTGCTCATGATGAGTAGGGAGTGAAGCTTCAGACATACAATGATACTTACGAAACATTTTTCTTCAACTCTGATGCACTTAGTTATCTAAATGTGTATTATCTCCTCTGAAATACAAATCAATAAAATCTATACTAAAAGCCAAAGTGAGGTACACATGTCCCTAGATTTTCCAATGAAATTTGCTTGCTCTGTGAGAAAATCTGCAGGCCCAAGGCAAAATCACAATACTGACAGTGAATCCAATGCCTTTTTTTTTTCAGTAACAGATTCGCAGATGCAACATTTCTCTAACTGAGGGTTGAGGGAATTGCATTGACATGCCAGCCTTTATGCCGCCCAGGGGCCCCTTACCCTGCCGTTGGCCACCAAGGCCCTGGCACCTGGATTCAGCCCCAGGGTGTCCCTGGCAAAGGCCTGCTGGTTTGCCAAGATGGGTGCAAAAGACTTCTGGTACGCCTGGCTGAAAGCATCCATGTCCATTCCCTGGGAAAAAGAGAAAAAAACTGTTATTCTGGCAAGTCCCAAATTTGACGTTTCTGCCACTTTTAAGTATGAAGAGAAATTCACTTTACTTCCTCCCAGACATAGAAATTTTGCATGTTAGTATATCACATAACTGAACTTCTGTCTGACAGCCAGTGCTACATGTAGTTCATATCCCTTATAGCAGCGGGTCCTGAATACAGAAGTAATCAAATTAATGAATTCTTGTGTCAAGGCATCATTTACCAAATGTGACCCTGCATCACAAAACCAACAAAAAGGCGCCAGACATGGATTTTTATTTAAGGGCAGATTCTGAAAGAGCAGACTCTAAGCTTTAAAATGATGTATAACTCAATTCAAATGGACTCCCCTAACCTACCTAAATACTGGACAGAAAGCACATACTCTGAAAAGTGTGAACTGAGAAAAGAGGCTCTGAAGTACACAGTCTATTCAAGCGCTTTAAAAATCTTTACCAAGCCGTGCATTCAAAGGGACAAAACAGGATGTAAACCACCGGAGCAACAACAATGAAGGGATTTTCAGATTAAGCTGAAATTGAGCATGTTCTATTAACACATTCTGCCCATGATTAATGCTAACTTTCAAAGCAGTAGCATCATCCTTTCAAAAGTTATTAGACTTGAAAGTGAAGAGTGTGCAAAGGATTTTAAGACATGAAAAGTGGCCTCTAAGACATACCTGATCATTCTACTCTTCCCCCAAAAAGGGTTGTAGAAAAACTGCTAAAAACACACTTTCCCATTCATGTTAAGATCCCAAACTGAATAATAATGTGGAAGAAGGATAGCTCTTTCAGAAAATATGAAAAACTCAAGATTGACTTAGTTGAACCATTTCACCTTTTTTGAGTCCTCACATAAAATCAAGGGGTGCAACTTTTTGTTTGTTTTGTGATGCACGGTCACATATGCAGATGAAACAAAAACCCAGGATTAGGGCTTTTAAATAGTTCTAAAATGTGAGTTAGGGATAGAAACAACCACTGTAAAAATCTGAATCCATATAATTGATGTTAATTATTGTTAAATACACAAAATGTGAACAATAGTTATAATAAAAATGCTTCCAAACTAAAAAGTCTACAGTTACAGTTTAATGAGAAAAATACTGATATCTCCTTATACTTTAGGCTTTGTTGCAAAGATTTAATATTGCAGAATGTTTTGTGATACAACAGACCTACACATATGAATAAAATGTGATATCTTGAAAAAATTTTATATCACTACTCCCAAAGGTAAACAGGACCTTTAAGTTCAGTGGTCTAGAGGATACAACAACTGTCTAGTATTCAGGAGATTGTTGGTTCAAGTCCAACTTGAGTATGTCTGCCCATGATTTTTTTATCATGGCTACCGCTGAAACACTGAATATTTGGTGCATATTTCTACGTCAATGTAGGGCAATATGTCAATCAGTTGCAATAAAAACAACTCGAACAAGGCACAAAGAGCTAAAGGAGTCGGCTGTTGTCATAGCATGTTTGACATTTGTAATATTCAATCTCTGTACAGTATGTCCTCAAAAAAATTACAATAGGATTTTCGCATTGATAATACCCAATATGATTAAACTGTCCAAATTCTACTTCGGGGTCTTAAGATATAACATCTTAGCTCTATTTTGCAGAAAACCCCATTCAATTTGGTGAAGCAGTTACAGAGACATGTGGATTGTTGTAGAGCATGTCATGAGTCTAATTCTTCCAAGTTTAGCACTTGGATGCTCTTGGAACTGCATATCAATGTGTAAACACAATAGACAGAACTTGGAGGGAATAGATTCCTGACATGCTCTACAGAATTCCTCATTTCTCTCTGACCATTGAAGCAAATCGAACAGGGTTTTCTGTAAGATGTGGTCAATGAGTTATAGCTGCATACCCTGAAATTGTATTTGAATTGATTCACTATTTTGAAAATTATCATTGCAGAGGGTACCACCGTAATTTTTTGGGGGTCATACGGTTTAAGCATCTACTCACGTTGACATGGAATTCTTTCGGTGTCTTGCTCCCATCCACAATACTCTTATAGTTCTCCTCCTTGATGAGCTTGAAGATGAAGTTCTTGGCAAAGTTCCTCGTCTGCGTTTCCATGGCAGCATGCATGGCTCTAGGCAGCCACAGGTTGGCAGCATCCCCAGTGGTAGAGGCTGGATTGTGCACAAAGCCCACTCGCACATTGTTGGAAGATTTCTGAGAAGACAAGCATCCAATTAAACCATCAAATTTTTTTTTTTTTTGAAAGGTTTTTTGTTGTTGAAAGATGGTCACCATTTTCTTTTTTTCTCTTTTTGGTCTTATGTATCAAAACTCACAACATGGGTGAAAGCACAATGCTTGTACATGTATGTCAAGGGATCTATTCAGAAGTTTCATACAACCAACAGCAGAACCAGACAATGCATGTGAATGTGTTTTGAATCTCATTTATAAACACAATGCCATGTATGAGAGTTATAGATCAAATGGATTTAATGGGAAATGTCATGTGTGGCAAGCACTGCTGCTAACAGCTGAATTCCATTTTTGTCGGGGGGGGGGGGGGGGGGGGGGGATGACAATAACATACAGTACCTCATTATTAACTCCGCCAAGGAAGGAAGTTATGTTTTCATTGGCACTGATCTGTTTGTTTGTTTGTTTGTTTGTCAGTTGGTTTGTGTGTCTGTGTGCAAAATAACTCAAACAGTTGAGAATGGATTTGAATGAAACTTACAGGAAAGGTTGAGGATGACACAAGGAACAGATGATTTGATTGTGGTGACGATGCGGGAATTTGTACAGATTTTATGAAGGATTTATTCATTTTGGTAGGTAGGGTCAATGAACTAGGGAGTTCAAACTGCGCACTAAAGTGTGTGTTCTAGTTTCTGCTAGGGCGAGGCATGCCGCACAGCTGGAAGTTGACGATGTAAAAAAGGTTTCTATATCAGGAAATCGGGTGATTTTCAGAATGCATACGTACAGTGTATGGGTGGAAATCACCGATCTCTATAGAAGAACAAGATCAGTGGTGGAAATGAGCTGCTTGGTGGAGGTCTGCTCTCTTAGAGTGCTTCTCTAGTTCATTAATTCATTCATTTCCCTTGCACTGTACGCAAGCCGTGATGTCAAGTCACAGCCATATCTTCAAAGAAAGATGTTAGGATGGCAACTCTTGCTAAAATAGCAACGTCCTGTAGTAACAGTCCATCAGGAAGCAGGATTCTTGTCATTACCATGACACTTGCAACTGCAGTAAGAGTTGCTATCAGATCAATGTTTAAATTTTTACGAACTGGAATGCTGTGAATCCTGATAATTTATGTCACCAGTCCCTCAAAGCTCACCACAAACTGGACGGCGTCTCGCAGGAACTGTCTCCCCTCAGCCGTCTCTGGGTCTGTCACCACCCACATGGACACTGGCCTGACTGCTTCATCATCTGTATTTTTTTTTAAAAGTACAAACATGTCTTTGATAATCGATAACTGCTTATCTTTTGTCCATCACTATACTTCCCAAATCAATGAAAGTTTGTTTTGTCCTGGATAGTTTTTTTTTTAAAATATAAATCAAAACTGGTCCATAAACATTGAGTCATTATCATATATTAAAAAGGCATATTGCTACAAAAGAACTTACTTTTAATTCAAGGCATGTTTTATGAGGAAAAAAAAAAGCAGCTCCAAAAGAATAACTCCCAACTACATTTTCAGCTCGAACTTTGGCAAGATTTTCCCCGTAATCCAGTATGTCACCAGTCTTTTGCCATATACCAGTATCATCCCTTTATCGAACTGTGTTCACATGCTGATAGCTTCCTCTTGATCTAGCTCCAAAAGTACAAAATCTTGGAGAGGCAGAAAGACGGATGGACAATCCATCAGCATAATGTCTTTTAGACCCTTAGGTTGGAGAAATAAAGCCAGATATAGATAAATTCAATACTCTCGTCACGATTTGAAGGGCTAATGCACATCTATGAATCACAAGGTTACACAGGTTTGGCTTGCCTTTACCAACGACACAAAATGAGAACAGGCAAGTTTTCTCACACATTTTAAGAACTACACAAGACTTATCATGAATTGTTATCATGATAAAACCAGTGATCCAGGAATCATAGAGGTAATGGCATACCAAAAAAAAAAAATCATCTATATTTGTAACATTTCTTTGAAATATCCAACATTTCAAAGGCTTTTCTATAGTGACAAAATGGAGAACTTTCTACTCTCTGGCTCCACCTGCCTCCCTTACCCTTCTTTGTGAGATAGCGCATGGATCCAGCCAACAGCCCTCCCATGTGATTGGACATCAGCTGGTGCTCCTCTGGTGCTGTCTCCAGTGTGTAGGATGCTGCAGCATCCAATGTGAGAAAACATTGCACCATCTACATTTAACTTGCAAGTAGGAAAATGGTAATCTGGACTTCAGAAAATCCTCTCAAGGAAAAAGAGAAAATCAATTCTTTGCAGCCAGTGCAATAGAGTACCAGAGTGTGACCTCATAGCCATTCATCGCCATGGAAACTGGTTTTTAACAACCTAACGTATCCCGAATATCTGTGAACACAATGGTTGCTAACCATGCACGAACAGAAGATTGTGACATCATCACTTTGGCACGGTATAAAACTGCTCATGTTCTTTCGCATTTTCTCATACCTCTCAATAGACCTGTAGTTCTTTCAAAATACTTTTTGTTCTTATCAATTTGAAAAATGTACACTGTCATTAACGGCATGTTTACAATCTATAACAGCTAGGTTGGTATTCTTGAAATCAAACATAGTGGAGCCTTTTTCTTCCTTTTTTTTTTGTTCTCAGTAATTTTTCTGTAGACCTCACTTCCACACTATGTAACTGCCTCGTCTTACTTGAGAGCCCTACCATATGAAACAAAACATTTGGCTCTGTCATCTTTTTCTTCTTCTTTTTTCTTGATGTGTGTGCATAGGGAGGAGGGTTATCTATTAGTGGTGAAATCTACCGGCTGTACTTTAAAAATCAAAAGTCCTTCTTTGTATATCTTCTCTTTTAATCACAACTTAGTTTGGTTTGCAGACACAGATTCAATAACTCAAAGAATCCAAGATCCCTTTTTGGCCGAGTTTGGCAAATTGGCAATGTGACCTACAGGAACCAAGGCTTACCTGAGACTGGGGAGAGATCGATGATGTCATTGTCCGACTTGAGAATCTTGAGATTGAGCCTCGGCATGACGTTGGGCCTGGTCATGGCATACTCCAAAAGGTCAGAGTGGTCACTCACTTTATTCTGTGCAGAGGTCAGTGGGAGATATCATGAGATGCTGGTCACTTCAGAAACACACAGTCATTCAGCAATAAAAATGCCTAAAACATAATTTTACTTGGCTTATTATGCCAAGTATGGAATGCTTAAAGGGATGATGGTATAGTTTTGGTTGAGATGGAGATTCAGCTTTGAACTTTTTACAAGATAATTAAAAACCACTTATGAAATATTAAAGAGCAGACAATAATAAGAGAAATTCAAAATTCATTTGATGTAAATCAATTTTGAAATGGCTGAGATATCCAAAAACAAAGTAAAACAAGCAATTCTGATAAAATGTGGGTCCCATCTTTTATTGGGATTGCTTTATTTTGGATATCTCAGCCATTTTGAAATAAATTTTCATCAAATAAACTGTGAATTCCTCTTAGAATTGTATGCTCTGTCATATTTCATAAGAGGTTTCTCATCTCACAGAAAAGTTGGAAACTTGAATCCCCATCTCAACCAAAAGTATGTAATCTCTTTATATGCATAAACAATCTTCATCAATGAGCAAACTAAATCTTGCAAGAGTATGAGAGTATTTTGATATTTTACCAACTATTTCTTTGTTACTTGTCATGGTAGATGGCACCAGGCCATTGCACATTCAAGTTCCCTCTATAAACAATAGATACACTGTATGCATGCACATTACTTGACCATTGATGCATCTTTCCAAAATCACAATTAAATTCTTTTGAGAAGAAACATACTGAGATCAAAAGGAGAATGTTCAATATTATCATTATTTTCATTATAAACATCATCATTTTTATTGTTAGCATTTCTAACCCTTGCTACTACTAGCAGTAGTTGTAGTCGTTGTAGCTGTAGTAGTAGCAGCAGTAGTAGTAGTAGTAATAGTAGCAGTAGAAGTAGCAGTAGTAGTAGTAGTAGTAGTAGTGTAGTAGTAGTAGTAGTAGTAGTAGTAGTAGTAGTAGTAGTAGTGGTAGTAGTAGTAGTAGTAGTAATAGCAGCAGCAGTAGTATTGTAGTAGTAGAAGGCAGAAGTAGAGGACTTGCTCACCCTGTAAACTGCTCTCTGGAACTCTCCTGTATTCACAAGGATGTTAGTTACCACTGCTTCTTCAAACATGTCAGGATCGAGCTGCCAACAAACAGGTGCAAAGCAAACATGAAGAATTAATGGGTGCGGCCGACAACATCAACATCTGTTCAATGCTCAGGGCCCTCTGGATAATCATTGCTATGACTGAAGAGGCTACCCTGGGTAATTAAGACCAAATTATCATCATAGTGCACAACACAAGTGTGACAACCTTCAACTTCTGAAACAAATGAATATCATTCATTTTGTTTTAATGTGGTTATATGCAGGGAAATACCAGCATTTTTTAAGCAAGATTGTAATAGATGTACGTACCTTGCATTCACATGCACATACAGACACACACTCGCGACACTTTTTTCATGACATTCTTTATTTGAATTTCATTCAATATCAGGCTTATATTTACAATGAAACTAGTATGAACAAATATATTAAACACCTGTATTCTTCTCACTTGTGCTGCTGAATCACATTTTTTGTTAAATATACAATGCAATGTTTTATGCAAATCATATGAAGTATGCAAAAGTGATATAAAATACTGCATAAATCTCATAATACAGAAAAAGCTTTCTTGATCAACTTGATCAAACTGATCATTATCTGCTTCATTACACAAACTCCACACTTGAGAATACAGCATTTCACGAAAACTTCCAGTACACTAAAATCTCATAATTATGTCAATTGAACAAAATTCATAATTTTTTAAACCTATCAGACACACACACACACACACACACACACACACACACAACCTACAGTACCTCATGACCACTGTAAACTTTATGCTTGTCATTTGTTTCATGCTTTCAATATTTCCTTGTGCACCTGTAGGTCATTATTATACACCTGTAAGTCATCATCCTACACATTACATCCTTCTGCTCAAACCAAAATCAGTGGTCACTGGGCACATTAGGTAAATGGTCATGAAATTTGTTCACTGCTTTCTAGGTGGTCATTATAGGCATGTGGTCACAAAGGCAGGTTTGGATGCATGGTATGTGTAAAGAGATTATTTCTCAACATGTCCTGCCTTTCTAGCTGCTCACCTCATCTTTTGATAATGGCACACCATTGATGAGAACCCGAGGTATTTCTCTTAGTGCTGTCTTCTGTAAATATGCCTTGCCATCCTGGATAGAGACACAGAACCACAGAAATACTTCTACATGAAAACATAAGCATAACTGGTATGCATGCATGTAAACACACATTCAAATATACACAAGTATATACAAACATACACATGTATGTGTATATACATCTAGGCATATTTACATACATACTCAAACAAACAAACAAGCAAACACACACACATACATGGTCATATTTACATACATACTCAAACAAACAAGCAACCAAACACACTTATAGATATATACATAGATATATGTAAACATCTGTACATCAATTTTAACATTTACGTTCTGGCTCAAAAAGGCACAAAGCGCCACAGCACTTATGTCAGAATCAATATGGGTCAAGGAGTTTTGCCATGACCCTCTCAGCAGTCAATATACATAAAATGCACTAGTATTCTAGCTGCCTTCAGCATTCATTTCTTCCTTGACCGTCACGTTAATAATAACAATCATACTTCAATTCAGTCAATTTTTCTAAAAAATCCACCTGTCTATGATCATCATAGTCTGAGTCTGGTCCCAGGATGGTAGGGATATCCTCTCCAGGGTACACCTTGTTGAAGACAGAAATCACATCCTCTGGTTGGATCACTTCATCTGCTTCTTGGTGGATCTGAGGAAGAAGTGGAGAAAAAAGAAAAGCTGCGTTTGTATAGACAGTGAATAGTTTTGCCCTTGTAACAACAAGTTCTGATGATAAACGTGAGATGTATACTAATGACATGGATGGCCATGATGATGATAATGATTTATACTATCCTCAGTGATAGACACATATTTGGTAACTTATTGTCTCATAGAGCCAATGATTACTAATCACTTGAAAGATACCATAGTCTGTTCTGACCAAATCTACCTGAAACTCTGAAAAAGTCGGGGGGAGGGGGGCCATAATCTCATCAAAGTTGGAACAGTCATTTTGAAAAACATGCAGGCACAACATGCTGCATGATCACAGAAATGAATTTTGGAAAAGGAATGCGTCTGAAGATAGGAGAGAGGACAAGGATGCCAAGAGATAAACAGGGAGTCCTACAGAAATCACTGAGAAGGGGTTCCATTGACATTTGCTCCTGTGACAATTGCTCCCAAGACATATCTGCACACTAAGCCAAACATAAATTCTACTTACCTACAAACATTGTAACCCTAACCCTAATCCTCATCCTCACATCTAAACCTAAAACCCTATCACAACCCTAACCCTAACCCTAAGTCCTTGGAGAAAATAAGACCGGAGCAATTGTCGCAAGAGCAAATGTTGTGTCACCCCAAGGGCAGGGAGAGGGGAGAAATGTCCTACCCTTGTGATGAGGTCCATAGCCTTGGTCCCATCATCCTCCATCAGGGCAAAGTTGAAGGCTCGGACCATGGCCACCCCAGCATCCTCGGCCCCGTCCACATTGTCCTCGTCGTTGACCACGAAGACGAAGCCGAACCTGAGAGGGGCGTCGCTGAGGTAGAGCATCTCGGCCTGGTCCAGGAGGATGGCGGAGTCTGGACTTGTGGGGTCCAGGATCAGTGTCTGTAGATGGGGAGAAAAGGGAGACTACCCCATCAGACCCATATGCTATAGCAAGTCAGTGCTCTAGAAGTTTGCTTCTTGGATGGAACGTAAACAAACACAATACTCATAGTTTTATGAGATTTATTTTCTTTCCCTCAGGCATGCCTTTGAAGAATTTTTTTAAATTCATTTACTTTTTCATTTTTTTAACTGGGATCAAGGTTTGGGGCCTGTTTTCAAATGTTATTTTTTCAGTTTAGATTAGCATGCAGTTGTGACAAATATTTGCTTTTAGTCCAAGTCAAATTCTTTTCAAGGGAGCAAGGGGCATATTACTTTGTACAGGGGTTTGTCTTTTTGTTTTGCATTGTTTTGTACTTTGTGAAAAGTTTTGTGAGTAACTGGATGCACCATACACAAAATTTCCGAAAGACATACACTCGTATGGTGCAAGACAAAATAATTCAGTACGTGGTTTACTTGAGAGATTTCGGACAATGATATCTTGATAGTGATAGCATGATTTTCGAAACTTTTGTGTGCTTCAGATTTTTTTTTTCATCGATTTGAATATTACCATACAGTTCAGTTAGCAATGCTAAACAATCGTTTAGCAGTGTATCATTCTAAACTTTCCCTTTTAGTTCACAGATAATGACAGTTAACATGACTTTAGGCAGTAAAACACAGGCATCTTGGCAGCAAACTAAGCGTCAAGGTTGCTTGATCAGAGACGAAAAGGGCTGTGGCACTTACGATGTGGAACACATTCTTAGCAATGTGCCTCAGCATTCCCGGGAAAGTGGGCCTGAGGAACTCCTGGACCGAGGATGGCCAGGACCGGTACCGATGGTCACTCTCCAGATCATTGATGTACTGACGAAGAGGAAAGGCAATGTACAAGCACAAACATTTTTATCACGGAAGAAACAACGCAAACAACACAGTCTCCATCTGAATGGGCAGTAATAATTCCCAAACCGGGGAAACTTGTATATTCACTTGTAAGAACACAATGAAATCCTCAATGTTTCAGGTAGCCTTGTGCACAATCACAGAGACACATGTATTATGAACTAAATTACATGTATATTGCAAAAGCAAATGGCATTATCTTATCCCCTATAAAGATTGTTCATGCTGACAAACCAAAGAGAGTAAAGTTTCTTTCCATATCACTGTTTTATTTCAGAGTCATAATTCCAAACAGCGGGCGCTTCTTTGAGAAACATGAATACATATTTTGCCATAATAATTCTCTGAGTGTCAAACTTCTCAGCATAAAAATCATACAAAGAAAGCACAAAATTCATTCTGACAAGACAATTTTTTTTGTGTGTGTGAAACAATATGTGGTTAGCATTTGAATTTGCATTAAAGTCACTGCATATCTATTTTAGGTATGGTTCAGCCAAGATTGTAGCACCATTCAAGCAAATCTGTGCATATATAAGTGCTAAATAGTAAAAAAAGACTTATTCACGATCTTTACGCCATATGGCATATGAAAAAGTCATATGATTTGTGCCAGTAAAAAAACTTCATATCCTTCACACAAGAACTTCAAAACAAAGATAGCTCAATTTATACCAGGATAACAGTGGCTACATTATTCACAAACTGGCAGCTCAAAAATACTCACGATGACTGCATTGTCACGGATGTCCACAGCATAGCTGTCCTGTAGAGACTCAATCTTGGTTTTCATTACATGGGCAAGGCTGTCTCCCTATTAACAGACAATAAACAAGTACAAAGTATGAAAATTCATATCAAACATTATCTTGCAAACGAGAATTACAAAAAGCATTTCTACACTGAGGATCTCTGACCAGCATGCATACCACTCTAACCAATGTAACTGTTGCAAATGTGCAAAAGATGAATCACAAAATTCCTTTTGCACACTTAAATACAGTTTCAAAGTCCTATCAACTGATATGTTATAGTAGCTTTTCTACACCATGGAGTGTTGTTTTTCCTTGAGCAGTATTGCGATATACAATTGTATGCAATCTACAAGAAAAATCATCGGTTTGCTGATATCTTGCTGAATAAGTTGCTGAAGACATGAAGGCAGAAAAAAAAGATATGTAATCACACACACACAAAAATCTTTGAGAAAAGACTGTACAAGGAAAAAAACATACAATGTTCCCAATCCTAAACTTGAAGGACAAGTTCACCTTCATAGACATGTGGGTTGAGTGAATGCAGCAATATTAGTAGAACACATCAGTGAGAGTTTGAGCAAAATCGGACAATCCGTTAAAAAGTTATGAATTTTTGAAGTTTCTGCTCAGTCACGGCTGGATGAAAAGACTACTATAGCTTGTGATGTCACATGAGTACAACGATATAAAGAAAGAATAAAGAAAATTCACCATATTTCCATTTTTCTCGCAAAACAAAAGAACACTCGACCTCTCTCTTTCAGAAGGCAGGGGGAATAACGTTACCCTTAACATACATCAGTAGCAAGTCGAAGAAATGTGCACTTTATTCAAAAAGTAAAGTTTTGTGAAATTCTCTTTTTATTTTCCTTATATAGTTGTACGCATGTGACATCATACACTGTAGTAGTCTTCTCTTCCAGCAGTGACTGCGCAGATACTTAAAATATTCGTAACTTTTGAACGGATTGGTCAATTTTTCTCAAACTTTCACTGATGTGTTCTACTAATATTGCTGCATTCTCTCAATCCTTATGTATATGAAGGTGGACTTGTCCTTTAAGAGGCACAGGAGCTTATACAATGTATGTCACATTGCCTTGATATCTCATCAGTCTATGATGTAATAATTCAAGCAATCAGGGTTCATACGCTTCCACATTTTCAAAATTCCCTGACTTTCCATGACTTTCCAGAGCAGAAAATGTAAATTTCCATGACTATTTTACACGATGTACACATCTTATTCTAAAGTGTGTAAAAATACATCATCATAATACTAGGAAGCAAAACACAAAACAAGTGTGTATATTCGGTTATACACACTTATGCTTTGTTCTGAAGGAAGCACCTTAAAGGGGAATTTTCCCCAAACAACAACGTGGATTAGGTGAGTAGAAAACAATTTTAGAAACCCAACAGTAAAATGTTGAGCAAATTTGGATAACCTGTTAACAAGAATTATGCAAAAGTGTGTATGTTGCCCTCTTTGGACAGAACTATGCCAGAATATGTGATATCACAAGAGGACAACTCTCCTTTGAATTTGTACATAGAATTTCACAATTCTAGTTTTTTTCTTGGATATCGATAATGCAGTTGATCAAGTTCAATAATAAATGTACGCACAATTATCTAAGCCTTAACATCCTCAAGTATAAAGGAGAGGGAAGATGATTATTATTTACATTGAAATGATTGTGTTGTCAATATTCTGTGGTAAAATGCTTTAATTCAAATTCTATATCAAAATCAAAGCACTATCTCAATCCAAAAGTAATCATACATTCGTGTTATTAGACAGGGCGCCACACTAACTTCTATCTTTGGTGGCCCGATCCGGCCACCGAAATCATTGATTTCTATTTTTTGGTGGCCCGAAAGTAAAATCTGGTGGCCAAAAAAAAAACCAAGAAAAACACAAGAAAAACTAAATCGGTCCTACTAAACATAGAAAAATAAATATTAAGCATTACTGACGTGATACAGGTACCCATGTCTAAAATAAATGAATAGAGTTATCATAAAAGTTGATGCCTATTTACATGTAGGTGGTCAAAACTTACGTTTGAGATGATAAAGTGGGAGCATTTACAGACATTTGTAAACATCCGACACTTGTTTTGGCATTGTAAAGAGCCGAAAGTTACCGTTACTCATTTCTGATTGTGAAAGCAATCATTCAACATTTACTAGTATTTTAACACCTTACGGAGCCGAATGTTACCGTTAATCATTTTCAAAAGTAAAAGCAAACAACTGACATTCATTTTAGCATCTTACGGAGCTGAATGTTATCCTTATTCATTTCCGAACGTGAAAGCAAGCATCCGCTATTTATTCTAGCATCTAACTGAGCCGATTGATACCGTTAATCATTTCCAAATGTAAAAGCAACAATCTGTTATTTATTTTAGCATCGTACGGAGCAGGATATTACCGTTATTCATTTCCAAATTTAAAAGCAAACATCCGACATTTATTTTATTATCGTACGGAGCTGAATGTTATTGCTGCCCACTTCCGAAAGTGAAATGAATCATCTGACAATTATTTCAGCATCGTACGGAGCCGAATGTTACTGTTTTTCATTTTTGAACGTCAAGGCAGACATCAGACATTTACTTTACCATCAAACGCAGATGAAAGTTACTGTTATTAATTTCGAAATATAATAGCAAATATCCAACATTTATTTTAGCATCGTATGAAGCAGAATATTACTGCTATTCACTTCCGAACGAAAAAGCAATCATCTGACAGTTATTTTAGCATCTTCCGGAGCCGAATGTTATTGCTATTTACTTTTGAAAGTAAAAGCAAACATCCGACATTTATTCAATCATCGTACGGAGTTGAATATTATTGTTATTCATTTCCGAACGTCAAAGGGATCATTCGACATTTATTTTAGCATCTTCCGGAACTGAATGTTATTGCTATTTACTTTCGAACATGAAAGCGAACATCCGGCATTTATTTTACCATCGTACGGAGTTGAATATTATTTTAATTCATTTCCGAACGTCAAAGCAAATATCCGACATTTATTTCAGCATCTTCCGGAGCTAAATGTTATTGCTATTTACATTCGAACATTATAAAAGCAAACATCAGACATAATCATTGTACGGAGTTGAATATTATTGTTATTCGTTTCCGAACGTCAAAGGGATCATTCGACATTTACTTTAGCATCTTCCGGAGCTGAATTTCAGTGCAATTTACTTTCGAACGCAAAAGCAAACATCCGGCATTTATTTTATCATCGTACGGAGTTGAATATTATTAGTATTCATTTCCGAACGTCAAAGCAAACATTCGACATTTATTTCAGCATCTTCCGGAGCCGAATGTTATCCTTATCCATTTCCGAACGCAAAATCAAATATCTGACATTAATTTTAGCTCCCTACGGAGCTGAATATTTCCGTTATTCATTTCCAAAAGTATAAGCAGACATCTGACGTTTATTTAAGTATCATACCGAGTCGAATATTACCGTTATTCATTTCCAAAATTAAAAGCAAACATCTGACATTTATTTTAGCATCTTACGGAGCCGATTGTTACCGCTGTCCATTTCCAAAAGTAAAGGCAATCCTCCAACTTTTTTTTTTTTGTGGTGGCCCGATGTGCGTTTTTTGTGGCCACGGGCTACCGGGCCACCGTTAGGGTGGGATTTCACGGAGCACGCGAACGATTTGCGAACGACGCGAATGACAAAATCCAACATTCGGAAAAGTTTTTCTCCGAATGCGTTCCGACAATGAAGCCGAAAACTATTCTTGCGCAATTTGTGCGAAGTTTCCACGACGTATGTGCGAATGTCGTGTGTATCATTGCTTAGGTACAGCATGTTACGTTCACGAAGAACACGCGACGGAAATGCGAACAACGACAATTTTTCAATAATCATGGGAGGAAATGTACCCAAGGAGAGGTGGAAGCTGTCTTGAGTTGATTTTTTTTTTTCTTTCCTCTATTTCTCCTTTCTTTTTCTCTCATTTTTCTATCCTGTGCTTGCCTACATTTTTTTTCCCCTAGGACCTATCTCCACTACAAGTAGTAAAGCATTTGATTTTTTTTAGCAATTCCTCCAACACATAATTTCTATAGTTTAAAGGAAATTTTGCATACTTTAGATTAATATTAAGTGTATTCTGCGATTTTTTTTTTGTATATCAAACATTTCTTTCTCTTTGCTAGTCTTTAATTTCTTTTGTTACTGTAGTTGTTAATAATTGTTTGATGTTTAGATGTATGCTACGACTTTTATTTGTAGAAAACGTATAGGTAATATATCCCCCAAACGTGCGCTAAACGTTCGCGAGAATATCTCAAAAGGTATGCGAACAGTTTGCGATTACGTCGTAAAATGATCGGAAAAACTTCGCAGATTTCGCGTAACATACGCGAGACATTCTCCAAAGTTTCGGAGTCTGTTTGGGGTTTCACGAACATTTTGCGAACATCGCGCGTGTCTTGCGAAGATCTTGCGCATATGACGAGGCTTTAAAGACACTTTCGAGAACAATTCACGAGCAAATCACGACCAAGTGTGTGGAAAAGGTTCGCCAAAAATTTCAAACTTTTTTGAAATTCTCGCCGAAGTAAAAACGACATTCGCGAACAATTGACGACGCTTCCGAACCCTCACGTTCGTTTGGCGATCTTTTGCAGACTAAAATACGAATGCTGGATTTTGCCATTCGCGTCCTTCGCAAATCGTTCGCGTGCTCCGTGAAATCCCACCCTTAGTGTCGAGCCCTGTATTAGATGACTGACGCTTCGATCATGCACGCAATTTAAAATAATGCCAATCACATCATCAGCAGCGCTCATGTCACGTATGTACATATGTGTACACAAAGGCACCACGGCACCTTACATCACTGCCAGTCGATAGTCATACACACAAGTACACGTGCACATGCCCATGAAAGACGCAATTAGACACCAATGTGCGTGGAGTTTGTTACGAAAACGGTCTTAATACGAGAAACCACAAATTTGACAAACTATTCTTCCTTTGTTGATAAGAGAAATCAAACATCATTTTAACAAATATCTTGAAAAAATGATTTTCCCTGACTTTCCAGAAGAAATAGATGGATTCCCTGACTTTCCCTGACTTTTTGCTTCTGGAAAAAGTATTTTGAAATTCCCTGACTTTCCAGAAATTCCATGACGCGTACGAGCCCTGAGCAATATATAATTTCAAAGTGTAAATTGAGATTGAATATGAGTGATATATTTCACCTGAATCCCAAGCTGGTGTAGGCCTTCCAATAGTCTTCCTTCAGCCTTCAGTAAATCAAGCAGCCTAGACACATGTGACACAAAAGACAATACAGCATTTGTCAGTTCTGGTTGAAGAATTTACCCATCCATGATAACTGTAATGAATGTGGTCAGCATACCAGAAGTTATCTACCAGAGAAGTGCCAATAAAAGGCATCAATTAATCAACCAACAAGCATTATGAGGCATCGCTGTATAAAAATATGTGTACCTTGAGATAATACTCATAGTTTTTGATATATAGCAACAGCCACCATTATGTTTTTGTGTAATATGACATACTATTGCTTGAGGGGGTGGGGCAGGGGATGGTACATATGTCTAGGAGATTACATGGAGCTATCCATGATAGAACTTTGGAAATAAAGGCAGAACTTACATGAATGGGTCAGCCAGCTCAGTGTCGATGACAAGTCCGTTGATCATTACCATGGCATCTCCTTGATCCACATTGTGGCTCATTGCAAATATCTTGAGGGAATGATCAGAGACACAGGGAAAAAATGAATTATTTCTTGCTTTCAGAAAATTAATACTTTGAAAAGATGCATACACACAGACTTACATATATACATTCAAGAAACACATAGACACAGACACTCAAATCAACCCATACATACATGCATACATGTGGACATACATACATACATACATACATACATACATACATACATACATGCATGAAACATACTTCCATGCAATGAGGGAGGACTGAGACATTAGGATTAGGCACATTCAAAGTCACTGCTAACTTTCTGCAAAAGAACCAAATTTCCAATATTTCTCCTAAGAATGTACCAAGGCCATTATGTTGTCTTATATCTTGTTATTGAAGTACATCAAATTCATTTAATCCTTTCTGTGCCATGGACTTTGGACAGTGTGTAAAACGCTATGGGGTTTTCTGTGTCCATTTGCACAGCCAGTAATATAATTTTCACATGATCACAGACCTTTTTTTTTTCCAGTATGCACACAATATCTTCTTTAACTCTTTATGTGCCACGTTCGCATGTCCGACTCAGTCGACGGCGTGCAAACTTAGCATATTCTACTCAAACGCACAAACCCGCCTAAACCAATCGATAAATCGCCAAATGCCACAGTACAATGAAAGCCTGTCTTGCGCTTCCGTACCTCTTGCATATAGCCTGCATTTTATGTTGTGATTGACTATCAAGCGATGTTTCCTGCTGGATCTGCATGTAAATTCTAAGTTTCTGTCACTATTTTGTGTGCAAAAGTCATGCCTTTACAAAAACATGTAGCTACTAGTCATATAAAAGAAAAACAATCATAAATGTGGTGTACTATATTAACATCAAAGCACAGCTTGGCATTTTCTCCACAACTTTTCTCAATTTTTCTCAATTTCCTCCACTACTACATGTTCAGCTTAACAGAAATCTATAAAAGGAACATAAATTAAAAAACAGAATGTTTTCTCAAAGCATGACTACGTTGCTGTCTCAGAATAATGTGGCACTCAGGGGGTCTCCACAATGGCACATACAGAGTTAAGTCATGGTTTTTCACAGTCATAGACAGTACATGCAGTATATAAATTTCGCTGTGTTTTCATTTTTGTAAAATTCAGTTGGCTGATATTAGCAAAGTTAGCACTTCACAAAAGAATGTCGTCTCACATGACATAAATTCACTTTATATTGTAATCCAAGCTGAGAAATCACTAAGTTTTCTCCTGAAGAGGGATCAGTTTTATTTCTCATTCCTTGATGGTGTTCCCGATCACAAATTGAATCACATATGAAAATGTCTTACAGGTTTACTCACAAAATACACGACATGGACACTATTTCCTTTTTTATCTGACTACACCATACTTTCTTTTTCTTTCTCTAACCGGTGGTTTATATTACACTGCTTTCATTGTGAACCAACAATGCATATTGTCGCTGGGGTAACAAATCTTGTTTTTTCATATTGTGGAATAAATCACCTTTTGAATTTATTGTCAGATAATCAGTAAGTGATGGCCTGTCCGAATCCTAGCTACAGTATCTTCCCATCAAAACGAAGCCAAAACAGCATGTCAAAGGAAAAGTGATCCCATTTGTTATAGTGTTTGGCTGTCATGTTTTTGTTTTGGTTCTTTTCTTTTCTTTTCTTTTTTTTTCTTTGAACACTTGACATTTTTTAGATACGAGGTTTTGACTCCCAAACAGCGATACGGTAGTACTTCATCATCTCATGAAATAATGTGCCCACTGCTAAGTGAAATAATGCGCGCCAGTGTATTCCCACCACACGTCAGACCCGATTGACAGAGAGTGACAAAGAGGAGTGACCACCAACCTTCTGGTTGTCCTTGATCTCCTTCTGGACCTCACTCCTCACCGGCGTCTTGGTGAGTGACCGAGCCAGCATGGGGAAGTTCTGGCTGACCTCTCGCAGCACATGCAGTGCATCCTGGGAAGAGGAGGACAGCACACGCTGGGCCGCCTGGAAGGCAATATCTGATGCAAAGGGGGGCAGACATACAAAAACGTTCAATCAATCTCTTGATTTTTAACTGGGCTATGTCTAAGCAGCACACTGCAACAAGCCACATTCTGGTACATAACAAGGAATACTTACTTACTTAGGCTTGCCTGGTTCTATTACACGCACATCAATTAAATATATTTTTCACATGGCTTTTGGTCACATAGAATTGACATCAACACTTTGCAAATAAAAGTCTCCTCCGAATATCACTTGCTAAATCTTTTAACAATCATACAATGTATGCCCATTGAACAGTTGGCAGACCATTCTGTTTCTCTAACTTAAAGTTTTGTTTTGCTTTTCTAATAAAGATAGTGGGAACACAGAAATGCATAGGTGGGACTACAAGTCAAATGTCATTCATAAGTGCTAATAATCTGAGGAGGAAAAGGAAAACAAACAAACAAACAAACAAACAAACAAACAAACATGTTTCACTCACCTTGAAGCTGCCAGACTTTGAGGGGTACCATCTTGTTGATGTTATCAGTCAGATGCTGTCTAAACTGGTTCAGTTCACTGGAAAGGTCTGGATGACGCTCCCTGAGTGAAGACATTCAAATCAAAGATTCTTACAAATACTTGAATAATATTTAACTCTTGATTAAGCAATCACAGTACTTCATGAGAAAAGAAACCAGTGCAAACCAAAAGTATCCCCGAGACCAACATTAATTTTCCAACGTACAACATTTTAGCACAGAACTTATGGAGCATTATTTGTCCAAATAATGAGGGCGCTGTTAGTGAAACAACAATAAGCAGCTAACTTTTCCCATGCTACCCCTCCACAGCAACTTTGTGATGAAACCTGACAAGAAATGTGGCTGGAAGGCTCACATGAGAGATGTCACTCTGCAGCCTAAAATGGCTAGAGCATGGGGGAGCAAGATCAATAACTACTTCTCATTTGATTCTTTATGAGCCACATTCACATGCTCGACTCATCAGTCAACGGCTTTCAAACTTCACATATTTTGCTCAAATGCATAACCGCACACAAGCCAATTGATAAACCGCAATATGCCACAGTTCAGTACACTGAAAGCATAAAGCATGATTCTTTAGCTCACTCATGATTATAGCTTGCAGTGCTTCACAACTGAATAGCAGTGCTCCATATGGGCTTTACAAGTAAATTCTAATTTTTCTGTAAAGGTTACATCTTCAAAAAGTCATGCCTCCAAACGTATTTATGAAAGTATGTGTCATCATGACCAAGAATGCAATTTTGCTGTCTAGTGTCTGAATACTGGTCATTTGCAAGAAAAATAGCCACAGCTTTGTAATACAAATTACATCACCACAGAGCTTGCAATTTTTTCTACAACTTTGCTGTATTGGATTTCTAGCATACATGTAAACACTTCCACAAAAAGTTGCATGGCTCTGAAAAACATGTTGTTTTCCAAAGGCGTTCATGCACTACCGTCACAGAATAATGTGGCACAAAAGGGGTTCACACTTTGGCACACATACAGTTAATGACCAATTGTACACCTCCTACTCAGTCAGCGAAAGTTATACATTATTATTATCATTATTATCGTTTATTCAGCTTTCAATCACAAATATCATATCACATTTTTCGAAATCAGAACAAACACTCACTTGAGGGTGCTGAAGATGAAGCCCTGTATCTCGTCGGGTCCCTGGTCGGCGTCCGACTCGGCCTGCTCCTTTCCGTCACGCACCTCCGAGTCATCCACGGCCTTGTACTCCGTGCTCTTGATGGCCAGCTCCACACCATAGCCGGACAGACGCACCTGTGTGTCCGATGGCACCTGTCCAGGGTCATAGGTCAATGATGATACAGTCTCAGTCAAGTCTTGCTGGAGATTTACAGGAGGCCTGAAAATTTGCTGCAATTTCACATCTGCAGTCAATTTTATGTTTAGTAAAGATGCAATTTGCTATAAATGACAATATAATTGCAATCAAGTAATAAGATTTACATGTACCTCGAATTATCAGAACTAATGTGCCAAGGTTAAAGGGACTGTACAATTCTGGTTGAGGTGAGGATTTAGCTTTTAACGTTTTGCGAGATATTCAGAAACAACTCTATGAGATGTCAAAGAGCATGCAATTCTAAGGGGTATCAAAAGTTTATTAGATGAAAATCGGTTTTGAAATGGCTGAGATAACCAAAAACAAGGTGAAACAACGAGATCCTAATAAAAGGTGTGGCCTGCGCCTTTTATTATCATCACTTTTTTTTTTGATATCTCAGCCATTTGAAAACCAATTTTCATCAAATAAACATTGAATCATTCTTAGAATTACATGCTCTTTCATATTTTATACAAGGTTTCTCATTATCTCACTTAGGAATATTATAAACCTGAATCCTCACCTGAACTACTAGTACTACACAGTCCCTTTAAATAAGAGTGAGTGTTGAAGTATACTGTATGTAAAAAGACTGATTATTACGAATGAAGTTCAACTTGACAGCAGCCTTTATGATTGTGAAGTGACATAAAGTCATTAATAATTTTGTTCTAACTACAAAAATCAAGTTGTCAACCATATTTTCTATTCTTGCAATCACAGGGAAGATAATTTACACCTACCAGTACCTAAACGAAAATCCATCCTTCAAACAGTCAAAACTAATCTAATCTGAGATACAGGGTAGGGTGATTCATATGTTTTACCATGCACATACGCTCACCTGTTGGAAATGCCGATAGACATACTGAATGCTGCCCTCTTCTGCCTTTTGTGATAGAGTCTTGTGGAAGTCCCGGAGATTTGACCTCTGGTTGGTGAGGTCACCATATAGAATGACCACCACAGATGAGTTGCCAGATCGCTTGTACTGATGGTCAGCACTGTAAATGCTAGATTTTGGCCTGCAAAATTAGAAAATGTGGTAACCAAGACACTAGCTAACCTTTTATACCAGACAGGGTGTCTCCTTTTCTATCTTTCTAGTGGAAATAGGCAATTGGTTACACAATGCTGACAATTTACCTCAGAATGTATTACAGGCTAATATACTCTGACTTAGAAAATATCATTACAATTCAATGCCTGAATGACTTCAAGCCAGACTGATTACTATTAAAAATCATTACATGATAGATAACTGGCTGACTGACTGTTAAAATAAATAAACCAATCAATCAATATAACTGTGTTTGAATGAATCCACCAAGTCAATGAATGGACTGAATAAGTATCTGTACATGAATGCACAAGATTGAAAGAAGGAATAGTTCCATTCGTAAAATAACATGATGAAGATATGAATTATGAATAAACTCACCTATCCCCTACTCCAGCGATGAGTTGGTCCAACTCACTCAGACTGCAAGAGATTTGACCATGAACGTCTATAAACACATCACAGTTTGATGGTGCTGGCAAGCTTCTAGCAATCTGAAATAAGACATGGATTTTTCTTTAATACAATACTATATATACATTAAATACAAGACACAAATCTTATAAGGCCATCATCAACAAAACCATACAGCACATACACATGATTATGAAAAAAAAAGATAAATTTATGAATGAAAATATATGAAAAAATATGAAAGAGTATTGAATCTGATTTTTCATCTGCAGCCAATTTTTTCAACTGCTATTTTTTTCAATTGCTATTGAAAATCTGAAATATTACTAGAATAAAAAGTGACTGATTTTTATTCTACAAAAGAAACACAAAGGTTCCTGGCTGGAAGTAACAACGTCTAGGCATCGGAACGACGTCAGACTGATATTGAACGTAAGATAAAGTGATGGTGTACATACAGCCAATGTACAGATATGATATTGCTTTTGTAGAAAAAATTTATGAGTAATGTCACAGGTTCTGAAAGAGGGGGCAGGGAATCTGCCTTTTGCTATCCTACATGTAAATCACTCAGCAACTTGCCTGGTGGTGCATCTCAATCTTTGGGGCAAAAGCGTGGATGGACAGCGCCCACTTGAGCAGGTCCACCTCCATCGGCGAGAGGAGGCGGGAGGCAATCTTGATCGTGAAGTGATACCACCACTCATCGTGCTCTGGAACAGAATAATACACCATGTAGAATACTATCTTTCTCTCATTCATTAATGCAAAAACAAACACACACTTATGCGCACACACACAAGCGCATCTATGGTGGAAACCGAGGACCTGTTTTACCCATAAGAATTTTACCACATAACCAAGAACCTGTGTGTAAGTAGGACTCTTGTCAACAGAGGACTCATTCATATATTATCATCCAACCGAGGACTCATTACAATAATGCTAATCAAGAACCCACAAACATGTACCCCTACATGCAAAAGCATGCAAAAGCAGACCGTTTGGAATGGTCTGCGTACCAAGGACGTCCTCGGTTCTCTGTGTGTCCTCGGTTTAAATGTAAAGTTTGTATGTGTGTCCTCGTTTTCCACCATGGGTAAGTGCGCGCAGACACACACACACACACACACACTCGCATACGCATTTCCACACACGCTCACTCATATACATAAACACACACACAATTCACTTGTACAATCATACCAAAGAGCAAAGACACTTTATTCCTAACAGTAAACACTTCAACATAAAAGTTGGTGAAGGTAAGAACACTGTTGCACACTATGCACATCATTTTACATTTTATCTCTTGATGTTTTGGCAGAAAGCAGATTCAGAATAAACAATTCAGAATCGGTGCTCTAGAGACTGGACTATAAATATGAACAAATAGATTTTCTGAAAATAGTAGACAAGTCTGAGTTCTTTAACATTCTGATAATTTTATTGCATTAAAAAAAGGGGGACTTGGCAGAGAGAGAGAGCACTGTGGAGTTTCTGTTGTTTTTCTTCAGTAGCACAATAACACAATAGAACAATTATTCACTGAACTCATTCTTTGTAATCCTAACGCTTCACACTAACAAACAATGTCTGCGTTTTGCTGTGCTCCTAAAAGTGTTTGGCATAATGCTTATTGCTTTAGTTTACCTAGTCATCATGCACCCCATGATATCAGCACATCATTCTATAGATGCAATCTGTTCTGATCAATAAAAGAATATTAAGCTATACAGAAAATATCCAATATGTGCCTTCCATTGTGCTAATGTCAAATAATTTACAAACTATTTTCAGACCAAATCATGATATCTGGGCCCCATGTCATAAAAGATGTTAGGATAGCAACTCTTGCTGGAATGACAATTTCCAAAGCAGCAGCCAATAAGAAAGCTGGATTCTTGTCGTTACCATGACAATTGCCATTCCAGCCAGAGTTGCTATCATATTATAGCAACCATGGAATAATTTTCCTGGTATCGCATAGCAATTTGCTATGCATTTTGTTATGACTGCTATACAAAATGGCATTTGAATACACGTAGCAGTTTGAACATAGACTTGTACACCATTTTGTTGAAAATGTATGTCCATCAACAAAAATTGCTATTCAATTTCGAGAAGGAAAATTATTCCCTGTCAACTTTTGTAATTTTATGAAATGGGGCCCAGGTGTTCTACATGAGATACTTTAACTTACTGGCTTCATCCTGATAGTTGGCTACCTGCTGCAGAAACTGCCAGAAGTCCGCTCCGCTCTTCTCTGCTATAAACTCACTCGCCTCCATGGCAATGGAATGGCGGGTCCACTTTGATTCCAACGTGGTGGTGATGACCTTGGACTTGAGTCCTTCTGTCGCCAATGGATGCAGGCAGAGCAGAGCCACAAGGGGTAGCAGTCTTGTCCAGAGTGCCATGGCTTTAAGACATACACAGTGTATGTGACTGCTCAATGAGTGGGTGCTTCTTTTTAGGAATCTGTAATTGACAGCTGAGAGGGAAGGGGAGAGGAAGCACATCAGAAAGGAATAAGAACCTTGGATTCTCACCATAGTAGATTCTCTACATATTTACATGTTAGATCTCATCATGAGGTCTTGTACAAAAAGCGTATCATAAACTCTTTTACTCTGTGACTTCAGCTCCACAGAAGCTGATAACAAAAAATTCAGCAGTTCAACTATACAATGTACATGAACATACATGTACACTCATGATCTAAAATAATAGAAATGACATGTCAAAAAGCACAGGTTCTACTGAGACAAGTTTTTCTTTGAAGCAAAAAGGGGGGGGGGGGTGAAGAGAAGATAATCAATAAGATCACACCCTAATTTCATGCTCAAATGACCAGTTACTCTAAGAATCAAGGGACATATTATGTTGTATAATACCAGCACACAAATATTATGATAATATTCATTGCATCATCTAACCACAGAGCTCATATATTAAATGCTCTAGTCTGCACAAAAGTATGAATTAATTCTAAAGTCATGGCTGACATAACCTCTTCATCACTATTACATACTATAAAAAAAAGGAAAAAAAGTCTCATGTGAAGTTAGGAATAAAGTGAACCAATGATTTATTGGAGCTCAGGGAGCTACCACATATGGCCAATTCCACAATGTCTTCCACCCGGCCAAATTTTTCAATTGAACAATACAAGTTAGAAACATGTGTCTAAACGATACATCAATTGAAAGCTCATCAAGTATAAAATTACATTCAAAGAAATCACAAAGCAAGAATAGTTTGTGCCAAGGTCAAGGTTATAAAATCCCTTTGGATCAAAAGATAACACATAAGTTACATTTTTTACGATCACAACAATACCCAATTATAAATGGTAGATATTCTCACCACAAAAAGATTAAAATCTATGTCTACCACTTCTTGTTTTGCGAATGAAAAGTACTCCTACTACTAACATATAATACATACTACTACTATTACTGGCTCTATAGTGAACTGTAAAGTGAACAGAAATTTATAAATTGTGAAAAATACAATAGCCCTTTTAATTTCTCTACAGTCTCTCTAGTTGGTAATTAGGAGAGGATTCTGTGAAGCCAGATGTAGTCTCTGCGGAACATATCCCTGACATGACGACAAGATACCAGTATGAACTCAGTAGGCCTACACTACAGACTGATCTGTCGGTGAAGATCTATCAGCACCGGCACCAAGGTTTTCAACCTCCCATGCCTAGGTTCGACTGTGTGCAAAACTAAAGCGTATAAGTTCTACATGTAGCAGGTGGTTGACTTTTGGACAGTGTTGTGCTCAAATTATGGGCGGCTTGCGTTAGATCTAGACTGTCTAGGCCTACAAATTTAGAATAGTAGGGGATTCAAATTGCAGGCTAGACTCTCCTGCTAGTCACCTTACCAATTCGAGTGCTGGTTTGGTTCTCTGATCAAGAGCTATTCCAGAATTAAGAATAAAGATTATAGGGATGGTATAGTAGTAACCAATAGTTTAGGATTCAGCTGTTAGATTTTCTCTCTTTTTTTTTGAGATAGAAACCACTTTATGAACTGCTAAAAAGCAAGCAATAATTCTACGAGAAATTTGTGAATCAAAGTTTATTTTATAAACAAGTGGTTTTAAAATGGCTTAGATATCCAGAAACAAAGTGAAACAACAGCAATCCTAATTAAAGGTGGGTCATACCTTTTATATGAATTCGAAATAGAATCGCCTTGTTTTGGATATCTCGGCCATTTCAAAACCAATTTCAAAACCTAGAGGCTCCTACACTTTGAAATCTCTTAGAATTATATGCTCTTTCAAGTTTCTTATTTATTTAGATATGAGGTTTCTCATTACCAACAGGTATCTCAAAATCATCAAAAAAGTTGGAACCCTGGAGCCCCATCTCGACCAAAAATGTTCATTCGGACTAATTTCTACACCCTTTGAGAGCTCGAGAGTCTGTGGCGTATCTGGGGGAAACAGCGCCCGGGGCAAGCACGAAAATTGCGCCCCTAATTTCTGAAAGTGTTCAACCCCAACGCCATCCCGGTAGGGACTTTAAAAAAAGTCCACATGATGTGCTTTTTCAAGCACTTAAAAGGGGTCTTTTGAGAGTAATTTGAATGTACATGTAATGAATTTTGATAAATTTTGGCAAGCGAGCGTGAGCGAGCCGAAAATGTTTTCATTTTGAGCTTACGAAACATGAAATTCTAGTCATTTTTTTGGTTATTAAATCTTACAATTCTAATCAAGATATAATGACGGCCTTATAGATAACGATTTATACCAACAAATTGAGGACTTCAAAAAATACTCTGAATTAGTACAAGCGAGTGAGCCGAAATTTGTATAATTTCTGTGTAGGAAACATTGCACTTTAATATCTCATAGTTCGTTGTACTTGTAAATCATACAATGCTGGCACACTGTTATATGGTGGCTTGCCCTGTATATGAAATAACAGATCATGCAACAATTGAATTGAATAGTGGGACCCTCCATTTCCATCGCCATCCTTAGTTAACTTGTATTATACGCTTGACATTAACAAAGATATAATTGTGGGGTTTTTTTCATCTGCTACTCATTTTCATATGTACTTTGTTAAATCACATTCTGCAATTATTGGAAATATCCTAAGGTGCATATGCATTGTATATAATTTCTTTGTTTATTTGAAGGAATTGAAAATAAATTTGAATCTTGAATCTTGAATCCAAAAGCTTGCTAAAACTTACAAATCAGTGTGAGCATTTTCTGAACATGTTCGTTTTATATAACATAGGAAGTACGGGATTCTCTTCAATATAGTTGATAATTCGAGTAATTATTGATATCATGATATGATGGTTGGTCCGGCTGGATTTATGAATGGTGATATATACATGTACTGACAAACTGAAAAAAAAAAAAAAGCGAGCGCAGTGAGTGAACTCCTTTTATTTTTCACTGAGGTTGGCAAATAAGGTTGTATAATTCTCAATAATGATATGGTGGCTAATTGATAAAAGGCATATAAAGTTGTACAGAGTCAAAATTCTTGTATTATTGCAAAGGAAACGCTGGAGTTTTCTTCAGTACATGTATTTGGTTGTGAACCATGTTTTTCCTAGATCATACGCCACTGCTAATGCACTTGTCAATGTAATGACGCACCCCACTACCCCCGGACATGGGTGCGTCATGGTCATTTTTTGACTGACCACACAGGGTTTTTGACGGACACCACAGTCACTTTTTTGACGGACATAACGCTGCAAGTGACGAACACCAAAGTCACTTTTTTGACGGACAACACGTTGAAAGTGACGCACACCTCGGTCACTTTTTTGACGGACATCCTCGGTACATTTGACGCACCCTCGTAAATACTGAAATGATTTTTGCATACGTTTTATTCAAGCAATTTCATTTTCTTTTGGTTCATACACATAATTTGTAAAAGTTTCGGCAAGTTTTCCTTACCATGTAAGCACCGTATTGTCATTCACCGTACATCACGCTGCTGCTACGATATTCCGTACAGTAGTATGTATTCTGTGCATGCAATCCATACATGACAATCACATGTGTGCAGAATGCGCTGTGTGTGCGCGCGGCCATTGCTAGTGCGGTGGATGCATACTGCTGCAGCGCAGGTATTGTAGGTACACACCACGCCACGGCATTCATATTCCCAGGTACGTAGAGATTCGCACAGCTAGCTAACAGCGTCGCGCGCGCGTCTGGCCAGCTGGTCGGGGTATCCCGCGAGCAGAAAATGGCATGCGGCAGGCAGTTCTTCTGCTGCCGTTTCGACAGGAAAGATTGAACTAAGTTATTACATCGCTGAACAGTCCCTGGTTTGAGATTGAGTATGCATGATTTCATGGGTTTGTTGGAGGGAAAATGTAAGGAGAAAGGGTGGCTTTTAAATTCTTTGCTTGCCAGATTCTGGCAAGCATTTTTTCCTCTTATTCCAAAACGCTTCTCGACTTTGATTTTCACTTGCAGCGGGAAAGCGCTCACTGTAATTTCACTCGCGGTACGTGTATCCAGGACCGATTTTAGCGTGCAAAAATGCGTGCAGTTTTCCATAGCCAAGTAACGTACCATGACGCACCCCTCGGTTCAAAATAATGCGTGTTATTTTCCATAGCCAAGTGACGTACCATGACGCACCCCTCGGTCAAAATTTTGACCGACAATGATGGGATTTTGACGCACCCCTCGGTCAAAAATTTGACGGACAAAGCTGGTAAAATGACGAACACCTGGGTCACAAATTTGACAGACCAAACGAGGAAATGACGCACCCATGTCCGGGGGTAGTGGGGTGAGTCATTACATTGACAAGTGCATAAAACTGCCCTTAGACCTTTTTTGTGATCACCACAAGGCAACTACATATGTACCTTAAATTTGGAAAAACTGCAGAAAAAAATGGAATAATTAAGCACCCTAAGTCGTCAAACATGAAACTTGTACTTTAAATTTCTCATAATTATATGTGTCACCCCCTTGTGTCCAAAAATGGGCATTCAGCTATAAACATTGTGTATACTGCTTTGTTGTTGTTCTAGTTGCAGGCCTCGAATTAACCAGTGGCCACCGACGGCCATGGCCGTTCAGTTGTTGACCGAAAGATCGGTCTGTATCTGTCCGTCGGGGAATGTTCCGCGGAGACTGCGTCTGGCTTCACGGATCCCCTCCGTATACAGACCGAAGTCAATGATTGCGGCTCCTGTGTGGAGCAGTCGCGCACAGATCAAACGTTACGATAAACCAAATTTCAGACAGCTTTTTTTAAATTCAAACAAGTATGACGTGACATGACACATTATGCAGCAATATTTGGGATAAATTTCTCACATTGTGCAATCGAAATACTCACATAACCTCGGTTATAATGCAGAAATTTTATCGATATCGCAACATCGCCGTTCGCGAGCAGTAAGTCGCCATTTTGAATCTGTAACAATTGCTAAGCCAATCACATGCGAGGTACCTGTTTTAGTAAAACAAACACGTAGAAACTACCTCGCATGTGATTGGCTAATAGATTCGTAGTGTATGTTTCTGCAGTTTGAATGTGACGACACGACAGGCTGTGTTTTACATTGAAAATTCTCCTAAAATGTTGGATTATTCATTAATCTGGTGAGTGTAACGTATTCTTAAAAAAATAATTTCACCATACAAGCTTAAATTTGCCGACCTAGGGCCGTGAATTAGACGCAATCGAGAAGGGTGAGGTACCTCACCCAATTTTCCATAGAGACAGTGGTTAAGAACATCCACACAGCAATGGGTACTGCAACCTTCCGCCTGTCTACGGAGGACAGCGTTAATGGCAAAATATAAAAGAGTCCTCCGGACAGACGGATCTTTCTGTCTAGTTGCGTTGGTGCCCCTCTCGTTGGCCGCAATGCCTTTCCTCGATCAAAGTTACGGCCAAAAAAAATGTGCCCTTTTTCTTGCGGCCGTGGTGCCCTTTTAGAATGAAAGTTATGATTTATGACGTATAATAATTATGCCCTTTCTCAAAGTCTACACTTTAATAAGCTTGAACAACTTTCCTGATCTCAAATATCATACCTTCAGTTCACTCGCGTCCCAATATGTCTATCTGATTCAAACTCAAAGTATCCTTCCAAGAACGAGACGACGTGTAGCCGTCTACGTACATGTACGCCCGACCGGCTGTTACCGTCCAACAAAATTCAGGAGAGAACGTGTGAATAACCATACAGACCTTTCCAAACTAAACGACCCCTTTATTTAAGACCAACATCCTACGAATTATTGATGTCCAAATAGCAAACCAATTTATGACACCGCCAATTTACTGTGAGTGGCACTGTATAGTGTTACTAACGTTAGTGTTACTGTGTTCAACTGTCGTCCTAGATTTTATTTTCAACGCAGTGCCTGCTACTTACAATTGAGAAACGCTTCCAGGCATCTGTGTATGCTGTCACGATATATGCCCGTAACTTAAACTAAATAGCAGTTTGGGTTCTGTAATCCGAGTTCTTTCCCAATTCTGTTCTGTGGGTTTTACTACTGTACATTGTACCGATACGCGTTCACCTCTGCCGCTGATCTTCGTCCGCCAATCACACACAGGCACGTCAAGCCAACACTGTTATTTTCACCAAGGATCTACGGTCATTCATGCACCATCGCAGGGCTGTATAGACTATAACAGCTAGAGGTCTATCCATCAAATATCAGAGAGAACGCGTGAATAACCATACAGACCTTTCCAAAATAAAAGTGACAGTCACTTAATGTTCTTTTATTACCTTTGGACGCATTATCAGCTTGCGGCAAGATAGAGGTTGTCCGGAGTACGGAACAGTTTTCAGTCCAACACAGAGCAACTTAACTTTCCCGTGCGTGTAACACGTTGCCGACCCACAGCATTTTATGCACAGCTGACTATTACTGTTCTTGAACAAACGTTGATGGGGCTATATCAAAACCGGCGTTCATCATGGAGATTAATTTGGGGAAACCTTTAGCTTAGCAAAAACTTACCATTTCATTTTGATTTTCAGGACAATTATCTGATATCTCTATTGAAATTTGATATCATTACTTTGCATGGATAAAATAATGATACGCATAGTGTATTACAGAACGTACCCTGTTTTATTTTGGGAGTATTACAGCGTCTTAGGTAGATTCAATAAAAAATCCATACCCCACCCCCAAGTCTTATCGTGTAGGTGGGAGATTCACTACAGAAAAAAAAATGTATAGGAGACATCTTTCGTAAGTTGTTGCATACTAGTATTCTAAATCAAAACGTGATTCTTTTTGACACGGTAGGAAGATCGGCGCCACGTCTTTAAAAGTAAGTGTGTGCGATGGTGGTGGTGGTGGTGGTGGGGGGGGGGGGGGGGGGCGGAGGGGCAGTTTATATAACGCTAGCGCTGGTGCCACTTCCGAGTTTGATCAGCTAACAAGTAAAAAACACTTCGAGGTTTCATCGGTTGGTAAAAGAGAAGGGGAAAAAAAAAACGAAAAACGGAAAACCTGTGTTTCCAAGCCGACAAGCAAAAGGGGTCTCCCCCTCCCACATTGAGAACTTTTTGCATTTTTATGTTGTAAATGGTGCAATTTGATGCATGTTTTATCGACTTGAAACGACCCCACTTGTTTAAGGTAGCAGGATATTTTGATCTGGATTATCATTGAACAATTTGCCTATAAATAGCATTTGAATAAACGTCTTGTACGTTATTCTAACAATGAGTTTCATGAACGCTGTCTGTTAACCCTATAAAGCCCAAACTAGTTAGACCCCTTCCAGGCCCAAGGGAGGGGGGGGGGGCACATTGTGCCCCCCTTATATAACTTCTTTGTTATATTATGTATGACCGTCATATTTGGCACATGGGTAGAGCAATTCGTACTCTATATGACCCAACTTTTGAAATTTCTCAAGGTCATCCATTGAGAGCGCTATTTACCAGAATATAAAGAAATACATAGGAAATGCGCTAAAATCATGCTTTTTTCTTTTCATTTCTTTATCCCCAGTATATATGTTTTTATTTTATATCAATCACTTTCATATTCACCACAAAGGAAAAGCAAGTCAACCTTGACTATAAGTTATGATTGACATTTCTCAAGGTCAACATATGGGGGCGCCATTCATTACAATATAAAGAAATATAATGAAACCCATGACATATTGCTTGGAATGGGTATATGTATTGGTATTACATTTCATATTTCCAAAATATTGAATTTTGAGTTTGCAGATTGATAATATGATAAACAAATGACATTACAGGCGAAGCTTGTTTGAAGATAACACAAAATAAAAGGGTAGTCTTTGAAAAATGCTGTATTTTCGATTATTTCTATTTCTATTATATCTATTGTGTGATGCCTATGTCATATAAAAATAAAGGAAATTATAAGAAGACCATTTTCGGGTAATTCACAACCGCAATTACTTTACATTTTGGTCCTTCAGCAAATTAGAGCCAAGAAAACCCCCATTTCATTCATTATTACAGTATATTGTTAACTGAAATTGGAACAGAAAGTGATCATGCAAGTGGGTCCCACACTTTACCAGAATCGCTCTGTTTTGAATATCTCAGCCATTTCAAAACCAATTTTCATCAAATAAACGTTGAATCCCTCGTGGAATTACATGCTCTGTCATATTTCACAAGAGGTTTCTCATGATCTCACCAAAAAATGTTAGAAACCTGAAATTAGGTCTCATCAACCAAAACTCCCTTTAATCCAGCACGTTTTCGTAAATATTTGCCGGTTCAATCCAATATTCTGAATCTTAACTTTTATGACAAAGCTTTTTGCCAATAATAGATGACTCATTTTTGAAATGGATAACATTATTCTTGTATCATTTAAACTTCACTTGTCTTTATGATTTTATGAATGCCTGAAAGGTCGATCACTGTATTTCGTGTATTATGAGGTCATGATGTCATTCTGAGTCTGCTATTATAGACGAAATCTTTTACCTAGGGGATGGCTTCTTGAATTTAAATGAATACTTGAATTGATGATCCAAGTTCGCATCAATTTTTTTTTTGTTTAAAGGATGAAGGGATTCAAAGAATATAATTAAGTTGCTGATAATTGATCATCGACGCCAACTCTAAAACAAAATAAAACGAAAAACCCAGTATAATCCTTGTGACCTAATAATGTTTGAAACAGTTGTTGGGTGCCTGAACATACTAGTAAGCACTTCATGTAATTTGAAAAATGATTTCAGCTGATCGGTAATAATGCGCGCGGTACGCTGCAAAATTCTAGTACAATGTATGTAATAATTCATCAATTATGAAATCATCATAATCCGCGTTGATGAACTTCACACTCAGAAAACGACTTGTCGGGTGGTGGTCTAGTCTAGTCTATCTAGTAGTCTACTGTGTATTCATGGTAGCCATATCTTAATCACATGTCAGCACACGGGTTTTCAACTAAAAATTTAGACAGTATACATATCAAAAATTTACGTTTCAAACCACTTCAATCTTTTTCTGATTTATATGTATCGGACATCGCCTGAGCTGTGATATCAGGTTCAAAAAATAAGTTACAGCTGCTGGTTTTCAAGAATAGGGGACACCCTTCATAACA
Organism: Diadema antillarum; assembly: GCF_040938485.1. NCBI lineage: Eukaryota > Metazoa > Echinodermata > Echinoidea > Diadematoida > Diadematidae > Diadema > Diadema antillarum. The sequence goes on from NW_027271090.1 coordinate 1,477,105, forward strand.
AAGCCACGTGCATGCGTGCGTCAAGTGTGCATAGCGTTACAAATTGCAAAGTGTGTGTCCATGTGTGTGGCGGTGGTTGCCGTCCTTTTTCTTTCCTGCGCATAGAGCATGCGAAGCAATCAGTCAGTAGCGAAAGAAACAACAGTCAACAGAGGTTACCACTGGTATATCAGATCGATTCACAGAGAGTAAGTGATTATGTGATTCCAAGATTCTTGTTAGAGGGACAGTCATCGTATTGTAGGAATTGTAGGCAGACTGGTATGCTAGAGTTTGCTTGCTTGCCTTTGCATATAAATGCGAGATACAGTCAGTAAGAACAAAATATATTACGTATGGGACTACGTAAAGCACGAGCTCGTTTTACAATGTATTAATGTATGACTATGGGGGGGGGGGGGGGGGGTGGGGGGAGGCCTGGGATCGGGAGTAAGGGCAACGGTATCCTCCAAGATCAGCCGGGAGAAATGATTGTGTTGCCCCTCGACCCCACCACAATCCAGGCCCGGCGATACGGTGCAATTAACTCCGCAAAACGGGGCGTAGCCGTAAGCTTTTGAATTCGTAACACTTTAGTTTAGCAGTCATCGAACGGATTTTTCGAAGCACTGACTGTGCAGAGGCCAGAGCGAAGGACAAAAACTCTCGAAACCTCACCTCCTCGTATTTCCCTTATTTTTTCCACCGAATCCCTTGAAACTTTACATATGTATCTAATATTCTAATATGGATATGTCATCCTTAATCTGAATTTTGGGCAAAAATGCTGTTGTATCTTTTGAGATATTAGTATTTTTCTGTTTGAGTCGATCGTGGGAAAGGGTTACGAATCTAATACAATTATTTTCTGACACAAGTCTGCTACAGCATGAATATGCATTTGATTAACGTATTGCTAGTCTGTATGACCAGACTCACTTCTTGCAAAGTTTTTGTATTTGCGCAATAGAAGAACTAGTGGCAATTGTGCACTTTACGGCCCTATATTATCGGTGCGAGATTTTACCCTAATCGAGCAGTGCGTGCGAATTTGAGTTCCTATCAGGCACCGCGGTTCGACAGCGGGTCTTCTGGCACTGTACTGTGTACATGTGTGTGATATTTCGTGTTGGGATGCATGCAGTGTGTGTGAATGTGTCAACGTACGTGTGCGTGATGAAAGCTCTTACGGTACGCCACATGGTTGCTCTAACGCCCTTCCCTGCCTATGCGGCGTGGCGTGATCGAGCGCGAGTTGTGCATTGATTGGCACACAACTGGAACGCAACGAGTGGTAAACTTCCGTGCTTCATTCATGATTTTAAATGAATGAATTTAGCGTGATATTAAGCAGGGTATCACTAATTAAGCCTATTGCGGAGGGCATATGTCCGCTGCGGCCTTGGCGGAATTATTCTGTAAAATAATAATTAAAAAAACACAAAATCTTACAGTATCTCGATTCGTCAGTCTGTTACCAGTGTTTATTTCGTCTACACAGTCTACCAGACGCCGTGCGAAGTGTGTATAGCTACCGATTTACGGGCAGCCACTACATGGACACACACACACACACACAAGCGCAAGCCTCGCCCGCGTGGTTGGTTTGCGTGATCAGCTAGTTCCGCAGAGAAGCGCCGTGAGTGAGGCGGGCTTTTAGTGACCTTATCACTTGTCAAACGGCGTTCCATACAGCAAGAGAAGCTCGCCAGCTGCTCAGTGCGGAATGGTTTGTGGGATATCACCTTAGCACACGGCGAATGAGGTACCGATAATATAGGGCCGTAAAGTGCACAATTGCCGAACTAGTCTAGTTAGGTTAAAATCAGAGCAAATAGACAACCAAATTTAAGAGAAAGTACTGGACATGTACAACTAGATCATCCTCCTGTGCATGTGTTCTCTACTGGTCAGCGCATGCCTAGCCAATCAGTGGTGTCAGGTTCAGCGCATGGTGACAGGGTTCGGTTTTGGTCCACAAGGTGGTGAGTGGGTGAAAGACAAACCCTGCAATGTGCGTAAACTGTTTCGTGTAGCACGAAAACCGATACATGGGACTGTGTAACGCTTACGCTATGGATTTCACGTGGGCCACAAATGACAGTGATCTTGATTTTTTTTTCCCGAAGTAACCGTGCGACAAATATCACAGAAAAGATATTTGGAACACAGTATGGACATACGACCACAAAATCGAAGTTTCATGATGGGCAATGAAGAAAAATGTGAGGAAATAACACTTTTTTACTTAGACCAAATGTTCTTTTTTGGAAGTTAAGTTTTGACGTTAATTTCACAGGTTTATCCTCAATCAAGCTCAAAATAGTTAAACTAACATTGCAAGTTAGAGAATAGTTTCTCCTTCAATTTGCTGTATAGATTTTATCATTTGATGGCTTTTGAGGTGAGAGATTGTGATTGTCCTGCAACACTTCCCCAGCGGTTTTGCGTTTAAACACGTTGTTCACTTTATGCAAACCAGGCAGCGAGGTCAAAAGCTTTTGGTATGTTAATTGCTCTGTATCGCTGAGCCTAAACCGCATCCACAACAAGCACTAGAGAGTAAATTAATCCTAACTTAATTAATAAAAGTCAGGTGGTGGCTAGCCCTAGTCAGTGTTACCACTGCTCCACCAAAAGGTCCTGCCAGCCTTTATACAATGTCAATTAACACATAATTGTCCAAAGGACATTGGTTGGCATGAAGGTGAGGGAATTCAAACTTCGGATGACCCCTGCTTGAAAGTCAAAGAGTCCTATCCACTGTTCTGCTCTGCTTCCATGTGAGGAATCTGATAGGTCTACAGAGTCTAGAATGCATCAGGAGCACTTCTGAACCTAGCCTCTAGAGGTGCATAACATCGAATCGGGTCTAGACTGCTTCTGGGGTGGATTGTATTTTCATTAAATCACCTGTAGGCCTATAATGGGGTATCAAAGGAATGTTAACTCTCATAATATTTTATTTCATTGTCAATTCTATCTTTTGTTTTGTAGGCAGCTGTAGCTGTAGCTGACTAGCTGAGAATGGAGAATTTACATGTACTCACTCTGCTTGACAATGCTGGTGTAGTCTTACTGCAAGAAGTTCAAAAGACCTCTGGCAATGATGTCCATTACATGGTGGAGCAGACTACGGGATGCTCGGAAAGCAATGCAATATTCGCTGGAAAAGTGAGTAAGGGATTGACAGTGGAACCACTTGTTTGATTTCAGGTTTGTCTCAATATTTCTGATGCTGCTACAATCGCCTGTGACTGGTCAAAGCCCGCTCAAAAGTTTCTCTGGATTCGTCTGGATGTTCTTAATGTCTGCAACAAAGAGACTGTCAGTTTTATAATTATGCGACACCGAAGTTGGGATCTCTAATCCATGATGTATGGAGTGCTAGAGTACCAAGGTGAAAGTAGTTCAGTTGTATTGCACCCATTACGTGATGCTGGAAATGGAACTTGAAACGCATCTCCACTATCTGGAACACTCCTTTTTCCTGGACACCATTTCCCACTGATATAACCTACCCTGCAAAGTAGTAAAGTCTCAAAGTAAGAATGTATTCAAAGCATGACTACAGGTTTTAAAACCACATTAGAAATGAAATATTACTCCCCTGTCATCAGCTGCTAAGAATACCCTTCCTTGAGGAGGACTATGGGGTAAAACAATAAGGTACAAGTGGTAAGGTATATTTATATGGGGGGAAATATTGTTGGGTGAGAATGAAAAGGGCACCAAGGCTTTAGCGGCAACTTATGGCCCTTACTTCATTCTCACCTGACAATATGTTTGGAATATTAGCATGACGTTTTCAGTGCAAATGCAGAAGGTCATCATGAACTACAGTAACATTTTCATGTTATCTTTTTTTTTTGGCTGTTATTACAGAAGACAAGCACACAACAGGACTGGATAGGCCAAGTGAATACTATGTTGACTACATCAGCTTCAAGGTACAGTGTATTAACCCTCTGCTGGCAGGAACCAGGAGTTCCTTTTGTTCACTCAATGTGATATTTGTGTATCTGTGGGGTAATGGCTTATTCTCATGAGGTTGGGGGGGGGGGGGGGTGTAAATGTATATTATGTGCTAATGTCAAAGGACAGAAACATTCTTATTTGTTTACTAATTCATTGCTAGTATTTCATAGGATAGAACAAAAATTTGTCTTTGATTTGAACCCTCTGCTACTTATTTATATCATTATTGTGTTGGAGTACCAGTTCAGAACCTCTTTATGGCTCAATGCATATATATCTGTTCCTTAAACTGGCAATACATTTGTAAGATTTGGGATTGCTTTCAAGTTGGCAAATTTGTGTGCATTTCCTTCTGACTTTACGCACCTTCAGTGAATTGTCCAGTTCTATCTACCGGTAATCTTTCTCCAATATATGCAGTGACATTCAGAGAATTGCCAATTTAATGCTGACAAAATGATTATCTACAGCTTAATTATGGTAATAATGATAAGGTCTTCATTATCCAGGGTAGCCTCTTCAGTGTTGGTAGCCACTGCTCTACCAGATGGCCCTGACATTATAATTGCCCCAGTGTTGCCAGGTACCAATTTTTTTCACCAAAGTGGAGAGGGACATTGGGGGTGGTAAAAACATCTCGGCCAAGGACGTAAGCACTAGGCAGGAATTGAACTCGGGTCCTCCGATTGGGAGTCAGGAGTCTTATCCCCTCTGCCACAGCACCTCTATCAATTCATCCAAGGCTTGATGAGTTAACACAGACTTTATATGTTTTTTTTTTTTCTTTTCCAGGAGTTCATATCAAGCTATTCACTTCGACTGGCACTCAAAATCAGAATTGTTGTAGTTGACCACATTCTATTTTTCTTTTTCTTTTTTTTTCTGTTTTGACAGACTCGAGGGACTGTGTCTGCTGAGAGCCATCGTTGGCCAGTGCTCTGAGGAAACCTTTTTGAAACACAGTGTGACTTGGTCCCGTCTTCTCATCTCCTTCTTCCAGGTGAGTCTTGAGAAAACCTGACTGCAAATAGTAATAATAGAATGTGATAGTTTGTAAACAATAATAACAAGCTTTAGATATGCGACGTGAACGCTAAGACAATGTAGCCTCCTGGGTTGGACGATGGAAAAAGCAGTGCAGTGCATTTGCAGAACACCGTTTTCTCCACAAATCACATTTTTTTAGCATTCATGTCACAGAATTAAAGCTCATGATTTTGAGAATTGGGACACGCACCTGGTAAGACAATTTTGCCAGTGGTTGAATTTGAGATCGAGAACAAGGGAGAAGACATGAGAAGTGAGAAATGTCTCTCCCTTTTTAAGAGAAAAGTGAGCGATATCCCACTAAGAGTGTCAGACCATCCCTATCAACTTGCCCAAAGTGATGCCTTTTTTTAATGAAATGTAATAGAAGAAAGAAAAAAATGTAGCAAACAAGAAAGATTTAGAGGATAGGAGGAAACAAAGTACTGGTAAAGAGGTGTATGATTGAATGTCATAACAGTGTGAGTTGACAAAGAAACTAATGGGGGTAGTCTTCCCTAACTGAGATGAAATATAATACAGTACAGGGGCGGATCCAGGAATTCTTTAAAGGGGGGGGGGGGGCAACTAATATTTCTGGTGTCACTTCTGGGTTTCATTACATTTTTTTTTTTAAACGAAAAATAAAGTGCAGGGGGGGGGGGGGGCGTGCGTCGGTTGCGCCCCCCTCTGGATCTGCCACTGCAGTGCACTCCTATCATAACGAAGTCATCGCGACCAGCAGTTTCCTTTTGTTATATCAAAATTTTGTTATAGACGAACAGTAAAGTATGTAAAAGTATAATACATGATAATTTTGATACCTGAATTCTCACTTTGTTGTAATGGGGATTTTGTTATGATTATGTTCGTCATAGCTGTAGTGCACTCTAGAGGACAACATAGTGAGATGGAATAAGGTAGAATGGAAGAAAAAAAAGTAGTAGTGAGAAATTGACAAGGATGGAATATGAGTGATGATGGCAAGGTGTGATATTTTGCTTCCATTTCCCCTTTGTAGCCTCACCAGTCTCCTCCAGTGATAGAGGCGTCAGCAGCGATTCTCATCGAGGTCTTCCGTTGGGCATCCCAGCTCCCGGATGTTGCCCGAGAGCTGGCCACGGGCCACATCCCTGCCTTCCTCAAGACCCTTGTGAATGGCGATGCGGAGGTGAGTTTGGCATCACCCCCCTTTGCTACTTTTATCCTTAGGCAGATACATGAGAACACCAAAATTTAGGTTTATGCATGGCATCTATACCAAGATACAGCATGTCAAACTTTAGAAGAAAAAAAGCCCCAAAACAAAACAAAAATGACTCCTTGTCTTTATGTTTTCCAGAGACAAATATTTTCCTTGTGCCTTCTGTAGTGTCCCTTTCTCTTCACAGAACAACTTAAGATGTGACAATGGTCACTTTGTGGACCTAAAGCAAAGTGATTTACCCTCCATTAAACAAAAGATGGAGGGGTGTTTAAGGATAGATGTTTCATACATCATGTTGAAGACAATACGTCTTCTACGTATCCTTGATCTCCAGATATTGTTGTAAGACTCCTATGACTCAACACAAATTATGTGTTTCTTTGCAGTGGACAGCTCCCAGTCTTCGCCTGCTGTCTGCCTGTATGCGCTGCTTCCCAGGCCCCTGTGCCACCGTCAGCTACATCCTGGAAGATTTCATCATAGCGCACCTAACCAATGGTCTGCCACACCTTGCGAGGGTAGGAAATATTGAGATGAGGATTTTTGTTTCGAAAATTGTTGTGCTTTGAGCTTCTTAGATATGAACAGCCAAGTTCTCTCAGTTGAATGCTACTATTTTTTTTTCCAAACTCATGCTATATGTACTTTGTATCTCTTTCTATTTACTGGAGTAAAAATGCTTCTTGAAATAGATGATAATTTTTGCATTTGCTTCTATAGATTTTAAAAGTAAAATGTCTAGGATACTGTGGTTTACTGCATGTGCTTTGTACTGTTTTTGTGTTTATACTACAACTACTATTGCTGCCACTACTACTACTACTACTGGTGTCACTTCGTGGTATCATCAGCTAACAAGAAGAAGAAGAAAAAAAATAACTACATTCTTCCAGCATAAAAAAAGGTGGGGGGGGGGGTGGGCAAGTGATAAGACCCTATGTATTCTATGCATTATGCATACTACTACTACTACTACTTCTGCTACTACTAGTACTACTACCTTTAGTACTACTACTACTGCTACTGCTACTACTACTACTTCTACTACTACTGCTACTGTTTCTACTACTACTACTACTACTACTACTACTACTATTACTTCTACTACTTCTACTACTACTACTATTACTTCTACTACTACTGCTACTACTACTTTTACTCGTACTACTTGTACTACTTCTACTACTACTACTATTACTTCTACTACTTCAACTACTACTGCTACTACTACTACTACTATGTAACTACTATGTAACTACTACTAACTGCCACTGGTATTGTGTCATTTCTGGTATGGACTAACTGCATGTGTGGGGCATGTTGTTGATTTTCAGCTGTCACAGCTATGTCTCCCTCTACTGGCCAGGCTTGGTGGGGGCGGGTCCGGCGGGGTCAAGCACCGAGAAGCCTTCTTGGAGCTGGTTAACAGGCTGCTTCACACACTGAGGATGAAACTTGCTGACCTGTACACTGACTTCCACAGTGGTGAGTAAAGTACCTGGGTATCTGGCACTGGTTATTGTTAGTTACACTCTTTTTATTACCTCCGCCAAGGAGGGAGGTTATGTTTTCGTTTCCGTTTGTTGGTTTGTCCTTGTGCAAAATAACTCAAAGTGAAGTTGGGAACGGATTTAGATGAAACTTGCAGGGAAGGTTGAGAATGACACAAGGAACAAATGATTAATTTTGGTAGTGATCCAGAAACTTTTTTTGATTTTATGAAGATTTTTTATATTTTGGTAGGCAGGGTCAATGAACTTGGGAGTTCAAGCTGCGCATTTATGAGGTTTTCATACGGGCAATAAAGTGCGTGCTGTAGTTTCTGCTAGGGCGAGGTGCGCCACACAGTAGAGGGTTTATGACATAACAAAGGCTTCTATGTTGGGAAATAGGGCGATTTTCAGCATGCATACGTTTGGGTGAAAATCACTGATCATTATGGAAGAGCAAGATCATCAGTGGAAAGTAGTGGAAAGTAGTGCTTGGCGGAGGTCTGTGCTCTCAGAGTGCTTTTCTAGTTGTACATGAAATCCACCATTTTGTGTGTTTGTTGTTGTTGTTGTTAATTTGCAGTATCTTTCTTTGTGGTTAATTAGAGTTTGTATGATGTTGAGAATTAGATTTAAATTCTGACTGCTTCAAACCAGTGACATGCAGATATATCCAACATGTATACATATACGTGGGACTGTGCATCATTTGTGACCTTTCCACAGTGAAAATACACATCTGACAGATAGTTTTGTGTGACTTGATTGATGTGACAACCTGTCAGTATTGACCAGCGGTATTGTTTTCTATGAAGGGTTTGCTGCAATGTTAGTAATCATTGTTCTTAAACAACACAGAGATGACATAAATGAGATAACAGGGTATACAACTGGAGTTTCCTACACACTGATTCACAATTTTGCCTGTGAATTAAATCATGTGTATGTTCTTCTGCTAAACTCTCAAAAACTTTTCACAGATCTTGATGACCCCAAGACTTCGAACAGTGATGTGGAACCTCTCCGTCTTCCGAAAGTCCCCACTGAAGAACCAAAGAGAACCTTCCAGCTTACAAACCACATTGAGACGCTCTGCTGCTGTCTACAGTACATGCTCAGGTATCGCCATGCTCTTCATCCAGAATTCAATATGATACCCGTGGCTCTGGGTCATGTGACTTTGTGCTGGTGCATGCTTGTCTTAGAAACAAACGCTGGCACGTTAAATGCACATGACACGACCTCTGTGTGTGTTGTCTCATGGTGAAGGAATTAGTTCGTGCTGTCAATGTGTACAGATTGTGAACCTTTTCAAAATCTGAAAGGTAGCTTCCAGCACTGCTGTGCATCTGCTTCCTGTGAATTTTACAAAATGGGTATAGTCTGACAAAGGACCAAGAGTTTGTTGTAGATGTTATTGGAAAAGTCATGGTCTGAAAATCACTGTGTCTTTCCTTTCTGGTCATAGCTGCATAGAATTAAAAAAGAAAAAGAAAAAGAAAAGAAAAGAAAAGAAGAAAGAAGTTGATTTGTAACTACTTGCTAAAGGGAATAGTATTTAAGTGCAAAGGAAAATGTTCAGATAAGATAATAATTGAATCCCCCACCCATTACAACGGAATCATTCTATATTAATCTTCTTTCTTCCATGCATGTACATTTCACTTCAAGTGTTGTCAGTTGATTGAATTTAGTTTGGCTAGCTGATTTCTTCAAGTTTTATACATGATTCATATCAAAATGTTATATTTTTTCTATTTTTGTATTTTGTTTTTGATGACGTTAACTTTTAATTTATTTCATGGTACATTTTATTTAGCTAGGTTTGAGAAACTCCAGGCAAGATTCTGGTGAGTTTTGGGGTTGATAACAGAGTAACCTTAATAAATGACAGCATATGATTTGCATACATTTAAAGAACAAAAGAAACAATCTGACTTTTGGAAGAAAGACTTATAATGTGATTAATCAACTTCTCTGAATTTCCATCAGTTTATGTTTATCTAATAGAGTGTAAAGTGTCATTGTGTGTTTTCTACCCCTCCTGTTACACAGTGAACATTTCCCCGAAGGTACCATAGTCCCATTGAAGGACATTCTTGACTTCATCTCAAAAGCCCTGGATGTCACATGCAACTCAGTCGTGAGTACATCTTGTGGGGGCAATTGTTGTTCACGGGTGTACATGTTCTATTGTGGCATACCTGATGTCATGATCTATTAATTGTTGGTGGATGAATTTTTAACCCTTTCTCTGCCCAGGTGTGTAGTTTAAAGCCACTATTTACCATTTGCAGATTAAAAACAAACAAACAGCTTTAGCGCTTCAAAATAGTTCTAAAATGTGAGTTGGGGATAGAAATAACAAATGTAAAAATGTTAATCAGTATAATCAACGTTTAAGTATTGTTGAATATGCAACATATGAGCAATATTTTTATCAAAATCATTTTTAGAATAAACCATCTGGATTATTGAGAAAATTTGTGATATCTCCTTATATTTGTGGCTTTACTGCAAAATTTTTGTATGGTAGGATGTTTTGTGATACAACTGAACTATACTCATGCATCAAATGTGATAACTCAAACTTTTTTTTTCTTGTAATCACTGTTCCCAATGGTAAACAGTGGCTTTAAGCTCAATCAGATGAAGCAATGTGCCTCAGTCCAACAGAAAGGCCATGGTGACACAATAGGGATCAGGGGGATTAGGTAATCTCTTTCAATTGATTGTTAGTTTCCAGACACCTGTGCCAGTGGGCAAACAGGGCTCAATATTGAAGGGATGAAATGACTTACCGGAATGTTATGGGTACAGGAGGCTGACCACTTAGCATTACTTACCACGATGCTCATATTTGCTCACTCAGATGAAGCAATGTGCCTCAGTCCAACAGAAAGGCCATGGTGACACAATAGGGATTAGGGGGATTAGGTAATCTCTTTCAATTGATTGTTAGTTTCCAGACACCTGTGCCAGTGGGCAAACAGAGCTAAATACTGAAGGGATGAAATGACTGACCGGAATGTTATGGGTACAGAACGCTGACCACTGAACATTACTTACCACGATGCTCATTATATTTGATCATACCCTTCCATCATGCAAGAACCAAACATCAACCCATTGAGGACAGACTGATTTTGCTACAACACGCTTTTCCCATAGACACCTGCCCGAGTATACTCAGGACTCGTCCTCAACGGGTTAAGCAAAGCCACCATTTACTTGCTTGTATGTTGTTTATTGTATTTGTCAGCATGTGGGTGAATAAAGAGCAAGTATAATGGTGTGAATAGTGTACATGCCCTTTTCCTGCAAAAGTAAACATTTCATATACACAAACTAAATTGAAATACATGTATATGTATTTTTATTGTGTACAGACCAATGGGATATCAATATGATAAAATTGTAGCCTCTCCCAATGGCATATATCCAGTGAAATCATGAAATTTAATTAATATTCTTTCACTTTCTTGCTTTATGTGTGATTTTGGTGCAAACTTCTATCAGTCTGATCATCTGGTTTTACTCTATTGAAAATCATCTTAGATATGGGGTAGAATTGTACTTGAATGCTTCAAATTCGTGCATGCAGAGGAAAAAAATAACTGCGATTCATATATGAATCTTGTTGTTGTTGTGTTTGTATTTATTATGATGTGTTCAGGCAAGCCATGTGACGATGGAGAATTCCATGCTGGCATTTGTCATACCAAGAATTCACCAGGCTGCTATACAAACTCTGACATCAGTTATCAAGAGGTATGTAGTGCTTATCATCATAAGATGTAGGGTGACAAGAGATACATGCGAGATATTTGTCTCTATGCGCATGAACAAGTCAGAGTAATTTATTCTTTATATTTTAGCCGATTATGAAAAATAATCAAACTCTTCTGAAGTCGTCTTCTTTTTTTTTTTTTATTGCAGTTTAATAGTTTGGCGTGAAGAATCGATGGTACATGTACCTCTTGCTAGCCTTTGATAGACAAACCCTTTGCATACATTTTAAACCCTTTTGCGCTGCCCCTGAATGTGAGGTGTGTGTGTGTGCATGTGTGTGTGTGTGTGTGTGTGTACATACTGTGTGTGATTCTCAAACCCTGAAATGATACTTAAGGCCCCAAGAATTTGAATCATTAATGACATTAGTGTTGTGGCCTCAAGCCTCTGTTACGTGACAAGTTGAAAATTATGTTATTGTTTTTTTTTTTGTATCGCTCATTGTAGGACACTTCTTAACTCTTACAGGTTCATCACATGCTTTGTGCATCTTCATATCATATTTTGTGTTTTCCTTGCAGCTGCTGTGCAAATCACTACAATGACCGTATCAACCAAATGTATATCAATGTTTTGGGATGGACCAATGAAAAGCGGCTGCACTTCAGGTAAAATAAGACATATGTTGCTTCTTAACTTTCATATAAGTGTGCCATAAGTACAGCATTTTTTCCACATTCTGGCTCTCTATTTCAGATCAAGTTAACCCCAAATTTTTGCTTTGATTCTGAAACAGCGCTCTACGCAGTACGACATATGCTTCCATAGTCCAGTGGTTGGAGGTGGCCGGAGCATCATCTGGCCTTGCAGAGCAGGCTGGTGACAAGCTTGTCAGTTGGTGCATCAGTGACGCAAGTCCGGTGTCTGTCACCACTAAGGTGAGTGTTGGTTGTTGTTAAAGGTAAAACTTAGTTTCCATATGACTGCATAAACTGTCGAGTTATACTCTTAAATGGAGACGTATGCATAAGAAATGTTAGCCCGACCAGACGCCGCGTGAAGCATGGCGTCAGACAGGCAGGGCCTCGCCATCACATCGGAAACCACAACACAACTACAAAACTTATTAAAATTTATAGGTTACCTATAGAAATTTATACGTTACTCACGTAAAGTGCATGCTTGTATTACAGAAGGTACATAAGTCCATAGAGAGCCCTTGCGATAAGTCCATGGAACAAAAAAATGGCACTTGCTAGTGCAATCCCCGACTGTCGGGGTTCATCGTTGCTGAATTCAAAATGGCGCGTTGACCACTCTGCAAATTATGCGCGCGCGTGTGTGGGTGGAAGTGCAGCGATCTATCGCGTGCGTGCGCTCTTTGGTAGCAGCACGGTCGACAGCATGACCTTTAAAAGTGCATTCAGAACTCCCGATTATCAGATGTACCGTTCGCACATGCTGCATATAATCTTCATTTTCAGTAAGTTGTGAAATGTGTATGTCAATATTGATAACATAGCTATGTATAGTGTCATTAATGAAGATTACATTTCATGAGTTTGAGGTGACAAAATATGATGTCAAGTATCAAAACTCTAAGCGATCGTAAGGCGATTTGCTTTGTGTTGTGGGCCACTCCGGTACAGCCCTGTCGCTATTTATACAGCGACTGGGCTGTGTATAGTTAAAGAAATGTGTGAAATAATGTTGTGATGAGACAATTTTAGTTGGATAAAGACAAAAATGTGAATCATTACCCAAAAAGGTATGCCAGAAGTGTTCCAATCATGAAAGTATTGCACTCACAGAGCTTTCACAATCATCGTTGCTACAAGATGTTTCGAATTGATTACATCGATTACAATTTATTGGGCCATAGCAGTATCCATTGTGAGAAAGTGGATTGCATGCACAGCTTCTTAGCCATGTGCGATTCAATGCTATTGCTAGAGCAAGTTTCCATCATCATATACATTGTACTAGTAATGTCCAACCTACACTTGTACCCACTACTGAATGGGGAGGGTGCTCAGGAATAAAAGTCTGGGACACTGACCTGAAGTTATTTATTTCATGCATTTGATCTCAAAATACTCCTAAACAACTCATTATCCCGGCAAATAGTGTCTGCCAGACAAGTTTCTTGGTGAAGTCTTTCAGCATATTGCAAGCAAATTCCAAATGGTGGAAGATGAATTTTGAACCCTTCTTGAACTATGTTTTAGCTTTAGATGTATGACTGGATTGATTGTGTGATTTCATTATACATGAAGATTAGATGAATAAGCAAAAAAGAGAAAAAGAATAACATGAGTCTATTAGCATGGGTTAACTTGAAAATGGAAAGATGTTGATGCATACATTGATGTAATGGTGGAGAGGTTCTCTGGGGCATTTTTTGTTGTTGTTTAGGGAGATCAGTGCAGAAGAAAAGGAAAATACAAAGGGGTATTCCTACTCCTCTTAAAACAAGTCATTTGATATGAGGAACCTGCTCTGTGTGCTCCATGTAAACTCTACATCAGAGAATGACAAGCTGATATTGGGAACCTGACTGTGATGGTCGCATGTTTCTCGTGGTTTGCAGCTTCTAATTTCGGAGAATAATTGTGACCCACCACAGCAAAAATATCCGAAAGTCACTGACTGAGAAAATTGAGTTTGAAGTCAGATCACCAAAATCAGGCAAAACCATTGAGTTTCTGGTTTTTTTTTGCATAATTTTGTAGTCTAATGTATCGTCCATCATCTGCCAAAATTTCGAAGCTATGATTATGATCAAAGGAAAGGCAAGAAATGCATTTTTCTGGGCCATTATTTTCCAACTTTCAATGGAAGAGAAACGTGTCCAAAGATTTGGATTTAGGGCCTCAAATAGACTCAGCCCCTAGCAACGAGGGAGTGATCTTATTGGTCAGTGCGTGGCATCATGGTTATGCACCTGTCAATTGTAAGACCCACTATGTGACCCCCGGGAGAAGTGCGTCATGGGTGAGTACTTGCGCCAAAATTATGGACTCAGGGCACCGTCAAGGACACCTTTGGTGAGTCGCGCCAGAGACGTTATGGTGGGGCAATGTCAGTCTCTTTACTGGGTGGATCCCGATGTGCGTACGGGGTGCGTCCAATTTAGTCCACTGTTGGCACTACTTTCAGCACCGAACGCGCGTTGTATATACGCACGTACGCACAGGACCGGTACCGTATACCGTGGATGCGTCGATCAACGCATGTACATGAATGTAGAATCAGTGAATGCATGTGAACAAGAACTCTTCAAAACAACCAGTAAATACTATTGCAGTTCAAATATTTGACAAATGCAATAATACACTTCAAAGAAACATCAGTTTTTCAAAGCCAATTGAAAATGAATGTACATGTAGGCTTACCTATTCACGATTGCTATCTTTGAAAGTACATGTATTTCGTGTGGCAGTGCCGTGCGGTTGCGATTGCTGCTGGTTTGGCATTGAAAACGCACGGCGTTCAATACAACATGTGGGCATTAATAACGGTGCATGCAGTACAGTCGGGTGCAGTGGTATACGTACGATACTACTGCCAGCGCCACTCGACTACAAAAAAATAGTCCCGCTATAGCGCAACGTACAAAATGCATGCGCATGCACATTAGTTGTAACCGTGCAGCAGCACATATTCACGCGCATGCACTGCACGATCTGTATGTACTCGAACGACGAATTTGAATTTGGAGGGGGAAAATGTTCCAACAATAAATATTTACGAGGGATATTTTTCCATATCAAAACTACTGTTATAATTTTGTTATATTTTAAGGTCAAAATTTTCTGTTGATAGATTTTAATTAGTAGCAAGTGAAAATAAAGAAGACACAAGTTACAGACATCAAGAAACCTCCAAAACCCGATGTGCGTAAGATGGAAAGTCAAATTCTGTGGAGGTAAGTCCAAATTGCGACGGAGGGTGCGTATAATTCATTGAATGGTGAGTCCAAAGTGGCGACGGAGGGTGTGTACATGGTAATAAGAAGTGGACTCTCCTTTGACCATGACTGACATCTCCCGGGGGTCACCTAGTGGGTCTTACAATTGATAGGTGCATTAGTGATTAGTCATGCGTAGACCGCTGGCGCTAAGCTTGAATGAACATCGGCGAGGTTGCTAGGATCATACCTTCCATGGTCAAGAGGTGAAAACTGTCTTACCTCCCCTTGATCACGATTGCCTCGGAAGGAAAACTTTGAAGGCGGTTTTCTGGAAACGCTGATTTCTTGACCACTCGACATGCTCTCATAAAATCATCCATATATCTGCAACCGAGTCATTTTAAGAGACTTGTTATTAATGAAATTACAGTGGAAGAGTAAGGGAATAATGCCATGTCATTTTCAAAAAATTGACCTTCCCCGACTTTCAGATTCTTTTGTTGTAGCGGGTCACAATTTGACTCTTGTATCTTTTGTAGAACTCTGATATGTACATGTACCGTATGTGACAAATAAAGCACACTGCTTATTTGGGGGGGGGGGGGGGGTGGAGGGAAGCACCCCTAACACAAGGTACAGCATGACAGCGAGAAATAAGCATTTGAATTGTGTCTGATAGCAGTAAAGTCAACATGATTGGATAATGTATTCCTATAAACTGGAGGTGAAAAAAACAACAAATCACACTATGCTATTTGCTAGAATCTGATAAGTGTGTTGCTAATTTTCCTTCCAGCTAGCTGCATCAGTACAGATGAAAAGCGACAAGAAAGGAGGGAAGCTAAAGGTGAAAGGTCAAAAGGGAGAGAGCAAAGAAGATCCCCCCTTGAGAGAAACGATGGTCTATGCTTCTCAAAGGCTGTGTGTTGTTGCTTTGAAAGGTATGGCAGAAGTGAATGTAGAGGAGAAGTGAAGTAAATGCAAACGTGTGAAAAGAAATTTCTCTGTAATACTTAGTTTATTGTGACATATCAGAAGTTATCCAAAACTGGCTGTGTCTCAAATGTTAACCTCAGCTAGACTCATTTTAGTGTTTTAATCCATTTATCAACTATGAATATTGAGCAGCAGGCGCGCCGGAAGCAGTTTTGGATTGGGGGGGCAAACATTGGAGGGGGCTCAAGATTAGACCATGCATATGTTACACAATATACACATACACACACACACACACGCACACGCACACATTATATATATATATATATATATATATATATATATATATATATATATATATATTATATATATGTAAAGTGGCGTACGGTGGGTCGAAACATGGGGGGAACCATAAAGTAATTTTGACGGTCTGTATGCTTGTGCGTGTGTGCGTGAGCAATAATGGGACTACAAGACATTACGGAATGTGATACATTCAACAACGCAGTCATTGAGGAACATTGTAAGTTTTCCTTACATGAATTATGGAATGACGGTGTGAAACGATCGACAAATTATATACTGTCAGCAACATAAGGTGAATGGCATAACAATAAAGTGCGAGCGAGCTTGAAAATTTTGATATTCTGCAGTTCCAAAACTGGAGTTTTGTAGCTATATATTTCGTTTTGGAAATAAATGGTAGCGCATCGGGCGCAACTGCTGGCAATTATTGGCAGCAACATTAGGAGAATGGCATAACGATTCAATGCGAGCGAGCGAAGCGAGCAAGCTTGAAAATTTTGACATTCTACAGTCCCAAAAAGGGGTTTGTAGCTACAGTATATCTTTCACTTTGGAAATTAATGGGGCGGCGCATCGGGCGCAACTGCTGGCAATTACTGGCAGCAACATTAGGAGAATGGCATAACGATTCAATGCGAGCGAGCAAAGCGAGCGAGCTTGAAAATTTTGACATTTTACAGTCCCAAAACTCCCGTTTGTAGCTATATCTTTCGCTTTGGAAATCAAGGGGGGGGGGGGGGCATCGGGCGCAACTGCTGGCAATTACTGGCAGTAACGTTAGGAGAGTGGCATAACGATTCAATGCGAGCGAGCTTGAAAATTTTGACATGTTACAGTCCAAAAACTCCCGTTTGTAACTATACCTTTCGCTTTGGAAATTAAGGGGGGCATCGGGCACAACTGCTGGCAATTAATGGCAGCAACATTAGGAGAGTGCAGGCATAACGATTCAATGCGAGCGATCGAAGCGAGCGAGCTTGAAAATTTTGACATTTTACAGTCCCAAAACTCCCGTTTGTAGCTATATTTTATCTTTCGCTTTGGAAATTAAGGGGTGGGGGCATCGGGCGCAACTACTGGCAATTACTGTCAGCAACATTAGGAGAATGGCATAACGATTCAATGCGAGCGAGCTTGAAAATTTTGACATTCTAGAGTCCAACAACTGCCGTCGTAGCTATATGTTTTTCGCTTTAGAAATTAAGGGGGAGGCGCACCGGGCTCAACTGCTGGATGCGAGCGAGCGAAGCGAGCGAGCTTGAAAATTTTGACATTTTACAGTCCAAAAGCTGCCGTTTGTAGCCATATTTTTTCCCTTTTATTCATATATATACATATTTATTTTATTTTCTTTGTTTATTCATTTATTTTTATTATTTATTTATTTTGTTTATTTTTTTATTTTTTTTTTTTTTGGGGGGGGGGCTTTTTGGGGGGGCAAAAATGCGTTTTGCTCCCCCACTTTTTGGATTGGGGGGGCGACCGCCCCCCCTGCCCCCCCACTTCCGGCGCCTATGTTGAGCAGTATCGATAGTCAATGATTCCTTATGTGCTAACAAATGACTAATGAATGTACATTTGCATTCACTTATAAGGGAGGGTATAGTATTGGTAGAGGTGACGATTCAGCTTTTATCGTTTTGCAAGATCTTAAAAACCTCCTGTGAAATATGAAAGAACATGTAATTCCTGGAGAAATTCAGTATATTTGATGAAAATTAGTCCTGAAATGGCTGAGATATCCCCTTCCCCCCCCCCAAAAAAAAGGATCCTAATAGAATGTGACAGGATCTCTTTGTGTTACCTTGTGTGTGGATATCTCAGTCATTTCAAAATCAAAATCAAAATAAGCTTTCAATTCCCCTTAAAATTGTATGCTCTTTAGTACACTATGTCGTAGAGTGGTTTCTACATATCTTGCGAAACGTTGAAAGCTGAATTCTCACCTCAACCAATACTATGAGATCATCCCTTTAACCAGAATGGGAAAGTTAGTGTCATCTTTTTTTTTTTGAATACTTGCATAAGTGATTGCATATGGTGGCCGTCACCATTTAAGATACTGAAAAAAAAAAAGTGCAGAGATGTGAGAGATTTATTGTGATTATTGTTGTAGGATTATAAAGAATCATGGTGATAGAGCTTTCTTGAATTTTCATAGACAGTGTCCATTTTATCAAGAGATTTGCTACCTTTCTGTGAATATTTGTGAATAAATGTTTGTAATTACACTGGTCTCATGTATTATTCATGATTGTATAATTGGGAAATCTTTGCTAGGGAAAAGACATGGTTTGTGACAAAATTATGTTTCTCTCTCTCCCTGTTTAGCTCTAAGGCACTTAGTATTGACTGGTGGAATGAAACTGAAGACCAACTCCTACGAGGTGAGCCTAAAGCTGGTTTACAGCCTTCTCAACCCAATCGGCATGCCAAATTTAACTCTTTTGTGTGCCACCTCTGCACGCTGTACTCATTTGACTTCTTGCCAACTTTACATGTTTTGCTCAAATGCACAACTGTGCACAAACTGATTGATAAATTGGAGTAGGCCTATGCCACCGTACATTGAAAGCGTTACGCAAGATTCCATTCCGCACACATGTTTACATCACAGCAAAGCCGGCAGTTTTCTCCACAATTTTACTGTACTGCATTTTAGCATAAGCACTTCTATCAGAAGTTACTTATCTTTGAAGAACAGAATGTTTTCCTAAGGAGATTGAGCATTGCGGTCTCAGAATACGGTGGTACAGAGAGGATCAGCACCATGGCATATGAAGAGTTAAAGTCCCAGAAATTGTAAGTTTATGTACAAACAGTATCACCCTTTGGCATTTCACTCTCCAGGACATGAGCAAATTTGTCACTGCCCAGTTGGTTAGAATACAGAGCAGCTCATCAGAAGAACTCTCGGCCCCGTACTCTGACCCAGACTGCCGACGTTGCCTGTACAGTGTCCTCTTGGCCGAGGTGCTCGTGCCTCACCCCCAGGCCTCGTCAGTGACAAAATTGGCCATCGGCATCTTCCGGAAGGGCAAGACTGATGCCAGCCTCAAAGTAAGATTAATCTTGCCAGTGATATTGGACACTGTGAATAGTAATTACCAAATGTCCTGAATAAAACACCAAGCACACCTGAATTATTACAGGGAAACTCAGTTATAACAAGCTCACTTTCAACGAGGTACCGCTTTTGATGAGGTAAATTCGGGGGTCTCAGTTTTCCACTTCTGTTTTAGCTGGTGCCTTTTTAGTGTGTTTACAAAACTTTTAGTATGTTTTTACAATACAAAACAAACAGGTACTGGTTATAATAAGGTAAAATTTGCAGTCCTGGGCCCCGTTGCAAGAAAGTTGCAATCAATTGCAAATAATTGCTAATTTTGAAACAACCATTCTGATTGGCTCAGGGTCTGCCCTATTAAGAAGACATGCATGCAACAATGATTTTGATTGGCCAGTGGCAATCAGTTGCAAGTTGCGTTTAAACGCAAAGTTTCTAGCAACGGGGCCCTGGCAACCTCGTTATATTGGGGTTTCCCTGTATTAGAATACAGATGGTAAGAACTCTTGTGTGAAGAACGTTTCATCTCATTAGCTACCCTGTGGCTCCTGCAGTGACAAATATGGAGTACCAAGTTTTTGAAAAAGGACAAGGAAAGAATTTTCGTAAATGGGCCATTTCAAATACTAAGACAGATATTTGAATATCAGATTAGTATAGTACAATGTAATTAAGATCATTTAGTGTTCGTAATTATCTTCCTTGTTTTTTTTCAGATGGTCTTTCCAAGACGGCTAGGTGGGAAAATTTCAAAAAAGAAAGAAAACAAATCCAAGTTTAATATCACAATTCATGTATACAAATGATCACTATGATCATTAAAAAGAGCCACACATTTATGAATGAGAAATCAGCTGCCGTATTTTAATGTCAATTCAATGAGCTGTATGACTTTTTCATTAAACACTTAGTGGCTGCTTCTAAACACGTCAGCCGCTTTGTTTTACCAAGTGGCTTTCCTGAGTTGGCAAAAATAAGAGTTTTGATGGAAAGAGGGAGTTTATCCTGATAACTGTTTGTGTATGTATTTATAAATATGGTCATGTAGGTGTCAAGCACGTGTACAGAAGCTGTGTTAATCTGCAATGCCATCATCCACCCGAGGACCCCGGCAGTGCCACGCCCATCTGCTAGTCCATCCCTCCTCACTTTGGGGTCATCCCTGGAGGCAGCCACGCCCCAAACTCCAGCAGCAGCATTTTCCCTCTCCAGTACACTGGCATCAGCGGCAGACACGCCTCCCAAGCTCCCTGATCCAGCCACTCCTTCTTCTCCCCAGAGTTCAAGGAGCCCACCAGGGAACTCCTTTGGACGGTCCGCATCTACATCCGCAGGTAGCTCCAGCGAGAAAACGGCAGTGGAGGGGAAGAGCAAAGATCCTGAGGTGCCACAGACTGAAGAGGGGAGTGAAGAGCTGGTGGAAGAGATGACAGAAAAAGACAAGGGGGAGGAAGAGGAAGAGGAGCAGGAGCAGGAAGATGAAGAGGAGGAGGACAAGGAGGAGGAAAAGACAAGGGATTTCATGGAAGATGACGAAGGAGACAAAATTAGTGGTAAAGAGAAGGAGGGAAGCGACTCTGTTCTCATCAGTGGTCTCCCTGAGGAAGAACTCATCCCAGGGACTAGGAAGAGGAAGCATGCAGATCCAGAAACTCAGGTTTGAAAACATCTTGCTCTTATAACAATTTTGGAGATCAGGTGGTGGCATGATTTATGTCCTGACAGACTTTTCTTTGAAAACATTTCTTTCAACAGCAATTAACCTGATTTACAACCAAGCAGAAGGTCAAAAGAATAAGCCAGTTCACAGTTCCAATCTGAGCATGTGCTGTTCAAGGCACTTCTCTTGAAATGGATTTGCAACTGAGGTATTCAAATCCTAGATAGGGCTTCATGACAACTGTGTTATAAATGAACCAGGGGCAGATTGGTATTTACAGGTGAATGTGCATTCTTTTCAGCAATATTTAACAAAAGCCATTCATGCAGCACTGACTCGTAAATTACCACTCCCTGCATGGCTGTTTTCAACAGCTCATCTTGAAGACTATTCCATGTTTTGCAAAGTCTGTGGTTGGAGAGGTCATTGCAGACTATTAAATGCTAACTGTGAACTGGCTTATTGTATTGGAGCATACACCAAAGTCAGTCGTTGAATATGTGAAGAATAATCATATTGTAGTTGTATGGAATGCATCAATTCCAATTGAATTTTTTCATTTTTTTTTATCGTGTAAGAAATTGATAATTGAGAACTCGATTGAATTATGTTGCCATTGAAATATGGCATATATCGAGAGGGAGAGCCCCCCCCCCCCATGCTTTGCAGTGCTTGATGTCAAATACATGAATGAATGTAAACAACAAGGAGAAGCAATGAATGGTCTTTTGACGTAGTCAGACGGCAGTGTTTCAGGCAACTGTTTAAGACCACAATGATTTAGTGTAGTACATGAATACTCTGTATTGAATTGTGGACCTTTAATAT
Source organism: Diadema antillarum (assembly GCF_040938485.1). Classification (NCBI taxonomy): domain Eukaryota; kingdom Metazoa; phylum Echinodermata; class Echinoidea; order Diadematoida; family Diadematidae; genus Diadema; species Diadema antillarum. The sequence goes on from NW_027271090.1 coordinate 1,499,227, forward strand.
AAAAATGACCATTAGGATTGTAAGATTATGTCAAAAAGTCAGCCTCATGTATGGGCAGCAAATTGTTGAAATATAAGTATGAAACATTCAAAATGTAGCTGTTGTGTTTATGGCTACTCTGAACATTTTCTCTTTTTCAAAGCATGAGAAATGCCTTTCCTTAGTTTGTAAGATCCGGACCCCTTCTGCCCAAGTGAAAGAATTTTATTGACAAATCTTAATTTCGTTGTTGTTGCTGTTGTTTTTCACCATCATCTCCAATATCAGACCAAGAAGATGACATCGGAGGAAGCTGTGTTCATGATTTCAAGCTTTGTGGATGCTCCACCAGATTCCGACTGAGAGGGCAACGAGGAAGAACAGAAAAAGGAAAGAAAAATAGATCAAATTGCTACAAGAAAACGAACAGGCTTACCACTGTCATACTGCATGTTGCATGCTGCAGCAAACCTTGCATAACCCTTTATGTGTCCACGCAGGTAGCTTCAAAACTTGCCAACCTTTCTTTGTCTGCATTCCAGCAGATCATTCAAACATGAGGTGTAAAGGTGCAAATTTAGCAAGCTCACTCATGTGTAGCGTTGTGTTTCAGTCCAACAGGAAGGGAGGCCATGGTGACACAATAGGGATTAGGGGGATTAGGTAATCTCTATTCATTGACAATTAGTTTCCAGACATACACTTAAGTGCCAATAGACAGAGAGAGGACTCAAGTATGGGTGCCAATAAGAGAACAAAGTAGAGCAAGGGATTGAGTTGCTAAGATGGCATGTTTTCTTTGGTCCTATGTCTAAAAGTTTATTGCGTTACAGTTTTCAGTCATGTTCAAGGTCATGTAGGATTGAGTCCCCCAACAAATTGCTACCATATGGACAGTCACAGTCGCAATGACTATGAAGACATGAACATTCAGATATACATAAATTGGGGAAACGGGGGGGGGGGGGGGGGGGGGGGGGGGGTGGGGGGTGGGGGGGATGGGGTGGGGATTTATTAGAAAAAAGAGATCATAGTGCTCAAAAATAGAGATTGTGTTTCCATCCTTTTAATTGTTTGGAAATGATGTAGCCATGTAATTCTTTGTTTGTTTGTTTTTAACAAAATGAAGGGGTGTACTGAGGGGCAACACTATCTCCTCTTCTAAGTTTCTAACATAGTCTCCACCCCCCCCCCCCCCCCCCCCCCCCCCATATGGCAGGTGGGCTAGGATTGGGATACTTTACCAAGGTATCCTTACTGTGTCATGGGTGACAATGGACTCATTGATGGAGATTGTCAGAGCTCATTCACACTTTTGTAACAAATGTCCTCAAGTTACCAAAATGCTCGGCCAAGGGCTTGCCAAAGTTTTACTCAAAATGGTAGTATCCAGTAGTGCCAAGTAGTGTGAAGTACAAATGTATTGCGTGCAAACCCAATTCTGTGCCTTGAAATATGTTCTGTTTAGAGCCCTATTTCATAAAGCTGTTCGTAAAGTTACGAACGAGTTGTGAACGACTGGTGATCAGTTCTGATGTGCTATACTTATGAGAAGTACAATAATTCAGCACAAGAACTGATCACCAGTCGTTTGTAAGTCGTTTGTAACTTTACGAACAGCTTTGTGAAACACCCCCCAGGTGGATTAAATGGCCTTCTAGGATGTCTCTTTGGAGAGTGCAAAAGTTTCAATAAATCTGTGTCCATCTGAAATCAGCTGATTGTGCTGATCGAGCCAATAATGGTTTTGATGGTACAGTGATCACCTGATTAAAAGGAACCTCATAAAGTGGGAATCCTACTTCAGTGCAACAAAATCTGTACTTGCTGATTGACACTGCTGTAGCAGGACTAAATTTGTCATATTTTGGACTGACAGTTTACCTTTTAATTGGGACTTGAATAGATGGAAATGCCACAGCATTTCCAGTGCATATTAATTGTAGCCTTTTTACAAGACAGGGCACCGCTTTGAAAAGGCATATTCCTCATCAGATGTTTGTACAAAATTTTAAGTTTATGCGAAATTCATCTTACTCGAGAAAAAAAATGCAGAAAGTGTTGTTTTGAACATAGAATTTAAAAATTTATTCCCAGGTATGCAGAAGAAGGTAATTTGGGTAATTTTCATAAAATCACTGTTTAGTTACAACCATTTCAAAATGAGCTGTATCTTAGAATATAAATCCATCAGTATTTACAGCATGAAACAGTAATACAGTGTAATTCCTAAAATGTTTGGTTGTAGACTTCCAGTGTTTGAAGTAGATGCAAGATATGTTCATATCATCTTTGCAGCTTTTCTATGTATAATGACTACTATGGAGTTGTAATGATTAAGAGCCATCCACAGCTCCTGGCTTTATCAGTTGCAAGGAGAGACATGCTTAAAGTGTGATCTCATTGTATTTTTTGAGGTATCATTGTGCTGGGCAGGTTTCGTGTCTTGGGATAGCCAACTACCTTGAATCTTCCCTACGTATTGGCCTTTCATACAGACAACAGAGAGTGATTCTCACAGTATTTGTTCTGAAAGACCAGTCTGAATATTGCTGTCAAGCCAGATGTTGTTATGACATTATTGTACCTCTATAGCACCGCAGAAGTGTACCGCGTTATGTGTTTTGAGTGAGGACATAGTTTGCATGGACACTGAGAAAGCAATTAAATGCTGATGAACAGGTGCAAAGATGTAGATAGTTTTAAATCACCTGGGAAGAGCCAAGCAATGAAGATAAAATGATTTGCCTAGGGGCACAACCACTGCTACCAGGGGACTTGAACCAGGGACCTCCTGATTTAAGGTTTGTGGACTTATCCCCTGAGCTACGATAGCTTGGAGGTTGTAACAGGTGAGGGCACTGTCCTACATCATTATTTCATTCCAAAGCCTTGTTTGTATTATGTGTGTATTCATGGGTATGTACATGTACTGCATTCACCTTGTGATCACAAATGTAATATTTCCCGAATTGGGACTAGTAAGACAATTTTGTTAGCTGTTGGATTCATGACTGAAAACTATGGTTACAGAGTGAGCAAGATGTGTTATCCCTTGTCAGAAAAAGAATGAGTGATTTCCAAAGTTGGAGCGCACAGAGCATGCATTTATGTGTAAACAGGAGCCAATAATTTTTGAGTTGTTAATTTTGTGAATATTAGTCAATGCGTGAAATTCCTAAAAATAATCAACTCGGCAAAATATATCATGTATACAGTACAATCACTGACAGTACATTTGTTGTTGTTGTTGTTGCTCTGTTTCATAAAGAGATAGAGTACTGTGCATTCGATCAGACTATTGATTTGCGTTACTCACAGGGGCTGTTATTATTGTAGGATCAATTCGTCGCTAGGGTGACAAGACCTTGTATCTGCAATTTTGGTGAAAATGACTTTTTTTTTATTAATGGTCAAATAATTGGTTAAGTGATGTCTTGTCCAAATCCCAACTGTCATACTCCGAAAATGAAGCCACCACGGCATGTCAAAGGAAAGGCTATCCCATTCGGTATAGTGCTTTGGCCGCCATGTTTTTTGGCTCTCTTGAACATTTGACATTTTGTAGATACGAGGTCTTGTCGCCCCAGCGACGAATTGTGACTCCATGCTCTACAGGGCTGAAGCATGTTTACAGTAATAAATGTTGGCAAAGTTATTTGTAGGCTTTCCTCTTCCAAATTGTGTGTTATCATGACAAGACACGTGTCACCAAATGTATTTGATTTGGGCATTACTTCTCATGGAGATTATCATACAGCTCTTGTTTCCGTGACTTCAACTTTTGTATTTACACAAAAGTAAGTTAATCCAATTTTGTCAGCAGCTGTGTGATGAAATATTGAATGGTAGCGGAGGAATACAGTACCTTGTCTTCTATCATGTTGGTGCTACTTTGACTAAAGACCTGGGGCCCGTTTCATAAAACTTGTCATCAGTGACAAGTTGTCATAGATGTGACAAGTTACTGAAATCCTTGCATCTGATTGGCTGGGAGCAAATTTATCATAGAAATGTGGCAGTTGTCACTGATACAAGTTTTATGAAACGGGCCCCTGATAGCATGGCGATTCATGGGTGTCCCAATTGAGTCAATCTTATTTGTTGCCCACCGCGGTACATTTGAAAACCAAAAATAGCGCCTGTCAGCAAATATGTGCATCAAAGTGTACACTCATCTGTAAGGGTCGACTCCAGTTGAGATTTTTCAGCTGTGTGTGCACTTACATAGAGATCAGAGATAAAGCTGTATGCAGTTTGTTATGGGGATTCTGGAATATATCCGAGCTGGGCCAGCCTTCCCATGGCCAATCCATGGTATCCTCACACTACCTGGGCCCCATTTCATAAAGGATGTTAGGATAGCATCTCTTGCTGGAATGGCAACTTCCCATAGCAACAGCCAATCAGGAAGCTGGATTCCTATCATTACCATGACAAAACTGCTATTCCAGTGAGAGTTGCCATCATATCAACTTTTTATGAAATGGGGCCCTGGTCTTCAAACCTTGGATCGGGGTGAGAGATTCAAATTCATTTAATTGTCTTACAGGAGGTCTCATTTAAATTAATTGATGAGAATTTTTGAAGATGATGTCTGATACCAGGGGAAACTTGATATAACGAGAAGGTTGGGACTGAGCCATTTTCCTCGTTATAGCCGATATCTTGTTATATCAGTTGGCATAAAAAAGCATATAATAAAGACACTAATTTTTACAGGTGGGATCACTATAGATCATGTTTCAGTCAATACTGATAACCTGACAATGTGTGTGAGAGAATTACTCACCTTTATGTGTAGAAAGATGTTTTTCGCCAATGAAATACGATACTGTATTAAGTTTCCAGCTTTCTTACTAGTCTTGCAGACCCTTCGCTCCCCCCCCCCCCCCAATTTCCTGTAGTGGGCTACTCACAAAATCAAACTATGCTGGCATTGCCAATGTTACAGCATTAAGAAAGTGTCTGTGAGACCTTTTAGACTGGCGGAAGAATTTGTTTGCAAACATGTGTAGAATTATGTTTCATGCTACATGTATAAAGTGAGTTATTTCTTGAAAAGCACACCTGTATACACTATATGTATGGCATACACATAACTGTATAATACATTGTATGTAGGGCCTATGATTCTCTCGTATGCTTTTGTACTTGGAGCTACATACCGTTGTAGGCCTATTTGTTTGGCAGGACATAGAATTTGCTGTATAAAATGCTGTGTGCTAATTGCCGTCAGCAGGAGACTCATTTCAGTATCTAAAAAAAGTCTGTGACTCTAAATGTAATGATTTTAATGATGATTTTGAAACTTGTGAGCCTTCTAAATTATTGTGAAAACTCATTGTAACAAGCATCCTGGTACCATGAGACTTGTGTTGTTATATCAGGGGTCCATCTCCTGAAAGTCTTATGAGAGATTTTTCACTCATAGGACACACTTATGAGAGACTTCATGGAACAGATTTTACATGTACTTCTCTTTGAAAGTCTCACACACACTGTAGCTACATATGAGCATCTTTGACCATTCTGAGATCTATGCAAAGACTTTTATGTGACAACTTCATGAAACAAACCTCATGTTTCTTGGTATATCAAACGAACAAAACCAACAAAGAGCATTTTGCCAAGAAACTGCCTGTGTTAGAATGCAAGGCTTTACTATGATAATGACCCTGTCACTACTCTCTGTAGAATAGATGGGCTACAGTTGGACAGAGGGAAATAATGTACATGTACACATGTACTTTGGAAGGATCATGAATGTCAAAAGCCTGTTACAGTCAAAATTAATATGAAAGCTCACACATATTTATGGTATGGAACAAAATCATGCGATACGCGTAATAGCTGAATGTCATGCGCTGTATTGTACCATGTACAATGTATCAATAAAATTGATGCTGCACTAGCTATGTTTTCATTGTCCATGTATAATGTGTGTAGTATTCAGGCGTTTATGGAACATCATGAAGCACACATACATGTAGATGTATTCTACGCCTACACTATTGTTTTCTAGCAATGTATTGTTATGTGGCTCGACAGGAAAGGTTTGGTTTTTTTTTTTATTCTGCATACTCAACTCATCAACTCATTGACTAAGTGATTTTTGAATCTGCTACCACTCCAGCATCAGAACCCTCTGCTAAAATTATCATGCCATCATTTATTTGGCATCAAAGAATATTTCATTGTACATTGAACATATGTACAGTTATTGGGAGAAACATCAGGGGGGTCTGACAATAACCATAGTAACAGTCAGTGACCATAGCATCTCAGCCAATCAAAACCAAGGACTTTGCTGAAATTGTCAGTGACTGACAACTTGTCAGCGCTGACTAAATTGATGAAACACCCCCCTGATGGAACTAGTCATATCATCTATGCACACAAAATGTATGTAAGGAGCAACTTTAGTAAAATTTAAAACGCAATGAGGTATTATACAGTTAAACTTGCATAAGTCGATCTTTTCGGGACTGAGCAAAACACATCGACTTATGCGAGTTTCGACTTGTGCGTAAGTCGAAAAAAAATCGACTTACAGTTACACCACGCGTACACATGTATAATGTACATGTATGTGGTCTACTCTGGAGCCGAGAGCTGGAGCGGTGTGCCCGATATTTGCCCTTCAGCAAGACACTTTATCCACATTGAATATTACCGTTATTCATTTCCAAAATTAAGAGCAAACATCTGACATTTATTCTAGCATCTTATGGAGCCGATTACCGCTGTTCATTTCCAAAACTGAAGGCAAACATCCGTTGTTGTTTTTTTTTTTTGGTGGCCCGGCGTGCGTTTTTGGTGACCCCGGTTGCATATTAACCATTCGCGAAATCGTGATTCGATTCGCGAAAAAACTCCGTTAAGTATATAAGGCATAGATCGCTACACTCGGCAGGGGCTACGTCGTCCTTTCACCACTGGACACCAGGTCTTGGTAACGGAAACCAAAATCTCGCGTGAGTTCTTGCGTTACCTATCGTTAATGTCAACGAAACATCGTTACACTTGGGATCGTTACTCATCGTTACTACAAACGTTAATTTTCCCGATCGTTAGTTTGCGTTAATAACGATTCAGGTGAAACCGCTTGCGTTAATGAAACGCTAATGTTTATTAACGCAAAGTTTCTCTTTGTATATACTGTATGTAAACAAAAAATTGGCGTCTCGTGATTTTGACAGTGATTTATTACACAATAAAATCTTATTCGACTTAGGCACAGTGAATTCAATGGTTTTTCCGTGAAAGTGTTCTTGGAATTTCATCGACTTAGGCGAGTATTCGACTTTAAAAATTCGACTTGTGAGTGAATTAATACACGTAAGTCAGTGGGGAAAAATCGGGACTTTTTAAAATCTTCGACTTGCGCGATTATTCGACATATGCGACGTCGACTTAGGCGAGTTTAACTGTATATTGTCATGGTTTTTAGGTCCATTATAAAGGCCTTCGCACGCCGAGCATGGTACACTGTAACAGCAACGGTCCGGTTTTTTGCCATGGTGAACCAAAAGAAACCATATCTGGTTCTGTTTATACAATAGCACTTCCCCACTGATGATTATGTTACAAAAGAAAACTTCAACTGGTGATTTTTTTTTTGCTCATGATTTTACCAAAATTACTGATTTTTTTTTTGACAGAACCAGACATTGTTACTTTTGGTTCACCATAGCAAAAAATTGTACCATTGCCGTTACCGTGTTCAGTGAGCGGAGACCTTTAACCAGGTTCCCCTGTAGGCCTAGACATAATATACACTGTATAATTTGCAACACTCTGAAATGGCTGTCAATGAATCGTAAGAATTGTAATAAAGGACCAAACCACAGAAACGTTACATTTAGGATAGGCCCACACATCTCGTTACTCCTCAAAGAAGACGGAAGTCATGGACAAACTCACACACACAAAAAACAGCTGATACGAGTATGTAATTCTATTCAAATTACTCATTTATTTGATGATGACGTCACGGTGATAAAACACCCCCGAGCAATTAATACACCTCTCTCCTCCTATGGAAGATCATTAAAGCATTTGGCAAGTGAGAAAAACAATACAAAAGGTCATGATCATCAAATCAGAAATTAAACACCTCAAATGTACAACAGATACCTAGTACTTTAATCTTAAAGGAAAAAAAAAAAAGAATGAATAAATAATTCAGAATGGCTTGCAGAGAAATTAGGATTTTACAGAAGATGGCGATGTGTATACAGCATACAAACAATTTGACAATTATGCTCCTCATTCACACTTAAAAAACACACTTGGTGTATTGACCAGTCATAGCATCCACTGAATCATGAGGCTGTAAAAACATAATGAAAATAAATTCTACATTAAATATGAAAGGTCCTTCTTTTGCAATTAAACTTGCAACTCAGATTTTATCAACTGCACATATAGATGTAGTGATGTTACAATGGTAAAGAAGTACAATCAGACCTGTAGCGACCAACAATTACACTGTACTACACTATGTACAGTATTACAGTTTAGTGTAGCTGTTAAGATAGGACTCTCATAATCAAACTTTTGGGATGAAGAAAGTTGTTTGCTATATTCATTCATCCGTTCTGGTTTTTCGTTTTTTGTGTTTGCTATATTTTTTTTTTTGCACATGAGCATGCTCGCTGATAGCAATCCAAATTTCATTTGATTCAACTTTGTATTGAACTCGGTTTGCTCTTGAGACACAACTTACGTAAATATATGTAAAGTATGAATGTTTTAGTGCTTGTGTCCTTGTGGACAGCCATACATTGTAGAATACCAAACTCATCTAACCAAAGAGTATTGTTTGGCTGCATCAAATGCTACTATGACAGATAAGCCTTTCCCTTACACCAGGAAGCTGGAACAGGGCTGCCATATGAGGATCTCTTGTGACGACGACAAACATATTATGCAGACATTTGCATTCACAACAACAAATACATGTGTAGTCATTTTCAAAGTGCACACAAAGCAAGTGTTACTCACAATGGTTAGGATGGTTTTAAAAATGTATGTGTGTGTGTGTTGTGCGCACTTACCCATGGTGTAAAACAAGGACACACATACAAACTTTACATTTAAACCGAGGACACAAAGAGAAAAGAGGACGTCCTCAGTATGCAGACCATTCCAAACGGTCTGCTTTTGCATGCTTTTGCATGTAGGGGTACATGTTTGTAGGTCCTCGATTAGCATTATTGTAATAAGTCCTTGGTTGAATGGTAATATACGAATGAGTCCTCGGTTGACAAGAGTCCTACTGACACACAGGTCCTCGGTTACAGGGTATGTGGTAAAATTATTATGGGTAAAACAGGTCCTCGGTTTCCACCATAGACACTATGTGTGTGTGTACGACAAGAGGACAGACAGACAGACAGACAGACAGACAGACAGACAGAGAGTGAGAGAAAGAAAGAGATAGAGATTTAGGCAGATAGTGATACACAACACATTATTGGTCTACAAACTAACTTTACACCATTACCCCAAAGATTTCCACACAGTGATTGTGTTACTGCACATGCCTGCAATAGCCCACTCCTCCCACAGGCCCACTCCTCTATGCTCATTATGTGCTTTTGATACAGTCACACACTCATATACAGCTGTACTATGACACGAGAAACAAAATTTTGAGATACATGTACCATGAGCTCTGGTTTTAGTAATAGAAGTTCTCGATCACAGAGAGGCCACTGTCGTAACATTTCCACTCTCCAAACATTTCATTAGTTTTCTCATTGGGTAGTTGACCTACACATCACACATTCGCCTACGTACAGCTGTAACAAGTGTCTGACACATTTTACACTGTACACAATGTACATGTACACTTTCACAAAAAAAAGTATAGCTTCAATCAGAATGATACCCACATATACATACATTTGGAAATCATTTATTGCTTCTACTTTGCTTGAGATTGACAGAATTTGTTCGTTTGATTAGCTGTGAAGGACAAAAATCCACGGTTTCCAACCGCGGGAGCACTGTAAGTAAAGAATGCATGCTCGACAAAAACTGTACAGACACTAAATGGCAGGACAATTTACCTACATGAGCATTACTGTGATGACACGAGACTACAAAAGGCTTGGAAAAGTATCCTTAGATGCTTTAGATGATGAAAATGCTATGGATGAGATTGATAATAGGGAGCTTTAGATTTTGACGCGCGGACGTTTGAGCCGACGCTTGCACTGGACGTTCTCCTCTCCCTGCGTCGTATGGAAAAGTAGCTTTAGATTACGCTGGGACGCAACACTGTGGACGCAACGTATAAAAGATAAAATCGCGCCCCCATATGATAAGTGCATGAAGAAGCTCTTTGAAAATAGCCCAGTACGCGTAGTGAAAAACTCAGGCGACGCAAGCTAAAAATAGATTGACTTTACGCGTGCTACTGCGCACGCTCAGAACATGTTTTTTTCCTTTGAACGTCCGCGCGTCAAAAAATCTAAAGCTCCCTAATGATAAATGGGGACGACGACTGAACCAGTTTTCTTTAATTAAAAAAATACAATTCTGACATTGTAACTACCATCAACATTGTCCTCTTCAATATAATTTTTATCTAAATTACAAAGTGTACCATTTAACCATCAATTTCAATGGTCCAAAGCATATGTTATAACAAGGGTTCCCCGTATTTCAGAAAAAGACTCTAAATATTTACCTTAGATTGTGCCAAGACAACACAGCTTGATGGTGAACCAAAAATCAGAGTGGCCATTAAAAATGCAGTTCCATTCTGTCCTGTCACAATGAAATCCCTGAAAAGTATTAATTGAAATAAGGCTGTGCAATCATTCCCATACAGTGCATGAATTTTCATGGAAATAGTGAGGATGATTGGGGTGGGGGGGGGGGGGGGGGGAGGTTACCAAGAAAGCCTACTACCATTTATCAGCTACTGGTTTATACAATCCAGTCAACGTCAAATGCTACAACCTCATTCTGATCTTAGAAATCTACACTTGTATGAAAAGCGATAAAACAGATATAAAAAGTATTTGCATACATGTTTTTAAAAAAATTGCATTGAAAATAAAGAAAGGAAGGTAAGTAACCTCCCTAACCCGTTGAGGACGAGTCCCGAGTATACTTGGACAGTTGTCTATGGGAAATGCATGTTGTAGCAAAATCAAATCGTCCTCAATGGGTTCACAAAAACTTAATACAATGTATTTGCATGCCCTTGTAATAGTCGCTATCCATCTCGCTGGATGATACACTTCATGAATGTCTTTCAGGCCAAATTCATGTTACACAGATGAATACTGGGGCATAACACAGCCTTTCCTCCTGGATCTCATTCAACTTGCCCAACTAGACACCATCTTTGTCTTGACATTAATCTCAGTTTTTGAGAAAGTTTGCAATTTTAGGTGGATTAGGATGATTAAAAAACTGTGACAGCAAGCTAGCACAAGTATCCTCATAATAACTTCAAAATGATTGGAATGACGTCAAATATGATACGTCGCTTCTTCATATCTTGAATTGCATGGCAGTCCAAGCAAACAGTGCGGAATACATGTACAGCATACCACCATCTATCTTTAACAGACCATGCCAGACAATCATACCAGTGAGTGCATTCTTTTCCTACAAGCTCACTTGATTGCTCATCTGTCAGTCCTGAGGGCATCTTCAGATTGACCTCAAAATATATACCAAGGGCGGATCCAGAAATTCTGTAAAGAGGGGGCGCCTTTACAAATATTAAAGGGGGCACACGCACCCCTCCACCCATTTTTTCTTTTTATTTCTTTTGTTTTAAGAAAAAATAAAGGGGGGGGGGGGGAGGGGCAAACACCCAGTGCGCCTCCCCCTGGATCCCCCACTGTATACCCAATGACACTGAACAAAAATTACATCACCAAAGACAGAATGAGCAAATTACCATTGGTATCCTGGGAGCTTAATTTCCTGATGATCAAGATTTACAAAGTTATGTTTGTTCGTTTGCTTGCTTCTTTGCTAGTTCATCGCCACTGTATGTAATAGCCAGAAGCACTTGGAGAGCACAAACCTCAACTCAGGCCATAGGATCACTATGCCGTAGAACTCTGCATGTATCCTTTACAAAATATCCTGGACTTGGATCGTGATCCAGGTTCGCCATCAGAAAATTTATCACCTGTTCCTTTCACCATCAACGACCTATCCTGAAATCTCATCAAACTTTGTTCAAAATGTCTTTAAAAAAAAAGAAAGTAATATTGCTATTAATAGACAAGTAAAAAGAAAAACCACAAGCAAAAACATCTATTTGGCAGAGGTTGCTATACCTGTCTCAAGCTGGGCAATGATTTTCACCTGAACAGGTTGACTGATCTGAAGCCAATTATGAGCTACTTGCTGTTTTGTGCAACAAAAGTTCACGATGAAAACCCACATTTGTGCCTGCATCCACCCAAGCACTTTTCTGAATGAAGTCAAGACCTAATCTCAATAGCTTACCAAAACACACGTCTCACACACAGAGTAATAAAAGTCCATCATTGTAAAAATAGATCTTGTGTACGCATATTCTATTTACAGACTTGCTATGAAATCACGTTCGCCTTTGGTGAATCTGAGGTGAACTTGCATTTGGTGTATGTACATTGATTAAAAAACCTACACAGGCAAACAACCACATGACCACATGATGATACACACACATTAGAATGCTTTAATGTTGTGACTGTTTCTACAATTATACGACACAGTACTGGCCATGAGAGAGAAAAAGAGAGATATACATTCTGTACAGTACATACAAGAATAGTTGCAGACAACGTTTGCATTACCGCTGGCAACTTCTTTGTACATAATGTCGATGGCATGTTGAGACGGTGGTACTCAGGAGGTTAACATGATCACAGCTTTTTGTTACATTGAGATATACAAAGTGACAAGCGTCAACATTAGTTAGGCACCAATACAATGTACATACACCAGTTTGCAGGGAACCTCATTATAATGAGGACCTACATATAAAAACCATGACCATTACAATGTACCACATTAAATTAGGTCTTTCACTATACCAGGGTACAAAAATAAAGAAATATCAAGAGTTGGGAGCTGCAAAAGTCACCTTGTTATGTGAGAGTTTTTCTAAATCTGTCCTCTTCATAATGAGGTTCCACTGCCTACTTTACACACACACATACATGTAGATAAACACTGAACACATGCAGTCACAGTGTATTAAAAAGCTTTGGTGCAAACACACACATTTTTGTGTTTCACTAAACCCAAAAGGTATGCAGTGTCTGCTCAGGCAGCACATTTCATGATGAAGCTTGCTTGCATTAAAATATCAGCTGAGAGATATAACATCACATTCTGCCACAACTTTGGCGGAATGAAGCATCAATGTTGAGCGAGTGGTGTGAGAACGAAAAATGCGGAAGGCGAACACAATTTTTCTTATTTTTTTCTCGTTCGAAGTCTATTCATTACTCTGCATTTGATATTCAATACAATTTTCTGAAACACATAGTTCCTGTCTCTGATGGCAAGCTTGAAAACGATCTTCCAAGTGGGGCAATGAAACCTGAGTGGCGCTGTAATCATGCACAATACAAATTACACTCTTGTGTGGTAGCATTAGCATGCATTAGCATGCTGATCCTAGCAATTGAATGGCCACATACTTGATATGATTGACACACAATTTTTTTTAACTTTTCTGTGATCATATTAGGAATGTTAGAAAGCAAATAGCTACAGTAAATTCAGTCTCTACAGATTTGTCATGTTTCTAGATTGTAATGTATCCAGTTCCTACTACAGATTTGTCAACCTTGAGACAGGGATTGCAGTGTACCTTGCCTAAGGTGAATATATTGGGACTGAAGAAATAGCTTTGACTTGGAGAAAATTTGACTTATGAGGGATAAAACTCAATAGAATATCCAGAGAAGAGAACTTGAAAAGACCTTCGACTTAGGCAATTAATTCGACTTAGGCGAGGTCCATGTAAGCAAGGTTGACTGTAGATGTTGTTGCTGTTGAGCTCATAATGGAAAACAGAAAAGCATCCATTCATATGAACTGCACTCTGCAAAGCAAACCTTGTGCATTCATGACAGCAAATGTCTTCACTACATCAGAGTAGATCTGAAAAATCACTGCACGTTTGATACATGGAGATTTGATGGCCTCATAACTGGAAAGTGTTGAGGTCTGTGAGAGTGACATAGACCGCAACTCAGTGACCAACTGTGCCTGGACTTAACACGCTGCCTCCGAGTCCAAGAAAAGGGGAGATAATGCAGGTCATTTGCAATTCCCACATGCAACGGATTAACTTACGACAACTTGCCACTCTTTGCAATGCAGGGCCCAGGTTGCCCAGTGGCAACACCAATCCATGAGTGCCCTTGGAACCAAACATGAAGCCGACACGTGTTATCTTTATCACAGAAGACACTTGGACTAACCCTCCAGCTTGAAAGAAGCCTATTCACATCCCATGGCCACACGGATCAATTTTCTAGCCATGTAACCTCTCAACATCTGTTTTGAAATTTATCACATTCATGAAAGACAAATTGTACATTAAATTGTGCTTGATAATGGCTTTCACTCTGCAGACAAAGAAAAAACAAACAACATACACACATTCTTGAAATAAAAAGCTACGTGTGTTCCACGCTAACAAGCTTAGTTTCAATGTTGCAGATTAGTCCGAGATATTGAAGACATTCTTTCTTTGTGTCCGAAGCTCGTAGGCATCTTCCGTTCCTTTGGCACGGTTGACTTCACACCTGGTGCTCTTGACTTCGCTGTCGAACTCCTTCTGGAGTTGCTCGGCTAACAGTCGGTCCTCTTCTTCTTGTCGCAGCCTCTGCTGCTCCTCGCTCAGAAGCTCCATATACCTGAGGATGGTGTCCCCGGACTTGTGAGGCAATTTGGCGGACGGAGTCACCTTACTTCCATTTGCCTTCCCATGGTTCCTTGCTGCCGACTTTCTGTCAATGCTGGGGTGGTCATTGCACAGAGATTGTGACTTGCAATGATAATTGGAGTCTGTCACGCTCTTGTTCTCGTCCAGACTTGGCTGATCATCATCTCTGGACGTTGATGCCATATCAGACTTTGAAATCAGCGAGCTGTCTCTACTGGCGTGGCCATTGCTCTGGCCAACACTGGACTTCCCATTGTGAAATGAGTGGGCTTTGGAGACATTTGACTGTTTGTGGTCAGATGGTACGTTTGCATTACTTTCTTCCGTGACTTCTGTTTCACAGTCATGGCTTGCAAGCCAGTCACTGTAGGATATTTCAACATTGCGGGGTTTTCTATCTGACTTAAGTGTTTGATTGGGCTTGATTTCAGTATTTCCGTTAGATCTGCTAGTTTTATTTGTGTCATGCAAACCAGGCTGTGCTTTTTCAATCTCTTTACTCTTCGCTTGCATACTGTCCTCTTTGCCGACACGATGGCCATTTCCCTGAGATAATTGACTGCTTGATACACCGCTACTTGATAGAGATTCACTGATCTCATTTGGCAAAAATGGCAGTGGGGGCACCCTGCTCTCGCTCTTTTCATCCGACTTTAATCTCGAGTTCTTCGCTGCCTTGGCACTCATGGTGTCTCTCATTATACTCAATGTCACTCGCGTTTGCAATTTTGTGTGCTCACGCATGGCATATGTCTTGATGGGTGTTTGCACTACTTTCTTGCCATTGGGCTTGGTCAACCCATCCACTTCGTCATGTCCCTTTGTGGTGAAGTTGTGATCAGCCTCGGGCAAATGTTTGCTTTTCTTCCCAGATGGTGTAGATGGCTTTGGCACAAATTCACCCAACGTCCCACTTTTTCTCCTATTGTGGTTGTGATCCGTCCCCTCATCGACACAGGTAGCATCTCCGCCGCCAACGGCTTTGCCCACCCTCAACTGGAGCTTGGCGTCCACACGGATGTCGACCTCCTCATCGCTGCAACAGTCCATCGCCGCTTCTCCCTGTAAGCACGGCGGTTCTGGGGCTGCAATGCCACGGATGGCGGCGTCCTCCATCCGCGCCTTCTTCTGCGGCGGTCCCTCCAGCTGACCGATTCTCCATCCTCCCGTCTTTGTCTGCCTGCTCTTCTGCCAGGATGTCCGCTCTGGCCGTTTCTGATGGGCGTTGGTCATCGTGGATTTGGACGAGGCACCCAGCTGCTCACACTGCTTCTCCTTCAGTTCCTGCCAGCGTGCCTTCATGAAGGAAGACATCCCGACAGACGGAGAGTTGCTCTCTTCCCTGTCCATCTTCTTCAGATTGCGGGGAGTAGTGAAGACGATCGGCGGTGAATCTGCTCTCCCATTATCAAGTTTCCTGAGGGCAGAAAGTAATAAAAGTTCTCTGAATTTACAACATAGCTTTGATGATGCTGTGGCAGTGCTAAGGCACATCTAAACTTCATCAAAATTGGGACAGAATTCAGGTGAATATGACACGCACAAATTTACAATTTGATACTTGTTTGAGGTGGAAATTTTCTTCATTTCATACAATGATTGCATTATCTGTAGCCAACTCTCTACAATATTTACATTTGTTTTATCACAATCAATGGAATTTACCTTTACTTGATAAGACTTTCGCCTGCTGGCTCTGCAGGCTTCTTCAGATCGAGCGTTGTGAGAAGGACTTCCCACTGGCGCACGCCGATCTGAGAGAATGGGATCGTATATTGAGGAAAGTGAGTATTGTCCCAGGTCTCGGTTGAAGGTTTTCCCTTGTTGTTTCCGAATGTGAATTGCTTCCCTTATCCAACGTGAGGTTTTCCCATGTTGTTTCCGAATGTGAATTGCTTCCCTTATCCAACGTGAGGTTTTCCCAGAGTCTCTGGCTAGGATGGAACACTTCTTCCAATTGATGTGGTGGTTTTCACTGGCCACATGGTCGCTGATGGCTGACTTGTGCATGTGGGAGGTGGATTCCTTTCTTTTTCCTCTTGTGTAGTAGGATGCACTAACTGTGTCTACCTCTATTGTGATCATTTTTTTCTGGTACCGAATTTCCTCGCTGTTTCTCCAATGTAGCTTCTTTCACAGTTACCACATGGAATCTGGTAAACTACCCCCACTTGGTCATCGATGGATCGTTTGTCTTTTGGGTGGACTAAGATGTTCCTGAGTTTTTTGTGTGGCCTAAATGCTGTGGAGATGTGGTATTTCTGGTAAATCCTCTGCAAGGCTTCCGAGGTACCCTTTACATATGGGATGGTTACCAGTCTCCTCCTCTGATTGGTTGGTTTGGTCTGTGGGTTCTTCTTGGTTTGATTTTCCCCCCTTTTTCTTTTGGCTTTCTCTCAGATCGGCTTGCGCCAGCTACGTCGGCTCGTGGGAAGTCCTTCTCACAACGCTCGATCTGAAGAAGCCTGCAGAGCCAGCAGGCGAAAGTCTTATCAAGTAAAGGTAATTTCCATTGATTGTGATAAAACGAATGCTTATCCAGTTGAATTTCCAATCAGATGAACCTTTTCAGCAAATATTTACATTCCTTTGCATATCCTCAAAGATTTGAAAGATACATATGTATGGGCCCCTAATAAAGCTGTCAAGCTGTCACTGTCATTTTGCAATAGCTTGCCACACCCAACTCTAAAACAAGCATGGTATTTGCAATAAGAAAGCAATCAACAGTTAGTCTCCCATGGACAATATATCAGTTTGTACTGCTCCCAAAGATGGTTGGTGAGCTCTGCAGGGCCTGTTATTGAACTACTTACCGGGTAGTTTAAAATCATAATTTCTGCCAGTCTCTACATCAAACACATTTTAGGGGCATTTTTACAAATGAGACTTACTGATAATAACTGAGATTAAAAGATGCTAAATGATATACGAGGACTCATTAATTTCTTAGATACTATGGTGACACCATCTTACTTGTGGGCTGTCCTGGGTGAAATGTGAATGGGCTTGAAGTGATTCATCTCGGCTGAGATGCTGTCGTTGCTGTCGGTGCTGTGGGCCCGGATGTCCTCCTCCTCCAGTTGCGCGAGGCGAGGGGCCTTCAGAACGACGGGGGAGAATGCTCCTTTCGGTCGCTGAGTCTCCTCCTCCTCCTCCTCTTCTTCCTCCTCCTCATCTCCATGACTACTCTCATCCTCAGCTTCATCCTTCTTGACCTCCTCGATGTCCTGCTTCTCTGCATGAAGTCTTGGCATGGCATCTGCTTTTCAATATGATGGGCACATTTGTAAGAAGGTACTACATGTCAAGGTGCAGCACAGTTGTTATGTTAGACACTTTTGCTTCAGTCATTAACACACATGTAAGTTCTGTATAAAAGGAGTAGCAATTCCTCATTTTTTTTTCAGAACTGGTTGTTTCACCCTAAATGCATCAGCTACATGAAATTACTGGTTAAAAATCAAACTTCAGTAATGAATTCATAAATGTGATATCACATTTTAACAAGGACAGTGAATTTTGTGTGTACATGTGTGTGTGTGCGTGTGTGTGTGTGTGTGTGTGTGTGTGTCGCGAACTCTGCATTAAAAGGAAGAAATCAATAAAATATCTTCCCCATTTTCTCAATGTGGCATGTTCCTTACACCAGTGGAACCACCATAAAGTGGCAGGTGTATTTTTTGTCACCTAAATGTTGGCTAATCACATCAAACATAGGAGTTTCATTCAACCTGTTTTCAGGAATTCCAGAGCTTTTCACCTTTTTAACAAACAAACACAACTCATTCATTTCAAATGAAATTAGCAATCTTATAAAAATCTGTGTGGTTCAATAAAAATTAAATATCTAACTATGATAAACTGAGGAAAGGTTTTGGTGATGAAAAGTGATGACACACAAAGTCTGCATTGATAGTACTCATGCACAGTAGCTTCTAGTATGTTATACCTATCACTCTTGAACTGAACTCAGATCAAACATCTTAATCTTTCATTAGGAGATTATGGAAAGCTTTGGGAAGTTTCTAATAGTCACCAACCTGAGGACTGGGATGATGTGGACGGTTGGTCCATGATGCTCCTTGGGCTTGCAAGCAGTCGCCTGGCGGAAGACTGCTCCCTGTGGCTGGCCGGAGACAGGAACGCCTCGATGCTAACACACTTGATGGAGGAGGAACTGTTCTTGCGAGATGAACCGGAAGACGACGTCAAGATGACCACGTTGGAAGGCTTGGGACTCGGGCTCTGTAGAGAGATGAAGCAAGAGGGAGACAGTAACAAGGGATTGCAAAGATATTTGTAATATCTAGACTGCATGTAGAGAAGGGAGACACAAATATGTCATATCAACTGTTAGCATCATTGAAGAGCATTTTTTTTTTCATAGGTACTTCAAAATCCTGTTACATGACAAAATGAAGACAAACGAAAATTCAGGCAATATTGTAGGATCAACGCTCGTTACTATTACATCTTAAAGTCACATCTGTATTTTTTCCCCTCAACAATCCAAAATTCATCCCTCTTCACTGTCTTTGTCATCTTTATTCTTCAATTCAGTTAAATACCAATATTTGCCTGTTTGTTACTGTACCAAACATAAGTTACACCAATTTACACATGGATCAGAATATGGATACATACACCAGACAATGACTGCTCTGACATCTGCAGTCTCCTTGCAAATTCCTCGTCCCTCAATACCTGCTCTTTTACGACATGAACCTTTTCTCCACGATGAATCTGCAAAAAACGATGAGAAATGGTGTAACTGTTGATCGCCTCCTCCAATGACGTTAAAAGACATCCCAAAGTGATTATGTATAGCACTCTCCCATAGCAGAAAACATTTGAAAAACCTTGCTGAACGAGAATCATTCTATGTGATATGGGGTATGAGGAAAGACTAGGATCAATTTGCGACTTCTCTGCAGCCATTGAAGACAGCCAGCGCTTTCTTGAGCACTTTCCCTTCTACAAGTCTTTGTGTACCAAAGTGATATTACAGGTGCAATACCATGCAATTGATTATCATCCCATCAGTTAGGGCGTTCATGCATCAATACTGGTTATAGAATGGGTAGCGAGAATCCTTCAATCTCATTGGTCGAGAGCTATGTGTTGACTTTTCACTGGCTGCACGCTGAGTCACAGTGGTAAAACATGCTATCGTGCACTTGAGCAAGGGTATGCGCACTTGTAGCAAAGATTCACACACTAAGCAAGCGTTTGCACACTGAGTACAAGACTCCTATTGGTTAAAAATCATATATCCAGTACTTTTTTCCATGCATCCAGTAAATACCGGATGCATGGTTTTGAAGTACTGGATGTAGGTTTTCAGGCTCTCGTCTATGGCAAGCCAAAAGGAAATGCATCCAGTAAATTTGCCATCGGGTAACATGACAGAAAAATTGATTTTTGGCAAGAAAATTACCCATTCTATAACACAGCTGACGCACAAGTCTTTTTGTGTGTCAGTCAGAATAGTGTGCATGCGGTAACTATACAATTTAGCCTAAACCCACTTGGCTTCGCCTTTTTAACTATACAATTTAGCCTAAACCCACTTGGCTTCGCCTCATGGGTCAAGCATTCCATAGTTACCTGATGCACACAACTCATGATAACTACAGGGGTGCAGAGTATTCTTTTACCACTGGATGGGGATCCTCCTCAGCGAGTTTCCGGGCCAGTTCTGCATCCTGCTGCTCCTGGGTGAGCAGCTCCTCCTTTCGCCTCTCAAACTGCTGTACTTCCTCCTTCTGGAGCTCACGGATGTATTCCTCGCTGCGCTTCACTGCTTCCTCCAGCTCACGACGCCGCTGTTCCTGGAGCTGAGATCACAGCACGGAATACAAGTTTTATGGGATTTCATTGAGGTTTGGTTGCATTGACTTTAAGGACATTGTAGAGAAAGAAATGCACCAGTAATGATGAAAAGAACAACAAAAATAATAGTAATAGTGATGATGATGATGATGATCGTCAACTGTAAGTCTGATGAAGACAAACATGTCAAATCTTGCCATATCATGGACCTGACGGATAGATTCTTTGAACAGGACTAGTATTACTCTTTCATATACAACGTGTATGTCACTCCTGTTATCATTGTAAACTCAAGCAATGTAAGCTTGTCCACTTCATTCTACATTATTCATTCTTCATCATCCACTTCTAACTCAATACTTCATTACAGGTCAAGAGATATCGATGGAAAAAGTATTTCTTTTTGTTGCTGTTGTTGTTGTTTTTCAAGCATGTACATACCTCGCAGGAATCAAAGTTACAAAAGTTGTAGCACCTAGCTTCACTTCATCACAGATCGTCTATCACTTAGTACAAATAGCAAAAAACATTGAGCAATGGAGGAAGAATAAAGCTCTGAACTCTCTGCGAACTTAAATCACAGACTGTTCTGATATCTATGGTCAAAACAAAACCCTCCCTGAAATGCAAAACATGCAAAAAAATGCATGCACAATGTGTGCTCAATTTTCTTCAAAATATTAAAAGACTACAGAATGCTAGAACAGTAAATACAAGACTACAAAAGGGAAAGAGCATTCAAGAACTTTCAACAAGCCTTAAAGTTCCCAAGGGCATGGGGATATTGTTTACCTACATGATGTAGTGGAACAATAAAATATTGGAAAGGGCAACAGACCAGATGAACAGACAGTATAAAAATATCGCACAGGTCTGAGTACTGTACATCAGCAGGAATGGTGTGCATGAGGTACAAACATAATGAAAATTATGAAATGCCAAACCCACCAGGCAAAGCTGAGCGTGTTTAGGTTCAATTCAATAGTTACCGCATGCACACTACTCATACTGAAGTACGAAGACATGTGCATCACCTGTTCTATAGAACAGGGGCATTTTTTTCTGTTGTTGTTTGTTTGTTTGTTTTTTGTGCCAGAAATCCACTTTTTGATCATGCAACCTGAGGGCAAATTTACTGGATGCATTTCTAGTTTGGCACAGTAAATTTAAGATCTGTATGGTTTGCTAACCAATTGCCATCTCATATGAGTGTGCGAACGTTTGCTTAGTGCATGAACTCTGATATGAAAAGCTCTGTGTGTGACTTGGCATTCCTGCCTTGTGTTTGGCCTGTTTGTCCAGGAGTGTAGAAAAAAAGCATCAGATATGCACCTTTTCCGCTTCTTTTTTGAATTCTGCTCCAATTTCTCCTGGCTCAGCCACTTGCACAGCTGGTAGTATAGGTTGAGTCATCAGATCTAATGACAAGAGAGAGAGAGGGAGGGAGACAAAGTATATTTTTACGGCTGTTTGAGGGTCATTCCATCACAGGCGTTCATCATCCCTTTTACGTTACACATGGCACATTGCAAAGTGCATTCAGAGTGCTCGCTTGTGAAAGAGTGAGCTGTTAGTGTTAAAATAACATTATATTGAAAGTCGACATCGAGATCAATGCTTCCCGACAACCGATTTGGTTAAAACTTATGTGATCAGAAAAATGTAAAATTGCCTGTGATTTTGGTGCAATTTGGTTTTATAGAAATCCAGACATCTAGATCCCCCTACATGGATATGAAAGTACAGTTATATACTACTGCATGCCGTTTACTGCTGGTAAAGCAAAAATGCCAAGGTTCGACCTTCCGTGCCAAAATTTGACCACACGCAAACACATGTGTTTACATGTATGTAGCAGGAGGTCAAATTTTGGATGGCACTATGGTCGAATCATGGGCAGCTTGCTTTACTACTACTAACGTTATAGACCTAACTACGTTGGTCAGCACACTGGTCTAACATGTTAGGCCTACATTTAAAAAAAAAAATGTTTTTCCCATTAAATAGTTCTGCCCATTGTAGTAGAAGTTCGTAGAAAAAGCAAACAGGCGAGAATAACAAATGATTCACTTATCGTGAATCTTATCAATATCGTGTGATAATGTCATGTTCATGTAAGGACATGTTACATGTACATGTACAATTAACTGCGACCAGCCCCAACGCTACAGTATAACTGTGTACAAGGAGCACCCTGAGGTTAATGTACAATGATGATGATGATGATGATGATGATGAAGTCTTGTATAGCGCCGGTATCCGCCAAGTCAGGCGCTCATGGCGCTTGCTCCAAAATGAATACATAATTCAGCTTAAATTTCATGGGTGTACCGCTTGTGATATGACAATGTACATGTACACTGAGGTACATGGGAACTCTACTACACATCCACCACCCTTTTTGAAACCGACCACTAGTTTTTGGCGCATAGAACGCTTAGTACGCACTGCACGTGTGCGCAGAGTGCATACAAATGTATTGGCTTTGACTGTAGATGAGGATGTGTGGGGAAAACAAAAATTCACTGATCATTAATGGTTTAAATCAAGGACAAAATTTCGAATGAATATTTAAACTAAATCCTAATGTAATGACTAATGTCAATGCATTTTCTAAAAAGGTTCGTACAACACGGTGTTCAATACAACTCGGTTTGTGTGCATACTGTCAATACAAAAACAGCGGTCGATCTAAAAAAGTAGCGGCAAAGCGGGGAGCTGAGGGCACCAAGTTCGACGGCGATATCTTTGCACTGAAACTTCGAATTGAAAAGGGAACAGCATCTAGTGCTGGATTTTCTCAATCATGTAGGTCAAGTTTTTACATGAATTTCAGTGTTAAATATTCTTATCAGGCAAATAAAAATTAGGCGGTCGATGAGTAGTAGGACCAACCCTAGACGTGTCTACTAGTAGTAGTATAATATTATACAGGTATGGTATTACCGGACAGCATGGTAATTCCGGACACGCACATTTCTGCATACTGATGACATTCAATACGCGCAGCCCACTTGTACCAGCACTCAGCAGTATTATTGACGTTAGTGCTAGTATTAATTCCCTGGCACTGACTGACAACTTATCTGAATTTAATACTACGCACATTAACAAATTAATTACTATTATCACTAATGTCAGTGATTATTCATTGTAAAGTTACTTGAAATTATTTTCTACAGTGTAGGTCCACACATCAGAAAACAAACAACCAAACAAAACAGAGATTAGAGAATAATGTCTTCACAGCACAGCTCAGTTCACAACCTGCTTACCTGGATTCAAGATAGTGATGACAACAACACTACAACACTCACTGCTCACTAGCACCAACACTCACAAATGTCCACAGTCAACATTTGTCACTCAGAAGGAAAGAGAACGGAGTTTACCAAGCACATCGTCCTCTCCTTCTTCACCCGTTTCCATTCTTCTCTTGCACAATTCGGGAAATGCTTGCTGAATAGTCGTCCATCTGCTCTTGTTGATCAGCAGGCCAGCTCGGGCCTGTTTTCTCGCCCAGCTACTGATTCGCAGACGACACATCGGGCAAGTCAGGTTAGCCTGCTCGACGTTCTGCTTGAAGCACGGCATGCAAAGCTCGTGTTGACAAGGCATCGTGACTGGCTCCACCAAAATGCACAGGCATATTGGGCAAATGCACTCCGATAACTTTAGAGAAGACATCTTTTGTACATGTTCAGCGTTCGTCGAAACAAAAAATAAACTGCACAAGCTTATAACAAAGCAGTGTCAACTACGTGATCTCTCTCTACTTCATGAGGAAGGTCCTATGTGATACGTCGATTTCCCTGGCTTGAGCTGGGACTTCGTGATCGTAGCCCTACACAAGTACCTGTCGCAACAAGTCGCCATACTTGAAGAGTGTAATGATTCAACGCGTGCGTAACACACGCAATGCACTGTATAACTACAGTACGGTTTACGGTGCCCTCGATCATGTTGCATTAGGCTGCGTTCACATAGAGGTATACTATTCGGGTATTCGGGCTCGTTTTTCGAGGGCACGCGAATAGCTTGAATCGAACGATAGGATTTCCTCACACCGGTTCACATAAGAGGGCACTATTCGAAAGGTGCGAATACCTGCGAAAAGTATAGCAAAGTGGGAATCGAGCTTGTTCGATTTTCTTGCAGCGTATACCGTCTCTCGTTTATGAAATAATGACAATTTTGGTCTGGATTTGCCCGTTAGCAAAAATAAGCATGTAGACTGACATTCTGATGCAGTTTAGAAATTGTTAATAAGATTTGCTGCGATGTAGGAGGAAGAAATCCTCACTACATGGGATGGTGAGTTGACGGTGCGGGTGATGGTGTATTCGGTGCTCGAATAGCGAATAGCGAATAGCGAATAGCGAATACCGAATACCGAATACCGAATACTTCTATGTGAACGCAGCCTTACGCATGACCTCTGGTGGCGTGCACAACACACAAACATACAGACATGTATGGCGCGCTATATGCCCAATAATTCCAATGAACTGAGTTTATCGCCGATAAACTTAGTTTTTCGACCGATGAAATTAATTTGTTGTTACATAGAGTTAGGCAATTCTCCATTACCTAACTATGTAAAATAGTTTCCATTCGTGCTTTAGCCCTTTCCCTTATACAATGTAGTTCAATAACCCAATAGCACAGTAACCCCAACACCTGTCCATCACCCCTCATGTCAATAGGAGTCTTTATGTCAGACCACCAAGGTTAGTTTCCTCCTAACAACCCCACATCAAAGTATTCACTCCCAATTGTGGTCAGAAAGTTATCACCCCTTGTCCAGTTCCCTTCCTGCCACAAATCCATCTCCCATTACCCTCAACACTGTTCCTTTGTTTCAGGCCCCAAAATGGGTAAGACCACACTCTACGTTTCCATGCTTACAGTGAACTGACCAATCATATTGTGTATGAACCATGTGCTTTTCAGGATGAGATTTTTCCCCAAGTTTTAGATGTAGTTTATGAAATCGACACTTCTACTCCAGGCTTCAGCCAAATATGTTCGTATTTCATCTGCTCTTTAAACATGTTGTGATTTATCTGTGTTACCGGCATTGGAGATACTTGTAACTCTTGCAACTCGTATGTTACACTTTGGCTATTTTGCTGTCTGAGCTTCGGGACTCAGAAATAAACACTTCAACTGCATATTATATTTAGACTCCACAACTCCTTTATTTCGTCGATGACTTTAACAGCGTAATTGCATGTTTGAAACTGGGGGGGGGGGGGGGGTACCTCTCCACAATGTAATAACACATGGCAACTTCGATCCCAAATGGCACCTAGCGCGCCAATACACAACATTATCGCCAAAAAAATTGTTCATCAATCGATAAACTCAGTTTTTCGAGGGAAGCTCTGCTTATCGAATTTATCATGATAAACATAGTTTTCACTTTATAAACAGGGTTTATCGATAAATTTAGTTTTTTGCTCGATAAACAGAATATATCGATTTATAGGCCCTGAACATAGTTTTTCGCTTGTGAAACTAAAGTGTTTCACTTGATAAACAGATTTCACTTGATAAACACACTAGTTTATCTATATATTAAGATTTTTGCTCCATAAACAGAGTTTTTCGATAATCATGGTTATTTCAGCTTTGGCAAAAGGGGACGCTAGTATGGAATTAGATGTTAGGACGTGGAGCTCAGCCCGCACTAAGCTTTGGCCGCAGATTTCCGACTATACACATGTACTAGATATAATACTACCCATAACCAGTACCCACGCAGCAAACACATAACGTTTTCAGAACGTTTCCTATTTTTTTTAAGGTTTCGTACGTCTTCGCATAAAATGGACGTTTTTAAAACGTACATACAACGTCAAAGTTGGGACTTAGCATTTACCGCAAAGCACAGGTTTTTTTGAAAAAGTTTTAAAAATACGTCAATGGACGTTACAAAACATTTTTACTATGTCTGCTACGTCTCCGTCCTTTATAAACGTCCACAAAATGTTTTTATTAGGTCTGCTACGTCGACTTCGTCTTCAATGAACGTTTAAAAAACGTTTTTATTTGGTCCGCTATGTGTTTGTCATTGGTTTCTTTATCATGAATATTCGCGCCTATTTATGAATATTCAAATAAGAAAATATAAGATTTGAAAACTAGTGGAAATAGATAAAAGACATTGAAATCTAAAGATTTATGCTGGGTTCAAACTTTCTGTGTTGAAAATAAACTTACATTATTGTTCAGCTATTCACAATTTCAAATTGTGTTATGAAGAGGTATTTTCATAAATAGATTATGTTAATAGGCCTAATTTATATGTATGTGATCTAATTTTAGTAACCATGTCTTCATGCATTACAACATTTTGCTGGCATATAAAAGAATGTGATACAGATTCATCAATTGGGAATAAGATGTAGTATAGGTATATAGGTGGTAGGACATTAGGAACAGCTGGGTTAGGATAGGATTATATAGGATAAGGATTAGGGTACATTATAACTACAATTTTTTAATACCCAATAAAAATAAACATAGACGTTCTTAAAAGGTTTTCTAAATTGATATCAAAGGTTCTCTAAACGTTCTGGAATGGGTCATAAGACTTTTTAGACCGCTTCTTAAAACGTTTTTTGAACGTTCCAGACGGTTTCAGAGGTTTTCTGGACGTCTGCAGAACGTCCACAGAACGTTTTGAATATTCTTAAAAGGTTTTACTGACATCTATAACGTCCAGAATGTTTTCTGCAGGTCCTTAAAAATTCCGCAAGGTTTTTTGCTTTTTTTAAACGTTTAAAAGACGTTTTCATAAGGTCCATTAGAAACGTTTTTATAACGTCCGTTTGAAACGTTTTGAATACGTCGAAACCCTTCGACAAAAAGACGTTCTGAAAACGTTTTGACAAAACGTCCAAATAACGAACTTGGAACGTTTCAAGAACGTTCAGAATACGTCAAAATGTTAGCTGGGTATACCCAATACCCAATAAAAAATAAACATTAGACGTTCTTAAAAGGTTTTCTGGACGTTCTAGACGGATATGAAAGGTTCTCTAAACGTTCTGGAATGGGTCATTAGACTTTTTAGACGTTTTTAAAACGTGTTTCGAACGTTCTAGACGGTTTTGAAAAGTTTTCTGGACGTCCGCAGAACGTCCACAGAACGTTTTGAATATTCTTGAAAGGTTTTACAGACGTCTATACGTCCAAAAGGTTTTTCTGCAGGTCCTAAAAAAAATCCGAAACGTCACCATTGGTTTTTTGGACGTTTAAAAAACGTTTCTATGACGTTTATTTGAAACGTTTCAATTACGTCGAAAACCTTCCACAAAAAGACGTTCTGAAAACGTTTTGACAAAAGTCCAAATAACGAACTTGGAACGTTTCAAGAACGTTCAGAAAAGTCCAAATGTTAGCTGGGTAGGTGGTAGATCGTTAGTAACAGGTTAGGATACGATTATATAGGATTAGGATTAGGGTACATTAATCCCAGATTGTGCCTGTATAATCTCATAACTATATTTTTTTAAATACCCAATAAAAAATAAACATTAGACGTTCTTAAAAGGTTTTCTGGACGTTCTAGACGGATATGAAAGGTTCTCTAAACGTTCTGGAATGGGTCATTAGACTTTTTAGACATTTTTAGAACGTGTTTCGAACGTTCTAGACGGTTTTGAAAAGTTTTCTGGACGTCCGCAGAACGTCCACAGAATGTTTTGAATATTCTTAAAAGGTTTTACAGACGTCTATAACGTCCAAAAGGTTTTTCTGCGAGTCCTAAAAAAAATCCGAAACGTCACCATTGGTTTTATTGACGTTTAAAAAACGTTACTATGACGTCCATTTGAAACGTTTCAATTACGTCGAAAACCTTCCACAAAAAGACGTTCTGAAAACGTTTTGAAAAAACGTCCAAATAACGAACTTGGAACGTTTCAAGAACGTTCAGAAAACGTCCAAATGTTAGCCGGGTATAGTCCCGACGGCAAACATTCCTCGTGAGAAATCTCTAAGCTCTGGACCTGGCAGCTCCTCTGGCTGCCCACTTGTATCATTCCTAGCCATGGCAAAACAGCGAGCAAAATGATCGTTTCATGATGTCTGTTGCGTTAATCGACACGTGTAGTTCAGTTGACAACTTGCTGCAATGCAATTATCAGTGTCGTATAATGCCTGAAGCTGGTCATAATAATGTGGCACATGAGCAGTGCATGGGTAATACGCTAAGCTGTAAAGCGCCAATTACTGACAAGGCTTGAATAACTCTGATTATCGATAAACTCAATTTTTCGAGAGAAACTGTGTTTATATCGAGAGAAAAACCTAGTTAATCATGATCAACTGTATTCATAGCTGAAAAACTCAGTTTATCAGTCGATAAACTGAGTTTTTCAAGAGAAACACTGTTTATCGAGCTAAGTTTATCGCAATAAACTTAGTTTTTCGCGTGATAAAACTAAGTTTATAGCGATAAACTTAGTTTTGCTCGATAAACTGCATTTCTCAGTTGATAAACAGAGTTTATCAATAAAATAAGTTTGTCGTCCGATAAACACAGTTTTCTTCGAAAAAAAAAACTTACTTTATCGACTGATAAACTGAGTTTTTCGGCGATAAACTATAACGTACTAGTAAGTTTAGCGGAATTATTGGGCAAATAGCGCGCCATAGACAGGTCCGTTTGGATAATGTGTTATCCCCATAGCTAGCTGTGTTACGAATACATGTATCACTGTACTGTTGTGAATCAGCAAACGCAGTGTTTACACACACCTCAGCTGATTGCGGATACTCGATGTTTTGGCGCGTCGACTGTGGTGCACTGCAGTGTTGATGAGATCGTCGAGAGATCAAAAATGCTGATTTCCCGATACCGATGACGTGTTTAAACTAGGGATCGTATATAGTTTCGGTTGAGACCTAATTTCAGATTTCTAACATTATTTTTTGGTGAGATAATGAGAAAACTTTTATGAAATATGAAAGAGTAGCCTATGTAATTCCATGAGGAATTCAACGTTTATTTGACGAAAATTGGTTTTGAAATGGCTGAGATATCGAAAACAGAGCGATTTTAGTAAAATGTGGGACCCACATTTTATTACGATCGCTTTGTTTTACTTTGTTTTCGATGTTTCAGTCATTCCAAACCCGATTTTCATCAAATAAACTTTGGATTCCTCTTAAAATGGTATGCTCTGTACTATTTCATAAGTGTTTTCTTGGTATCTCGCAAAAAGTTAAAAGCCCAATTCTCATCTCCACCAATACGGCACCGGTACCATCCCTTTAACGGGAACATAGGCCTACATGACGATCCCATGCACAGGGACAGCGAAATCACAGGTGTCAATTTCCTGAAATTCCGCGTTTTCAAGTTTGCTTACTTTGCGAATAAGTAGGTATAATAAAACATTATGCTTAATGTCAATTTACGACCGTTTAACTCTTTACTTCTGATACTATTTTCCATGAACGACTACTAGATCGTAGAAGTTGTTCACTGTGATATACTGTATTGATAAAAGCGGACAAGATTATACTCAGTAGCATAAAGTGATCTCGATGTATTTAGATTAGGCCCAGGGGCGGATCCACGAATTCCGTAAAGAGGGGGCGCATTTACAAAATTAAAGGGGATGGGGCGCACGCACCTCTCCCCGTTTTTTCTTTTTATTTCTTTTGTTCAACAACAACAACAACAACAACAAAAATAAATAAAGGGGGGGGGGGCGTGCGCCCGGTGCGGTTCTCCCTGGATCCGCCACTGAAGCCTATATCAGAATCGCGTGTAAACATATACAAAAAGAAATAAAACGATCAAGAGAAACACGTCGTAACACGAGCACACTTCAATTTTATTCATATTTTATAGTGCTTATAAAAACCGCGAAATAGCAAGGGATATATACAGGAGAAAATAGGCCTACACCTGCACGGGGAGCTCAAAGGGGAAGAGAGGCTATAATTTAGATATAGGCCTATCTATATACGCCTGAAAAGGGGTGAGATATTTTGACAGCTGATAATTACTGCTTGTGGATTGCATAATTTTCTGATACTGGTATATATACCGGTACATAATACTGTCCTGTCATTAATTGGAGTGGGCAATTAATACAAGTTGTAGGTTATTCTGTAAAAGACCATTAAATTTTGTACATTGGCCCCACTAGGCTCAAGTTGGCTCCGCCGCGCCAGTGTTATAGGCCTATTTTCGTTGTAGGAAGATTAGTTTTTTTATTTTTTTATTTTTTATAATCAGTCCTATGGGGCCTACTTTTTGTGTGGAAATAGGGCTCGACTAAAGTGAATATCAAAATAATGGAGATGAATTTGATAGGCCCTGGATAAAGGCTGTGCAAAAATGAACGAAAGTCGTTTGTTTGTTTGTTTTATTTCCGTCATAAACATACATACACATATAAAAGACAACATAAAGTATATACAAGGAAAATGATACATCATGTATAAAATGAAACATACAAACATCATTATAGCAAATGAATAGTGTGACACATCATCGATATACGAAAAAGAATAGAATGTAGGATTAAAAGATAATGGCTGACACAATGAAGACGCGTACACGCGGAACAAGAATGTGACTGATCACGGCGATGACAAGATAGTAGTATCAGAACATAGTGGAAATTTATTTGAAGATTGATTTTCCCACTTTTTTAATACTGAAAATATTCCAAATACTCCTCCCATGTTGGATTTAAAAAGGGGCGCACGCGCCCCCATTTTTTCTTTTTACTTCTTTTGTTAAAAAAAAGCGCGCCCGGTGCGCCCCCCTCTGGATCCGCCACTGTGTACAGACAAAATCTACTGATTAGAATACTCTATATAGCAATAGCTTATAGAGATTCAATGTTGAAGTGATGGATTCGAGATCGTCTGATGCATGAGGGGTTATTTTAGTAGGTCCAAGATAGTTTGTAGTCATACCGCATATTGCATCAGCAACCAGTTTTCTCCATAGAGCTAGCGTAACGATCCGCCTTATTCTGGCATGGCGCCATCACATGGCGTCATCTGGAGTGGACTTTGGAAAGCACATCGTGTGTTACTGTACATCGGTCCCAGCAAAATCATAAATTATATCAATCATATGATCACCTACATGATTAATGATGACATATGTGCATAAGTGAATGTGTGTGTGTGTGTGTGTGTGTGTGAGCGCGTGTGTGAAACAGAGAGGGAGAGAGAGAGAGAAAGAAAGAGAGAGAGAGAAAGAATGTGATGTTGAAACTTGAATGATCACATTTTTTGTCACAACTCACCGTATCGTATGCCTATATTGTAGAATAATGAAAAATAATGACTGTTCATAAATGAGTGAAATGGGCAGAGTATTTCATGGGGTGACAGATGAAATGATCAAACTATTAAGCGAGGCACAGGTAAATGGAGCCAAATTACATGAATGATGATGCAATACAGTAAATGGGACGAATGATCATTATCAAACAATTAAGTAATCAAATGACAAGGATCTATCTAGGTGTGTTATTTATTTTTAATCATTGCTACTGATGAGGTAGACTATGTGACTTTTCCCTTTGTTCAAAGGAAATTGTTGCTGATGATTAATTTGAAGCTAACTTTGTAGTCCCTATATAAAGTTGCAATCAAGAGATGATTATAATAATAATAGTAATAATAATGATAATAATAATAATAATAATTATTATTATTATTATCATTATTATTACTAGGCTACCTCGTTCATGTCGATGATCAATAAAAAGTCAAAGGCAGAAAATGAAAATTCTTTTGCAAACTTTTAGTTGCTACAGTATGAAATTTGCAATTAATTAGTCATTATTTCTTTAATCGAGCTTTGAATGAGATATCAAAGAGGGGATACGATATTCTTTATACTTGCTTAATTTCAAAGTCACTGGGAAAAGATTTATAATTATGAAGATACCGAAATTAGGCATATTGTGCCACTGTTTTAAAATCAATGCAGTTCATACAGATTGTTTGCACTTTGAGTTTGATAGTTGATTCTTTTCATAAAGTTGAAAGAGAGAAGGAAAAAAGGGCCTTTGAGCTACTTCAGTAATACAAGGGTGGTTATTTGAGCTGACTGGTTGAACACCGAGCGCGAGCGGCGCTATCTAGCTCGTTTCCGCACCGCGCGCGCGTACGTACGTACATTTTGTACCGGATAAGCGCACGCTCTGTAGATCCCGCATTACATCAACGCCAAATCGTCGTATGTTATGTTTACTCTGCGGTCGCAGTGACTCTTGATCCGATCCTACGAGTACGACTCCGGTAAAGGCGTAGCGAAAATCCCGCGTCCCCGTGAAAAGAAACAACACGGTCGTCGTACAATAACACTATAAACGGACTATAATCTGACGCATGATTTCTTGGGCTTCTTCTCTTCCCAGTTGACAGAGAGGGCTGCTGATTGTGATGTGCTGATACACCTGCCGTTTTTGACCGAAAATCCATCTATCTACCTAGTATATGACGCTAGTGTAGTAGTAACTTGGTGTTTTGTGTACAAAATACACGGATTGCCGTCCTCGCTTCGGCCTTGTTTTGTTGTGCGGTATTCAATGGACGACGGTAAGTGATGTAAACGTGATGCTGATGAAGTAGTAGACAGAAAGATCCGTCTGTCCGGAGGACTCTTTTATATTTTGCCATTAACGCTGGCCTCCTATACGGAGGGGATCCGTGAAGCCAGACGCAGTCTCCGCGGAATAATTCCCCGACGGACAGATACAGACCGATCTTTCGGTCAAATGAAGTAACATTAGAAGACATGTAGAACACCGGTAGTGTAGAGTAAATTAGTGACAGTGTAGTGTAGTGTACAATACGTAGTATGACTACTATTACGTTAAAGCAAACATTATGAAATCCTATTGTAGAATCTCTGCATACTTTTGTACAGATCACTCTTATTGTACATTCAAAAAGGTGAAACTAAGCTGTAAGAGTTGGTATTGGAATATTGCCCTTCTCACGGCCTGGAACCCCTCTCTACTGACACTGTACTCTAGACACTACTGTACTGGTAAATTTACTTTTTTGTGATGTGCACTGTTGGTTTCAGTGCAGTGGATTGGTCGCATGATTCTCGTCTTGAACTGAGATCCTGTTTTGAATACCTAACAGTTATATACAGGTATGGTATTTAAGGTACCGGACAGCATGGTAATTCCGGACACGCACATTTTTGCGTACTATAACCGGACATTCAGCACGCGCGAGACTTCGTAGATTAGCCTCACAGAACCTTGACCTTGTGTGGACCGAAATCGCAAAAAACGTGACATGAAAATGTAAAAACGCGAAGAAATTCACATTTTACTTCAAATTTTATAGTTGAGTGACTGGCACCTTGTCATAGTTAAAGGGACTGGGGATGAGTGTTCGGTTGTGCAAAACATGCGAAAGAGAAGGTGCTTTGGGTATAAAATGAAAGGTAGATATGTAACTTAACATGTGTGAAAATATCTTGGAAATCGGAATCTTCTCAAATGTTTTAAAAAGCGAAAAACAAAACATACTTTTCTGGAAAAAGACCCTTCGATACGATGGCGATACGTATTTGAATTGCGGAATACTGCTTGTTGACTGCGAACATCAAGCCAACTTACAGCGAAATCAAGCCAACATGCCGAGTGAGCTGCGGAACTACTAGTAGTTATACGTAGAGCAATTGTGGCTAGCTCTACGGCTGGCTGTGCTATGGGCGCGGCGAGCGCTGGCCGCACTTCACTTGCCATAACTCGCATCATCATACACATGTGTCCAGTGCTAGTGCTTCTAAGCTCGAGCTGCTGTACGATCTTGCGTGTTTTCATTAATGATTAGAGCGCTAACCTAAAATCAAAGGACTCCTCCTTTTCAGATTCACATGTCCTTCTTCCAAGATATTATGAGAGCTAGTTCTATCGTCAGAAGACTCGGTAGGCTACGTATCCTAAAAGCCATCAAACTCCATTTATTACAAGATTCTTCGTTGAGAAGTACCGAAAGCGGGATAGGTGAATGCGGTAAAGTAATACGTAGCCCGACCAGACGCCGGGCGGGCTATATGTACAGCGACTGGGTTGTGCGTGTACGTACATAGAAACTTTTCCGGGTAAGGACGGACACAGCCGGCCCAGCGCTAGGTCGGTACCATGTACGCAGTAACTGCCGTGCTTCGCACGGCGTCTGGTCGGGCTACGTAGAAAAAAAAATCAACGAAATCTCAATTTACAATAATTTACAATTCATGTAATTATTACATGAAACACAAACGGGTTGTGTTATTACATGTACATGCAATTCAATGCAATCTTCATGGCAAACCCATTTTTTTTTCTTCAAAGATTTGAAACACAAGTACCGAGTAGGCCAGAGAATTCGAAGTATCCAGTACAATGTTATATCTAAACTTGCATTGGAACTAACCAATAGTTCATTTTTATTACCGGTACAACTTGTCATGTATTTGTAATTTCATGTGACTTTAATAGTTGTAACATTTATTGTGGATGATTTTCTTCACAATTGACACATGCACATACTAGGTTAGAAAGTTGGTCATTGGTATGGCTTAGGCCTTACCTATTTTCTGTATAAATAGGGTTAATTGGAATTATTTCACAGATACACACAAAAATGTTGGGAATCAGATCATTTTAGTCTTCTAGACTGAATAATGTGACACCTGTAATAGTCTAATAACCAATCCAACAATTTCTGAGGCTATCTTATACATTTTCTTATTTATCATATGTACAATGCAACCATGCATGATGCAATGTCTTGTTCACCTATACAAGGAGAAAATCAAGACACAAGGAATAATCTGTTCAAGTCAATTATTTCCACATAGGTCAACAACATTCACTCAGTTTTATCTAGAACCCTGATTGGGTTTTTATCATCAGAACACATTTTTTTCTCATTGGTAAATTGACGCTTAACAATTAGGCCTGTATACACAGGTAATATCTTGTGATATTTCAGTGAATTTAAATCTAACACATTACTTATGTAGGGCTAGGGTTCACTTAGCTCTCTAGCACTCATCACACTAAAAGCAAACTAGGGCAGCACACATGTGTTACTTGAAAGGAGTCCCCTGGCTAACTAACTTGTAGCCAGTTTATTCTTCACTTAATTTGGCATGGGTTTACATGTAAATGTGGGTTGTTACATAAATATGCATACACAAAATCAACATAACAAAACATGCAAATAAAGAAACAAAGGTTAAAACTAAATATTCATAATAATATGTAAATGATGTGCAGGCTTGGGTGATTTAGGCATGATTTCAGTATTACAGGGAACAATGGGTGAGAAGTGAAAGAGTGGAAAATGTCATGTGATATGTGGTGTGTCTGTGATACAATTGTAGGTGGGGTGTGTGGATGCATGTGGATGTGAATACCGGTACTACTGTATGTGTGGGTTGACGTATTTATGTGTAGAGGGGTGGTACCTGTAATAAAAGAAGGGGGGATACACTTATAATAAAAGGTTCAAAATAAATCCCTACACTTACGTTATACTACCATGCATAAATACAAATTCCATGTGCACACATAAATTGCATGTGTACATGGGACCTACATTAGAAGTTGTGTGTACCAGGGTACACTGACCTTACATTTTCTTTTATCTTTGCATGTATATTTGCATTTGGTGTTGCATCATGAGCACAGGTTCTAATTGCAAATGTGCTACATGTATTTAGAAACTGCTCTCACAGTAATGTGATGTGATATACAATGTAGAGATAACAAATCTGTGCTGGCTACTTGCATGTAGGCCTATATCTTTTAAATATAAAATGTCATAATAGAAATAGTTGTAAAGCAAAGATTGCCAATTGACACAGGTAAGGTAATCATTTGCAGAAAAAAAAAAGAAAAAAGAAACTGCTCAGCATTCTGTCATTAGTCAATTTGGGCATCTACACATTATACTCCTATCATATTGAACAATTATGATAATAATACTATAACATGTAAATTAAAAGAACCTTACAAATGCAACCACTTTCAAATAACTTGCACATTTCCAGGGAAAAACTATTGAAGTGGAAGTCCAAGAATCAATGTCACAGGGTTAATGACTTCAAGTACAAAGAACACTATACTATTTCAGTGTGGAGACCTTCTACATATTGCATTGTCAAAACACAATTGGTTTAGGGTTTGAGCATATGCAATTATATCAGTAGAACATCATGTAGGGACCTACCAAAATGTATATTACAATGTATTTTTATATCTATGTGAATGAAAACTGAACATCTTGTTTGAAGCACTTCCAACACATTTGTTTATCAAAATTCACACTTTTTTTTTTTTTGGCCACAAAATATAGATGCAATGAATATTACAAGGGCACAAACTCCATTTACCACAAAAATATTGTCCTCATAATAATGTGATTTGATAGAGTTATCACAAAATGTTGTGCTGAAAAAGTGTCTTCCAAAATGCTGATGGACAATGCTACTGTGTAGGACCTGCTGTGCCACTTGAATGTAACACATGGCATGATATCAGTGATCACATAAATGATGAGGATAATAATCATTATGAAGATGATGATAGTAATAAAAAATTAGCAACAACAACAATAGTAGTAGTAGTAATAATAATAATAGTTAGAGCAATAATGAAATGTGTGAAAGGCCCTTCAGTGATGTACACTGTTGTGCATGACAGCCCTGCTTAAGTTCACTTTAAAACACTGATGCAATATTTTATCGTAACGGAGTAATTGTAGTTTTTCACCTCTGAAACACCTGGGAAACACAGGGGGGAAAAAAGACCAAATGAAAAACAAGAGACCCGCGGGTCACGCGCTCACCTGAGTATCGCAATTTCACCTTCCATGCATTCTTGCACACTCTTACCTGAGAACATTGGAAACTTTAGGTCTGCATATGGATCCCTCCCCCCCCCCCCTCAACTCGGGGGGGGGGGGGGGGGGGGGGGTAGGGGGCAGGCAGTCCTGGATCTGAATCTGCAATTAACAAACTTGGAACTAAAGTCATCAATGTTCAAACTCATGGTATTAACTTTGCTTTATCATTTCTGGTTCTAGAGCAGAAGATTTTAAATATTCCTCAATGTGGGGGGGGGGGGGGGGGGGGGTGGGCCCCCTAGGGGGCCCCCAAGAGGGACATGGTGCCCATTTGAAGGAATTGAGATTCTATCCCCCTAGGGATGCTACCTGCTAAGTTTGGTCAAAATTCATCTTGAGGTTTTCAAGAAGAAGATGAACATGTACAATTCAGGCTCCATTACAAGTGTTGGACTTCTCCCCAGCCCTCTCCTGGGTCCTAAGGGCGTGGGGGGGGGGGGGGGGGGAATGAATCCGCCAACCCCATGAAAAAAACTTGAAACTACAGTCATCAATGTACTAACTCATAGTATCATCTAAGCCCTATCACTTCTGGTTCTAGAGAAGATTTTTAAAGGTTCCTTAATTTTAGGGGGTTTGGCCCCCTAGGAACCCCCCAGGTGGGCAATGGTGCCCATTTGAACAAATTGAGATCCTATCCCCCTAGGGATGCTACCTACCAAGTTTGGTGAAAATCAGATATGGCGATCTCAAAGTGAAGATGAAAATGTACAATTTAGGCCCCATTAGGACTCCTCCCCACCCCCCTCCCCTGGGTCCCAAGGGGGGCACCCCTGATTCCCCCATGAACAAACTTGAAACTACAGTCATCAATGTACTTACTCATAGTATCAATTAAGCCCTATCACTTCTGGTTCTAGAGAAGAAGATTTTTAAAGATTCCTTAATTTTAGGGTGTTTGGGCCCCCCTGGGGCCCCCCAGGTGGGCCATGGTGCCCATTTGAACAAATTGAGATCCTATCCCCCTAGGGATGCTACCTGCCAAGTTTGGTGAAAATCGGTCATGGGGTTCTCGAGAAGAAGATGAAAATGTAAAAAGTTTACGGACGCCGGACGACGGACGATGCACGACGGACGCCGGACGAAGAGCGATCGCAATAGCTCACTTGAGCCTTCGGCTCAGGTGAGCTAAAAAAGGACAAAACACTTTGTGCCTGGATATTGCAGCCCTTTCAGTTTCCAGTAACAGTTTAACGCACATGCAGTTTAGGAGTTTACAGGATTTATTTTCAGTACTTGCTACATGGGGCAAGAACAAATTTTCCAGGCAATCAATTCACCGTTTCATTCTGATTCACACATTTGAGTACTAACATGTTTGTTGTTACCTCACAGGAAAGACAGAAATAGAGAGTTCAGAGATATAAATGTAGTGTCATATCAGTTATCACTGCCATCACATGAATGTAGTCTATGATTGGAATTGATGTTATTCATGTTCAATGTGCATTTATCAGAATCCCCAACAATCCTGGTACAAAGGTGCAGCTTTTTCATTAGTAACATGTCTTTTGCTATAATACACAATGAAGGCATAAATTGACAGTAGGCCTACAGGAAGAACTGGTGTCAGAGCTATTATCATTGCCATCACTTGGATGCACTCAACATAATTATGATATTGAAGTCATCCAAGTTCAGTTTTCAAACATTTGCCAGCCACAAAGAAGAACATGAGAGGGGATGTCACTGGCTTCATGGAGCTAAGTAGTTGGGAGGGCTGGTTCTGATTGATGAGAGGGGATGTCACTGGATTCACTGAGCTTGGTGGCAGAGAGGGCTGGTTTCCACTGGCGAGATGGATGTCACAGGTCTCACCGAGCTGCGTAGTCTAGAAGAGGCAGTCTTATTTGGCGAGAGGGGGTGTCACTGGCTTCAACAACCTGGATATCTGTGATGGCACTTGGATGTGATGCTAGCTGTTCCACTGCAATAGAGGCCAACAAGCACATTCTATTGATCTCTCATCTAATGACTGAATGTTGGTAATAAAGTAACTACTACACATTTACAATGAAAAATTATTTTACTACTCATATAGACTCAATTAACTATTCAGTAATACACATAGTAAATATTCTCTTTAAAGACTATCATTCAAGCAATGACAAGTTTAGTACTGATGAAAGCAATTATGTTATATGCTGAAAGTCCAATGAAAATAGCTCATTTTATTTATGATATTTACATAAAAATTCCCTAATATGCATGCCAAAGGGACGTCTTCATCATCTACTGTAAAAGTGGAAATTTCTTGCGGTGTTGGTTGAAATTTTCACGCATTTCGCGTAAGCCGAAACTAGCGCGAAAATAAAAGCATGCGAATATTTTTGCTCGCCATTTGTTCAAGTAGTTGATGTCTTGATTCCGTGGAACTATAAACATGCGAAGCTCTTCTTACCCCGCCGACCGCAAAAAATTAGTCGCGCTAAAATATCCACTTTTACAGTAACCTGTATCTCCTTACATCTGCCCAGGCTCTGATAAAATCAATATCAAATAAAGACAGAATAAACTGACCAGAAAGAATATAAATTATTAGTGGAAAAGTGAGCAAAGAAAATGGGATTCCATCGGGATTCGAACCCGAGACCTCCGGATTGCTAGACCGGTGCTCTACCGACTGAGCTATAGAAAGCCCTAGTGCAGTGTTCGTCCCAGAAACCCTTAATTCTCAATGCTCGGGTGGTCAGAAGCTATAGCAGTGTGTTTGTGTGTGACACACACGCACACACTTGAACCTGGCATAAACCCGAAGGATAATTCAACTTGGGGATAAATGCGAGGGATCACCGAAGTGATGCAGCTTTTTGAGTTTGTAACAAATAAAGACAGAATAAACTGACCAGAAAGAATATAAATTATTAGTGGAAAAGTGAGCAAAGAAAATGGGATTCCATCGGGATTCGAACCCGAGACCTCCGGATTGCTAGACCAGTGCTCTACCGACTGAACACACAAACACACTGCTATAGCTTCTGACCACCCGAGCATTGAGAATTAAGGGTTTCTGGGACGAACACTGCACTAGGGCTTTCTATAGCTCAGTCGGTAGAGCACCGGTCTAGCAATCCGGAGGTCTCGGGTTCGAATCCCGATGGAATCCCATTTTCTTTGCTCACTTTTCCACTAAAATCAATATCTGTCAGCACTCTCACCAGGTTTTGATCCACTTCAATTTGACCCAAGTCCTTTCCTCAGAGTAGCATTTTCCTCCACATCTAACTGGAGAAGGCAACGGCATTCATGAACTTGTCCTTTTTCCATTTCACAGGGGCATCTGGATTGGAGTTCATCTGTATATCAGACACAATGAAAGGCATTAACACGGACTTACAATTAGGATAGTCCCGTTAGTTCTTCACCAATCTGTAAATTTAGTCACAGAACTTGCTATCCCATGTATTTCAGTGTAGAGTCTACCAGGTAGCTTTATCTTGTAGTGCTCACATACATGCAACAGAGAAAACTCCATGAAATATGTTAGAAATAGACTGTCTACTGTAGAACTTAAATAGCAAAAAGGAAAATAAGACCTACAGAGACCCTAGCCAAATTTTTGATGAGTTGAAGGCACATGACGTCGGGATGACCTCAGCCTCTCATTGTGCATCTGGGTAATTCTGTGAAGTTGGGGCACGAAGTGTGACATTTTAGCATAACTCAATACTAATTATGCTATACATGTATTGTTTATAGGCTTTGCAGTTGTATTGAGACCATACATTTTCCTGGAAATTTTGTGCCATTCCGACTCAATTTTGATGAAATTATTAAAACGATATGTAATGGTGTCCTGTAGCATCGTGACGTGTCCATGTAGCATCGTGATAGTAAACATTTGGTCCTAAAAGACAAATTAAGGCAATTAGCTTGACCAAAATTTGATATAATATGCATAATTACTAGATTAGTCAGATAGCTAAATATCTTAACTCTCCTTTCCACAGTTTTACACAAAAAAGGACACCGCATAGCATCGTGATACATTTTGTAATTTTCTTTTAAAATTGAAACTGTGTACAGGAAATTTGAGATACCTGGTATTTAGCTATCTTATTCATACCTTGTAAATATGCATATTGCATCAAATTTTGGTCAAGCTCATTGCCATAATTTATCTCTTTGGACCAAATTTTAAAATATCACGATGCTACGTGGACACGTCACGATGCTCCAGGACACAGTGTTACATATTGTTTAATAACTTCATTAAAATTGCGTCTGAATGGCACAAAATTTCCAGAAAAATGTGTGGCCTCAATGCAAATGTAAAGCCTACAAACAATAAATGTATAGCATAATTGATATTGAGTTATGCTGACATGTATTTTGTCAATATCACGATGCTACATACATGGACACTGCCCCAACTTCATGGAATTACCCATCTACAAAGTAGGC
The DNA here is from genome assembly GCF_040938485.1 of Diadema antillarum. Classification (NCBI taxonomy): domain Eukaryota; kingdom Metazoa; phylum Echinodermata; class Echinoidea; order Diadematoida; family Diadematidae; genus Diadema; species Diadema antillarum. The sequence continues at coordinate 1,541,288 of NW_027271090.1, forward strand.
CCTATTTATTTATAATGTTGTGTATACAACCTCATATCGGGCCTATGATGTCTTTCAATCCAGCCACATGCAAGGGATTTGGGGGTCTGTATAATTCCACATACAATCATATAGTAGGCCTATATGTGGCTGCAATGTACAAACTATGTAACTTGTAACCCTAAAAGTAATGATCAAGACAACCATAATCTTATTAACCACTACCACAGCTTTGGGTTAAAAAAAAAATGTTATAAGTTAAATTACAGCAAGAATAAGAACAGCATCGTTTGAGAACACAGAGTTATCTATTCAATTTATTGATGTTTTGTGTACCGGTACTAAATATCAACATTAACTTTCATTTGCAGGTTCAAAACAGTTGTTGGATCTAGGTGTATTAAAATAGTACCAGGTAATTAAAGTTAGTTTGTACAAACCTTTTGTACCAACGGAAGGGCTGGTCTCAATGGGCAAGAGGGGATGTCACTGGCTTCATCAAGCTGGGAGGGCTGGTCTCGACTGATGAGAGGGGACATCACTGGCTTCACCAAGCCGGGTATAGGCTAGCTGGTCGAAACTGACGAGAGGGAATGTCACTGGCTTCATCAAGCTGGTTAGCTAGGAGGGCTGGTCTCAATTGATGAGAGGGGATGTCACTGGCTTCACCGAGCTGGGTAGCTGGTCAAAACTGACGAGAGGGAATTTCACTGGCTTCATCAAGCTGGGTAGCTGGGAGGGCTGGTCTCAACTGACCAGAGGGGCTGTCACTGGCTTCACTGAGCTGCCTAGTCAGGATGGTCCTTGAATGCGATGCTGGCTGTTGCTCTACAAAAGATACCCACAATAATATCTGACAGACCTTTCTCAACAATTAGCACCTACTGTGCTACAAAGCATACACCATTAACCACTACACTATAGAGACTGAGTGAACTGCGCTACAATGCATCGTACATTATACGCCATTAGCCACTTATGTATGTACGCACAATAGATACACTTCAATCAACATTTTTGCAATGCCATGTGTACCGGAGACAATAACAAAGTACTGGTACCTTACCAAACATGTGAATTCACGTTTTTGGTCCGATCATAGCTGTGATGACAACATATACACAGTTGAGTCTCCACAAAGTATTTTGTAAAAACCGAGAGTTACCAGATTCGCTGACACTTTCATTCATTCAGTGTCGTTTCGTAAAATTGGATTTCTCGCCTATCGCCAATTTGTAACAAACGTCAGTTCTGATGAGTGTCGTAACTTTCTTATTTCGACATTTTGAGACCCATAATTTGACATGAAGGTAGAATAGGGCAACATAATCCAGAATACGGTAAAATAGGAATTCGCGTATTTACATGCAAAACACAAATAGCGTGCCATTTCTTACTGTGAACAGCGATTTATGTGTAATAGAGAAGCACATTTCAAAAAGGAGAAATGTTGAGCCAAATTTGGGATGTCATTCATAGGCAAAAAAATTTCCATGTTAACTTATGGTAACTATACACAGCCCAGTTGCTGTACGTAGGTACATAGCGACAGGATTCGCACAGCGTACCGTACTTACAGCGTCTACCACTCCTATAAACTAGTCCGAGGCCCTTTTTCTCTGCCATTATAGCTGTAGCCCGACCACACGCTGTAAGTACACTGTGCGAATACTGTCGCTACGTACGTACAGCGACTGGGCTGTGTATAGTTACCATAACTGGAAATTTTTTGTGCCTATGAATGACATCCCAAATTTGGCTCAACATTTCTCCTTTTTGAAATGTGCTTCTCTATTAATTACACATAAATCGCTGTTCACATTAAGAAATGGCACGCTAATAAAGTGTTTTGCATGTAGATAATACGCGAATTCCTATTTTACCGTATTCTGGATTATGTTGCCCTATTCTACTTTCATGTCATTAAATTATGGGTCTCAAAATACATAGGTCTAAGATACCTACCATACCTCAATCGCATTCTGAATACACCTTTTTGTGAATCTGCATGTAGCCTTTCTCCACATATGTGAGTATTAAAAATCTCAGGCAAACTCTGATAGGCCTAGACTATAAGTATATCTTTTAGTTTAATAGAAAAATGTTAGGGTGTGGCATAGGATTAGGACACCTAACAAAATTACTAATCTAGGCCTACTATCAGTAGATCTATTACTAAATAGTAGGCCAATAGTGTGTGTAGATCCTCTAAGTGACATCTCTATCAATTAACGTTACACTAACAACACTAAACACTGCACTGTAACACTAACAGTTGTTATAGGTCCTACTCACACTGAACTAGTATGCATGACTATAGAGGTCTTCCGAGTTTCACAAATTTATTACCGATCCAGCCGAAGTGAAATGACATCTCTGTCGTTCAGCCCCTTATCTTCTAGTGTCTTGAGGGGAATTGGGACTCTACATTTTATTTTTCTGTCACCATCTCCATACTCTGTCACTGGTTTTCATGGTCTTCCTCTTCTTGGAGACAGATCTCTCGCTCTCCACCTACGGCTCCATTGTTAGTGTGGATGGTATTTATACGCAGCCAGCAGATCAGAGTTCAAGCGGACCCGTGCCAGCTACAAGCTGCCGGGCGGATCCCGGGAAATGCACCGATAACGCTCGCTAGCCAGTGAACAGGCACCCGGGTTTCGCCTCGCAATAGGGGCGATATCTTGGGCTTGCTTTTCGCCGAGGAGAAGGCAATACATTAACGCTGTGCCAAAATCGGACAAAAGAGGGAGGCAAAAACAACACTTGAACGGAGAGCCTCTAAGCCGACCCCCCGTGATTTTGACGAGCGTTACATGTAACGCTCTTCAAAAAATCATAGATATCTTCATAATGCCGTATTTTTCATCGATTCTTTTTCATTGCTTAGTCCTTTCATAGACATTGGTCCTTGTTTTTGCCTGTTTCACTTCATGAAATAGCACTTTTGCATTTTGGGTTCCAACACTCCTCCCCAGTCCCTTTAATATTTAGACTTCTATGCATGTTTGAATCACATTTCGTACACTTTTGTAACTGAAATTCTATATATGAAATCCCACTCACAGGAAAAATGCTGAAGATTCCAATAGAACTAGAAGTAGAACCACGAGTTCACTGATCGATATCGGAAATTTGTAGCTATCATCCTCAAATGCGAAGAATGTGGAATAGTTTTGTGCTAAGGAAGGGACCCGCAACTCGTCACCCGCGCATGCAGCTCCCATAGACAAAGCACGTTAAATAGAAGTTGTTGATTTCTCACAAGGTTTTATCGCGTGAGCTGTTCGAAATGTTCAAGATAGACATTTTACCGTAAAATACGAAATTTGAGCCTCATTTGCCGATTTTTTCTTTATCGTCCGCTCGGTAAGAATGTGTACGGTGATTCATGGGATGAATTGTGATTCTCATGCAAGGACAAGGTGCGAAAGACGTCGATTATTCCATTACGAAAATCGTGTCTGGAATTATAATGCGATTTTACACTGCGCAATAAGACACCTTTTTGGAGAGGGGATATTTGAAGTTTATTTCCCGAAAATCGGAGGGAATAATTTGCATAATTTTGCTTAATTTGTAATTTTCAGGACTTTGTGAATAACTAGTGATATTTTTGGCCGAAATTTCGTCCTCTGAGTACGAAATTCAGAGCCACGGAAAAAAAGCATCCGGTGATATGATCAACTCTCCTACAATTTTGTACATAAAATTGCATAGAGGCTCTTCCCATGTTCTTGGAAAGATGTTAGCACACTACATTTGTGTACGTTGTATAAGCATGATAAGGGGCAATTAAAGAGGTAAGCTTCGCTCCACATTGAAGAAGTGTACGCTTTTTGTTACTCATTTATTTACATTCTCCCATCAATGAAATGCATGAATATTAATAATTGCAATTGATGCATTGTCCATTGCCGTTGTACGTATTACAACAAGTAACAGTAACACTATTCATACATTTGTAAGAACAGTTGTGCATTTGTACATGTATCAACTGGTATTAGTGTCGTATATTTTGTCCTATCCTCATAATAATTAAATGAAAATATTTACAGTTATACATAATTTGAAATCGTTCAGACACATTCTTGATCAGTTTCTTTTTGAAATCATTCAGAAGCAGAAAATCTATTTTGCAGTGTATACTATACAAATGACGCACAGGTCTGAGTGTGTCCGTCGGAATTGTGTGCATAAGGTACACATGTAACTATGGAATGCTTAACCCACGAGGCGAAGCCGAGTGGGTTTAGGCTAAATTCCATAGTTACCGCATGCATATTCCGACTGACGCACGAAAAGACATGTGCGTCATCTGATTTATAGAATATAGAATGGTTAATTTTCTTGCCAAAAACCTATTTTTCTATTGTGTTACCTGATGACAAAATTACTGGATATGTATGCATTTCCTTTTGGCTTGGCATAGACGAAAGCTCGAAAGCCATGCATCAGTATTTACTGGACGCACGGCCAGCCATGCATCAGTATACGAATAATTTATGAGTTGTGAGTGCATAGGGCACGAATATCGCACGAGGCGCGAGATGAGCCACTGGTCTATTCAACAAGGCGCGTAGCGCCGCGTTGAATAGACCAGTGGCGAATCTCGCGCCGAGTGCGGTATTACGTGCCCCAATGCACGAACAAAATCATAAATTATTCGTTTTATACAACACCTTGTCCACACTCACAATACAAAATTAGTGACCGCCAACTCAGGAAGGCCCAAAAATAAATGTAACAATTAGGCAGAGAATTGTAAACCACCCTGTGTACTGCTTTCAAACACTCGTCATGATTCGACCACACAGTCACAGGAATCACGAACTCCGCAGGGTCTATACCCATTCTACGCTAACGTTAGATCGAGTTAGGCCTGACTGTTAGGTCGATCTGAGATGTCGGTAGATCTAGTAGTAGGTCTAGACTTTGTGTATTTCCGAAAATGATTTTGTATAAAAACACAGAAAAATAATCAAATTACGGTTTCTCAACTTGAAATGAAGTCTTGATGTTGGGATCACTGTAGTCCACGTAGCAGATCAGAGTCAAAAGTAAAAACACAGCAGTACCGCTAGGTGTATACAGGGCGCGATACATGCAACTAGCTAGGTAAAGTAACTGCGCGTAAGCACGTTAACGTTGCAGTACTCCGCCGCGCCTGGTCTGTGAGACTTACCGGCAGCGCAGCGCAGCCGGCCAGCACGTACACTGTACAATGTAGTTTGCTGGCGCTTTGCTACGGGTGTGAGCCACAGAACTCTGTGAGCGGCCATGCATTAGTAGCCCCCCGCGAAGCCGTGCTATAGTACCTTCGAGCCGTGCTATAGGCCCATGCCAGGGGCCTATTGTATGGCTGTCACTCTCAATGAGTTTGATAGGTATTTTCTATTGAATGTCATGTGACATGTTCTTGGCCAATCACAATTCGACATCATTCTGAGGTGTTGTATAATAAATACTGATGCATGGTTGTTTTAGCCAATAGGCGTCTCGCACTGAGTGTGCGAACGCTTGCTTAGTGCATGAACCTTTGTTACAAGTACGCGTACTCTTGCTACAAGTGCGCGATAACATGTTTACCACTGTGACTCAGCGTGCGGCCAGTAAAAATCAACACATAGCTCTCAACCAATGAGATTGCAGGATTTTCGCCACCCATTCTATAATATATTTCGTACAGTACAGTGTACTGAGTACACCCATGTCAGTAGCCATGTCCCATGTCAGTATGGACAAACTTTGTCAGGCCATGACATTGTTACCTTGACTAATTTGTGAGCATCAGTGATTTCCAGCTTTTTTTTGTGAAGGTGTACTGCTGTAGCACTGACACTGTACAATTGTATGTATTGAAATTTTAATCAGCTACACATTGAATGTTATGATACAATGTACATGTAGGTAGATTTATATAATGCCTAGGGCCTCTAGACAGATCCTTGTCATTTGATTGGTTGTTTGACATAATTGCTAATTTGCCCCATTCCACTATGACATCATCATCTGTGGCCATGCAATTGTGGCTCCATTTACTGTGCAATTTTGGATACAATTTGCTTCAATGCATGCACACCGAGAGCCCAGCACACTACGCGTGTAAAATGCTTGCATTTGCAGTGTACACACGTGTATATGCGACAGCGCGCTAGCACAAAGCACTCAGTAAGCACTCTCTCAATCTCAGATTCTCTCTAATTGTTTCTAAATTAATAAAACATCAAATGACAAGGATCTAAACAAGTATAAAAGTGTTGTTCATTCGTGTAATGGACAGAATATTTCAGGGCAAGTCCAAGATAGGTCCCCTCAGAAGGCAAAATTTCATCTTTGCTCAATATTGACATATTTAGTATCATTTTGAAGCTTATGAGTTGAAGTTTTGATTTCCACGGAGGAAAAAATGATATCATGTAAATTTATGCAAATTTCAAGGGCTTCATTCGCATAAATGTCAAACACAGCGTTACGTATGGGACATTTATAAAAATTCATATTTATTCAAAGGAAAGCAAATGATATTTGATTATTTTTAATATGTGGACATAAGAAGTTCATCAAATAGTTTAACTTGGTATGAACATTTAGGGATTATGCAAATGATTATGCAAATTAGCTCGTGTCCTATCATGAGATGTCCCATACGTAACAAAATGAGGTCATTTTTTTAGGTTTTTTCTGAAATTGCTAAGGTTATTTGAATGCCCTTTTGGAAAGTTCTAATTTATTGTTTAGAGAAATTAAATACCATAGAAAAAAGAAAAAAACAGTAAAAGAAGTATTTTTTATTAGACATTGAAATAATGTTACGTATGGGACAAATGTGTTACGTATGGGACATCCTCATATATATTGCATGTAAATGCATGTAGCTGGCTGGGAAGGTCTCTCAGTACACAAATGGTCAATCATCCTGAAGAAAGCATCCCATCTTTGTAGCTACTTTTTGAGGTATAGACACTTGAAACAATACATGTACTTGAATGAACAATTTTCAGAAAGGGGGAAGGGAAGATGGCAAAATACACTTATGAAAATCAGCATTAAAGGGATGGTATAGTTTTTGTAGAAATGGGGATTCAGTTTTCAACATTTTATGAGATGACTGGAAACCAATAATATGAATTACTAAAGAGCATACAATTCTAAGACTAGAGGAATTCAAAGTTAATTTGATGGAGATCCAATTTGAAACGGTTGAGATATCCAACGAAAAAAAAAGTAAAATGATTTTATTTTTATTGCAAGTGATACACAAATTGTCCTTATCAGTTTTCAATAGTAGCCACAACAAAATTCATGGGTATACATACTGAGGTGTGACTCAAATCAATGACCTGACTGCTAGACAGACATCATACATCTAGTGTACTCGATTATTAGAATTCCACGCATCAGGTATTGCTTATCTATTAAAATTAATATTTCTTGTGTCAAGTTATTTTTTTATTGAAACTAAATGGCAAACTGCCCTTCATCAATGGAAGTAAACACTTTAAACTATTCAATTTTTTAGTAGTAACTATCCTGATAAAAATAGGGCATATACTGTACATACTCAGGTTGGTCATGAAAAATATAGAATATGATTGAATATGATAATGATGGTAAATATTTGGGGGATATTGTTCCCTTGACAATCTGGATCAGTATATGAGTAATTTCTACTGATTCCATCTCGATAATTATGCAAAAAATTTGTTTATGGGTATTTTGCAAAATTATTTTGCAAAATACCCATAAACATGGTTCTCCACACACTAAACGAATGGGGGACAAAGGGCATGCATACTCAGGTTGGTCATAAAAATATGAAAATATGATTGAATATGACTATGATGGTGAATATTTTGGGAACATTGTTTCCTTGACAATTTGGATCAATATTTGAGTAGTTTCAACTGATTTTACTTCAATAATTATGCAAAATACCCAATAACATCGTTCTCCACACACTAAATGAATGGGGGACAAAGTGTCCCATACGTAACTGTCCCATACGTAACACGTCATGTCTGCCTTTAATTAGAACCTGTAATTAGAGCTTTTTGCCTCATGACATGAAACTTACCTCTCATAATCTCGAGTGTTGTGACTCTCATCACAGTGAGTTACAAGTTGTAGAATGAAATACTTTCAGAGAGTTTTGAGGTTGAAAAAAATGTTCAAAAAAACAAAATTTTTCTGGTCCCATACGTAACGGCACATATTTTCTCTTCTAGAATATGATTGTCAAGGTAATTTTTCTCAATTTTTTACATGATTATACTTCTCCTAGATATCAATCACCATGATAAATTTCAATATGATCAAAGGCCATTAACACTATTTTTCAGGTCATAAAAGTCTCTGAATGTCCCATACGTAACGCGCGTGTTATCTTGGACTTGCCCTTCATTTGATAATTTATATATGATAAAATCTTTGATCCATTCAACTCGGATGCCCCTCCTTGAATGGATCATTTCATCTTTCACCTCATGAAATATTCTGTCCATTGCACTCATAAACATTCATTATTTGTATACTACTTGATGCCATCAAATGAAACATGTTCCTGTGTATTTACAAACGTGTCAATAAGACTGTGAATGTTTAATTTAATGACATCAAATACCATATAACATTCAATGTATAAGCTGTATACTCGGTTAGTTTGTGATTTCATGCTATTTGTAATTTATCTTAAATGTACATTGTATATCTATGCCAAGGTTCATATGAATTTGGAATCTGGTAGTAGAGTAAAATTTGATGGGCTGTGCCAAGAGTGGTTGCTTTTAGAGGAAGACTTTGAACAAATTATATAAAATGTAAGTGGATGTTTCATTAACTGTGTGGTGAAAGTGTAAGCATGGCTGAATGGGGAGGAAATGCAGCCCTTATAAATGTTAATCCAGAAGGATTATTCTGCCTGAGAACGTTCAGACTCTTGAGTAGCATCGCTTGATTAGAAGGTGTGTGATACACTGTAGGCACTGTCGGGTAATTCACAGTGAGGATTAGCATGGGATTGTAGTATTAAACTTGTAAGTCAGCTGACGCACAGGCAAGGTCTCACTGAAAAACACCTCCCTGTAAAATTTGACCGAGGCCCCAAGAAAAATTCATTTCTTTTTAACTGGGTGCTTTTAACAATGTTTAATTTCAATCAGTACTATTCAGTGTATTTTCAGATAATGACTTTCCACCGTAAACGAACAAAATACGGCTGATGCCAAGTAAACCGTTTTTCATCATGATGAAAGTGCTTGTCCACATGAAGTACAGTACATGTATTGAATGCCAGTGGCAATTTGCGAAAATTTCATGCTGTCAATATTTGGCTTTAGGACAGTATTTGATATCGAGTGTGTCACTCTTTCTTTCGACTTCATACATTGTATTTTCTCTCTCAGACATGTGAAGTCAACGTGTGCAGTCTGCCAATGCATGAAGCCATCAATGGGTACCTGCATCCTTCTTCGGTAGTTCCTGCGGCTGAAGTGCGTGTGTACATGTTCTCCGCTTAATTGCCCGCATGTGATTGTGGACAGCCAACACCACGAAGCTACAGTGTAGACTCTTTTCTTCGCCCTCTGCACCTAGGCGATGACAACGATGGAGTGCAGGAAAACTGCCCTTGCTCTCATTTTCCTGTGCACGGAAATAGTACATTCACTGGCTGATGTTATTGCCGTAAGTATTATAAATACTGTAAAAGTAGAAATTTTTGCATGATTAATTTTTCAAGATCAGCTACCTACATTTACAATTGATTGTGTACATGTATGTCTTTAATTCTGCAGAATTAAAGAGACAAAATACCACAAACAATTTATATTGTCAAGCAATAGCATTCACATGCTCTCATTTGCTCTGTGCGCGAAATGCACGAAAATTTCCACACAGCTAAATTGTCCACTCTTAACTGTAGTGTTTTGTGCCATTAAAGCCTAGATTTTGTTTTGAAAAAATGTGCACATTAAAGAATGTCTACTCTAGTTTTCATTCATCATCACCTATAAAAAGAAGAGGAAATTCCTCCATAAGTTCAATGAAACAGAATTTCAAACAGAACAGCTTGTTGAAATGGGGCAGACATTTAACCATGGAAGCAGCGAAATAGATTTTTTTCCTGTTAGTGTTTATTTTACACAAATTTCTTGACAGTAAAACTTATTTTGCAATTCTAATCATGAAAAATGTTAAGACCCTCAAACAATGAGTACAAATGTAAGTATCCTTGCTGACTGTGATACATTGTATATCGTACTTCCTGCAAACAAATTACACTAATAGAACCATGCAAGAGAACATCAATTGCACACTAAGAAGTAAATTATATGGTACATATAATGTATCAAGCTACACTGTATATTGTAAGCTCCACTGCCAAACTTGTGTTTGGGAAATCAAAGTTTCTACACTGCAAAACCTACCACAACCAAGTAAAATGTGACTGGAAATACATGATACCATGAATAGAGTGAAACATGATTTGAGAGAATTGTTTGAAAGAAACATTATTCGACAGTACATATTAGCTGGTTTTCAGACTTACAAAAATATGCTTAGTATCCATACACTAAGTTGTAATAGCATGGAATATTTTCTGAACACCTACAATTGTACAGTACAAGATCTTGTGTACAAAATTGTATACAGAATGTGTGTGTCAACTTCTCTCATACAGCATTGTACATTGTATTTATAACGCAAAATACCCATGAAGTGGACACCTCTGAAGGGTACTTTGTAGTACCTGCACAACTTGCTTGGTCTTGTTCGAAATATAAAAATACAGGTACAGTGTATGTGGTTTTCCATAAGAGGCATAATCTTACAAAAGTGTATAGTCTCATACAGGGACACCATGGACTGACGAGGTGGTGTAATTTGTAGGTCAAGTGGCTTGAGGTAGAATAAATACATCAGAGTGTCAGCGATTTGAATTGCTGACCATTTGAAATGCATGAGATGAAAATAAATCAATTACAGTAATGTACCGGTACACTACCCTTGACACCGCCCACACTGTACAAACTAGTCCGCTGCTCCTGATCATGTGACTGAGCATGCTCTCTTAATTAACCCTGTTGGAATCACTGACATCCTCTTTGTACATCAAATCGATGCAACTTTTAGGCGGTGGTGCTGTGAGGGTTAACCCATATTTGCTAGTTTACATGATATCCTGTGTGAAATTCATGCGATATCTGCAATTACCAATCTACAGAATAATCTCTAACTTAGACAATGATATCATTTCTAGAAATATTTATACATAAGTGCAGCCCATGAACTCTGACCCGGCATTCCAGTCACTTGCCTCACTTCCTCTCTCTATTGTTTGGATTTTGGTGTTCAGTTTTGAAGCTTACAGAGCCAGCTCTAACAGAATCTATACTAGGTCTAGACTATTGTAAATGTTGCATTTTCATTGCTACCTGTACTGTACAGTACTGTACAGCTGTATGTCCCCCCAAAAATTACAATCGGATTTTCACATTGAAAACACCCAACAACTGTCCAAATACTACTTCAGGGTCTTAAGATAACATCTTAGCTCCACAGTATGTTGCAGAAAACCCCATTCAAGTTGGTGAAGTGGTCACAGAGAAATGTGGATAATAAGTGTATAAAAAAGCATGTCATGTGTCTGATCCATGTTTACCACTTGAATGCTCTTGGAACTGCACATTTATGAGTAAACACAATAGACAGAACTTGGAGGGAAGGGATTCCTGACATGCTTGGTACAACATTCCTCATTTCTCTTTGACCACTGAAGCAAAGCAAATGGGGTTTTCTGTAAGATGTGTGCAATGAGTTATAGTTTCATACCCTGAAATTGTATATGGATCGATTCACTATTTTCAAAGTTATCAATGCTGCGGAGAGTCCCGTTCTAATTTTTTTTTAAGGGGAAATATGGTACTGTAGTCCCATTCATATGTTTATGTATAGACTAAGGTACACCATACTAACTATCGGTTTCCATTCACTATTCATATAATTTGTTTAATAGCAATACATTGCATGCAGTATTGGTCATCGGATAGCTATATTACAAAGATTCCAGAAATGGTGACATGTTGTCTTTCCATATAAAGAGTATTGTATTTTGCACTTCTAAGTGGTTTCTTTAATTAAAAAAAAAATTAATTATTAGTAATTATGTGTATTCATACAATATAGTACATGTACAATGTAAATGTCAAAATATAGTATGTGATGTCACATGATTCATCAGAGAACTCTGATTTACATATGTACTCTAGTTTTCCATACTTCTTATACAATGTAATGTAAGTGACATGAGCTGCGTTCAGACGGAGGCAGTTTTGGTCGTAGTAACTTTGGAGGAAGGGTCGGAGGAAGCTTGATTGGAGGAAGGTTGGAGTAGCGACCGTCTGTTCAAACAAGGTCGTGGTAACTTCCTCTGGTCGGGAGAACTTACAACGACCTCTTCCTCCGACCAAGATACTCCTGAGATTTTCAGGAGTATCTCGCTACCACGACTAGCCGGTCGGAGTAAATTGCCTGCGCGGATAAGCCCTCGGAGTATGACCTTACAAACCTTATACGACCTAGACCCCGTTTACAGTGCGAGGCTCGGCCGCAGCCCAGCCCAGCCCCGCTTCAGTGTAAACACGCAAAAGGCCAAATGCGAGGCCAAAATTGGCCTCGCATTTGGCCTCGCTCTGGAGGTGGTCTTGGCCGCGGCCGAGCCGCGGCCGAGCCCGGCCTTTTCTCAGTGTAAACGCAAACTGGGCCAAATGCGCGGCCAATTTTAGTCTGACTTCCAAACCCTCTGCCTGTACTATTTCGCTAATCAGGATATTAACCCCCTCAACGTCGAAAACTAGCATAGTTTAAGGTGGTTTTGTCCTGCGAAGGATTTTTTCCTTCGACAAAGGCCTTTGCCCGAACGGCGACTTCGTTGCCACAGTATTCAGTTTAGTAGCAAAGGGTCTGAAAACCAGACAATACCAAATTGCCTTTGTTTACAAGTAGAGCGCCACTAAAACAAAATATTGAAAGGTTTGAATTAAAAGCGCGGCCTAGCCCAGCAGTGTAAACGGACAAAATTGCGGGGCTTGGCCGCGCAATTGACCGCGGCTGAGCCGCGGCCGAGCCCGGCCCCGCACTGTAAACGGGTTCTTAGGTAAAACTTCTGGAGTCAAATGCAAGTACACGTGCACGTGCAGTGTAATTCTAACCTAGTGGATCGCGTTGGAGAAGTTAACGCTCAGAAATTCTCATCAGCAAGAATGGAGAAAATAAATGCCGCCGGTAAAAAACAATGGTACAGATGTGTATGGTTGACGTGCGCGGCGCTATACCACTTCTGGATTAGGAAGTTACACCGACCCTCCATGGTGATCCCCACGAAGGCCGTCTGTGGTTAATTGGTTGGAGTTTCTTCCCACAGGGTCCTGGTAAGATAAGCATTTATTGCTGCGACTAGAAATAAATGTACGTCTGAGCATGGCTATGGATTTTAAGTTGAGAAAGCATGTACAGTCTGTACATGTAGTTGAATGAACAAACATGAAAAAGCCTCTGGCACCTAGAGATTATAAACTGCATTATGCAACAGGTGGATATGGGATCGTGAATGCGCACATTAATCACATTTGATGAGATGTGCATACTTAGTTGTATTTAGATACGTTTGTACAATGTGTATAGCCCGTACTGGTACAGCAGATGTATTGTACTTCTGAGATTAGCCTACCTATTGCAGACATTTTTTTTTTTTCATGGTAATAAGTTTTAAACAGCTTTTTGTCAGTTAACCCAGTCAAATTCAGTGTTTCAGGTAGTACTTTTTATCCTATAAAGTGGTTCCTAGCACTGTATATTAGACATGGTAGACGTGATTGTATATTGAGCTGTCATAATCTGTATATTTTGTTCATCATGCATCATGTGAACTTGACTGTATGCCCAGCTGGGCAGAACATTTCATCTACCAGTTTACAGTAATTTGTAAAATGCTACACGATGTAGTTATGGTGAAGTACATGTAGATGCCTTGGCCAAAAATGCCATCTTGAGCCAAGATTGATATGTACATTGTACTGTACATACAGTACTGTACTTGTGATCTTTGAAAATGGGGCAGGGGTGGGGTGGGGGGGGGGGGAGTTGAGGAAAGGCTGTATGTCTTGATAGCACAACTACCCTTGAGGCGGGAGATCAGTGCATAATTCTGGGATTATTCTAAGATTCAATTGAGAAGATTTCTGGACAGGTGTTCAAAGTAAGCCTGGATTGTACAGCTTATGATTTAATCGCATTCATACCTTCATCAGCTGCTTTTTAAAAATATTTAAATGCCTCTGCAACAAAGTGTCGCCAGAGGCATTATCTTTTTGGGTTGTCCATCCATCTGTCCATGGAGGTAGACTGTCCTTAATTGATTTTGTGAACGACAAGTAACTTCGGAATTGTTTACTGAGTTCACTTGCAGACTCTTCAGTCCAGTGGCAACGAATGCATGTTCCCACCTACATGTTTTGAAGTGGTCACCGCTGTTGTTAGTTTTCTGTATCATCGCTCAGCATTGCTTTCTTGTATTCCCGATCTTGTCAAGTCTCAAGAGAATACTGTAGAAACACTTTTGCTGCACTTGGTTATGAAAACCATGGAGCTACAACTGCCAAGAGGCTCTTAATTTTTTTTTTTAAAATTAATCTACAGGTAGATTTAAAGCTAGTGCAACTTGTGGATAGCACCTGACTGTAAGCCGGACGAAATGTGTTTGATTCTGGCACAGATGCCTACTGGAGCAGAGCAGTCAAAAAAAAAGAAGACAAGAATCACACAGGGTGTGTACAGTGTTGTACCCTGTCACAGCCGAATACAGACATTGTACTCAGGGTCCTCCAGGTGAATATTCAGAGTCATGTGATTTTTTGTTGGGTGGTACTGGAGATTATGGGTTTCGGCACTTGCTCCCTATTCTCTGTGAACACACACACACACACACACACACACACACACACACACACACACACACACACACACAGACCCAAAATGACTTTTACATTGTATGAGATTCAATAACTTTTAATACAGAGTGTGTGTTATACCAGCACATGTAGGTGTACAGCTGTACATGTGATGTTAATATAAAATGCACCAGTTATTCAAACTGTGTCCATGTAAACATAACAATATGAAGTCATAAAGTTTTATCTTTTTGTCCTTACTATGGAGAGTAAACTATGATAAAAGGTTTAGGATTCTACTACTGGTAAAGACTTCTTTTCCAGACTTTCCCACATTTCTATAAAGATATCATGCTATGGAAGGCATTTTGTAGTGTTACAACATAGTGTGCATAATAGGATGATGCTGTTCTTGTAAAGGGCTAGCCTTCTTCAAAGCCCTCGTGCTGTTGTTAGCACTGCCTAGAGAGTCAAAGCTTTGAGGGCCTTTTAATAAATTCATAACTGGGAGAAAGGCTAACCTGCACAATGCTCTTACTAAATACTTCATTTTATGAATAGTCATGTTGACCAATGAAATTGCTTTATTTGCCCATCAACTGTCAGTGCAAAACGTGTGAGTGAGCTTCTCTGGACAGCGCCTACGTGTAAGTTTTGACTGGTTACAATTTTGATCACCAAATGCAGGCCTCGAATTCCATTCGATTTGGGTCATGGCCACTGTGGCCTTGACCCTCAATATTTCAGAGGAGGCATCAGGGCCGGTAAGGGGGCATTAGGGCTAGTAAGGGAGGCTTCAAGGCCAAAATTGGTTTACCTTAGAACTACATACATATTGTACGATACATGTTATTTTACCACTTTCTCTGACATGAAGAATATGCACTTGTGTACCATAGTATTTATGAAAATGTGGGGAAAATTTACATTTTTGCCTACAGACTTATTACTTTTTCTACAGTGAAGTTTCTTCTTTACCTCCCTGCTGTTCACAGAAAAGGGTCATGGGCAGTACTGCGGCCCTACAATGTATAACTCAAAGACCTTGTTTACAGCAAGTGAAAAGGCCGCGTGGCCGAGCCCGGCCTTCATATCACTGTAAACGCGCAAAAGGCCAAATGCGGTACCACAGTCGGCCGCGCATTTGGCCGAGCTCTGGAGGTAGTCTCAGAAAATCAGAAATTTTGACAGATCTTCAAAAGCCCTCTCGCTGGGTATGGAGATTTAATATTGTTCCACATTAGCAGAACATTTTACTTGCAATGTATGCAGTTAGCAAGCAATACAAATCACTCCTAAACCTTGTGGTAGAAGAAAACCAAAAAACAACAACAGGAGATTGGAACACTGGAGCCACCCTCCCCCGTTACTAACAACAACAACAACGATATCAGCATTCAAACACACTTAAAAATTACATTTCTGAAACTCAAGTTTTACAACGCAATGCAAAAACAGTTGATTCATGTTAGTGGACACAAGAAAAATTGTCTATCATCACAATGTGCATTGCGATGCCAAATTGGTCCCATTTAATTTTTCATGCCTCTGTTCACAATGTATTTACCGCAGGCATTATAAAAAAGATATGAAAGTGATTAATTACTGACATGCGATGGTGATGTGTGTGTGTGAAATGGCACACATGCAGACACTTAATATACAGATTTTTGTAGTCCCATGTACTGCAACTTGCCACAGTAGGTTTGTTTGACATACTGAGATGCCTGATGTCGCATTTCGGTCACTGTTGATTTTTTTAAAAAAAACTCTCAAATTTGTCCTGTGTAGTGTGTGTGCACGGTTGCAAATAAACTTGAGTGGTGCGTTGTGCTGCAAAAAACGTTACCTCCTAGTGTTAATGCGGCTAAGAGTAGCCAAGTGCAACCTTGGATATAATGTAGTCTATCTGTGTCCAACAATATTATTGCTGACAGTGGATGGACACAGCTCAATGAGGCTTGCCACACTATTCCATTGTAATGCCTGAAAGTGGAAGATTACCGAAGTACTAACCAGAACAGGAAATTAATTTAAAAGGGTTTACCATTTAAACCGCATTTGCAAAAATCATCAAGGCTAAAAGGAAAACCAATCCAAACAAGAAGGAGCCAAGCCTGGCATAGTGGCATTACAATAAATCCTTTGATGCTTGACCCAAGCAACTTCACATCTTGTGCAGACAAGTCCAGTTGAAAGGTCTCTCATCATTATGCACACTGTTACTCACATTCTTCTCACAATTGACCATTGATGAATATATTATTGATAAAATTTGATCGCAATCTGAATGTGAGCTTGTTCAAGATTGTGTGTCATGCTAGGGCCGGGCGCGTGGAGTGATTTTGTCACTTGTTGTTTGTTTACGTGAGTACTCATCTATATTAATTGTATGTTGGTTTGGTTTCGTGATGTGTCAGACTTGAATTTCACTCACGAGGGGTTGATGCTAATCCCTGCGGATTGACCTTTAAATGGTAGTGGTCTTCTGGGGGATTACCCTTCGCTTGTGAGAGCACTTCATCAGGGTAAATCTGACGCCGTGCACTTGATACACTTTACAGTGAAACTTTTGTGTGTGTTTTGAAGACCAGCACTCTTGTTACCTTTAAAGGGAAACTCCACTCTGATCAGAATATTCATTTGAATATAAAGAATAAAATCAAGCAAAACGATCTGAGTGTCATTGAAATAGGATCGACTTGAATGAAACTTAAGTGTTGAAATCATAAAAAGAGTCTCATATTTTTGGAAATAGCAAACACAATATCGGTTCCATTCACTATGATGTATGAAGAAATGAGAAAAAAATGATTGATTTTTATTAATAATTTAGCATTTCAATTTTTTAATCCCCTTTGCTTAGAAGTGTTTCATGTACACTGTTCATGTATAGTGTACAGGAGGGCCTACAGTGTATATTTTAATCATCCAGTGCTCATGAATGAATATGAGTGCTACATAACATACAGTTGTACAGTCCTATTAATAGTACATTAAAGTGTGTTACATTGTAATTTGTGATTTTCTGCAGCCAAAAGACACACATAAAAAAAGACTCTTTAAATGCATTACAGACTAATCTGCAGGTCAATGGCAAATTTGTGTGAAAAGGACATCCGTGTGCCTTTGACTGTTGTCACAGGTACACTGTATGTTTGTGAAAACACTGTTAAGCGACTATTACACAACTGTGAAAACATGTGTAAGTTAGAAATTCTGTCATGTTGTCATTTTTATGAGAGCAACATCTTTATGTGATGTCCTGGCATACACGTATCATTGTAGACCAACACAAGCAATGGCTGTGCCCAGTCAATCCTGGCAGAACTGCTGAGAATTCATCAGTGTTGCCAGTGCTGCAACACTCCTCACTTGATGTGGCCAAGGATTTTGTTCTAAAATGTTGAGCATTCTTTTCTCTCTTTTTTTTTTTAAATCTTTAGACTGGCAAAACCCTGGGAAAAATGTCTAGCCCCCATTCCCTTTCCTAAAGCAATACTGTACATGTGTCAAAATTGCCAAGCCCAATTACAATGCCATGACTTCTGGGTTTCATTCCTACCCACTCAGTTGCAACAGGCGGAAAATAAAACCACACATGAGTATTGCTCTACTTTTACATAGTAGTAGGCCTACAACTGTATGCCGCAGTACGATTGTAGGTGTGTATGACACATTTCATCAATTTCCTGGTTTCCATATTGTATGGATGTTTGCATGCGATAGACTCGAAGCTTTCCTGTGATACATACATTGTATACAATTGTCCTGCTGTACATTGCACAATATGGTACAAAGTTAATACTAACTAGAAGATAACTAGGAACAGGAAGAAAGATACAGAAAAAATCAGTTTTTATGATTCACACCCTGGGATGTGTGGTATTCTAAAAACATTGTTGGGTACATATTTGTAGTTCAAAACAATGTGACAACACTCTTCAGGGAATCCCAAGTTGAATAAAAACACACACACAAATAAACAAACACCAAAGCAAAACAAAACAAACAAACAAACAAACTTGGATGGGGATGGTAGTTTAAATTTAGAACTTTATAAAGAAATCAACTTTTTGTTTTGTGTTCTGGCTTTAGTGATGTTACTGACCTTTGCAAGGTTTTGTGGCACTGATCAATACAATTTATCTACTATGTACAATGTATGGTGCAGTACAGTGTACATATTGTATGTGTACACAATAAAAAGCTCAAATACTGAGTGTGGGTACACTGTACAGACATACAACAGAATTGAGTGTCAGTTATGGTTTGATACAATTTGCATTGCACTTGTACTGTGTGAGTCTTTGTGTAATTATTTTTAATGAACATTGTTTTGTACACATCCCAATATTTGATACTCCTCCATGCTACTGCAGCTCATATTAATCAGGACATACGATAATCAAACATGTAGGCGTACATCAAGTAATCTGTTGGAAGCACTGTTTTGAAGGACAAGGTATACAATTTGAGGGTACTGTTCTCTGCGCTTCAAATGGGAAACTGGTTGAGTAGATCATACCATGATGTTTTGATACATGACAATCTACACCACAGTGCAGCCCACTATACTTGTCTGACATTTAAGTGAACGATTCAGGAAGATGGTGTTTACAATCTGGATATGTCCTATGCAAAGCTTTATGCCAAGTACAGTTGTACTTGTTAAGTCTTTACGTGCCACGTTCGCACGTCCGACTCAGTTGACGGTGTGCCAACTTCGCATATTCTGCTCAAACCCACAAACCCGCCCAAACCGATTGATAAATCACCAAATGCCGCAGTACAATGAAAGCTTTTCTTGCGCTTCCGTTCGTCTCACATAATACAACCGAAGTAGCTTGTATTTTATGTGTTGATTGACTATCAAGCAGTGTTCCCCATTAAATTTGTGTGTAAATTCTAAGTTCCTGGCACTGTTTTGTGTGTAACCGTCATGCCTTTACAGTAATGTACAAACTGTAGCTACTGGTCATTTCAAGAAAAACAATTATCGATTTGTCATACAATTTTCATCAAAGCAGAGCTTGCCATTTTCTCTACAACTTTGCTCAAATACATGTCCAACTTTAACAGAAATCTATGGAAGTATCACAGATATGGAAAACAGAGGATTTTCTCAAAGCATGACTACATTGGTGTCTCAGATTAATGTGGCTCATAGGGGTTTCCACCATGACACATAAAGAGCTTTAATGAAACTTTGTTATGGGAGTTGATGTACTGTACGTTCCTGATATTTTACTTGTATGTGTGTGTGTGCGTGTGTGTGTGTGTGTGTGTCTGTTTGCCTGCGCTTTTTCTTTTTGATCCGATAGCACCCAAAACATCTACCATTTATGAGGAAAAGCGCTTTTGGAATGAGCATAAATGTGCAATAAAACCAGAAATTTTTGTGTGCATGAATTGCGTGAGGAGCAAGATTCGCGAAATTGAAATGCACACCAAAGTTCTTGTGTACACTACGAATGCCAGTGGCAATTTGAATGGAAATTTTATAGCACTGTAAAGGCAGTTTAATAGCTCACGACAGGCTATTTGCAAAAATGTCGTCATACTGCAAACATTTCTGGTTTTACAGTATGCTTTATACATAGGCCTACATACAAACTGCATACAATGTAGCTTCAAACTCAAGATGCTGTGCAATAAACTGTGTCATTACATTCCTTTAAGCTGCTTTGAATACATACAGTGTATTTGTATGATATACATACATGAACTTGTATGTTTTGTTTATTCAACTATCTTGAGAATGTTATGGGTAGGAGGACTGCTTCCTGTTTAATAGTAAAATGATCCAGTAAAAACACTGATGAAAAATAATTACAGCAAATTTGTAGCAGATCACTACATGTACAGTAACTCCAGTATAGATATCAGGGAATTTGTAAATTGTATTAGGTACCATGTACACAGCTACAAGTATCCATGGGCACACATATAACAATTGTACAAAGTACTCTTTCTCCAGCATTTCATCAAGCAAGAGTAATAAAATGCAAAATTTGAATTTTATATGTGTCTGTACCTTATCAAGTATTTCCAGTGATTGTGACACAAGGCTAGACAGGAATTTGTTTTTCTGTAAACACTCCCCCTACTTGCAGTAAAGCGTGTTGTGCACCTTGTGATATCTTACCACAAAGTTTGTAAATGAAACAGTGACAATGATATTTCCTCTTGTTATTCCCCTTCTTTTCCCCTTTATCTGCCAGATTTCACCAAACAATGACACGACTCGCTTCCAGTCACTCCCAGCCACATTTGGCTCGCCAGTTCGTCCTGGTGGACTTGAGGTAGGTCTCATACCCCATATTAAACCTTCTATGCACAGTGGCGGATCCAGAGAGGGGTGCACCGGGTGCGCGCCTCTGCGCCCCCTCTTGATGATTGTTAGAACAAAAGAAATAAAAAGAAAAAAATGAGATGTAACCCGGAAGTAGCTCCAGAAATATTGTTTGCGCCCCCCTTTACAGAATTTCTGGATCTGCCCCTGTATATGATGTGTAAATGTACAGGGCCGAGAGTTGGAAGAGATGCAGCAGGAAAAATGTGAGGTGGTGTACTAGGGGGAAGATGTAGGGGGAGGAGAAAGAGGAGGAGGAAGAGGAGGAAAATGCGGAGGAGGAGAAGATGGAGGAGGAGGAGGAAGAGAAAGAAGAAGAGGAGAAAGGAGCAAGAGGGGGAAAAGGAAGAAGATGAAATGGAGGAGGAGGAAGAAGAAGGAGATGAGGGGGTAGGGGAGAAAATTTTCTCCTCCATTCCTTCTTTTGAAGGGCAAGGCATTACGATGTGAGTGATCGAAGAGTTTTGTGAAACCGTATAACAATATACGTAGAGGTGTGATGATATTTCATCAGAGCAAAGAAATTGTCTTGATAGTAGAATAGGCAGAATTATACAACGAAAGGATACGATGATATTTCATAAGAGCAAAGAAATTGTCTTAACAGTAGAATAGGTAGAATTGTACAATGAAGAGAAGTTTGATCTGTTTAATCCACATTACAGTAATTAAAAGTCTGTGCCCACTTGCGGCCAACTTAGTAGACCTACATTGTACTCTACAATTTTATTATCTCATTGAGGCAGTGTAGTGGTTATATGGGCATGCACAAATGGGTTTTCCTTGATATCTAGTGAAAGAAACAAGACCAGTATACTACACATGACCTTCAAGTACAATCGGCTATAGTCCCATTCTATGTTGGACGGAGGAAATGAAACATGGCAGATGAAGGCCCCTGGTCAGGAAACTCGAGACCTCTCCACTAGCCAGCCCCCTTTCACACTGATGTTGTATCTACTCATTGAACTCCAGGGTGATTCAATCTAGAAATTAGGAATCATCATCATCAATGGATTTTCTTCAGATACTGCTAGTCTGAAAAGCCTCTGAGTGTGAAAAGCATTGAAGCTAAATGAGAATTTCAGGTGTCAAAATAAGATCACCAAAATGTTAGGGTGTGGCTCCTGTGGGTCCTTCGCCTCAACAATGTGAGTGGTGCTGAAAGAAATGCATGTCTTGCCACCTGGTAGCAGAGATGAATTCATAGGAGTTTCACAGATGATTCGAACAGAAAAATATTTTTGGAACATACCAAAGCCTCCCTCTGATTCACTGTTTTAACAATTGGGAGTAACCTCAGCAGTGAAGAGAGTAACATTCGGTTGGATTTTTATTGGTGCATCACAATGTATCTACATCTTTATAGGGAGAAGTAATCTGAAAGACGTCACAGACTACATCGAAAGTTCAGTGAGTGCATCAAAGTGCACCTGCTGGCAAATTGCCTGGTCTGAAAGGGGTTTTAAGGTGGCTCAAGTGCAGGAAAAACAGAGATGATACAGGATTACTGTCCTTGTATGTTTGTGTCGAGAATGCTTGGTAAACAAATGACGATCTCCGGCTGGATGTAAGAGAGGAAGGGGGGATGGGGGATGGGGGGGGGGGGATGATGGGATCCATGTTTCCAAGGAGCTGACTGCCCGGACTCCTCTGCACAGCTGTGGAGGAGGACTCGCAGTAATCCTGCTCTGTTGCCAAGGAAGCGATATCCCCAGGAGCGGGATTTAGCTTCCTCCTCATCCAAACTTCTCTCTTCCTGACATGTGTGGTTGATGGTATGTGCCCAGGACTGAGCGAAGTGCGGGATTGGTGTTCGTGATGCCAAGTCTGTCTCCAGTTTCAATTTGAATACTAGATTATTTTATCAAGTTGTTCTTTGATTTCTCTCAAGGAAAAATTGTATGTCCTGTTCTCTTGTCACTTTGAGTAATCAAGGATCGACATTGCCCATATTCTCCTTGTGCACTTACTGTTGTCACCTGTGATTGTTATTTGTGTCCACGTTTGTTTTGTCTTATTTGGTGAAACCGGTTGTACATGTAGCAGCCACCTTAGTGTAACAGTCATTTTTGTCTGAAGACCACATGGACCACTTAAAATTAGATTGCATGTGCAGCAAGTAAACATAGCTGTGTTTAAAGACCCCTTACACACAAAGGTCACTTTAATTCTTTGTTTCCCTTTGACAGACTTTGGTTACAGATTCTGTATTTGGCTGTTGATTGTGATTGGAAGATTGATTGTTGTTCTGCTACTGTTCAGTGATGTACAATGTAACTGAAACAAAGATAACCAATGCCTGTGATTCTCCCCCCCCCCCATTTTTCTGTATTTTAAACTATTGCAGTATGTTTTGTAGTCTTCTTTCTGTATTTGTGAGACTGTTGTTGATAAATTTCTTTCTTTTCTCATACTCATACAATTTTCTGTCTGAACATCACAGGGTCTGCTGGTAGTTGCAAATCCCCCTGAGGCGTGCACAGCCATAGCTCCCCCACCCAATCTGGGAAACGAGTCCAGAACATACCAGTTCTTTGCCCTCATCAGACGCGGAAATTGTGACTTTGACAAGAAGGTGAGATCTCCAGGAAACGTCTCTTCCTTCCGGCAGACTTTGAAGCTTTCACTGAAAGAACTATGCCTGGAAGAAATATACATTAAAGTTCACTATGTATCTCCTCTGTGTTTGGGGCTGGGCTTTTGATAAATGCCATCTGAATCACCTCTGCTCCAAGTACGTAGGTGCTTAACAGGTACAGTATTATGCCTGGCGTGATAATCCAAACCAAGATTTGCTGCCTCGGAAAGTGTGCAAAGATTGTACAGTCACTCAAAAAAACAAAAACAAAAACAAAACAGACATAAACAAAAAAACAAAACAAAAACAAAGACAAAGACAAACACAAACTCAAATTATACAGCTGTAGCTTTTCCATAGTAATTCAAACAAATAATCTGATTTAGATGCATGATTCTGTGTCACCAAAGCAATTGAAAATTGCTTCGCGTGACACACTTTGGTAGTCCTCTTTGGTTTGCTAATAACCTTTGCATGTGTAGACTTCTGTACAAGTAGTGCATGAAAATTTAGAAAGTAGAAATTATCATGAAGATATTGAACCCCAAAACATATCAACATCATTTTCAAAGTTTTTAAGTAAGGGCGTCATCAAATAGAGAAAAATTAAATATTTTCCATGATACTGCTCTTTTTACATTTAAGAAAACTCTTTAAGGATCAGAATCATTACATATTCTATATTTCAATTATTTTCTTTGTTTTTCAGCTCCTTCCATCTCAGGTATCTCAAATTGATAACAAATCTGGATAACCATCAGTATTTTTTTTTTCCATTTCAACTCTCAAGTTATTAATTTGATATTGGAGCAAGAGTTTTGAAGCTAGCTTAATTTTGTCCCTGTACATGTACAGTTGTACATATTTGTAAAAGATGATTAACAAATGTTAGGAGTCAAAGCTGTTTAATTTGCTCTCGTTAATTATTGCCGTTCGGATTGTGACACATGATTAAATCATGAAATCACCATAAGTGTGTGCTTGTGTTTACTGAGGATGTGTTTCATTGAAAGGTTGTGATAATACCACAAAGTACTTTAAACTTCAAGTTACATGTATACTATCCCATAAGTAATCATGGCTCAAGTGTAACTTTCACTTCCATTATTACTCTTAGTGTTACGAGACCTTGAAGTACAATAATATGCCATGCTGCAAGAGATATGATAAGCATTCTGTATAGTATAGGAGAGCCATTCCTCCTACTGAGTAAATTAATCTCTCCTTTGTAAAATATATACAGTGTACAGCTGTATCTGTATGGAATCAAGACAGGTACAATTGTACATTTACATGGTACATATATGATAACATGTCTACTACCATGTAGATTAGGTATCTAAAAGGTTAATGGGAGATTTTCGCAAAGGGATGGTATACATGAGACTTCAGCTTTGTAGTATTTTTGAAAATTACTGCATAAGGGGAAATTTTCGCGGTGTTGAAATTCTCACGCATTTCGAGCAATCAGAAACTAGCGTAAAAATAAGAGCTTGTGAATACTTTTGCTTGCCTTGTGTTTCAGTAGTTGATGGCTTGATCCCGCGGAATCAAAAACATGCAAAACTCTTCTTACCCTGCCGTGCACGAATAATTAGTCGCGCGAAAATATCTGCTTTAAAGTATTATTTTTTTTTTTCGATAATGAGAAACATCTTAGGAAATATGAAAGAGCATATAATCGTAAGGGGAATTCAAAGTTTATTTGATAAAGTT
Organism: Diadema antillarum; assembly: GCF_040938485.1. Taxonomy (NCBI): domain Eukaryota; kingdom Metazoa; phylum Echinodermata; class Echinoidea; order Diadematoida; family Diadematidae; genus Diadema; species Diadema antillarum. The sequence continues at coordinate 1,566,867 of NW_027271090.1, forward strand.
GGTTTTGAAATGGCCGAGATCTCCAAAATGAAGTGATTGTAATTCAAGGTGGGACCCACCTTTTATTAGGATCCCTTTGTTTTACTTGTTTTTGGATATATATCTCAGCCATTTGAAAACAGATTTTTATCAAATAAACTCTGAATTACCCTTAGAATTGTATGCTCTTTAACATTTTATAAAGTGGTTTCTTAAAAAAAAATCAAAGCTGAATCCTCAGCCAATACTATACCATCCCTTTTATTCCTTATTAAAAATGTGAAATTTCTTGCCTTTTGTCTGTTTTTATACCTGTGTTCATACAGCTGTACACGTTTTTATTGTACACACTTCTGTATGTAATTGCCATTTAAATTTACTGTATATATGCAGTCGGAAGTCATATGATTCCCTGCCTACTTTTCTGTCTTTTTTTATCTCAGGGGGACTATCTGATTTTTTATACTTACTGTATCTATAAATCTGTCTTTGATTCTCTATCCCTTGATTTGCATTGCCCTTATGTCTGTGTCTGTGTGTATGTCTCTGTTTGTGTGTTTGTATATGTTCTGTACGTATGTCTGTCTCTGTGTACATGCAAATATTCATTTGTATTCACAAACCTGTTTGTGTGTCTTTCTCTCTCTTTTGTCTCGTGTCATGCACACTTTTGGAATATGATTTCTGCATGCTTACCAGGTCTACAATGCGCAGCAGAAAGGATACTTTGGTGCCATTGTCTACAACGATGAAGGCAACATGCTTACCACAATGAGTGGAAGTTCTTGTAAGTTGACAAAGTTTTGTTGTCTATTGTATCACAATGTTGTTAAGTGATGATTTTGTTGTTGCTGTTGTATTGCTAGCCATCTTTTTTTTTAGGAGCACTGGCTCCTCCATTGAGCTCATACTGCATGTAAGATACTGTAAAGCATGACATTTTCGTGAATTGAAATGCACACTAAACTTTTGGGTTTATAAATGTGGGGTGATTTGCAAAGTGGATATTCTTAAAAATATTGTACTGTGCAACAATAGCAGCACAAAAATACTTTGAGAGATACAGTAAATTATGCTCTCATCCACAAACTTATAAACAGCTGATGTTCCCTGAATATTGGCCCAGCGTGAAAATCTATGCGAAATTGACTACAGTAATCTCACATCCCTTTGGTTTGCATGATTTCCTTTGAGTGGGAAGCATTTCTTTCCTTCTTCATTTTTATGCCTCCGCCACGAAATGGTGCCGGAGGCATTATGTTTTCGGGTTGTCCGTCCGTCCGTCCGTCCGTCCTTCCGTGTCCGTAATGAATTTTGTGGACAGGGTAACTATCAAAACCTTTTGAGGTATCCGAATGAAACTTGGCATGTATGTGTATTAGGAGGTGAAGTTGTGCCTATCAACTTTTGGTGCACATGCTCAAGGTCAAAGGTCAAAAGGTCAAGGTCAAGTGCTTAAAATTTCACTTTTTCCCCCATATCTATGCAATGCCTGAAGATATTTTCTTGAAACTTAGTGTATACATGTATTACCCAATTAAGATTCTCTGGTGAAAGTTTTGGGTCATGAGGTCAAAAGTCAAAGGTCAAAAGGTCAAGTAACATGTTACAATTGCACTTTTTTCTCTGTATCTTGGAAATTGTTCAAGGTATCTTTATGGAACAAAGTATATATGCATGTACTGACTGGCAGTGGTTATCTAGTGAATTTGGGGTTCATGTGGTCAAAGGTCAGGGGTCAAAGGTCAAGGGCAATACTTCAAAATTTTACTATTTTCCTTATATTTATGCAATGCCAGCAGGATTATTTTTTTTAAAAACTTGATGTATGCATGTATAACCCACTAGAGATTCTCTGGGATTTTCTCTTTTTTTTGCCAAGAAGGTCAAAGGTCAAAAGGTCAAAGATCAAGTGAAAGTGCTGAACTTACTTCTTTCTCTATATCTCGGAAGTGGCTCAAGTTATCTTTAAACTTAGTACATATTTATGTATGTTCTGCCTGACATTGATTCTCTTATGAATCAAAGGCCAGATGAAAATGATAACAATTTACTGTTCAATACAGATATTGCACTTTTTCTCCATACAATTTATACCTTGACAATTACTCAAGTGCGTAAACTTATAAAAGGGTCAAAGTCGAAGTTAAAGTTCTTAAATCCCCAAATACATGCTCTCCTATTCATCCAATTAAACATAGGTCAAGGAAGGTGAACATTCGATACATTTGTGACAAACATGTCATTTTAATATTTTGCCAATTTTGTGAAAATGTAATCACACATTGTCCACATGTACTATAGACCTATTAGGAGAATCATGCATTATGGCGGAGGCATACCAGTCGCCATAGCGACATTTCTAGTTTAAGTATAACATAGTGGCATCTCAAAAGAAAAAGTTTTATAGAGTGTTCAAGTTAACTGCAATGTTGAAGTCAAGTGGACTCCAAAAGAGCAATAGGAATTTTTTGTCAACCCAGATACATAAAAATTAGGAAATCTGAGGGAATTTTCAAAACTTGATATCACCCTTTATTGATCGTAAATAAAATGTTCAATGAAGGTTGCGAAAATACCACAGTGTCGCATTCTCTTAATCGCATTAATTTCTGTGTCTTTACTTTCATCCTCTCACTGAGACTTGTGAAACTGAAATTATTTGATTTGTATTTAATAGTTGTCATGAATATATATGTATTTTACTGCGGAACCTGGAGTAGAGTTTCACTTTTATATGTGGTTACCTCAGAGAAGCACAATTAATCACTACCAGGTATTCTGTGTTTGCAAGTTTCTCAACTTCCTTCATGCGTTGTGGATGCACATCTCTGGTGCATCTTTCATATGGTGCCACTTTTTTGCCGGAATAATGGGAGTGGTTGAATTTGTTGGTTGTGTAATCTGGAGTGAAACTTTCCGGGCTGTATGCGATAATTGAGTAATGCTCTCTAGTCCCGTCTAGAATCATTGTCCAATGTGCCGTGTAGTGATATGTCTTCTTTGTTCGCTGTTTCAGAGTGCAATTCCACTCTGCATTTAAAGTTGGCTATACAAAATGTATGGTAAAAGTGGGAATTTTTGATTGTGTGGAAATTTGCACACTTTTTATGCACCAGAAACTAAGGCATTTAAAAGCACCAAAATATCTTTTCCTGCCATACAAAATGTGTATGTATCAGTAATGAAAGTCTTGAATCCACAAAATTAAAAACACATGAAATTCATCTTTACCCGCTAAGTGTGAATGAATAAATGCATGGACATAACCACCTTTGAAGTAGTGGAATGAAATCAGACACAGACACTGTTCGGCCGTCAGATGGTAAAACGGTCTATCTCGAAAATTACTGTTCTGAGAAAAATGACCTTAAAGTTTAGAGGTTTGAGCTTTTTTAGGAGATGGGTATAATGCATTTTTAGCAATGGGACAAGAAGAAGCATATTAAACACTGATAACTGAAGAATTTTGTGCTTATTTGGGGTTTTAATTATAAAATAAATGAGATTTTTGTGCAGATAGACTGTTTAACCACAGCACATGTATACACTCCCGCTACACATCATAAGATGGTAAAATGGTCTATCTTCTAGATAGACCACAAACACTATGTAAACTGGTCTAACTCGAAGATAGACCATTTTACTATCTGACAGCGATGATTTAAAAAATCGCAGTTAAGAAGGTTATATGGTTTATGTAAAAGATAGCTTGTTTTACCTCCAAACGATATTACCGACAATGGGCTAACTCAAAGATAGACTGTTTTACCATCAAATCTGAAGGAAAAATACAAAAAAGTACCAAGATAGCGGAAATTATAGACTCTAAAACAAGACATGATGGGATTTTCTCGATAGCACCATTGGAAAGAGCATCCTCACATGTCCTGGAAAGTGAATTTACCTCAAAAAGTCAAATTTTCGAGTTACATGTAGACCGTTTTACCATCTGACGGCCGTGTTAGAGGTTTCATCACAATCAGTCAGAGTAAGAATGGAACGGAACTTTCAAGTGTGAAATGTTGTCATGAAACAATTGATATTGCTATTGATACCATAGTATACAATGATGCTTTGTCTTTCTGGTTAAAACTGTTAAACAGAGGTATTTGAAAAGTAATGCTATTTTGATATCTTAGAGGCACCGAGGCCGCAGTTTCAACCAGATTCTGTAACCAGAATTTGTTTGGTATTTTGTATCAAAACTTGAAACAAAAGAAGGGAAATGTGAGGTGTGAAGTCATATGGTGAATGCCATGTTGTAGAAGGATCCTACATAGCTACAGTGACCATGAGCAGCACACAATGATGTCACAAAAATGCATTGTAATATCATTTCACAGATAGTGTATCCTGGAGTGTCAAATAGGCCAACATTCTGAAAGAGTTTAAAATATATAATATACCCATCATGTGATGCTCTTTCAACTAATCACTAGATGTTAAGATTTTGATCCAAAATATAATAAATACTATTAATAACAACAAAAACGATGAGATGATGATGTCATTACCTCACAAGATTTCTATGTGACCTGCACAGGAATCTGCATGTGAATTTACAGTATTTCCCTTCAGACATGACCCCAAATAGGGGAGAAAAAAAAAACACTTTCATTTAAATATGTCAAATTATTTTTGTGTTATGTGAGAACCTTAGGGTGGGATTTCACGGAGCACGCGAACGATTTGCGAAGGACGCGAATGGTAAAATCCAGCATTCGTATTTTAGTCTGCAAAAGTTCGCCAAACGAACGTGAGGGTTCGGAAGCATCGTCAGTTGTTCGCGAATGTCGTTTTTACTTCGGCGAGAATTTCAAAAAAGTTTGAAATTTTTTGCGAACCTTTTCCGCACACTTGGTCGTAATTTGCTCGTGAATTGTTCTCGAAAGTGTCTTTAAAGCCTCGTCATATGCGCAAGACCTTCGCAAGACACGCGCGATGTTCGCAAAATGTTCGTGAAACCCCAAACAGACTCCGAAACTTTGGAGAATGTCTCGCGTATGTTATACGAAATCTGCGAAGTTTTTCCGATCATTTTACGACGTAATTGCAAACTGTTCGCGTACATTTTGAGACATTCTCGCGAACGTTTAGCGCACGTTTGGGGAATGTATGACTTATACGTTTTCTACAGATAAAAATCGTAGCATACATCTAAACATCAAAGAATTATTAACAACTATAGTAACGAAAGAAATTAAAGACTAGCAAAGAGAAAGAAATGTTTGATACAAAAAAAAAAAATAAAAAAAAAAGCAGAATACACTTAAGATTAATCTTAAGTATGTAAAATTTCATTTGAACTAGAGAGATTATGTGTCGGAGGAACTGAAAAAAAAAATCAGATGCTCCTTTCTAGTGGAGATAGGTATTAGGAAAAAGAATGTAGGCAAGCACACGATAGAGAAATGAGAGAAAAAGAAAGGAGAAATAGAGGAAAGAAAAAAAATTAACTCAAGACAGCTTCCACCTCTCCTTGGCAAGTTGGGTACATTTTCTCCCATGATTATTGGAAATATTTTGTTGTTCGCATTTCCGTCGCGTGTTCTTCGTGTACGTAACATGCTGTACTTTAGCAATGATACACACGACATTCGCACAAACGTCGTGGAAACTTCGCACAAAATGCGCAAGAATAGTTTTCGGCTTCATTGTCGGAACACATTCGGAGAAAAACTTTTCCGAATGTTGGATTTTGTCATTCGCGTCCTTCGCAAATCGTTCGCGTGCTCCGTGAAATCCCACCCTTATTCTGATGACTCCCAGAAAGAAAGGATTGTACAAATTTAAACCATGGTTTATGCAAATTTCTTCTGTGTTAATACGATTGACGGATTGCGTATACATGCCAACAGACATCCAGTACCGAACGCATGTTGATACCGGCATCCCAAAGGTATTGCCTATTTCACACTTATTTTAGACCGTGGTCTGAATTTGTACATTGGTCTATTCAGTTTTAAACCACCTTTGTGAATTCGGGCCGTTGAGTGAACGTCAACCATTTGGTTCCGCTAGAGAATGAGAGCGATGTCGTTGTCCACACAATGGAGAAGTCCCTATAAATACCATTGGCAACAAGACAGTGCATGGTGTGACTAACGTTCTCAGATTGTTAGCTCACCTGAGCCAAAGGCTCAAGTGAGCTATTGCGATCGCCCTTCGTCCGGCGTCCGTCGTGCGTCGTGTGTCGTGCGTCGTCCGTCGTCCGTCGTCCGTCGTCCGTCGTGCGTCGTCCGTCGTGCGTCGTGCGTAAACTTTTTACATTTTCATCTTCTTCTTGAAAACCCCAAGACCGATTTTCATCAAACTTGGCAGGTAGCATCCCAAGGGGGTTAGGAACTCAATTTGTTAAAATGGGCACCATGACCCACCCAGGGGGCCCCCAGGGGGGCCCAAACCCCCCAAAATTAAGGAATCTTTAAAAATCTTCTTCTCTAGAACCAGAAGTGATAGAGCTAAGTTAATACTATGAGTTAGTTCATTGATGACTGTAGTTTCAAGTTTGTTCATGGCAGAATCAGGGATGCCCCCCTTGGGACCCAGGGGAGGGGGGTGGGGAGGGGTTCTAATGGGGCCTAAATTGTACATTTTCATCTTCTTCTTGAGAACCCCATGACCCATTTTCACCAAACTTGGCAGGTAGCATCCCTAGGGGGTTAGGAACTCAATTTGTTAAAATGGGCACCATGCCCCACCCAGGGGGCCCCCAGGGGACCCCCAGGGGGCCCAAATCCCCCAAAATTAAGGAATCTTTAAAAATCTTCTTCTCTAGAACCAGAAGTGATGGAGCTAAGTTAATACTATGAGTTAGTACATTGATGACTGCAGTTTCAAGTTTGTTCATGGCAGAATCAGGGGTGCCCCCCTTGGGACCCAGGGGAGGGAGGTGAGGAGGGATCCTAATGGGGCCTAAATTGTACATTTTTATCTTCTTTTTTAGAACCCCATGACCCATTTTCACCAAACTTGGCAGGTAGCATCCCTAAGGGGTTAGGATCTCAATTTGTTAAAATGGGCACCATGTCCCACCCAGGGGGCCCCCAGGGGGGCCCAAACCCCCCAAATGAAGGAATCGTTAAAAATTTTCTCTAGAATCAGAAGTTATACAGCTAAGATAATACTATGAGTGAGTACATTAATGACTGTAGTTTCGAGTTTGTTCATAGGAGATCTAGGGGTGCCCCTCTTGGGGGCAGGGGGGGGGGGGGTGGTTAGGAAGGTCCAAATGGGGGCCTGAATCGTACATTGTCATCTTCTTCCTGAAAACCTCATGATAGATTTTCGTCAAACTTGGCAGGTAGCATCCTTAGGGGGTCAGGATCTCAATTTATCAAAATGGGCACCATGCCCCACCCAGAGGGCCCCAGGGGGCCCCCAATTCCCCAAATTAAGGAATCTTTAAAAATTTGGGCCCTTATTGTACATTTTCATCTTCTACTTCAGAATGCCTGGTCAAATGTTGGTAGAGCTGTGAATAATTTAGATTAGTGACTGCGTGAAAGGTGAACTTGCGATACTCAGGTGAGCGCTAGACCCGCGGGTCTCTTGTTGTCTTTGAAAGGGTTATTAAAAAAAGGGATGGTATAGTATTGGTGGAGATGAGGACTTGGCTTTTAACTTTCTGCAAGATACCAAGAAACCACTTAGAAAATAATAAAGAGCATACCATTCTGTGCAATTTACGGTTTATTAGATGGAAGTTGGTTTTGGAATTGCTGAGACATCCAAAAACAAAGTAGAACAAAGCAGTCCCAAGTAAAAGGTGGATCCCACCTAGGTTTGCTCTGTTTTGGATTTCTCGGCCATTTCAAAACCAATTTTCATTAAATATACTTTGACTCCCTCTTGGAATTACATGCTCTTTCATATTTCATTAAAAGGTTAACTCAATATCTCCCCCCCCCCCCCAAAAAAAAAAAAAAAAAAAAAAAATGTTAGAAAGTTGAAGGTAAGTCTCAACTGAAACTAAATGATCTCTTTAAAGTATCAGGGGAAATTAAAGCTCTCAATGATCAGGATGTCCACACAGTATCCACACGTACACGAGGTTTGACTGGACTTGGCTGGGTACCAGCTGAAAAAAACAGAAAGAGGGATGAGGCTGTAATGGGCTGAAAATATATCTTTGGGGAACCATTTGCTGGTAGAAAGAAACTCTGCTTTGAAAAACCCTCTGTCTGTATCTTGAAGTGCATCTGTACCCTAAAATTCAAATTTCTGACATTGTAGTTTAGTGTATTGGTACACTAAATGTCTCTGAAAAATCTTAGAGTGAGGTTTGGTCAGTCCAAAATGCCTAGAATTACAGATGCCTTATTCTAAAAACTAAGCATGAAGCGCAGTCGATTGCATTCAATTGTGCATATTGTAGTTCGATATCTTTCCGTGCAAATTTCGATGTTCGGTATTGCTTCTTGTACTCACAGACGCACACACATACGACATGTACGTTTACACAGTGACTGGGTGCCGCCAGGAAGCGGTCACACATTCTCCTGTAATAGTGGCATGTGTGTGGACACACAATTCAGGGTTGCGTATTACAAAATTGTAGTCCTGTTTCAGATCAATGATGTAACTTTACCACGTATTGAACTGTATGAAGTACTAATGGTCATATCGCCTGTTGCTTTGATGGTTTGAAAGGACATCACAAGTATTTAAAAGTTCTGTGATCAATCCTTTTGTTTGGCAGAAAGGCATATGTGGTCAAAAATTGCCATTCCTCAGGGACAAAATTGTAAGGTTTTAGGGTAGCCAATATTATACAACAAAGCTTTCTAGCATGTACAATGTAAATCTTATCATTGCTGTTCTAGAAGAAGAGGAGTCATACTAATTACTTATCATCATCAGAACATTACAGCATCCCATATATGGGACACTGACCTTAGATTGGTGTTTCAGGACATGAAAGAGTCATTGCTTGGAATAGTCACCATGAGAGCATCAAATGAGGGTTTAAGACATGGCTAATGATGTGTATTTTTGCATAGTACGTAGCATTATGAAGGCATTACCCTCTCTTGAAAAGAAAACTTGCCAAAAAACATTTTTGTTGACATTTTTCTGCATTTCAGTATTATGTCAAAAAATATAGCTTAAAAGTTTTCACAATGTGGGCATTTCCATGGTGGAAGGGTACATGTACATGTATCAGGGCTGTTGCTTTATTTTCTGTTTCCAATGTGCATAACCCCAAATACAACTTTGCCCCAACATTGCTTCAGAGAAGCAGTGTATTACAATTTTTGCTGAAATAAAAAAAATGGGGCTAAGAATGCTATGAAATAACATATAAAGGTCAAATTATGATTAATGCTCAATGAAACTTTGTTGATTTTTTTATCTGAATGGCCTAATATTAAAGAAAAAGATAATAACAGCACTCTAATTCTGTCAAACGCTATGTTTTATACCATTTGAAGACTTGGTGGTAAACATATGTGACCCGCTACAACAAAAGGATCCTAAAGTTACTGACGGCCTAGCCGAGAAAGTTGAGTTTGAAGTCACATCATCAAAATTGGTCAAAACAATCGGATTTCTGTTATTTGCATAATTTTGTAGTCTAATGTTTTGTCCATCATCTGCCGAAATTTTGAAGCTAAATGATCAAGTAAAGGCGAGAAATCACCGTTTTTCTGGGTCATGATTCTCCGACTTTCAATGGAGCAGAAACATCTCCAAAGATTCGGATTTAGCGCCGCAGCTAGACTCCGCCCTTAGCAACGAGGGAGTGATCTTATTGGTCAGTGCATAGCATCCTGATTACCGATTGGTCATGCGTAGACCGCTGGCACTAAGCTTGAATGAACACGACAGAGGTCGCTAGGAGCGTGCCTTCTATTGTCAAGGAGCGAAAACTGTCTCGCCTCCCCTTGATCATGATAACGTCGGAAGGACAACTTTGAAGGCGTTTTTCTCAAAACTCTGATTTCCTCAACCACTTGATATGCGCTGATAAAATCCTCGATATCTCCGCAAGCGAGTTCTTTTATGAGTTGGAATTATAGTAGAAGAGTAAGGGAATAATGTCATGTCATTTTCAGAAAATTGTCATCCCGACTTTCGGACCTTTTTGTTGTAGCGGGTCACATATTATCATGGACTGACAAAGCTCTTTGATAGCATTTAGGCTGGGATTTCTCCAGGTTCAATAAAGTTATAATCAGTGCTTAAAAGGTCAATTACATTATTGACTAACAGTCATTAACTATATGGATTTAACTGAACTATATTACAGCAAGTGCTTGTTATATCATGGCCATAAAGAGGGATCAGGTGTGTAGACATCATCTTCACATGGAGCACACAGTTGACTGCCACCATAACTGAGCAAAGTACAGAGTCTGAGTATTATGGGCTTGGTTACTTCACTAGGAACTCTATCAGAGTATCCTGTTTATAATGGCAAAGTCTTTATTTTTGTTTGTTATTCAAGTGATGTCAAGTGTAGCCTTTATTTGCACATGAATGCTCTTGGCTCTAATGAGTAGAGTAAAAAAAAACCAAACAACTACAGCAGATTGTTAGACTTTTCATAAAAATTGGACCTGATTCAAGGAAGCTTAGGAATAAAGTTTCACATGTTTTCAGTGAAAGCACATAAGAAGAAATAATGCTGTCAACACCTACGTGTTAGAACTGTTCCATTGGTTTGTGTGTAATCCTAAAAAGTTTGTAAAAAATTTTGCTTTTGATGAGGGATTATTTTGCAACTGAAACACCATTTCCCCTGTAGGCTATCCTAGCAAGATTATTCCCTGACTGCAAAATTTGATGTGAAGAACACTATCATTTACTTGTATTTTGATATCATGCCAACAAAGAGGATATTTTGATAGTGAAGATTAATGTGCACATCAGACACACATTCATGAGGTGGTGATGTCATCAACTTGTTAAAGGTACTGTCTACCAGTGGGAGCAGTGATTTATCAGTGAAGTGATCAGTAGGTTCGAATCCTGCTCGAGTATGTACGCCCATGATCTTTTAATCATGGCTACTACAATTATAAAAACACTGATCAATTCAGTGCTTATACGTCGATATAGGGAAATTTCTTGAGAACATCTCGACGGAAGAATTTCATGAATTTGAATAATTACGCAGTACCGGCTGCATGCTATACTGATTAAAACCAACACTTGCTGTCGGTTGGAAGCTGGGTGGTCTGGTGGAGATGACGCCTGTCCGGAGATAGGAGGTAGTAGGTCGTGGGTTTGAATCCTGTTCGAGTAGTATGTATATGTACGCCCATGATCTTTTTATCATGGCTACGACTAAAACACTGCTCAATTCTGTGCTTATTTACGTCAATGTAGGGCAATTTGTCAGTTACAAATGTAGTTGCAATGAAAACATCTCGATAGAAGAATTTCATGAATTTAGTATCACTATATTTCTCAATAGATTATAACTAGATGCTTTGTTCTAGAAACAATTTCACTACCGGTATTATAGCTATTGTTCGCATTTTACATTACTCACCAGTGATAATAATACTGATAAAGATTTTTACATTGATTGTTTCTATCCCTAGCTCACATTTTAGAACTATTTTGAAACACTACAGCTAGGTTTTTGTTTCATCTGCAAATGGTGAATAATGCCTTTAATTTTCACTAGTGGTTATTACTTATGTCACTTGTTCCTGAAATGTATGCTTGTGTGTTTACCTTTAATGTTGCATTTAAAGGCAAAACTTCATTTTCAAAACGGCTCAAAATTCCATCATTTTGCATTTGCTTGCAGTACATCAAAAGGGTCTGTCAAGAAACCTGTCTAGTTCAATGGATTTATCAGGATAATGAGCTGTTTTGCAGCCACTTTAAAACTGATTTCAACTTTGAATTCCTCTTAAAATTATATGCTCTTTAAGTGGTTTAAAGTATCTTGCAAAAAGATGAAGGCTGAATCCTTACCTCAACCAATACTATACCATCCCTTTAACTGTTTTATTGTATCTTTGATATACACCTTATGAAACTTCTACCATTCTGATCATCTGACTTTGCTTTATTTATCTAAGCCAGAAAGAATGTGATGTAATATATTATATTCTAATACATAGTCTCTGCCAGCCCCATGGGTTCACTGCCTCATGATTGGTTTGTTATCAGCTGGTACTATGAAATCCTCAGTGGTTTTCAAAAGCATTCATTAAAATGTTTTGTTATTTGCTGCTGTTGTCTTTTGGATGACAACATCCTCCTTAAATCAGAAAGGAGGCATTAAAACAAGGCTAACATGCCCCCTCCCACAAGAATGTCTGAACCTTGTCCCACATTCTATACACATTAAAAATGACTTGAAGGCTAATATGCAGAGATACAGATAGCACTTCGTACTTGTTTTTAAATATCTCAGCCATATGTTTTAAAACGGATCTTCATCAATTTAGCTTTTAATTTCTCTTAGAGTTTTATGCTTTTCAATTTAAAAGTGGTTTTAATTGTCTTGCAAAAAGTTAAGACCTGAGTCTCCATCTCAACCAGAACTATGCCATCCCTTTAAAGTGATGTCAGTGTTTCAGTCCCTGCAGAATATATTTCAGTGATTGTTTATTTCTTTATTATTCAATGAAAGGAACAAGCAGTACAAGTAGGTTATATTGAAGTTAACATTCAATCAAAGACTTGGTGATCAGTAATCATTACTATCAGCTTTCAGATATAAAGAAATAAAAATTCTTTTGATGATATGATGAAGCTGTGCTAGTCTACAGTGACTAGAAACTCCCTAGTCATTCTGAGAATAAGGTCGAAGATTGATGATGTCACATGCAAGAATGACCACAAGCCAAGTTGTTTTTTTTAAGACTTAAGTATTGCATTGATGGAAGTGCAAGTTTGACCTTACGCTAGCCTTGAGCATTTGATACTATGCGATGTTGTGACATATTAACAGGTATAGTTTTAATTTTAATGTATACTTTTGTTTAAAAAAAAAAACTTTTGGCAATCAGATAGCATTCCTACATTGTAGGCCTTGCCTGACTTTGCAATTTATACGTGGATGCTGAATGTCTTCTAAAGGCCCACAAGGAAGAACAAATTTAAAAATAAAAGCTTTAATTGAATGGGCAGATCATTTTGAGACTAAAGACTTGTAAAAATAATTTGCTATATTTATAATGATGAAATATTTTGGATATGACGAGGCAAGTTTTGATTGCATCATAAAGGCAATATCTGTTGAGTAGTGACCTTTGATCTTTTAACTGTTTAGTTTTGACAGGATTTATTGAACTGGGGTTTTGACCTGATACTCAGTGGGATAAAACAAACATCCCCCAGGTGAAATTCTTTACTGCATCTTGGGAGACTTTGAAGAGGGACTCCATTTTTTTTTTAAGGAAATGCTGAAACTTGGAGTCAGAAACACTGCCTATGGAGACCTTAAAGGACAAGTACAAGGACAATATGTGCAACAATTTCAGTTGAACATTTTAAATCAGTAAAAGTTTGAGGAAAATTAGACTTTCCATAAAAAGTTTCTGTGTAGTCACTGCTGGATGAGAAGACTACTTCAATTGATGATGTCACATGCATTGGATGATATGAGGAAAATATTGTACACAAAATTTTATTTTATGAAAAAAAGTACACATTTCCTCAAGTAGTAACTGGCATATATGACTAGGGTGATATTACTCCTTCCTTTTGAAAGAGGCAAGTCATGTGCTCTTTTTATTATGCAAGAAAAGTGAAAATATGTTGAATTTTCTTTATATTGCACTACAGATATTAAAGGCATAATTTACCATTTGCAGATGAAAGAAAAACCCAGCATAAGTGCTTTGAAATAGTTCCAAAATGTGAGTTTCGGATATAACAACCACTGTGAAAATTTGAATCTGTATAATCAATGTTAAGTATTGTTAAATAGACAAAATATGAACAATAGTTATAATAAAAATGTTGTCAGACTAAACTGTCTACAGTTATGGTTTGATAAGAAAAATACTGATATCTCCTTATATTTGAGGATTTATTGCGAAAATTTTGTATGGTACGATGTTTTGTGATACAACAGACCTACACATATGCATCAAATATGATATCTTGAATATTTTTTAAATCACTGTTCCCAAAGGTAAACAGGGCCTTTAAAGAGAATGAAGAGCAAATGATTTTGTCACACATTCAAAGATGAAATCATGAAAAGTACTATCATACAGAAGTGCCATTCATATTTACATTGAAAAAAAAATGGTGTTGCTCTACATAAAAGGGTTTAGGTCCCACACCAAACTCCTGTTGTTCACTCTGCTTTTGTAGACCTGTGTTATGATGCCAATGGAAAAAAGGCATAACGGGACGAATGCTGCAGATACTTGTCCAGCAGTGCTCTGGCTTAATGAGCATCTCTGTACCACCCTTCTGTCCCTTTTGGTATATGTTTTTATCTGTCTGTCTTCCTGTCTTTTGGATACAGTCTGTACCCCCCCCCCCTCCACCTGTCAACATGGCTGTAGTAGGTCTATTGCATCCTTGTATTAAATGACTTACACACCAGTATACAAACTGAAGTGATGACAGATAGACATTGTACAATGCAGAGTCTAAAACAGTGCTGATTCTGGGTGCATTTATCTAAAATTTTGTGAGGCAGAATCACGATCCTAGACGCGTTTGAGGCATTTTCGGGGATGAGATGAAAATGCAAGGTCCGTATTTTCAAATGCATTTAAAGTAGAAATGTCATTCAAAGGGCACTTTGAAGTAATATGTTTGAGACCACAATCGCCTTTCTGTGAGTAGTTCATAAATGCAATGCTGTTTTGAAACACATGCATTTATGTCTCAAGGTCAGCTCCTAACTGTTTCTGGTTGTGTTTTCTACCTATTTACTTGTATGTGAATGATGAGGCATGTTTGGTCTAAGATGCAGTTGACCTTTACTTCCGGGTTGAACGGTGCTAAGCAGTTGTGCAGTAACAACACTGGAATCGTGATTGCATGATGGCCAGATAAACACAGCACCCCAAGAATCATATTTCAAACCACGTTCATAAATGGCATTTAAAGTGCATTTTGAAACGTGATTCTCTTGCACTAGATAAATGTAGCCTCAGTGTGATCAAAGGACGTTTTTATGGCTGACTGGCAGTGCTCTGGAAGGTGATAGTGGTGGTGATAATTTTAGTGCTGTCCATCCAAAGTTCCTCAAATTATAGTGTGTTTGCCAGAGAAAGCTAATCTGATTTTTGCAAGGCTGAGACCCATTTTGGCTCCTACTGTCTTTTTTTTTTTTTTTTTTTTTTTTTTTTAGGCCCAGTTGGATCGGATATTAATCTTTTTTTTTTTAAATCCTCTGCCACGAAGTTGTCCGTCCGTCCGTCCGCCCGTAATCAATTTTGTGGACAGCGTATCTAAAAAAACCGTTAGAGGTATCCTAATGTATTAAACTTGGCATGTATATGTATGAGTGGGCGAAGTTGTGCCTATCAACTTTTGGGTGCACATGCACGAGGTCAAAGGTCAAAAGGTCATGGTCAAATGCTCAAAATTTCACTATTTCCCCTATATCTCTGCAATGCCTGGAGGTATTTTTGTGAAACTTGGTGTGTACATGAAGTATCAAATAAAGATTCCCCAGAGAGAGTTTTGGGTCATGAGGTCAAAGGTCAAGGGTCAAAGGTCAAGTGAAAATCTTAGAATTTCATTTTTTTATCCATATCTCAAATATTTCAAGGTATCTGCATGGAACTTAGTATATATATGCATGTACTGACTGGCAGTGATCATATAGGGAATTTAGGGGTTATGGGTCAAAGGTCAGGGTCAAAGGTCAAGGTCAACCCATCAAAATGCTATTATTTTCCTCTTATTTATACAATTTTTTCTTGAAACTGAGTGTATGCATGTATTACCCAATACAGATTCTCTTGGAAGTTTCTTGTCAAAAGGTCAAGTGAAAGTGCTAAATCTTCTATAAACTTATAAAAGGGTCAAAAGTTGGGTACAAATCCCCAAATACCTGCACTCTCATTAGACAGTATAGCCATTCATCCAAATAAACCTATTTTAAGGAAAGTGAACATTCAATGCATGTGTGACAAACCTGTCATTTTAATATTTTATCATTGGAAAAATGAGCAAAGAAAAATGGGATTCCATAGGGAATATTTTGCCAGTTATGTGAAACTGTCATATCACACATTGTCAAGGCATTGTGCTATAGACCTATTCAGAGAACCATGCATTATGGCGGAGGCATATCAGTCGCCATAGCGACATTTCTAGTTAATTTTTTTTTTTTTTGCTTACCTCATGGCCCACCAATAGGCTACAGCCCCTCTAATTGAGAAGGTGAACATGTTCAAAATTTCTTTGCGACAAGAAAAACTGTTTACGACAATGAAAACTGTTGGTTTTGCGAATTTGATTGCAAGTGTTTAAATGAATTTGATTGCAACTGTTAACGAATCATACAGTTGGCAAAACTTGAAATTCCCTAGAATTTGCTATGTTCGCAAACATTCGCCGCTCAGTGAGATACATGTACCCCCTTAAAAGTACATTGTACGTGTATGGTAACACTAACCAGGGACAGAAATCAGTCGCACGTACAGCCATCAATTTCTATTCTGAATTAAACAATCGGGTTGGGGTATTATGGGATTGCTAGTGATATGCCTATGATTAGCCCAGGACTGTGAGGCCAGGAGCTCAGATATCTTTAGCACTCAATTCTCCAACAAATACTATTAAAGTCTAGTAATTTGTGAGGAGGGAAGTGGGGGGGGGGGGGGGGGAGTAGTCATGGTGTCTTTTTTTATCAGTTTACAAGTTTATGTGGCCTATTTTTGAATTATGATGTCATTGCATCATTGTTAAACTTTTTACTCAGTGACAGGAGGCATTGTCATTTCCCTCTGGAATTGAGGTGACGTAAATTGCACATATTTGTATGTGAAGTCCACATCATTTTCAAGTTTAGACTCAGGCAAAGCAACCAAAATTTTGGAGTATTATGCTTTTAAAAATTTTACAAGACATTGATATTGATCACAGTGACAGATGAATGAGTTGACAAGATACCCTCTTTGTGCCTAATCGTCACTGCATTTCTTTTGTTGATATGTACATGCTATGTACATTAAAGAAGATAGTCAATCCTTGTCCTGAAATAATTGTTCAATAGGAGTGAATGTTTGAGCAGCTGGAGAACTTTGCAAAGGGGAGTGAGTTGCTGTTTTTCTGAACTGTTTTTGAAAAAAAAATCATGTTAATGTCTTATGGGCAATTCCACGGTAACTCGCGTTACAAATAATGGGTACATTTTTGGGATAATGTGCCAATATCTTTGTAATTGGTAGGATCTACAAGTTACTTTTTTCATCATGGGTTGAGTAGACATACACCAACTAAATGAATCCAAAAAGAAAAATAAAGGACAAACATGTTGGGATTCTTGAATCATTGAATTTCGGTAACTCGCGTTACACAAAAAGGACATGGTCAATTCTATGAAGACCTCTTTTTGGAAAGTCTCCTCATACTAGACAATCTTGATAAAAGTTTTCCTACCTTGAATTGATAGTGGGTTAGGACTCATAAATTAACAATATCAAAGTTGAGTAACAATGACCTGGAAAAATGTGGGGAGCCTTTATGTCGGTAACTCGCGTTACGGTAACTCGCGTTACATTATGTCCACTAACACAGGGTGACACAAATTGATGACATACAATTGTTCTGATGGCACTTAATCTTGTGTTGAATAATCTGAGAGATGCTTATTTGTGTAGATAGTAAAAAGAATAAATGTTAAACAAATATTTTACTAATAAACCCAATAGAAGAGTGTGTTTAAGACTAATAAGAGCTTCACTCCTCATAGAGACCTTGAATATGTTTGAATATATACTAGATGATATAGGTGTATTATTACATTGTAAGTTTCAGAGTGTAAAGATGAAAAATGTTGAAAGTCTTTTTAAAACAAAACATAAAAGTATCAAACCCTATAATATACAAGTTTACGAAACAGCTTACAATCTTTCAAAAATTCAAATCCTATCTTTGTGAGGAGTGAAAACTAGTACATTTCTGTGCAACTGATTGACAAAAAGACCAGTTCGTAATTCCACTTTGTGCATGAACAAAAAAAAGATCATTTGTACGAACAGGCATTTTGGTTTGTAAATTCACTGACATAAGCATCTGTGATGCGATGATTATTCATGCGATCCTTATGTAAATGATGCTTGCCAGCACATCCACCTGACAGCAAGAATGGTATTTTGCAATATAAACGGAAATAAGCTGTTACTGCATTCAATACAAAACAATGAAATGGATGCCTGCTAAATTATAAACTGATGGGAGTATTCTGATCCCCTGATCTAAATGCAAGTTCATTCTTTTTTTGAACAGAAGTTCCATAAATTGTTATGTCATGCAAGCTTATGCATTATGCTGCTTTGAAAACAAGTGAAGTGCCGAACCAACTGAGAAAAAAAGAAAGGTCATTTGTACCAATGTGTACATGAGCTACAGTGTATACGAACTGGCTTATTACCCTACATCGACGTAAATAAGCACTGAATTGATCAGTGTTTTAGTAGTAGCCATGATAAAAAAGTCATGGGCGTACATACTCAAGCAGTATTCAAACTTACGACCTCCTGATCACCGGACAGGTGTCATCTCCACTAGACCACCATGCTTTCGCCCGACAGCAAGTGCTGGTTCTAATCCTTATAACATGCAGTGGGTACTGCGTAATTATTCAAATTCATGAAATTCTTCCGTTGAGATGTTTTCATTGCAACTGATTGACAAATTGCCCTATATCAACGTTAATAAGCTCACTGAATTGATCAGTGTTTTATTAGTAGCCATGATAAAAAATCATGGGCATACATTCTTGAGCAGGATTCGAACCCACAACCTCCTGATCTCCGGACAGGTGTCATCTTCAGTAGACCACCGAACAAGGATTAGAACCAACACTTGCTGTGCTTTATAGCATTCTGTAATAAAAATTCTGTAATACTGATGCAGGAAATTCAAAAGATAAATCTAATGGTCTCATTCACTGCTGGATACATGTACAGTATGCAGTGAAAGCCAGGCTAGACTCTTCAATGTGGCATGTGATCAGTGGCCTTGATGCTAATCACAGTTTATTAGGCTGCCCTCCTTTGTTTCAGTCCAGCATAGTGTGTATAGCACTGCATTTGATTGTTTTCACCACAATCTAGCTCAATTAAGTGCTAAAATTTGCTTATGTTGGGGGAAACTTGTGTTTATAGTTGGTAACTCGCGTTACATGCCGGTAACTCGCGTTACATGGTAACTCGCGTTACACTTTTCATTGACATTTTTTAATGTGATAACAGTGTTTATTCAAGTCAACATCCTGTGTACAGTATCAGGGTGTGATGACTTTAGAAAATTATGATTCCCAACAAATTACCTCCACTGCTTCCTTCAGAATGAAAAATATTTCTTGTTTCGGTAACTCGCGTTACATGGCTCAAGGGCTGAACTTTCATGTGGTGATTAGAATTTTTTGAAGGTGGCATAAAAATTTCCTCATGGGAGACTGAAGTAGAACCAATTTGCTTTTTTAAAATAAATTAATTGAAGTGCTAGCAGAATTTTTCTATTAAAAAGAATTATATCAAGTTAAGCATGCATTTTAGCAATTTGGATGACTGAAAAATTGTCTTCAACATTTGTAGCTGTTTCTCGGGAAATATTTGACCGATTGATATAATTCTTTGAGTTTCTTTAACTTCAATATATGGGTAATACATAATGAGTAATTCTTTTGCAATATGGTAAAGTTGAAATTTTAGTGCCATGTCCACATTCCCATGGAATTGCCCTTATACATTTTTGTGTTTATTTTATCTTATTTGTATAATTTGTATTGAGACTTACAACACTGTTTCACTTACATGTTGATTTATGAATGATATAAGTTTCATAAAACTTAATGATTTTGTTTGATCATCCTTATTCTTGTCGAAGTCAACTTGAACAGGAAGTTGAGTTCCCCTGAAATACAGTAGCAGGGCATAATGTACAACAGGAGATATCTTCTTGAAAGTTCACTTTTTTTTAAACTTTTGTTTATTAGTCTGTTATAGTTTTGTTTAACTATTCTTTTTTTTTTCAAAACTTTGCCGTACGCCCACAATGTGATTTTGATAATATCATTGAACTTCGGATCAACAGGAAATACTGTATCTCTGACTCAATACTAGAACTTGTAGAAGAGCATATTACTCTACAGATTTTTTTTTTCCATCTTTCTGGCTGTTGTATACAATGTGTGATACATGTTGATATCTTTTCTTTTGCCAGTTTTGAGGAGTAGAAGGCCGTACCGCCATAAAACAATGAAATGAATTAAATGCTCCATTGCTTTCGCAACCTGACTATGTAAATGATTGTGATGTCTTGCTGTATGGACTCACACAGTGTATTTTTGCTCAAGAAATTGCGGAGTTCATTCTTTGTTTAATCTCTTTTCTCATTTCATCCCTCTACCCTGCTATCCCTTATTTTCTCTTAACCTGTTCTTTACCAATCTTTCTTATTTCATTTCCTGCTGTTTTCATGTCATTTGTCACCTTTTTGCTTTCTTTCTCTCTATCTTTCTCTTACTCCATCAATCTTTCTTCTTTCCTCCTCTTTTTTTTCTTTTTTTCCCCCTCTCCTATCTCTCTCTCACTCTGTTACCATACAACAGATCCACAAGTATTCATCCCCTCCGTCTTTGTTGGACTGACGAGTGGCCAAGAACTCATGTCAATGAACTACACTACAGGGTAAGCCAGTCTGTTCTTGAGGACGGGATCGTTCACATCGGTTTAAAGAGATGGGAAAGAGATGAGAAAGCAATGGATTCAAGAATCCGAGCATATGGGGGAGATCATGTAAAGAGCACTTTTAACATTCTGGAGAGATACCAAACATAGTTCTTAATGTTTCTTCTCAGCAATTCTTTGTTGATAGCAGGAATGGGCCAACTGTGATAATACATACACAGCTGTAATTGTCAATATCTCTATTCTGTTCTAATGTATGTGTAATTATCATCAATCCATTTATCTATCTTGTATTCATTAGAAATAAATTCACAAGTTTTATTACTCATTCATACATGATAGTGAGTTTACAAAGTTTGTTTCTTCATAAGCTCATTTTTTGCTTTGAGCTATAGATGATCAGTCTCCCAAGTGCTGTCCCTTTAAGTAACTCTGTCTTTGTTCTTGAATTTGAGTCTGTGATTTAAAAATACCAAACCCAAAAACAATACAACATGCCAAGCAAGCAGTTAAAAAATGAGCGTTTGGTGTCACCTGATATAATGGCTATTTCAGTTACATTCATTTTGATGACACTCACATATACAAAAGAGGAGTCTAAGGGAATTTTGATTGAGTGAGGAGTCTGTATAACCAAATGGGACTGTTTACTCATGTACTACTGTAGGTGTTTGAAATCCTTTTTTTTTTTGGGGGGGGGGGGGTGGGTTCTTTTCTTGTAATGGAAGAACAATAAGACAAGATTCTGCCAAAGTTGCGGTGAGTAACCTGATCAGAGATGAGCGAGTAGCTCATATCTTTCTCTTATCTTGGCAGAGCAGTGCCAGGACAAACTTTTTTAAGGGCCGACACAATAGCGCATGGTGCTGAGACAGCGACCTTTATGATGTCACAATTTGAGCTCATCACTCCCGCATGGTGTGCGAAAACATGACTTCCTTTAAAGCCACACTACCTAGTTATAAATCTGTTGAAGACTAGTCCCTAGTATATTTCAGTAGGTGGTTATGCATGTTATAGGAAAATCAACTCGTCTACATGGGCTACTTTTGGTAAAGACAGGGGATTTGATTTGTATACCTGTATAATGTTCAGATATAATATTATAATCTATATCAGTACATATCAACTAAACTTTTTTTTTTTTTTTTTTTTTTTTTTTTTAGTTGATATCATCATTCACCATATTAGGACATACTTTTTGTAGTCAGAAGAACACATTGGTATGATCTGCATGAAAACTTTGTAACGTCCTCAATGACCGGCCTCTAAAAAAACAAACAAACTCTAATTTGTAAACTTTTGTCTGATAACTTTAAAGCAGCCCATTGCCCTCTCACAGAAATCCATTGCTTTCCTATCTCTCTTGTTCTCTTTATTATTGTTATGATTTTTTTTTTTTTTTTGTGACTACGGAAATACATGTATGCTTGAGGTATACTGTTGCATTAGTTTCTTTCAAAGGGACATATCAAGGTTTTTTGTAGCCTCAGTCAGTGGCACCCAGAATTTTAATAGAGATTTTTGACTTCAAAAATCCTTGAAAAACAAAGGAGACCTACTGTGCCAAGTTATTATTATTTTTTTTTGTAGAAAATGTATGACTGGCATATTAAATATACTGTGTCATAGATCTGTGAAGTGGGAGGTAGCCACTGTATGAGGTGTACAGAAACCTAGTATTTTCCCTTTAATTAGTTGGCATGATATTCACTGTGCAATTTCCTGCAGGATGTGAAGTTGAGAACCAAAAGGCATTAAGTGCATGCAAAGTTTGTGGATCGACTACCTCCTGGTGCTCATCTTATGCATGGGGACATACACAAAGTTAACCCCTTGTGTCGAAAATATTCTGTCCCTTGCCTCTGGAATTACCTGGGGGAGGGGGGGGGGGATGGGGTATTCTGTAAAAGCAATTTCTGAAGCAGTTATATACTCTTACTCTCCACAGGGATATAACCAATTAAAAAACAAACAAACAAACAAACAAAACAAAGAAGCTTACAACAGAAAACAAAACAGTTCTTCTGCTTGTCTGAGTGGGCACTCAGGGGGAGAGGGCCCCAACTTTTATGAGGCGAGCTATTTGTTCATTTTACCTGCCTAACCCAAACCCTAAGTTTTAAAAGTTGGTTGCCAGCGTGGCAAGTGGTTTGTTAGTGCTGTGTATCATCTGCCATATGTTAACTACAAAGTTCTTATTACAGCTACAGCAGGCATCACATTTGCCCTCTATTATCTCTTGACTAGCACAATGCTGTTTTGGGTGTAATCACACAGCAGTTACCCTCTGTTTGAATCACCAAATGCATTGCTAGATTTTTGGCCTTTTTTTTTCACGAGAGTAACTACATTTTGTCTCAAACTAGTCGAACAGCAACAAACAATACATGAGACCATGTGTCTGTATATATACAAAAAACTTAGAACAGAATGATTAGCTTTAGCATAACAAGATTGATGAGCAAAATACTGCTCTCGTAAATTTGAAGGATTGAACGATTAAAACAAAAATATGATACTTAAGATGAGAGGAAAATGAAAATGAATTGAACCATTAGTCCTTTATTATTTCAGGGCATTACTGTATATAAAAAGATGATTTAATTTTGGGCAGGCACACTTAGGGACTACTGATTCGCCCTTTTCTCCACCCCCCCCCCCACAGAAAACAAACAAACAAAAAACAGGAAAACCAAACATAACCGTACAATAATCAAAATAGATGAATGAGGCACAGATACATGAGTACCAACGGATGATGTCATAGCTATAAAACTGACTGTAAACAGCCTCACTTGGCTGAGTGTTCATATGCACACCTGGTTCCAACCCAAACTATAACAGAAGATTGTGACATCATTACTTTGGTGCTCTATAGTTGAAGTTGGCGTGTGAGACATTTTGCAGATTAAAGGCACAATCCTGACCAGAAAACTGTGGTCTGGGATCCTCTCAGCTGTGATCAGCAAGGCAAGTGGCCAGGCCATCGTCACAAAATATTTTTAAATCTGAGTTGATCATCTTGTCCGATCCTGGCAGTCAAGTTTGCATTCAAAGAATATCATGCCAGCATACTTAAACTTCTATTAAATATATTTTTGTCACTGAGCAGATGAATCATGAAACAATGCTATTTCGAGATTATTAATTCTCAGACTTTCCCATTAAATATGGTATTGGTTTACATGTAGTTACTGCTTTGAAACAGGGTGCTACAAAAGCTGTATTTCCTCATATACCCGGTCAGGCAATTTGTTAATTGAAGAAAAGAACCACACACACACAAAAAATAAATAAATAAAGATATGAGTGTTACATCAATTAAATCTCTTCAAGTGGTATACTTTTAGTCTTGACTTACAATCAATATGATACAGTCCTGTACTTCCGTTTGACTTTCAGGAAAATGTTTCAGATTGTTATTTTTTTTTTCTGTTTTCAAATTAGATGCTTGTTTTGTGATCTGTACAATGTGTGTACATATAGACTGAATAGAACCTACCTTACCTGGCTGAAGTTGGTGCAGTTAAGCTTGTCTAATGGCAAATTAAATTTGTCAAGAGCAGCCAGCTATGCAAATTTGTAGCACCCTGCATAAGTGATTACAGTATTTTTGCATTCAGTGTTGAAATGATGATTTAATCTTCTTTGAAGTGCCATGTCCATATCACACATTAATGAAATCATATTTCCTACTCATGCATTCATGAGATGTTACTTTTATGTGTTTTTTTTTTCATTCTTACAGTATCACAATTGCAGCAATATGATATTGAGACAATTTGAAAGTTGCTGTTATAGTCCCTTTCTCAGGCTTGTGGAGTCGTTTTGAACTAATCAAAGGATTTTTCATAGAGAAAAATTTATTCAGACCATGATTTCTGTTTATTGTGTCTTGGCTAAAATCTTAATGATTGTGAATCAGAGTCCTTTTGGAAGAAGTCTTTTGATGTATGGGCTTTAAAGCTTCTAATTAGTGTCATTAGAAGACTCCTAATAATGTGCCCCCCGCCAAAATACGAAACCAAACAAAAAACTTGATCAGTGAACTCCAAGTGCCTTGAATGAAGACAACAGAGGCCTAGGAGACAGCATTCATGTCCACTAAAGCTACATGTCATACACCAAAGCGATCATGACCACCACTCCTTTGACGAAGATGACCACTATTCAACTGTCCCAGTTACCATGGATCACTACTACAAAATTGTAGTAACCATTCCACTACTTATGATAGTATTACTAATTTGCCTCCCACCCCAACTACTTCTACCACTACTACATGTACATATCCATTACTTCAACTGGTATTACTACTACTACTACTGCTACCAATACCACTACTACTACTACTACCATCCTACTACCTACTGCTGCCTCCACTACTACTACTACTACTACTACTACTACTACTACTAGACGGGGCACTACTACTACTGCTACATCTGCTACCACGGGCTACTAATACTACTACCAATTCCATTACTGAAAATGTTACATTGTATTACCAATTTGCCTCCCACTGTTTATAGTACTTCTACTACTCACTACTACTGTTACTACTACTCCTACTACTACTTTTACTACTACATACCTACTACTACTACTTATACTACTACTACTACTACTACTACTACTACTACTACTACTACTACTACATTATAGCTGTACTGCTACTACTACTACTACTACTACTACTACTACTACATTGTAGCTGTACTGCTACTACTACTACTACTACTACTACTACTACCACCACTACTACATCCGTTCTTCCTCCTGCTATAGCTGCCACCTTGGCTACCACCACCACTACCATATATACACCACTGTATCCTTATCTTCCAGTGCTATTTATGTACACTGTGTATGTCTGCACATCACTAGTACCACTATTACTGCTGCTACCACTGCTACCACTGCTACCATTGCCAGCACTGGCACAATGTAACCACCGCTGCCATTAAAACCACAGTCACTCACACAGTAATAATTGGCATTACCAGTTTCAATGTACTGCTTGGCAAATTTGCACCAGATATTACCTACTCACTCTGTGCTGTTGAGTTGTACATAACTGCCCTGGCCTACATAGCTCACATGTTGTACCTTCATAGCATAATATTGTGGTTGTACACTTTCTACTTACGATCATGCTTTATCAAATTCTCACTCACACTAATGGGGAGGTGATCATGATACGGTGCACAGTTTTGTTTCTTGTTAAGCCCACAGGTGTCATAAAATGAGGGGTTTTTTTTGTTATGAGGGGTTGAAGAAAGACACAATCTCTTCTATGTGCCCTTTTGCTGAACAATGAAAACCTATTCATAACACTTTCAAACTTGTTGAGGTTTCAAAACTTATGATGTTCGTTGGTATGCAGACTTTCTCTCGAAGAGTATCATGTTCTTCTGATTTTTTTTTATCATTGTGATTTGGCAAGCAATAAAGATGTTCCCCTAATATCCAAATTGCCAATCAGTTGCAAGTGCATTCTCCACAAACCAAGGAGTGTTAAACAAGAACAGAATTTAATAGTTGTGCAGTGGGAAAACTTTGTTTTCATTTGACAAACGGTTTTTAATAGACTGTTTCTTTTCACACATGCAAAACTTTTCCTTTGAGTCAACTTACTCCTAGCCAGTCGTTATCTACAGTCATATTCTTTTTTTTTTAGATGTGTCGTCAAGTCATTACATACAGCTCATTCCTGACAAATCTGTTTGCATGTATACCCCTGTGCTAGGCATATATCACAAATAGATGTCTGTATTGTACTGTGAATATGTTGATTCATCTCTTCACATAATGTTGTGGCAGCATACTTACCTCGCAAGACTTTCTTTTCCAAGTAATTGGACGTTAATTTGACCATACATTTTGGCAGCCGATGTTTAAATGTGTGTGTACTTCAGTGTCCTGCATTTGATATTTACAATAATCATTTTTTTTTCTTTCTCCATCTTTCTTTTCCCACCCATGTTCCTCAACCTGCCTTTATCCTGTGCATGCCCCCCCCCCCCCACAACTATTCTGACATCATACTATTCCATTTCTGACCCCATTCTCCGTGCTTTGCATGATGTTATATCCATTCAACCCCTCTCTCTCTGTTTAAATGTTCAAATCTGACTGTTACTGACAAAATCTCCGTTTATGTCATTATCTCCATAATGGTGATTATAACTTGTGTTTACTTTTTTGTTGTTGTATTGCTGTCATGTAATTTATGCGCTTATAAACTTCAATGTTTTCATCTTGCACTGTACCTCTATACTTTGGTATCTGTGTATCGTTTATTGCCTCTGCTCTGCCGATATTGTCCTGTGCTGTTTACACATGAATGTATCATTGTTATGCTCCACGGTGACATGCAATTTTTTTGATTTCCTTGCTATATTTATATTTATTTTGAATATCTCTCCTTTCTTTTTTTTTGTAAAAATGTCTTTGATTTTGCTGAATAATTCACTGTGCAATATATTATGATTATTTTCAATTGTCATTTTAATCTGTTTATTTTATCATATTGGTGCATTGCTTTGGTCTTTCTGTTACATGCAAAATAATTGTACACATTGTGTCTATCTACCCCTCCCCCCCCCCCCCCGCTCGTTTTATCACTGCATATGTCACTACGTACTTTCCTTCCCATCATCTACCCTACTCACCTAACAACCTACCTCCCCCCCCCCGCCTTAACCCCTTCCCTACCCCTACCCATTCCCTATACCTCCACTATCCCTCCCCTACCCCTTTCTATCCCCTTCCCTATACCTCCCTACCCCTTGCCTATCCCTTCTCTACTCCTACCTACCCTGTCCCTACCCCTTTGCCATCCCTCCCTACCCCTTGCCGACCCCTTCCCTACCACTTCCTTACCCCTCCCTACCCTGTCCTTCTGTATACCCATCCTTTGCCTCATCTTTATCCCTTTCTCTACCCCCTACTCTACTGGCTATCTCCCCACCCTTCCCCACCCCTAGGTTTTTGGTTATCATGACTCCTGGCTTCACCTTTCCGTATCACATATACCTCATCCCATTCGCAAGCATTGTAGGGATATGTTTCATCGTAATGCTATGCTTCATGGTAAGTTCGAACACCCTCACTGTCTCCTTATCTTTGATATCAACTATATCCAACTTCTATTTCTAATCGTAATTTTGCTCCCCCTTAGAATATGTTAGTCTTAATCAAGGCCAATTTTCAACAGAGACAATGAAGAAGACCACAAACTTCACTTAGATGTTACTTTTTTTAAACCTCTGATGTAATTTAAGATACCATAATTATGGAGTGTTTTTATAGTGCATGTATCTCCTCAAAATAACTGAAAACTATTGTAGCATCCCCGAATACAAGTAGGCAGCAGCATGATGCATTAATCATAGTGCATGTGTGATTGATACTTGTAAGCTCAATCTTAGTGCCAAGAATTTTATTTATTTGTTTATTCATTTTTCTTTTCACCAATAAACAATTGTGGTGCTTGCATGAAATGGATATGGACAACATCGGTCAGTTTTTGTAGCTGTTACTAAGACAATAGGAGATCTTTTGGCTTTTCATTATCGGGCAAGGAATTGGTCAGTTATCGCTTCTGAGCAGCATCATAAAAAGGAAGAAAAGTGGGAAACAAATGTAATGGTATCTTAAAGGACAAGTTCACCTTCATAAACATAAGGATTGAGAGAATGTAGCAAAATTAGTAGAACACATCATTGAAAGTTTGAGGAAAATCAGACAATCCGTTCAAAAGTTATGAATTTTTGAAGTTTTTGTGCAGTACCCGCTGGATGAGAAGACTACTGCAGTGTATGAATAACTTAGATGTCACATGCGTACAACAATATAAGGAAAATATAAAGAGAATTTCACAAAATTCCATCTTTTGAAAAAAGTACACATTCCCCTGACTCGTTACCGATAGATGTTATGGGTAATATTATTCCCCCTGCCTTTAGAAAGAGGCAAGTCAATTGCTCTTTTATTATGCGAAAAAAGTGAAAATATGTTGAATTTTCTTTTATATTTTCTTTATACTGTTGTACGCATATGACTCACAAGCTGTAGTAGTCTCCTCATCCAACGGTTCCAACACAAAAATTTTTAAAATTCATAACTTTTGCATCGATTGTCCAATTTTCCTCAAACTTTCACCGATGTGTTTTACTAATTATATTTTCTCAATCCTTATGTTTATGAAGGTGAACTTGTCCTTTAAGTTCTAGTGTCTTTGTTTTTTCTGTGGGTGTTTGTGTGTATGTTTGACACTTATCCTGCAATGATTTACCAATCATAGATAATCAGTCTTTGTGTTCCTTGCTGGTTATTTGCAATTGGTTATTGCAGTTGTGTACTATACTAAAGCTAAAGAGGTTGTGTGTTCTTCCAGTTCTTGTAAAAATCCAGTCAGTACCAACATCTAGAAATGCCTAGAACTCAACAGGTTACCCTTTGTGATAATACAGTCAACCCAACTGAGAACTGAGAACTTCATATAGTGGTCATTGTCATGCAGGTGCAAAGTACATCTTACATGATACCAGTGTGTTTTAGTGTAATGTGTTTGTGTGTGTGTGTGTGTGTGTGTGTGTGTGTGTGTGTGTGTGTGTGTGTATGTGTGTGTTTATCATGTGTGCATTTGCATTATGTGTTTGTTTGTGGTGTGTTTATAATGGTATGTGTGTGTGTGTGTGTGTGTGTGTGTGTGTGCATGTGTTATATGGCTGGTCATCAGTGTCCTCAAAACCTTTGAAGATGAGAATATGTTGTGTTGGGATTCCTAATCTATTCAGCCAATTATAGTCATCGTGTGATATGGGCCTTGTGACTTTTGGCTAAATAAAGTAGGTGACAGTTTAATAGCAGTTTAAAACTATATTCCTGGCATCTCTTAATCTTACTCTGTATCCTTTATTGGAGAAAGATGAGACAGTACTTGTTCAGTTCATTAAATCTACACAAAATCAGAAACACACTCCGATTATAAACAGTTATGAATCAGTTATGAGCATGGGAATCTAAAAGCTTTTGTAAATTTTGCACAGTGAAACAAACAGGGATACTGTATATTAAATTACCCACAACAGAGTGCGCAGGTGAAAGGACATTTTTTTTTTTTTTTTTTTTTTTTTTTTTTTACTGTATGAAAGTTGAAAGCACTATGAATCGCAAAAGACATCATAACAAGATACAGCACCAAACCACATACATGATTCTTTGCTGGGTTAGATGTGATGGTAGTAGAAGCCAAAAGAAGCCAGAAACATTTAACGACCCATCCTCCTCAAGTTCTAGATACTTAAAAAAAAAAGGAAAAAGAGGAATACTTCCTCATCTCTCATGTCACTCTGTGTGTACGGTCAAAGATTAGTAGGCAGCTGATGTTAAAGTCTGCCATAATTTGAGAAAAAGCTGACATTTGATTGCCTAATGCTAAAATTCTAAAACATCCAGAATTATTAGTACCACCACAATTATCCGTTCTAAACCCATTTCCTGTTTCAGTCATTACTTTTTAGTACTTTCCTTCCCTCTTCTTTTTTTTTTTGTCTCTTCTTTGTGTGTTTGCGCTCACCCTCCTTCATACTATGATCGGCACATAACTGATTTTGTGCATGTTTTGCCTGCTAGCATCACTTGCATGGTGAGCTAATTTGCATATCATAAAGTATGTCTGGCATGTTATCACATCATGCATTTGAAAAAGAAGAAAAACAGAAAAGAGACTATACCATCAGACGTGTTAGATTATGTGTTCTACTTTGAATTCTTGGCACAGCGGTTGACTAACTTTGTGCATGCCTACATACAAACTTTGCTATTAAGTTGATTTCATTCATGACCACACCCTCCTTCACCATGGAACTCTACATGCTTGCGTAATGGTTATTGGGGTTGTCACCTGCAAAACACCTGCACATACATAGAGCCCTGGATGTGTTCACACTCAATGCACCGTGTACGTACGGGTAGCGTACTAGATAACTGCACGTCTGTGTTCTAACTTGCCTATTCTATCACAGGTGGTCTGTGACACTCTACCCATATGCCTACTATCACTGGACCTTTTACATGCTCCCATTTATTTGCATGAGTACCTCCTGTGTAGCATTTCTCCTCCTCTATGCGGTGAGTATCCTGTACACTTCTCCCCCTCCCCCACCTTCTTTCCCTTCCTGCTCCCCCCCCCCCCAACAACGCCTGACTCCACCAACCAACTCCCAGACTCCCGTACATATCCCTCCGTCTTCTTCTACGCGAATACAGACTACGGATGGTTTGCAGCTGGAAATGATGCGTTCGAGGCTCAGTAACAGAGACCCAAAGATTCAGGTGTTCGAAAAGTTTGTTGAGATGTTATCCCCACTGCTATCCAAAGGGTAATGCAGTTTTGTTTTGTTGTTTGGTGGGGGGGGGGGGGGGGGGGGGGGCAACAGTAAAGTTGTACCCCTGTAATAAAAATGTACACAAAAAGTAAATGAGAGATTTGTTGTGGGGATTTCATGCCAGTAGTCTTTTCACGTTATCATTTCTTACGTGACATGTGAGGCAAAGTAAACAACAGATTGCATGGCTGGTTTGACGGTATTGGTTGTAGGTCGCAGACTTTATGGCGTTTTAATAGTCACGTTCAGCTGTTCTGTGGCTGCAGTCTGCAGCCCGCATCCATGGATGCGAGCCAAGTGTGAATTATCTCAAATTGCTGAGTATGGTACAAAGGTGGGAAGGTTTATACAGTGTTTATGCTGACACACAGTAAACAATGCATGATTAAAAAACATAAAGAAGATACGGGTCATAAGACCAGCCTGTTTGGGGCATTGACTTTATCGTGTGCATTGATTTTTGCCTCATCTTTCTGATTTGTCAGACTTTGCTCTCTTGAAAAATGTTCTGAACATGAAATCAATGCTATTGTGTTTTGTAGGGTCAGGAATTCAACTTCAAAATGAATGTTTATTGTAGAAATAAAACAGTAATAACAAACTCTTAGATTGTATACTGATTGCGAGGTATCAGATACAGTTGTATAATCAGATGCACTGGTCTGGCTTGATATCTGAATGAAAAAAATTGATCATATACTGCATGAGCAAGCTACTTTTTTCTTCTAAAACTTTGAACCATTGAACTGTGCAGGAGTTGCTAGTGTAAAAAGAAAGGTATCTATCATATAGTATGAAAAGAAAGGTAGATATTTTTACATTTGACAAATGAAGATGAAAACAAAAAGACAACAAGAATGACCAAAAACCAATAATCGACGAAAACCTTTTGTAATTCGGCTTCCGAATGGAGTGGAGAGAGCACCACTTGAACCGAATTGGTGGTAGCCAGTATTGAAACCAGAGGGTGATTCAGCCCCTTGCATTGGAGGTGGTCGGGTCAGGTGAAAAGGAGTCACCGGGGTGGAGATGGGAGGGATAATCGTGAGTGCAACTCAATTAGCGTCTGTGACGAAGCTCATTGACTCTTACCGAAATAGGCCAGAGGTTTTAAAGTATTGCTTTGTTGGGGGTAGACGTAGCTAAATTGTGTGCAGTAAAGGAAAGGAGAAACAGAAGTCTTTTTAAATAAATACTATTCTCGTATATGTAGCTTCAGTTAGATCTGTGACTAAAAATAGCAAATTGCTTTCTTAGCACCTCGTAGAATTAGTCAGCTGTCATGAGCAGAGCTGCCAAGTGTCCGTGATTTTGCAGGAGGCTCTCTTAAAGTTGGACATTTTTTATAAGCTGGCAAGAGAACTGGAAAGCCTGATTATTATACAATTGTGTTTTTATTGCTAATGGACCAGTCTGCTGACATGGGGGGGGGGGGGGGGGGGAAGCAGGCTGTGAAGCACTTTTGAGAAGTTATAGAAGCTTGAAGTCTATTGAAGCCCATACCATCAGAAAGAGTGCCTTACATTTGTCCTGGGTACTGAACACTGAACGTCATTGAAGCTCTTACAGCCAATACTGTCAAACAGAGCGCAGGTAATCTTGGGCATTGAACGTTGGACCCGTTTAATACACACCTGTTGCTTGATATCTCGTCTTCTGTTTCTGCACTTTGAACCCATCACTCCAGCTGCAGTCAATCTCAGGACTTGGCTGTCTCCTTGGTCGCAGCCCAACACGGTTCAACCACCCCCTCCCCCTTCCATGTATTGATCCTTTACAGGGGGATCCAGAGATCCAGATATCCATGCATATTTTATTTATTTATTCATTCATTTATTTTTTAGTTGGAATGATTATTTTTGTTTATATCATGTTGTCCTGTCCTCCCCTGCATCCTCCTCAGGTTCAAGGTGATTCTTTTACCCTATGAATCCCCATCGTGGGGCTACTACTTCTTGCCCTTCATTAGCGTCACGTCCACTTGCCTCCTATTCTTCGTGCTGTACGGGGTAAGTCGAGAGGTGGCGAGTACTAGTAGTTGTCCTGGTACCCCCTCCTACCGCCGCATATCCCTCCCGTGAGGTCTGTTACCCTCCCCGTCCTTCTGCGTCAAGAAGAGGATGTGTCTGCACCCGTAACCGATTGCTCCAACCCCCTCTCTTTCACCGCATACATGTACCTGGAGATCAACTCTGTCCACTGTATGTCATTTTCAAGATGACAAGTGTGTGGAATAAAAATTGAGTTAACACAAGGAGTCGTTAAAGGTTTTAGGCAAGCATTCTTTGTGAAGTGAGTGTTGTGTGTCTGTTATTTCCATCTTCTCCCACTTCTCTCTTATCCCTCTTTCAGCCAGGAGAAGCTCAATGCTGCAAACAAGGAATTGAAGTTTAGAAAATACATTTTTGCTTTGCCACTTGAAAAAGCATGCACTAAAGATTCCACCCCGCCCTCCAACAGTGGATTGTCCCTGCCCCCCTCCACTACCACCCCCCCCCCCACTTCTCCTCTATCCATCTTTGAGGTGCAAAATTACCTGGTGCAAACTTCTTGCATGTTATTTCGGTTTTTGTGATCTTGCATTTCTTGGAGTTATGTTGTCTTAGAAAACACAGTGATCATAATGGCAATATTTTATTCACTGTTTATAGCATTATGATTGTACAGCGGTAAAAGCCTATTATGATACCGGAATCACTGTGCATCAGGAGCAGAGCTATTCACACAAAGATTAGCTTGCCAACCTTTGCCCAGTATTTTGCAGTCATCACTGAACAGGAGCCAAGTGATCCAACTTGAGAGAGAATAAATTAAACTGAGATATTTTTGCAACAAGAGAATTATGAAGCTATTGGTGCAAGTGTTACTATAAGTGATCCAAAATTTGGTCATGGGAGAAGAATGAAAGAATAATTCA
The DNA here is from genome assembly GCF_040938485.1 of Diadema antillarum. Lineage (NCBI taxonomy): Eukaryota > Metazoa > Echinodermata > Echinoidea > Diadematoida > Diadematidae > Diadema > Diadema antillarum. Next base: position 1,600,970 of record NW_027271090.1, read on the forward strand.
AAGAAATTATGTCAAACAAAATTGGGCATCTGTCATATGAAGCATACCAATCCATAACTTCAACAAAATCCTTCACAACTTTATGTCCACTTGCACAATATGAGAGTGAATATGGTATCCCCCCACCCTTCAAATTCCTCACCTCAACTGCACAGCCAAATCAGTGGTGACACTTTGTAATGGTTCTTTACTGCAGTTGTTTGTGTATATATAATACAAATCTGAACACAATTTCCAGGCCTGTATTTATATAGTAGGGAAGTACCCAAAGTCCAAACCGCAGTCCCAAGGTTCCTGACATTTCTGTCATTTTAGGCTTTAAGGTGAACTCTCGAAACGTTACTCAGTGAACTCAAAACTACAGCAAGGAAACTAAAATGTCTTGTCCAAAGACTACTGACACATGCTATCAATCTTATCAAGGTGTTGCTATGAGTTTCATTCTGTCAGAAGGATGGGTAAGCTAGTCTTAGTGCAAGTGTCTGTGAGGTAGAAATCATGTATGCCTGCTTGTGAAGAAGTGCTATATAGTTTAGAAAATAACCAAGGAGATTAGTCTTAATCATAGTGCTAAGAGTCTTGTGAAGAAACAATAAGCACCCAGAAATTCTTGGTCCCGAAAAAGGTCAAAATGTTGTCCTTGATGTGTATATTTTTGTGTATGAATGCATTTTTATATGTATGTATGTATGTATGTATGTATGTATGTATGTATGTATATATGTGTGTATATATGTATGTATGTATTGATGTATGCGTGTATGTACGTATGTATGTGTGTATGTATGTTTGTATATGTATGTGTGTATGCATGTGTTTTTGAGTGTTTGTTTGTGTTTGAACACTGATCGATGTGAAAGGTTGCAAATAGATGTGACCAGCTTGTGGAATTCTCCACCTCACGGGTAGCGGGAGATTGGGTTTCTTTCCATTTGACAAGGATTTCTCACAAAGGGCTAAAGATGGTGTACACAACATACATAGTACAGCAAACTAGTCTTCTGTAAGGGCAAGGTGTTCTTATTTTGAGAGTGTATTTTGTGATCATATTTTATGTATCCACCTCTCAAAGTTAAGAGTGGACCATTGGAGAGTGGTTGAGGTTCTGGATGTTAAACAAGAGATCCTGGGTTGGAATCCTGCTGGATACAAATATTTGTCAACAAGATGTTTATTCCCATTTTGTTGCTTGTAATCTATATGTACAAGCGTATATAGGTAGGAGCCAAGCATTAATGTGGGAGTAATGATTCATTCAACCAAAATAAACAAACAAACAAGAAAACAATGCTTGCACTGAAGAGGTAACTTGGGTTAACAAGGCCATATGATTATACGATTGTTCATTGTTATAAAGGGGTCAGGCCACCTTTCGATTTTCAGAAGTGCTGGATTTGACATGTAGAAATAATAAGTGGACTATGAAAAGGTTATGATGTGTTATCATCAGAAGGGTTATGTCATTACCTCCCCTTTCCCTCCCCAAAAGTGTATCATGACACTGTCCAAAAGTAGGGACTTTTTAGACGTCTTTCTCGTACTAGAGCGGTTCTGAATGGCTGCAGTCCACTCGTTACGTCCATGGTGTTATCACTTTTTAGTGCACGCCGTTCACGACGGCCCCCGTCCCCTCCCGCTGGCTGGCAATTGGCATGCCAGGCGATGATGTCATCCCCGTCCTGAATCTACATTGTAGGAGGACGTGAAATGCTGTAGGAGACACGTTTTCGATTCTGGCGTTGGACGTGCTGGATAACCTAGAGCATGCGCAGTTCTTTTAAATGACATCATTATCTCGCCGTCCACGTCCAGGATGTGAAATCGAAAAGTCCCTGTTGTTCCTTGTCAACACTTATCTGTGAAGCAAAGATCTTCTTCTTCAAATTGCTCCTCAACATTCCAGCTGGATCCAAACGAGGAAGAAGATATTCCATACAAGAGCAAGATGTGCAAATTTTCAGTAAAAATCTCATGCAAGTGTCTTGGGAACCTTTTTATGAATTGAACCTGTTGGTCTTCTGATGAGTTAACTCTCTTAATCCTCCCAAGACTGTGTCTCATGTAATGCTGTTCATATTGTGTGCAAGCTGGTAACTGGTGGCAGTAAAAGAGTTAAAGCAACACCCACTGTGAAGAAAAACAGCCCCCAGAGGAGAGGATGTATTCTGAACATTCGATGTGAAAGCATTCAAAGCAGAAGGCAGCGTGAGTCATAGAGTTGCCTGTCCCGGGGGCAGTTGTGATACAAACTTCCACTTTTTTCGACTTTTTTTTCTTTTTTTTTTGGCAAAGTGTCGCTGTCTTGTATGTTTTTTCAGATGATCACAGTCGTCGTCCCAGGGCCAGGGGGTCGGAAGCTCTGTGGTGTGATGGATGTGCGATGCCCTCGAATGATGCCGATAATGCGTCTCGTTGCCCCTCCCAGCGGGGGACGGCAATGTTATGGGTAGATTCCCAAAGATTCCCACTCGGCATATCCTCGCTGACTCATTCCCGGAGATTGCAGATGATGCTTGATAGTCTGGTTGTCACGGCAACACTTCATTTTTGCAGTCCCTATGTTGCTACTGTACCTGTCTGCATGGTAACTCTCAGGAAGCATTCCGGGCTCGAAACCAACTCATTGTTGGTCTGATGTTATCTTCTCTGCATGGATGGATACTGGACATATTACCTACTACATGTATTTGTACCTTTTGGACACATGATGAGGTGTAGAATTTCAGTTTGATGCCCCAGTCGTGACCCCGTCTTTACATGCTGTCCCAGTTTAAGCCAAACGTAGTTACAGGGATGCTAGTTTTTTCACGCAAAAGCCCGAATTCAAGCCCTGGCAGTATCAAAGTTCAGACCCTCATGTGTACAAAATAGCTTCATGCAGATGTATCTCAGGCCCTCTCTTTCATTCTAAATTCACACTCCTGGTTATAAGAAGATGTCATTTTCTGTGGCTGAATACAAAGACTTTCTTTGAGTTTTCATTTTTTTATTGCTTTAAGATGCCAGCACTCTGACAAATTTTGCAGATGAATGTTTATTTGCAAAGAGAGCTTGATATGTCCCAGTAAGGAGTTTATAGGTCGAGGGCATTGAATGGGTGAGCTAATTATTTGTACAGTTGTTCGAAAAGAGTTGTCAAGAATGGTATGCCTCGGCATGTTTCCGCAATTTTTAGTTAGTACAATACTAGCCTATAGATGTGTGTAAACTATTGTACCTCTATCAAAACCCATTGAGGATGGGCTGATTTTCCTACATACACAATTCCCATAGACGCTTGCCCGAGTATACTTGGGACTCGTCCTCAACGAGTTAAGGAACATTTAGACTGTTTAACATTAGGGAAAAGGGGGGAGTCGATTTTAACAAATTGCCCAACTTGGCAGACTGCACAGTGTAATGCTCTTCCCCGTGGATGCAGTAAACACTTATTTAAATATACAAAGAGTTTTGAATCTACAAGTACACTTGTAGGTGTTCAGTATCAAGATGTCTATACGGGTATTTCAACAAAAACCCCCTTGACAAATTGCTCTTCACTGACGCAATCAAACATCCAAATATTCAGATTTTGCGTGATAGACATTCGAGTTTCTACGGCATGCCCATGTGTAGCTATTGACAACCTTAAATAATCAGTGTTTATTTATGTCTATAGGGAATTTGTTAATCAGTTGCAATTAAAACAACGTGAAGCAAGAATCATTAATTTGAATAATTACCCCCCTCTGCTGATAAACTGCTTTCTGAAGGCATAATTCCTAGACTTCTGTCTGCGGTAACAACTGATTAAAGGCATAATTTACCATTTGCAGATGAAACAAAAACCCAGCATTAGTGCTTTACAATAGTCTCAAAATGTGAGTTAGGGATAGAAGCAACCATTGTACAAAATTTGAATCCGTATATTCGATGTTAAGTAAATTTTTAAATACACAAAAATGAGAACAGTAGTTATAATGAAAATGTTTCCAGACTGAACTGTCTACAGTTATGGTTTATTGAGAAACATACTGATATCTCTTGATGTTTTAGGCTTTATTGTGAAATTTCATGTGGTAGGATGTTTTGTGATTCAACAGACCTACACATATCAAATGTGATAATTTGAACATTTTTATAATAACTGCTCCCAAAGGTAAACAGAACCTTTAAGGTATATCTAAATAGAGATGTTTTTCACATTATACGCTTTTCGCAATCATTGTTGGCTACAATTTCTTGACATCTTCACTTTTCACAGAATGTCAATGACAGTCGTATGAAAACAAACAAACAAACAAACAGCCATGCTATTAGAACAGTATTCCTAGTTGCCCTGCCTTCCTCCGTATTTGTAATTAACCCATCGAGGACGAGTCCCGTGGATACTCGGGCAAGTGTCAGTGGGAAATGTGTGTTGTAGCAAAATCAGTCCATCCTCAATGGGTTAATGAACCTTCCCCAGGGACATCAGTATCCCACTGTACACTAGATAGGTGTCTTTCAGTCATAGACCAGAAACACATAAAAGGAAGCAGCTGAAATTGATAGCTGATTGACAGGTGTTTTCACTTCCACTTCAAGTAGCCAAGGGTCTACTGTACATATCATAATCAAGTCCATCTGTTGCACTTTTATTTGGTGCCACTTGAATTAGGTGAACAGTGTACAGTAAGGTGGAGGATTAATGTGAGCATGTCGCCATGCTTATCTCCCATAAATCTCTATAGATGGGGCCCCACAAAAACAAAATCTGTTCTAGCTTTAAAGGGGATGGCTAGTAACCGATCAGTGGGAATCAGTGGGAATGCTGAGGGATGATTGTTCCAATCCTTGTGGGATTCATTTGAGAGTACATTATATATCTACAGTTGTGTGAAAATTATTTGCTTCAGAACGGTCTCATATTCAAGTAATGTGCAGATTAATGCCCCGTCACTGACCAGGGACGCTTACCTGGAAACATTAAACTGCACATTACTTGAATATGAGACCATTCTGAAGCAAATAATTTTCACACAAGAATAGATATATAATGTACTCTTAAATGAATCCCACAAGGATTGGAACAATCATCCCTCAGCATTCCCACTGATTCCCACTGATCAGTTACTAGCCATCCCCTTTAAGGTGTTTCCCCCCAATTCGCTGACCCCTTACCGTTGGCACTGGGGGATGGCCAAATTACGACTTGACCCTCTGCCAGAAACTTTGCTGGAACTTGTGCGCCCCACAGTGCAAGCGAATAAGTGAGTCCACCTGTAGAATTCCCCCCAGACAGCTATTCAGCAGAGGCCTTAGTAAGATGCACACATACATGTACTTTATGTGTGTTTTCTATCTGTCATCATGTTACCCTGATTATGTCACAGACACTGGAGCATAGAAAACTGCTGAATGAGGTAACTTGGCTGGAAATGATTAGAAATTAATCATATAGAGTCAAACATGGCATGTTTTATATTGAAATTGCTTCCTTTTTGATTGTCAAAATCCAAGAATAGGTTCAAAATTAGAAACTTCCCCCACGCCTCGCGAAGCCGATCATTGTATTGTTTGAACTGGCCAATTTTGTCCTTGGTGTTCTACCATACGTGTATCATATGAGGGATTACATCGGCACTGTAAATCCATTCTCTTTTCTTTCTTTCTGAAATGTTTATTAAATAATCTGAAGGCCAGCTTTTAAACCTTTGTTTGGTGGGACTTTTGAAGTCACGAGGGTTAAATTATGAATTATTGCATAAGCTTCATGTTAGAAACATTTGATGATACTAAAATAAAAGAAACAGAAATCATTACCCACAAGCTTTAATAACATTCTGTCCCAGTGGGGCACACATTGTTACTAATCCTATTTCAATTGAAATACCTTTGAATGAAAGAAGAAAGAAGGAGGGCCTTCACTGGTGCTTGTGCAGATTACATTCATTTAGACGCGAGGCCTTGTTAATAAAAGATATTTGCAGTGAATGCAACTGCAATAGTTGCTGTTACTATGGCAACATCCTGCATGTAACAAAAGTGCTGTGAGCACTGAAGCTGTTGCCAAGGTTACTACTAGTGGTCATACCTTTCATTATTTGAATATGTATCCTGTAGAATGGGTCCCTCATTATATCGAGTATATTGGATGCCTGCTCTGGATGCCTGCTCTGGCTGTGTGATTCCCAAGCAGTTCATTGAACCAGCAGCCAACAGCAGATTCGCAGTAGTAGAGAGTGGGGTTGCTATGACGACCAGGCCTCAAGGATAGTTTCTGCGCACCTCCAGGCTGTCATGAGGAGTGATGGCATGATGGACACAAATCAAAGGCATGCACAGGATGAGAACTCATCTTTTATTAGGGTCTTTTTGGAAAAAAAGAGTTGTGAAGCTGCATAAAGTCAGTCCTGCAGTGGAGCCAACATTATGCTGATGTAGTCCTTGTGATAAATGGACTATGACCCATTTTGGCAAAGTGTCGAAATTTAGAGAGTGCTACATATGGATTCTGAATTACTTTCTATTTCTTTTGTTCCCTTACATCTGTTATGACTTTACTCATCTAAAGCTCTTGATATTCCTCTAGTAACTAGCTTAAATTTACTTTATGTTTCATAAAATCTCATCCTCACGGTCAATGCCCACAGCCACATAGAACTCTCATGAGTGTGTATATCCATTTCATAACTGACTATCACTGTCACCACCAATATGTCATTAAAAAAACCACACACTTACATAAACTGTACATGTATTACTCTCTCTTCACATCCCCAGAGTTTTCTTTCACAAATTCATTAGCATTGCATTGCAGTACCAAGACGCACCTCATCATCACTATATCATACAGAAAAAATAGGAAGCAACTCTTATTTTCACCCATCTTTTATTCCTGCGCTCATGATCACTCGCCTAGGGAGCCTCAGTGACACCCTTCCATGTAACAAGCATACACTTCATACAGCATGCCATTATGTGATTTCAACTGAGACTGGCGATACTCCCTAAGTTGCCAGAACTTTGTGTGCACACACTTGTTACACTCAGGTTTAGATGAACAAAAGCCAGTCTATTCCATTTGTCTGTGTATGTCTTTCTTCCTCTCCAAAATGTGGGTGTGCATCTCCCTCTCTCCTCCGGCAGATACACGGTGACGCTCTTTGGCGGCGGCGATTTCCCGCATGTGTATTATTTCTATCCCTTCATTATCGTTATGTCAACCTGCTTTGTCTTCTGGGTAATCTTCACGGTGAGTAGCAGCTCGGTTGTTCTCGGTAGAGAGTGACGTCAGCCCCGCCCCTTTCTCCCCAAGAGCACAAAATCAAAAATGAGGACTACAAAAAGTAATCCTTAAAGCTTGACTCAGGTCTTCTTCCCATACAAATAGAGATAAAATGAGCAAAAATAAACAAAATATTACAGCATTGAAAGATGGCACAGTGTGAAATGGGAAGAAGGAATGCGTGGGTTTATTTTCTAGAGCCCAAGTTTAATTGCGGTAGATTGTGAATGCATTGTTTTGATTTATTGTTGTTCATGGGGGTGGGGTGTGGAAGAAAGTGACAGATTACGGAGAAGCTAAAGGAATCAGGAGAGAGATCAGGGAAGAGAAGAAAGTCAATACCATTTATGTTGGCAGGTGTATAATTCAGCTGAAGAGGCCCTGTAGACAAGAACAGAAGAACATTATCAGTGGACGATGACAATAGATTTGAAGAAGGAGAGCATGTTATGTAATTTGTCAGATGCATGTCACATTTCATGCACACTTCCGTGCATAAAGAGTCCTATATAGGTAATGACCACAGATCTGAAATTGGACTTTCTTTCTGAGACTTGCCTTACCAGCAACAACATAGATATACCGTAAAGTGTAATAGACAGTTTGTCCCATCCCAACAATAATTACAATAGGACCCCAAAATAGTGAATCAATCTGAATATAATTTCAGGGTATGAAACAATAACTTATTACCCACATCTTACAAAAAAAGAAGAAAAAAAAAAAGAGAAAAACATCCACTTTGCTTCGGTGGTCAAAGAGAAATGAGGATCTTTGTGGAGCATGTCAGGAATCCCTTCCCTCCAAGTTCTGTCCATTGTTGTTCTAAGAGCATCAAGTGCTAAACTTGGAAGAAAGGGACATATGACATGCTTTACAACGATCCACATATCTCTGTGACCATATAACCAAAGTGAATGGGGTTTCCTACAAAATATAGATGAGATATTAAATTTTTAGACCCTGAAATAGCATTCAGGCAGTTTAATGATATTGAAAGTTATCAATGCAGAAATGCAATTGTGTGTGTGTGTGTTTTTTTTTTTTGTAGGACATACTGCATCATGCTACCTCAAAAAATACTGCCAATGGGTTGGCAGAATATGTTTCCTTTTGACTAGGACAGAAAGTGAAATATATGATTTCAAATCTGCAAGGTGATAAGGAAATTCTGACTCTGTTCGTTCATATTTCTTTGAAGTTTTTATATTTCTTGTTATAATTTGTTAACATAATGATAATTTACATATGTACACTACAGTGAGTACACTTTTTTCCTTTCATCAAATGAGAGTGTTTCCAAAGTAGACAAACCAATGTTCTCTCTGCTGTGTAATCACAGTGATAGTAATAGAAGAAGTAATCATTATTAGTAAATGTAATCATAGGTTCTGTAAGTATTCAGTTTGTGGTAACTGTAATAGTAACTATATTACTTATAGTTATAATAATGGTAACAGTAGTACAAAGTAAACGTGATAGTCATAAGTTACAATGGTAATAGCAAGTACCTCTGCCTCTGTTGTCATTGGTTTTGCCTTTCTGTCTGTTTGCAAAATAACTCAAAGAGTTGCAAATAGATATGGATAAGACTTACTGGAAGAGTTAATGACACAAGAAACAAATGATTCAATTTTGATAGTAATCCAGATACAAGTAGCTGTCTGGATTTAGGACACTTTTTTCAATTCTTTTGAATGGTTATCATTGGCAAATAGGGCAAAAGAACAGTGGAATTCGAGCTGTGTATATTTGAGGTGTGCACATGCACATTGAGCGCATGCTTGAGGTGCAGTGTGCAGCTAGTTCAATAGCTGCTAGTAGATGAGGTAAATGTAAGGTTTCTTTAATCATAAGTTGGAGAAAAGGTAATTATCAGCATGCGAGCATGGATGGAAATGAGCTGCTTGGCAGAGGTTTGTAATCTCTCTCAGTGCTTTTCTAGTTATTTTAGTTATGACAGGACATTTTAAATTTGATGAAACACTTCTTAGTATCTGCATTGCTCTTCTAGAAAGTAATGTTGGATATTGTCTCTCGAATGTAGTGAAGAACTTTCATTTGTATTTCTGAAAGTCAAAACTGGACATAATAGACTATGACATCTCCACAGATGTGTGAGTTGGACTGGATTTGAACTTTCCAGAGCCTTGGCCATGGGACCTTTATACTCTGACAGTATCAATTGTCTTGAAAATATGGACATGTAGTGGTGCATGTGTAATAATGCTGTACAATGTAAGTGCTCTCGCATTGTGTTTTAGGAAGACTTGATCTTACCCCACTTCAGTCGAGTAATTCTTTGCTCAGTCCTACCTTCACTATTCAATGACCTGTTTTTGTTTTCGCTTTGTCCCCTGTGGATGTGATGTCATTTGAAGATGAGTTGCTTGTTATGTAATACAGGCGTGTACTTGCAGGAAGACATGGTTTGTGCTGCATTTGATGTGTGCAAATTTTTACACAGCTGTTGAGATGCTTGTGGCTTGTTGAAATGCATGATAAGTCTTGATGGTTTTGAAGTGACTTGTCTTCTTGCTCGATGATGATATGCCTGATAGTGTGTGTATTGTTGTTAAATTTTCTACTATTGATGCTTCTTTTTCTCTCTTGATTTGTGATTGAGATTACTCTTGAGAATTGAGACTTATGTGTCCTTTATTTGGCATGATGAAGTCTTCAGCATACACAAATAACAGAACTTTATTTTTTTTCTCTATTTTATTGCTGCAACCTAATGATGAATGATAAATGACAAAATACATGTATGTGCATAGGACCCTCTGCCAATCCTATATTACAAAATGTACTGTATATCAAGATTATCAATTTATTGAATTCAGACTTTGACACATTATAATTTAATGTAGCTTACTTTGTTATATTTAGTTGAAAAGGCAGTGAACATGAATTTCTGGGCAATTAGCAAAGTCAAGTTAGTAAAACACTATTAGAAAGGCCCTAATTGTTACGTTTCATTTCTGTGAATTTTTCACTCTGGCAGATTCATGCGGAAAGTATGACAACAGTGTGTTTGACTTGAATGCCATCATCTTCAAATTGACTTTAGTGAACAGAGTAAAATAAAAGCAGAATCACAAAATACTGGACAGTATAAGTTTCTTAAAATGGAATCAAAATAAGAAAACTATTGAATTTCAAAGATCAGCAGGTTTTAGCAATGGTATTGGTCGCAGTCACATTAATGCATGTGAAATGATGTATCAGTGTCTTCGTTTTACATATACCCTTTCACTTCCATGTACATGTCAAAATTCTTTCCTTGAATTCAAAAGGAAGAAAAATATTGTATGCTTGGCATTAAATTATTCTTTCTTGTGTGTGTGGTTAGGATTTTTTTTTTTCAAAGTAATGAAGTGTTAATCAAAGCATATTTATTTAGCAAGGCATAAAGTGACAGAAAAAGGGACATTTTATATTACATAGCATAACATGTGTGTATGATTGGCGAGTTAAGTTCACTTTTTGATTGATAGTTATTAAATTGTAGGATGATGGCATGAAATGTTTATTCCCTAGATTCACATCATTCTTTCTCTCTCCGCCAGGTTGCCAAGTACGTGAGAGACCAGAGACGTCGAAGACGGGCACGCCTGTCACGTGACCACCTTAAAAAGCTGCCAATTAAAAAGTTTAAGAAGGGTGAGATTTTCCTCGCTACAATATTACTATACAAGTTTGTTTTGTTGGGGAAGGGGATGGGGTAATGATTGATTTGTTGTGCTTAGCCTCTCAAAATGAATGTCACTTTTTTATCATTATAATTATTTTTTGCTTAGCTTGTCAACGTATAGACGAGTGGGACACAAACTGTTGAAAAATCACAATGTGTGTGTGTGTGTGTTTTTTTTTTTTTAGCTCACCTGAGCCGAAGGCTCAAGTGAGCTATTGCGATCACTCTTCGTCCGGCGTCCGTCGTCTGTCGTGCGTAAACTTTTACATTTTCATCTTCTTCTTGAGAACCCCTTGACTGATTTTCACCAAACTTGGCAGGTATTATCCCTAGGGGGATAGGATCTCAATTTGTTCAAGTGGGCACCATTCCCTACCTGGGGGGCCCCCGGAGGGGCCCAAACCTCCCAAAATTAAGGAATCTTGAAAAATCTTCTTCTCTAGAACCAGAAGTGATAGAGCTAAGTTAATACTATGAATTAGTAAATTGATGACTGTAGTTTCATGTCTGCTCATGGCGGAATCAGGGATGCCCCCCTTGGGACCCAGGGGAGGGGGAGGGGTGGGGAGGGGTTCTTATGGGGGCCCAAATTGTACATTTGCATCTTTTTCTTGAAAATGCCATTATGAATTTCCACCAAAGTTGGCAGGTAGCATCCCTAGGGGGAGAATGTCATTCCCATCAAATGGGCACCATACCCCACCTGGGGGCCCCAGGGGGCCTAAGTTTGGACCGAAATTGTAAATTTTCATCTTTTTCTTGAAAACCCTATCACTAATTTGCACCAAACTTGGCAGGTAGCATCCCTAGGGGGATAGAATCCCAATTCCATCAATTGGGCACCATGCCCCCCCCCCCCCCCCCCCCGGAATCTTTACAGATTTTCTCTAGAACTGGAAGTGATTGAGCTAAGTTAATACAATGAGTCAGTATATTGATGACTGTTGTTTCAAGTTTGTTCATGGGAGAATCAGGCGTGCCCTCCCTACCCCCCCCCCCCCCCCCCTTGAGACCCAAGAAGCGGGATGGGATGGGGGGGGGGGGGGGGGCAAATGCGGGCCTAAATTTTCATCTTTTTGTGAAAACAACATAGTGGATTTTCACCGAACTTGTCAAGTAGCATTCCTACAGGGATAAGATCTCAAAGTGTTTGAATAGGCACCATACTTTCCTTGGGGGCCCCAGGCGGTCCAAACCTCCTAAATTAATGAATATCAAATAATATTTTTTCTCTAGGTCAAATCAAAAGTGATAGGGCTTTAAGTCTTTTTTCCCAAGCTGCATAATCCAACATTCTATAAAGTACAGTGTACTTGGCAGGTATTTTTACCAGTGTGATGGAATATGTACAATTGTAAGTGCACACCTAGCCCCGGAGACCGCGCCGCTATGATGCGGCGGGGTCCTGGCGGCTACCTCGCAGTTTCGCTAAAGTGAGAATCACGAACAACTCCCTATTGCCACATACGCCGACTTCACGAATAAATCATGGGTAAATTCCTATCATAAACACAGTGACAATAAAAAATGAAATATACATTACCCCATTGCCTTGGTTCTTTTCACCAATTTATCTGGAAACTGCAAAATTTTCCACATTTTTTAGGAGTAAGCAGCCTGCCCTAGTGGGAGAGCCGTGCTACCATTTTGAAAGTGTATATCCGTTAGTAAGCATCTACGCATGTAGCGAGTAATACGTAGCCTTTTGTCAAGGCCCTCTCGCTGTATGGTGTAGAGAGCCCAGCCGAGTAAGGTAGCGCGACTCGCTTCGCTCGTCCCTTCGCTCGTCCGTTACACACAGCGAGAGGGCCTTGACAAAAGGCTAGCATGCAACGTTAGTGAGCATCGGTGAGCTGAAGATAATTCGCCTTATAAGACAACATTTTCTGCATCATAAGTAACGAAATGCATCAAACAGTCGCCGATTTGAATCATTTAGGTTTAATCGAACCATGTAAGTATTCCTAGTAGTTTTTGTTGAAAAATTAAGGAAATATAGCGCCGGAACGGCACCCGTTTTGTACAACATTAAGATCTGAATGCGAAAACGGCGCAGCCCCAACACGCTGCGTTGCACGTTGGGGCTGGTCGCAGTTAGTGCACACCATGCCCCTGATCTCAAAACTACCCCCACCATAGGTTTCCAATGTTCTCAGGTAAGAGTCTGCAAGAATGCATGGAAGGTGAACTTGCGATGCTCAGGTGAGCGCGTGACCCGCGGGTCTCTTGTTTGTTTTTGTTTTTAAAGAATGCAGATGCATGTTTTACTCTTCTTTGGACTAAATGTTGCACTGCAGCAAAACCTGTAAATGTGTCTGCCAGAAGTCTTTGTAAAATGCTAAGGGCATTTTCAGTAGGCAGTATGCAGTATGTGTATTTGTAGGCACAGTTCAGTACCGGTATGTGATGCTCTCGATAATAAGTGTTACACTCTGTGCATCTCTTCCTTGTGTACCTGACCTATAGGTGACGACTACGATGTTTGCGCCATCTGTCTTGATGACTATGAAGAGGGGCAGAAGCTTCGTATACTGCCATGCAATCATGGTGAGAAGATAACAGTTTGGTGTGAGCCCTCACGGGATGGTATAGTATTGGTGGAGATGAGACTTGAGCCTTTAAATTTTAGCGACATACTATTTAAAGAAACCACTGAAAAATTCTACAGAGCATACCATTCTAAGAGGAATTCAAAGTTCTTTTGATGAAAATTGGGTTTGAAATGGCTGAGTAATCCAGAAACAAAGTACAAAACATGTGTGAAACAAAGCGATCCTAATAAAAGGTGGGTCCCACCTTTTTATAAAGATCTCTTTGTTTTTAATATCTCGGCCATTTCAAAACGGTACCAGTTTTCATCAAATGAACATTGAATTCTTCATGGAATTATTTACAGTGTACATGTACATGCTCTTCCATATTTCAGAAGAGGTTTGTCATTATCTCAAAAAACAGTAAGAAATCTCAAACCAGGTCCCAACCAAACCTGTACCATCCCTATGATATGTATGCATCTTGTAGGGATTTGTGTGTGTGTGTGTGTGTGTGTTGGGGGGGGGAGGAGGGAGTGAGGATGTGGTGGACTGGAGGTAGAAATATTACATGTCTGCCAATTTTGTTTGAGTCTTGCTGATGCTTGTAAATGTGTTTCATGATTCTGCACCACTAGTGTGAGACTGTATTGTGGTGTAGAGGTAATGATTGCAATTTCTGTTTCCAACCCCATCCAGCATTCCACTGTAAGTGCATCGACCCCTGGCTCACCAACAACCGCCGTACCTGCCCCATCTGCAAGCGCAAGGTGGTCCCGCCGGGTGTGGCCGACTCGGACGAGGAGTCGGATTCGGAGGCCGGCGACTCCCCCAACGAGAACACGCCCCTCCTCGCCGGCATGGAGTCTGACCGCATGAGCGAACATGGCGCGGTAGGAGGCGCACCTCCCACCACCACCCCGCCCCCGTCACCGGTGCAGCTGAGCGACGAAGAGGGAAATGACCCCGGAGTTCCAGAAGGAGGAGAGAATCCTCCGGTGGTTGCCCTGATCAATGTGGAGACGGATTCTGATTCGGCAGAGAGCTATCCCGTTGGGGCACCAGCCCCGGCACCAGCCTCGGACGTCCATGTTGTGGTCCATTCGGAGAATGAGCTTGAACCCATAACATCCATTGCAGGAAAGTCCTAGAGTTCCCTGGAAATTCTTGTATCTCTCTCAAAGAACAAAACAAAGCAAGACTATGATTAGATGTTTCCCCACCAGTGTGAACTGGGGTTGAATATATTATGACTATACATATACATATGATGAAACTCACAAGTCATTCTTCTGTAGCTCTGTGTCTTTGAAAACCGAACAGGATTTGCCATGTGCATCAAGGCCGAGAGAACTTGAAAGGGGAGAGCAGTGTTTACTCTTGATTGATATAAATAATGACATTGCTTGGTGTTCCCCTCTAAATCTGAGGCAGCCACAGATATGAGAACTGTGTATCATGTCTTTCTGCTGCACAAAAATGTGTTTGGTGCAAATCCATCCCTCTCTGAATCATGTCAAAAAATGAAAGAGATTGTTGGAGATAGAGGTGGACAGAGAAAAGGAAGCGCCCATGCACTTCAACCTGATGTACACCCTTGATCGTGGAGGACTGGCTGTGCTTGGGAGTTGGCCTCTCACCAGAGATTCGAAGTGATGGTGCTTCACGGATCTGCAAAGCCGCACCTCAAGCAGCACCTTGGATGAAGCGCCTGTTCATCTCGCCTCGCCACAACGATGTGCACCTGCCTTGGTTTGTGAACTGTGCCGCTGTTTCCCTCCACACATCTGTCCTGGCTGCAGGTGCGCTGGCAAAGAAGCCGAGCCTGTACGAGTTTCGTGTCTGCATTAGAGGCACATCTTCTTGCGTATGGGATCGATGCAGAGACAAAAGAAACTCTTTCACAGACCTCATGGTCATTGGGGAAGATTACCCCCACTGGTGTTTTGAGGAGGGAGATATTGTACACCTGTATGTCACTTACCAAGCTGAGCAATTGTTAGATGTTGTACTGAGTCTCAACTTTACTGCCCATCCGTTGTGTAATATAGGTGGGAAATGAAAGGAAAATGAGTTGCAATCTGGTTGTCAGTTGGTGATGAAGTGCACCCTCTATGTATAATGTGTAATGTGTACGGATCAGTATATCTTGATACCAAGGATGAGCAAATATTTTTTCTATTTCTTTTTGTTGGGGGGGGGGATGTTCTGACTTATTCATTAATGATCAGCTCAACGTGAGACACATACATATAATGACAGGAAGTGTGTGACATGTAGTATCAAAGGGAAAACATGCCTCTCAAGCTCAAATGAAAAATTACTTTTGATTTGTTTCAAAGGAGATATTGTATTTCATGGGTTATTTTCTTGCTTTTGGAGGAAATGATTACCTGGACAATTGGTAGTCTTTGGCTCTATCTTGTGTTACTATAAGTCGGCCGTAATCTGGCAGAACTCCCTAAGTCGATTTTGGTCGATTTTCAGGTTTTGAGTGTTTTGTGTGTTTTTTCTCATGCTCTTTCAAGTGGGCCAAAAAATAAGTTGTGAATCGGTACAGAAAGTTATTTTTAGAAAGTGATTTTGGCAAAATTCCTGAGGAGAGAGGGCGATTAATCTGGCAGAACTGCGTAAGTCGAGATTCGAAATGAATTTTCCGATGTTAATCAGGCAGAACTGCGTAAGTCGAATTACGACAACGCTTGGACCAAGGTGTTCCTGCATCCCGCACGGACATGGTATATCTTAACACGCGCGTGCGTGACCTTGGTAGTGACGAACGCGCTGCGCGTTCAGGCTAGCAGTGCCTGCCTGCGCCTAAACTAGCTAGCTAGACACGTCGTACGGCTACGTGTATTGTACATGACGACAGTCACGCTAAAGCAATAACCCTCGTTACTCTTGGGGGAAATTGCCACTTTCTTTCCCTTCATAGACTGGCAGGCTTCAAAACAGGTCAATATGCGGTATGCCTTACTATTAAGTTTTGCTACAATCTAGTGTTTTTTAAGCCTAGAGCATTTCTAGATCTAACAAACGTTATAGTTTGCATCTTGTCTGACATCACGCTCCAGTCAATTTTAGGCCTACTTAGTACTGCTGCAGCACTTGTCCATTGTTAGTGTACGTGAAATCAATGTACTGTGCGGTAGCGTAGGTCACGCGAACAATAATATCTGTAATCCATTGACCATAGCTTTTTATTTTATTTTTCATTGTAATAAGCGGTTAGTGGGCTTGGATCTATGGGATTGATCTCGAGAAGTTTAATGAATATCTAGGATACCGTCCATAACGATGGCATTTTCGATCCAATCCTACAGACGTCAGAAATTGACCAATACTAACACTTAAATTACAGTTTACTTTTTAATACCGGTACCGTACCGGTACTCCCAGTAGAGTTGTGCAGTAGGGGCCTACTACTAGTAGCATGTTAGACTACTGGGGCCTACCGTTACTTAACTTAGGCTGAATCGCCGGTTATTCTGTCTTTACTCAGTTTTCTATTTTTCCAGATTTGATTCGGCCAGACATTCTTGAAGTCTGTAATATGAAGAATCTAGAATCTACAGGTTAAACGCTAAATTATAAACATTTAGCCCTAGAAATAGATCTGAAACTTAGATTTAGATCTGTGTTCTATTAAACAGTTATACATTACTACTAGTCTAGTACTACTACTAGACATTATAGGTTATAGACTTTATACACTTACCGTTAGTCATTATAGATAGGCAGGTTAGGCTTTACGTTGTTCTTAGATCTACTGTAACATTAGTACCTTCTAGGCCTAGATCCCCAATAAACAGTCTAGCTGTAACGCTAGATTTAGCCCCTACCTGGATATAGAGTCTAGCGTTAGATCTAGAGTCTAGACTAGAAAATCTAGAAACTAATTTTCATTGATCTACTAGTCTGTTATAATGACGCCCCAAAATAGACGTCTGGATGTTACATAGACCTAGACAATCGAGTAGACAGAGTTCGAGAGTTCTCGTACGTTTTTAATAGGCCTGCGTAGATAGTAACGGTTAGAACACTACTACCCTAACGTTAGTACTGTAGCGACAATAAGGCCTACAGTAGGAGTCGACACAAACGAGAACTAGGGTCTATTTTTTTATTTTCTAATAAAACTGTAAATAAACTTTTAGTCAGGCCTAGCTCCTAGTATTCTTTAGTTTAAATAGAGTTTAGGCCTTCAGCCAAAAGGGTCTAGGCTTACTCTTACTTTGGGCATAGAGTAGGAATACTAGGATAATGATGAGATCAGTAGGCCTATCGTATGCAGATTCCTACGTACCGCTCTACTACTCTCTAGACGTCTAGTGTATCGTTAGGCCTGAAAAGACTACGGTCTAGACGGTCTACAGTGTAGTTCCTGTAGTCTTGATGAACAATATAGCTTAACATCTAGAATCTAGTCTAATATTATTCTTAATCCAAATGCAATGCTTCACGAGATCGACAATAACCCAAGCAGCAGCCAGGCTTTTGATGTAGCAGTACTTCTTGTGCCGCTAAATAATACTGAAACATGAACACAGACTGACAACATTTGGGGAAAGCAAGTTATTTTCCTCATACAAATGAATGGATAAAATGAAATTAAATGTGAATCAATGATGATGACTTTATACAATACAAATATTTCAAAAAAAAAATTGTACTCAATCTAAAATATTCATTGTTTTGACACTGCATCCGCTGAATAGTAAGAGGGTGGATGGTAAAATACGATAGATAACCCGCAGAAAATAGACCGAGATACGTAGTTCTGGTTGATAAACCACGTGTTTATCAGCCAGAACTGCGTATCTCTAGGAGATACGCAGTTCTGGCTGATAAGCACGTGGTTGACGACGAAAAGAGATACGTAGTTCTGCCTGATGAAACACGTGCTTATCAGGCAGAACTGCGTATCTCCTAGAGATACGCAGTTCTGCCTGAAAAACCCCCCGCATGGCCAAAAACTTACGCAGTTCTGGCTGATCAACCCGGGCACGTGACCAGAGATACGCAGTTCTGCCAGATTACGATCGCAAAAATTTGGCGACGATTAATCTGGCAGAACTGCGTAAGTTTTTTAAATTGGTAATTTTTGCTACTTAAAAAGGTCAAATTGTCATTTTTTTGCTGGAAATAAATTCTTTAGACCAATTATGACCGAGAAAAGAGGACAAATGCAACTCATCGTATCTCAGTTTAGAAAGGTGTAACATTGAATCTTTAAACCCGATTTCTGGCGTAATGTGTTAAAGGAGATACGCAGTTCTGCCAGATTACGGCCGAAGTCTGAAATCCACTACTAACGATCAATTTGTATGTGTCCCTCTTTCTTGCATAGATGAGGGAGTTCTGGACAGCTTTTAGCCTGTGGCTGACCCAGAAATCACATTGTCTCGTTAGTGCCTGCTCGTAAAACAGATTCTTAGAAAGTACACTTTTCATTTTAACCCCAGTTCATGTGGGTACACAATGAGTCCAGCCTTGAGGTGATCCAAACTACTGAATATCTAATACATATTCAGAAGTGTATGCTTTATGTCACGTAATGTCCCATAACAAAAGAATGTATGCTCAACAATGACTTTGTACATGGCTCTCAGTTGTGCATTTGTCCTTGAAGGAGTCTGAAATCTCAGTGACAAAATCTGGTCATGCCACTGAAAATGTTGTCAAAAAGTTGTGTCTGGTATCTGTGCAGTACTCGTCAAAAATTGGCTTGCTCCATCTGTCGAACCAGAGATCAGAAATGTGTGTAATTGCCTTTATCACAGGTGCTTTTCTCCTCTTTAAATCCATAGAGTCTCAGAAACCATGTGGTTTGATACTGTGTCTTTGTATTACATAAAAAAAAAATCTTTCTTCAACTCAGGATGAACAGTAAAATTGAGAGTTGACAATTTGATGAGCATGAGATCATAATTTTTCAGGGCAAAACTCACTTGGGACATATGTTCAATTGACGCTGGGGCAACAAGACCTTGTATCTATAAAATGTCAAATGCTTAGGAGAGAAAAAAAAAAAAAAATAACCAACATGGTGGCAAAAGCACTATATGTGGGATAACCTTTCCTGTGACATGCCTAGGATTTCCACAGCTAAGATTTAGACAGAACAGCACTTAGCTGATTATCTATCAATCTAAGAAAGTCCTTTTCACCAATTTGGGATATAAGGTCTTGTCACCCCAGCGATAATATAGGTAGAGAGGTCGTTGCCTGCATGTGTAAAAAAATGGTACACAGAAATAGGTTTACTAAAAAATAAAGGGGCCCCTATGTCATCTGGTTATGATCATGGAACATTCTTCATGAAAATTGGATATAGGGATTTGTGATGTTTGCGGCAGACATCACTTGGTTTTCATGTAGAAAGGTCAAGCTACCAACTTGTCCACTTTTGGAAAGTGAATGAGCAGTCATGTGATAAAGAACATGTGGTTCGCTCAGAATGACGGTTTTCTTCTTGGGTTGGCTCAAGGAGTTCGCTCATGTTTGGGCCATGAACATTTGGTGATGCTGTCTTGTACTGGTTGGTGATATTTTTTGGAAAAAAAAGGTTTCCTGTTTGATGCTGTTCCTGCTCTCCCTAGAAATGCAAGAATAACTATATTTGATATCATTATTGTTTCGGGGAAATAATATACAAATAATGAATGTTTATGAGAACAATGGACAGAATATTTCATGAGGTGAAAGATTACTGTAAAACATGATATATTCGCGGCACGAAATTTTCGCGAATTGGAGCCGAGGGCCTTTTTCGTGGCAAGGAATTTTCGCGAATTGCCTCTTGCGTTCAATGCATATAGTGCAGATAAGAAATTTCGTGAGCATTTTAATTTCGCGAATCTTGGCGCTCACGAAATTCGCGAAATTAAAATGCACGCGAACATTTCTCGTTTTACAGTAAATGATCCATTCAACAAGGCACAGCTGAGATGAATGGATCAAAGATTTCATCTTTCACTGAATGAAATATTTTGTCCATTGCACAAGTGAAAAACATTTATTATTTGTTGTATATAACGCCTAAAATAGATACTTGTCATCTAATGTTTTATAAACTATTTTAGAAACAAGAGAGTGCTCACTGAGCGCTTTATGCTAGTGCACTGTCGCATACACACACTACAAACACAAGCGTCTTACACGTGTAGTGTACCAGGCTCTCGGCGTGCATGCAATGGAGCAAATCGTATGGATCCAAAATTGCACGGTACATGGCGCCACAATTTGCACGGATGATGACGTCCTAGTGGAATGGGCCGAATGAGCAATGTCAAACAGCTAATCAAATGAGGAGGATCTCTTTAGGCATTATATAATGTGGAATAATGGGTTGAATTGAGAGGTAGTTAGTGGGTTTGAAAGATGAGACAACTGTTTTTCTGCTGGTGGCCCAAAGATTCGCTGCAAAGTTTGTTGTTCTGGTACTAATTATTGTTGCATGAAGATTTAAAAGTTTGTGAAAATCACTGATGAGGCTTTCACATCTGTACAGCCACCACATTCAGCTTTTCCAAATCTCATTCTTGAGATGAACACATTGAACATGCTGAACACAGTATTGCGTTTAGATAGCAGGCTACATACATATCGTAGAGTTTGCATCTTGAATTTCCTTGTAGAGTGTATCGTAAGGTTTAATTTCTAATTTGTTGCTGACTTGTCAGTCATGATACCCAAAGAAATGAGCATTACTGCCATACACTGACCAATTATTGCATCTTGATCATCCACTTACAATCTCTTTGCCTCATATCATACACCCAATTTGTGTAAACTCAAAATAAGATTGCATTCATAAATGTACATTGCACCTTTTTATAGAAAATTGTTGCACCGTTCCATACCATTTATGTACATGTACTTCACTGTTCTGTTTATTTTACCTTTTCTCTTTTTTTTTCATGTGCATTTCGTCAATGACAAAAGCATTTTTCATTTACGTCTGTATGTTACAGTGGTATAAATTTGATGGAGTTTTGGGCAGTGTGGTTCAAGTCAGCTGAAATGGAAGTGCGTAGTAATCTATGTACCACAACAAAGGCTACTAATATCATGCTAGTAACAGTCTTTTCAGACTTACTGAGATATACATCGTATGTGCAACTTTTATTAGTGGAATTTCTCTCGCCAGTCGACATCATGTCTGCTCCGCGCAGCAAGTTTAAAGGTTGTGGAAGCTTGACTCGCCATGGTGCAATATGCTGCATGAGGGCATGTGAAGTAGCTCACTTCTTTACTTGTGTCTGTTACAAGGCTGCGTACGAAGTTATAGTCGTTTGCCTATGAGCCCACATGCATGCAGAAAGTCAAGATTATTGTTTACATGTGAAAGGGGTATTTTCTAGCATGCCTAGAAAATATGGCACAAGGATAAAAGTATAAAAGTTAAAGCAGTGAAAACACAGTCTCTGTAGCCCCCTTCATATGCTCTCCATTGGTACTAACATATAATCTCATTCTCCTCTTTTCATGTGTATATTAAACAGAAAAGAAAACGTTACAGCCCTCTTAGTCATGATACTCACATACTCACATGACATGCGCGCATTTGTAATCAAGAGTCATTTTACATCAGTCTCGCTTCTAGTTTCAGCACAGTATTAGTGTCATTATCATTGTCTTCATTCTACTACTGCTCCTACCACTTGACAGATGCATCTGAGATTGAGTACACAATGCCTTGTCAGATATCTCTGTCTGTGACAATGAACACACTTCTACACATTATCACTCTGTTTTGCTTGTACTGGTACACTGTGTATGTGCAACTTCCACCTCTCTTTATCTATATTTCTCACATTGTCTCCCGTGACTTTGCTCACTCCTACCTGGCTGAAAACAGCCCATGTTGTATGAACATTCATATATTATCGGTATTCAGTATTAACAAAAGACACATAATTTTTTCATTGGCTGCCATTAAGAGCCTACTGACAGAATGACATTAAGCCAAAAATTTGAGTGGGCTGTTTTCTGATTTCCCCTCGCAAATACGATGCGATGCAGTATTTTTTTGCGTGTTTTGAGAGCCAGATATTTAGTTGTTCATCCTTCTCCAGATCTATGGAGGGATTACTGCTCGGCCCTCAGTCGACATTTCAAGTTGGTCTTACTTATGTTGAGTACCTTAGTACTAAGAGCGCAAATATTACAATTTGTTTAATGTACTCTTGTAGACATTTATATGTATGTTATCTTTGATTTTCTCGGTACTAGATATTGCCATGGCATATTTAAAGGATGTGTAGTGAATAAAGCCTATTATATGATACCCAAAAACTTGTATATTTTGTTTTAAAAAAAAAGGAATGTATGCAAAATGGATATGCATGCGTAATTATCACTGTGATGTCATTGTCGCATATCATATGCTTAAAGTTTACTTATGTCAAACATCTTGTTATGGAATACAGGAAGAAATGTTATCTGTGCTCCAGCATAGAGGCCTTTATATGTTTCAAACTTTAAATCTGCAGAGTATTTGGCAGAGAATGTAGAGTTTATGATGCCGAGCCTCATATTTCAGGAACAGTATAAATGTGTTGGTCAAAAATAAAGGAACTTTATATTCTGTGATCATGAATGCTGTTATGACACGGTTTGTTATCGATTCTTTGTCTCGCTTTAAACAGCACTATTAAAATTCTAACTGTTATATTTGTTTTTACTGATGCTTTTATTGTTCCAAATTAGGAGAATTAGGAAACACACAACTACAAAATGAATGTTTTAAAGTGTTTGGGGGGGGGGGGGAGGGGGAATCGACCAGCCTGAAGAGGTCGGGGCAGCACCCCTTGAAAGTCGTTGGTCTTACTGTAAGGGTTTGTAAATTTTCTATTTCTTTTGGTTTCTTTTTATTTGTGTGGTCCATGTATTAAGTATAATGACAACATCTTGATACTATTGGCATACTTGAAGTTGATGAAAGCTCTTAAGTTACAAACCAGTCCTGGAGGATCCAATATCTGCCAACACTATTCTAAAGATAATGTTATGACTATGTTTGCGGCACTCAACAACTCGTGATTGTATTTCTCTGTCAGGTTTAAGCTTTTATAGCGAAGGAAGTTTAGTTATTCTGTAAATAGGACAAGCCTTTGACCCAGAGACCCTTTGAAGGTCCATGCGGAGAATGAAAAAGGGATGATCATGGGTGGTGGTGCTCATCTTGCTGGCGATCCATCGTCCAATGCACTGTAGGTTTGTTGTACTTCCTTCTGTCCATAATCAGGATTGAGGGTTTGCATCTGGAAGCTGTGATCAGCAAGATGTTCGCAATCAGCCATTGCGAGCAGTCGTGTTGGATGTTCCTCATTTCCTTTGCGTAATACCGTTGCACATCCAAACTGGAGAAAGAGATGTAAATGTACCACAGTGGGCCCGAAGCGTAGTGATGAAAGAAGCAATAGGCTCATGCTCAAGGTTACTTTATGCTCAAGGTTAGTAAATGTACCACAGTGGGTCTGAAGCATACAGATGACAGAAGCTGTAGGCCCATGCTCAAGGTTACTGTTCCCCACCTCAAGTGTTGTACAATATTACATACTGTGGTCATGGTGGGTTTACTGTTTACATGATTAATTGCAGAAGGGTTTTGAGTGTTTGTTTGTTTGTTTGTTCATTTGTGTGTTGTTGTTGTTGTTGTTGTTGTTGTTTTTTTTTTTTTTGGGGGGGGGGGGGGGGGGAAGAGGAGGTAGGGGTTGATTTGGTCAAGGGTCTATGCTCACTTGTGATAGATCTCTAGAAAGTTATTCGTCTTCTTACATTCCCCCCTCCTTTTTTTTTGGGGGGGGGGGGGGGGGAGGGGATGGCAAAAGTGGCAAGGTACAGCTGCCCAGCACCAGAGTTCCAAGGCCCCTGGGCATTTATTCGTATCACAAATACTACTGTTTATGCATCATAATGACAAACTTGATATGACAATAAATGCTTGTTTCTCACAAATACTACTGTTTCTGTGTTCTGTGTTATCTTTGTTTCACAAAGTTTCACTGATGTCAAATTCTTGTTTTCTGTCAGCATAAATGTCAAGCAATAAGTATTTTGTTGTGTACACAATTATTTTAACTGGTCATTATTGTAGAAGCTAGGGTTAAGCTATGTTTTCCACAGATGTGTGTATGTGTGTGTGTGTGTGTGTTTTGTGTATAAAACGTACATATACAGAGAGATAGAGAGAGAGAGACAGCTACTGTATATAAACACATTTCTTTTGTTGTTGTTGTAAATACTATACGAATGTTATGTTTCTCGGGTAAATGTATTTTGTGAACACACAAGTATCTGACCAAAGACAGCTTTAAGAAGCCACAATCACAATTAAAGTTTCAGTTTTGGTGTAGAATTTGAATAGAAAAGGAATGCACACACACACACACACACCCACTCACACACATACGCACACATTACAAAACAGGGCAGGGCTAGCGTACAAAAAGCTATTATGTTCCCTGCTTGCCCATCTGCGCCCATATTCGGAACTCCTGTGGCAAGCCCATGTGAAACATATGTCAGTTCTCCCATGTCTGTCCTTGGCTAGCCCACAAGGGCCCTTTGAAGGATGACCTGCAAGTAGCCCTTGCCCATCTCCAACTCGGCTTACCCTCATTTGACCCATGTTTACCCGTGTGGGCCAGACATGGGTTTGTTGGCTGGGAAACCACCATTCGATCATCATTAATGGGAGGTTGAATATACGATATAATAGGGCCTACATTGTACAAATAATATTTTCTTTTACGCTTTTGCCAAGAGGCTCAGAGCGTTTTCCGAATTACAAAAGTAAAACAAAAGATTGTTTCACAGCAAATTAAGTACTTGTAATGGGAAAAAGCAGTTCGATCAACCTCAGATGCATCATTTAATACGATAAACAAATATAAGTATAGCTACACATAATAATGTACACGCACAAGTACACATATACAATATACAGAATATGCAAAAAAAGGATTATAATAAATATGTTTTCAGGGCTTTTTTGAAGAAATATGTGGATATATACAGACTGCCTGATAAATTGACGGATTACTGAAATAAGAAGAAGATATACAAAAACAATGAAGAATTGAGGTATATCGTAGAATGTTTTCTCCATACTCGCGTCTTTGTCTCATCCTTTTTTTTTTTCTTTCGCATTGGTATTCCTTCGAGCTGCTCATGCTCACTTAGTAATGGAATTGCACACAAATATCAAACCCCACATATTTTAGAAGTCCATCTCTACACTGTGAAAAAAAAATGATAAAAAAAAATACTGGTAAATTACTTGCAATCCAGCTGCACAGTAATTCACTGTAATTTCATTTTACAATAAGTTACTGTAAGCAATATCTACAGTAAATTATTTTAAAATTTGCAATGAATTACTATAAAATTTACAGTAAATTACTGTACTTATTGGATCTTCAAGTTCCGGGTTTCTCAATTTATTGTTCCCTGCAGTCGATACTTATACACACCCTGCCAAAGTCAATTAACATAAGGCCCAGACGAAAGTATGCAACATAAATTCGCTTTACATCACAAAATATTCCTACTTTAAAGACAAAATGGTACTATCCATGCACATGCAAAAACGCTTATTTATGAATACAATACGCATATACACCCATTATACAAATTTATAGCATGAATGCGCTCACTACATAGTAGACTTGCCATTAAAGGGGGTAAACGCTGCATTTTTCTTTAGTAAAAAAGTCCTACGTTGCACGGATGTTCCCTAGGGCAATTGTAAAATTTTCATCTAAAGAGACACTCTGTATCTATGCAAATGAGCCTTAATTTGCATAATCTATGCAGAAATACATATAAAAATTATTTAGAAATATATGTGCATCCAGCAGAAATACCTTATTTGGTAGAAGTATTCCATAGAGTAAGTAGAAACAATTCCTGCAAAAATCTGCATTTTGAAAGAATTTCTAATCTGTTAAGCACTGGATCTTGTAGTACAAAGTTTGAACCTGGGATGGATGTTCCTTGGGTCAAAAGCAAATGATTCATCTAAAGAGGCAAACTGTCTCTATGCAAACAACCTATTATTTGCATTATATGCATATCAATACCTACACACAGATAATCAGAACAAACAAAAGCAATTATGTGACAACGTCTTAAATCGCTTTGAACTTAATATCCAAAAAGCTAAGAGAATAAGACAATATTCTCATAACAACACTTTTCAGTTGCTTAAATTGTTTCCATATTAATTAATTAACTTAGGCATTTTATGCATAAATTATGTAAATAAGTTTACAAGACGTGAAATTTCGAAACATATTGATCTTTGAAATAATTTTTACTATCAATTTTCCCTCATTGCATAAATGCTTTGCAGAGTGGGAAAAATAGCAATCGATATTAACACTCTTTAAATATCATTATGCAAATATAACAGTAGGGCCTACATAGGAACAGATGCAAATCGGAACAATGTTGCTTACAAAAGGATTGTTTTTCCCTTGCAAACAGTACACAACTGATGGTCATGATTCGAAAATCATTACAAAAAACACTACCATATTGAAAGTGTGAATTCTGATTATCATTGCATTTTGTAAGAAACCAAGCGAATAAGAGACTTTTTACATTAAACTGATTATAAACTTGTGCAAATTATGTGGATGCAAGGGTATCTGCACACATTAAGAACTTACAAGCTTGAGTTAGAAACAAAGTCTGTTTCTGGAAGAAAAAAACAAACGTTCCCTCAGTATGATATGAGCTGCTATGGCATGGAAACTGTGCTAGGAAATTTATACACAATAACATTTTGATAAGACAATAATTTATGCAAGAATTGTCATGTGAACAATATAGGAGATGTTATACTTTGAGTCAAATAATCTTAGTCTCTGACTTCAAATCAGTCAATTGAATACCTGAATATAAAAGCGACCCAAGTCCAAATTTGGCTATCGTCATTGGAAACCATTTACGAAATAATGCAAATGCAGATAATCATTCAAGTGACTGTTTTACATTCAAATTTGTATGGGTAACATCCCAATAACTGAAAACACCAAAAGCAGTAGGAAGTTATTTATTTATTTCTATTTTTCCCAAACTTTCTCTAATGGACTAGGGTCGTTCTTATATTCAGGTATTCAATTTCAAGAATAAATCAAAGCTGAAATAATATGTTTATAGCCATAAAAGAGTATATTAGATGGCCTTTACAACTGCTAGGATATGATTTGTCAACAGATCGTCACATGCTACTGTTTACGAGGATTTTAAATGTCATATTCTCCCTGGTTGTGATTGTTTTCCCTGGGATAGTGTAATTCCCTGGCGGTCCAAAGAATAGTTATATTACACCACATACCAGCTAATACCTGTAAGGTGATCATGACCTACATGATCTTGAAGCTTTTTCCAAAAAATAATAATGTTAACTGGTTTTGTGTAAAGATGTCAGAGGTTAAAAAAAATACACAGGTAAAAAAGCTATACATGTGTGCATCAAAATTAACTTTCATGCGACCCATACCGGTACATTAAATGCAATGACGGTGATGACTATACCATGTCACTGAATTCCATGTCCTTTCCTACTTATCAAGATGAAACAAAAACTCTTGAGAGGGGAGGGCTTAACATTTTTTCTCGATAATCAACAAGGGTATCACTGTCAGGTAGAACATGCACAAATATGTACTAAGTTTCATGATACCTTGATTTACATTCAAGTTATAGAAGAAAAAGTGAAATATGGCACTTTCATCAGAGCTTTGACCTTTTGGCAGGAAATTTCCCAGAGAATCTCCATTAGGTAATACATGTATATATTAAGTTTCAAGAAAAATCCAACAAGCATTTCAAAAATATGAGGGAAATAGTGAAATTTTGAGGGCCCAATTGACCTTGATCTTTGACCCCTGACCTTTGACAAATGACCCCTAAATTCCCTAGAAACTCCCTGCCAGTACCAAGTTCCATGAAGACACCTTGAACCATTTGCGAGATACAGAAAAAAAAGTAAAATTCATACTTTTTCACCTGACCTTTGACCTTTGACCTCTTGACCTGAAACTCTCTGGAGAATCTTATTTCGGTAGTACATGTATGCGGTCACTAAGTTTCAAGAAAAAAAAAAAACCTGCAGGCATTGAATAGATATGGGGGAAATAACGAAATTTTAGCATTGACCTTGAACTTTTGACCTTTCACCTCTGGCCGATTTTGCTTAAAAAGTGCTTAATTAATCGCCCCATCATACGTCATCCTTGGACCAATTTTGGTGAAATTTGCTTAATCCAGTCTTGAGATATCGCTTAAACTGATACAATTTCTTAGGTCGACCTTGACCATTGACTTCTGGTACATTCGGGTATCAACATGCACAATATGCTAGTTAGGTGGTATTTGCATAGAGAAATAGTGTTTTCATATTACAAACCATTTCCTTTTGACTAAAGGATATGCATACTACTTCCGTAGTTTTTATCATAAAATGCAGTTCTTAGACTGTAAGAAAAACTTTAAAAATAATGTTTTTATTTTTCCTTCTTTAGAAATTATGTAAAATAGCTGGTAATGATGGTTCAATTATTCAAATTCTTTTCTCTTTCTGTTTTAAAGAGTGTTTCTAACGGGTTATATCTGTCTAGGATGAGATTTAAGGGGGTTTCGTTGTTTACTAATCAATTTGCATAAGTCGCATGATATGAAATTTTATGTTTATTTACATATGTATGAAATCAATTTTTGCAGGAATTGTTTCCACATACTCTGTAGAATACTTCTACCAAATAAGGTAATTCTGCTGGATTCACATATATTTTTTGATAATGTTTACTTGTATTTTTGCATAAATCATGCAAATATTAAGGCCTATTTGCATAGATACAAATTGTCTCTTTAGATGAAAAAATTCCAATTGCACCAAGGAACATGTGTGCGAAATAGGACATTTGTACTATATAAAAAATACAGCGATCACCCCTTTTTTCGCCCTTAGCAAGCCTACTAACATCCAAGCTCACACTATGCTTGTAAACACTTTGTATACCTCCCCGATGGCACGGAGACACTTGCTGTCTGGCGAAGGCTCGGTGGTCTAGTGGAGATGACGCCTGTCTGGTGACTAGGAGGTCGTAGGTTCGAATCCAGATGTTTCAACATTACTCTCGAAAATACCAAAACACCCTCGTTTCCCTATCTGAAAAGGTCATACCGGTATACACCTACTTAGTAAAAAAAAAAAAATAGAATGATGTGGACATTCAGATCAACCAACTAGAAAAGTACCCAGGTGTGAAATGAAGTTCACTACAAGAAAATTAATTCACAAAATGGTCAGTGTTGTAGTGCACACCTGCTTTACATGATATGGGCGGGGGTAGTCATCTGCAAAGGCGTTGAAATGGTATAAATTCACAGAAAATAATGTAGTCGTCAATTAACGCAGCTTTAAAAATTTGGATCCAGAAGATGCATCCATGAAAACAACTTTTTCTATTTCATGAAAAATGTACCGTTTTGAGAGGAATAATTTTAGAAACACGAGCCACTGAAATCGAGGTGAATCACTGCGATTAAAAAAAAAAAAGTTTTCAGCCGTTGAATTTCATACATCATAGTTAAAGAGAACATTACAGATCAACCTCTAAGCAGGCTGGTATAAGCAGGCAGATAGGATATCTAATAAGGCCTACTTAACTTGTGAAGCGAGAAAGAAAAGGGCGAAAAAAAACTTAGATCAACCGTCTAATTAGAAATTAGTAAAGCGTACTAAACATAGCACGATGGCATCTAAAAATTAAACCATTCATCGTTCTTGTCCTTTATCACTTTTCATACATTTTTTTTTCTTTTTTTTTTTTGGGGGGGGGGGGTGGTGGTCCCATGAAGAGGACAATTTTATTTAAAAAAAGGAAAAATGGTAACAATGTCGCTCCCCATAGCGAGACAGAACTGCCCCCTAAAAGCCACAGGTGTACAAATACATAATTAATGTCGTTGATATACAGATGGTGCTGTTATTAGTTAGTTACAATCTCTCGCTCGACAGCGTAACGAAATTGCACCCGCCAGTATGTAATTTCCCCCTTAATGGAACACCCTGTATTGTAATTGACATGTAGATGGCGCTGTTCATCCTGTCGGTCTCGTGAGCCTTATTGGCCTTGTGTCGGTCTCGTGGGCCTCTTTTGCCTAGTGTCGGTCTCGTGAGCCTTCTTTGCCTAGTGTCGGTCTCGTGGGCTTTCTTTGCCTAGTATCGGTCTCGTGAGTCTCTTTTGCGTACTGTCGGTCTCGTGAGCCTTAATTATGTAGTGTCGGTCTCGTGGGCCTTCTTTCCTTACAGTCCAGGCTAGAAGGCACCCAACCTTGTTTTTTTTATATATACAATGTTTTTTGATGGTTTCTTGTCAATTCGATGGTGCTGATTCCAAATCCGATTGATGCCACTCGCGTAACCTTGAGCATTTTAGGCAAAATGCAAAAAATCCAAAATGGCCGCCAGATATGCTTATTCGGCCGTGATAAACACAATAATGTGCATTATATGACCAATTATTTAACAAACTTTGTACATTTCTGTTCCTAGAGTTACTCCATCTGCATTTGCAAGCGAATTTTTATTTCATATAGGTTCATTTAGCATTTAAAGCTCATTTTTTATTCAAAATGGCCGCCATTCCTATGCTTATGTACTGTATGAATGCCAAAACATATGCACGGAAATATAGAACAAATTTACTGTATTTCCAGTCCCGTACCTACGTTATCATAAAGTGTTGCATGTGCAATATGTTGGGTGTCACTTACACTATATAGGGGGCCTACATATATGAGCATTTAATATTCATAAACCTTACGATGTTGAACACAATTTCTTATATATTTCATTTTGTCTCAACAAAAATCTCAACAATATAAGTTCACTAAACGTCTCGCAAGGAATCAATATACCATCATATTCTACATGCAGGTTGAATATAAAAATGTAATACTAACACAATATATTAAGGAGCCTAGATACGTGGTATTTATCAAATGATGTTGAAAATGGAGGGGAAGCTAGAAAGCAAAGCTTGTAATATGCATTCCCCTAAAACCATATTAACAAAGTACAGAAAAATCCTATACAGTAAGTGTAGAGATACATGGTTGCAGACAAAAACACATCGGACATTAATGACACAACTAAAAACCCTTTAGATTGTAGATTTTTTTTTTCCAGCAAGGGGTTTGGGAGTGGGGGGGGGGGGGGGGGAGGGAGGGAGCAGTCCTGAGGCGAGTTTGAAATGGATCATAACTTCCATCACTTTGATATAATTTAATTTAGAAGTGCCGCCTTGAAATTATTGAGCAAACCTGATTTTCTTTTTGAATTAAAACAACAACAAAAACTGTTATAGTCATAAACGAAACCGTCCTAATGCAATACCGTACAAACTGTTCATTAAACGTCAACCAAGGGGCAATGTGAGATACCTCTTTCAGTTCTCTCACAGTTCCCAGGTGTTGATAATATACACTTTGATATCATGATCTCATTCAATCTTGTCTTAAAACTAAAACTATCATTTTTATTGTCTTAATAAAGAACCCTTTAATTGTATGTTTAGCAGCAGGAGACATCAGCCCCAAATTTGCAGAATTCTCAGGCTAAAGATGCATATTAGTCCTGCAATTGTTTTAATTGCAACCACATCTGGTGATGTTCAGCACTTCCTCAGGGGTCAGAGGGCGATTATTTGCCGTAGAAACAGGATAAAGACATGAAGACTTGCTTGATCACCACCCGTTGAAGCCCTATGGCTTTGTTGCCAGGCCAGAGACAGTGTTGTAGGTAACTTGGGTGGTATCAGAGATGACATCAGACCAGCATCTGCACCAACCTGTTTTGGGGTCAAAGCTTTCAAGTTGCAGTAGGGAAATCTAGGCTTGTGGGATTTCAGACGCATTGATGGCAGGTTGTTCAAGGGGGCATTTCATGAAGTGTTTTGTCAGACCTTTTCTTTTTGACAAACTGTTATAAGCTATTAAATTCCTTGCATCTGACTGGCTGAGAGCAAATTTGTCAGACAAATTTGTCAGACAAAACGCTTTATGAAATGCCCCCCATGCTATCGTGTTTGGAAGGTCAGGGTATGCGTTGACGGCACCGGTGACACTTGCCATCCTTTCCTTCCAGTGTGAGGGAGAGTGATCGAGTGCCAGTGAAGGAGGGTGGACTTCCTTAGCCTATGCTTGGAAGGCTTGCCACAGTTAGAGGGCTACCTTGAACATAGCGTTGGCAAGATGGTTACTAAGATGGAAGGTATGGGTCTGATGATAATCTGATAAAGGTTGGGGCAAAGTCTCCAGAAGATGAAGTACTCCACTATTGTCTTGAGATGGGTCAGTACTCGACTCATGTCATCCAAGGACTTTCTATGAGACGTAAAGGCAAGATCATCTGCAAACTTCCTATACGTGAAGTGAATGTAATGTCAACACAAATGTATGTTAAAAAGACCTCTAGTGGAGTTAGTTTACAGCCACCATTAAGGAGGCCATCATTCAGAGTCATAACACAGCTGGTCTGGTTACCGAGAGCAATCCTGAATCTGCAAATGCTGAAGATTAAAGACAAGCAGAGTGAAGTTGTTGTAACACTGCTTTCAGAATGAGGCAGCACTGTACAGATCTCAGTCTCCCTCGACATCATAGGCCTATACTCAAACACATTCACTCCGAAAAAACGGTGGTAAAATTCATCTACCATATTCATCTGGGTTAACATTAAAAACTTTGGGGCATTGTTTTCATTTCAGAGATTTGACAACAGGAAGTGAGGTGGTCCTTTTTCCACTCTCCTCTGCCTCATGTTCTTTCTCGAATGAGGGGACTGAAAAAGTTTGTATAATATCGCTTTTAGATAATGTAGCACAGGACAGTTAATTGGAAATTTCATTTGTGTCGTCATCTAGGATTCAGCCTTTTAATTCAGTAAATCAGAATGAATATTTTGATGTTGAACATCTCAAGGCAAGTAAGTATCAAATGTTCATATCTAATAATTCCTGATAAACGATCTTGATGTTGGCGTCAATTCAAGTTTTGGTGAATTTTTCCAAATAGCTACGGAAAAATTCAGATTGAGGTAGCAAATTTGGATGTTTGCATCAAAAAATAAAACAGCCTTTGTTAGTAACAACCTTCTGACTTATAATTAGCACACAAATTGGTAAACAGTGTACCTGAGTGACAGAAAAAAAGAAAATGTGTTTATTTCACACGCTCTGCCGTTCATATTGTGCAGGGGTATATGAGTGGCATGCATTTTGAAGTTTTGTATTAAGAAGAATATAATAAGCCTAAAAACAATAAACTTTCTGTTTGATTTTCTTGTTTGTTTGCTTGTTTTGCTAGTGGCACTCATCAGATTTGCATTGCACATGCAAAACTTGATAAAAGCGTAGGTATGTGACTGAAAATTCGTCTTCTATTTGTATACATATTTTTTTTTTTGCCATTCATATAGTACATGAGTATAGGAGTGGCGGCCATTTTGAATTGAAAATAAGCTTAAAATACTAAATGTACCTCTTCAAATGAAAAATTTCTTGCATGTGCAAGTTGAATTACTCAAGGAACAACAATTTAAAAAAAACTTTGATGGAATAATTTGTCATAAAATTGACATAACTGGGATTATCATGGCCAAATTATTTAGCATATCTGGCGGCCATTTTGGATTTTTGCGTTTTGCCGAAAATGCTCAAGGTTACGCGAGTGGCATCAATCGGATTTGGAATCAGCATCCTCGAATTGACAAGAAACCATCAAAAAACATTGTATATATCAAAAAACAAGGTTAGGTGCACTTTTTATGGAGCCTAGCCTGGACTATTAGTGTCGGTCTCGTGAGCCTTTTGTGCTTAGTGTCGAATTCGTGGGCTGTATGACTCGTGAGCCGTATAACTCATGGGCTGTATGTGACTCATGGATCTTTTTTGATGTCGGTCTCGTGGACCGTATGACTCGTGGGTGTCGGTCTCGTGGGATAACCCCTGATCTTTATCATGAATACTATACTAAAACACTGATCAATTCAGTGCTTATTTAAATCGATGTAAGGCAATCTGTCAATCAGTGGCGATAATCTTACCTTCTTGATTATTCCGGTAACCGTACCATTTCTTGTCATTCCCTCATAATCTCTAAATAAAACCAAGGTATTTTAAGCTTTGATAATCTTAGGCTTATATCATGATTACACAAAAATATGAATCTTTCTCCAAAAGTCCTGAAGATGTAATAAAAAAAGAGTTTCCATCCCATAGTGTTCTCACCGTATCACGTTCACTTCAACCACATATTCTTTGAGTCTTAACAAATAATTCAAAATTTGTCATTCTCAGGCCGCCCTCACTATAATCCTGATAACATATAACCCCTTTAAATTCTATCTTTACCATTCCATATATATTCAAAACAAATATTACTTCTGTAAAACATGATATATTCGCGGCATGAAATTTTCGCGAATTGGAGCCGACAGTTTTTTTCTTGGCATGAAATTTTCGCGAATTGCTACTGGCATTCAATGCATGTAGTGTAGACAAAAGCTTTCGCGTGCATTTTATTTTCGCGAATTTTGGCGCTCGCGAAATTCGCGAAATTAAAGTGCACGCGAAAATTCCTCGTTTTACATAACAGTATTAAGATATGTCACTTCCCACTTTGGAAATTCTATGATAAAGAAATATACATAATTTAATTTAGACAAAGTATAAGTTTTAAACATATATCTTCCCATTACAGTTAAATCTCTTTGTCTCCTCCATCCCAAAAAGTCTTTTGATTTTACTCACTATCTCTTTATAATTCAATTCTTCTTTTTCTGGGGAGCTCAGGAGGTCAAGCGTCGTGTTTTGTGAATGAAGTTTGTACTTCTCCTCGTTTTTGAAATAATTTATACGCAGTAAAACCCTGTAAAACCTCCTCTGCTAGAAACAGTGTATATTATGTTCTGTTAATGTTCTCTTCAATTAAACCACGACAACAGCAACTGGTAGTTGAGAAGAGAATATACGAGATGTGTTCTGCAATCATCACCCAGGAACACCAGGCCTGTCCCCGGTTCCTCGTTGGAATATCGCCCTCTACTGATCACTATGATTATAAACAAACTGCATAGTGAATTGTACGACGGCAGCGTGCCGTCGTTCGTCTTTAATTCCTTGCCCAATTTAATTCTTTGTGAGTGTGTGTGTGTGTGTGTGTGCGCGCGTGTGAGTATGCGTGTGTTTCATTTGATTCACCATCAATATTCTACGCATATATCATCACA
Source organism: Diadema antillarum (assembly GCF_040938485.1). Classification (NCBI taxonomy): domain Eukaryota; kingdom Metazoa; phylum Echinodermata; class Echinoidea; order Diadematoida; family Diadematidae; genus Diadema; species Diadema antillarum. The sequence continues at coordinate 1,636,759 of NW_027271090.1, forward strand.
ATCAGATCAATACTGTCTTACCATCGCTAAAAGGTATGAGTTTTGTTGGTTTAAAAAATATTACCATTCACTAATGTTCAATTTTCAATATCTCATTCTTTAAATGTCCTGTTTACCTTTGAGAGCAGTGATTTTAAAAATGTTCAAGATATCACTATTGATGCATACGTGTAGGTCAGTTGTATCACTAAACATCCTACCATCTAAAATTTTCGCAATAAAGCCTACAATATAAGGAGATATCAGTATTTTTCGTAATTAAACATAACTGTAGACGGTTTAGTCTGGAAGCATTCTTATCATAACTTTTGTTCACATTTTGTGTATTCAACAATACTTAACATTGAATATACGGATTCAAATTTTTACATTAGCTGTTTTTATCCCTAACTCACATTTATTTTCAGAACCATTTTAAAGCACTGATTCTGGGTTTTTGTTTCATCTGCAAATGGTAAATTATGCCTTTAATCCACCAATACTCATTCTAAATTTATGACTTAGATGTTGCCGGCATGTTCCTCTCCCTTCCCCTGAAACAGATTCCCTGAGATAGTTATTAATTCCCCCATGAAAGAAATGAAGGGTTTGTTTGCAAAAGCCGATAAGTCCATTTTTGAAGATTTTGAAGTACGATCTCTGTCATAAAGTACAAAATAATACCTTTTTAATGATATATTGGTCACTACATATAAAGGTATATTTTTGAAGTTATGGTCAAAAGAAGCAAAATTTTTCTTATTATTCTCTTTATTTTTCTTGACCTTTAATCGCAAATACCTCCATTTGGCAAATATGGACTTATCGGTTTTTGCAAACAAACTGTTCAAAATTAATGTCCGTTTGAAATGGTTTTGAAAGGAAAGTTTTGCTCAGAAAGCAAATCAATAGCATAAAACGGAAATATCAGTAGAAATGTTGGAATACTAGGTAAGTTGTCAAATAAGAACAAATTGTATGTATTGTGAACTTTCAACGTTTACACATTTTCACGATACAGTAATTGATCCAGCGCAATAACTGTTTAAGTTTAAATGAATCAATCACGTCACCTCACAATGAGTGCTTTAACTACTATGACTTTAATCCTCCCTTTGTGTTATGATTAGGAACATGTTATACGACGTAATACAATCCCTTTCATAATTTCTGGTTGCAGGGTCATTAACGCGTTGTGACCCCAGGATCACATTCACACATCGTACTGTATTTTGTTCAATTTGTTTATTTTTGTAAAAAAAAAAAAGTGAAGACTGTTTGCATAAAAGAGCGCCCTCTATCAGAGACTCCGTATGAGATATCTGTGTTTGAGATCATAATAATTTACCCTTTGTATGCTGTGAGTGACGATTGGCCCAGAAGGACACTAAGAGTTGTGTGCACTGTCAAAAGTGCTCAGCACGGAGAGGGTTAAAAGACAAGTCCATGCACTTTCATAGACATGTGGATTGATTGAATGCAGCAATACCTATAGAACACATCAATTTGAGTTTGTTGAATATCTGACAATCCGTTCATCAAAAGTTATGAATGTTTTAAAGTATCTGCGCAGTCACTGCTGGACTAATGAGAAGACTACTACAGTGTATGATGAAGTCACAGGCGTATAACAAAATAAGGAAAATATAAAGAGAATTTATCAAAGTTTCATCGTTTGAAAAAAAAATCCTCAACTTGTTACTATTAGTGTATGTTTAAGGGTAGTATTATTCCCCCTGCCTTTTGAAAGAGGCAAGTCTTGCGTTCCGTTATTATGCGAAAAAGCGAAAATATTATTGAATTTTCTTTATAATTCTTTTATCGTTCTACACATCATGTAACATCACAAGCTAGAGTTATCTTCTCCTCCCGAAGGTGACAGAGCTGAAACTTCCAAAAATGCATAACTCTAGAACAGATAGTCCGATTTTCCTCAAACTGTCACTGGTCCGTTGTACTTTATTATTGCTGCATCCACTCAGTTCACCATGTTCACGAAAGCCGACTTGTCTTCAATGAAATACCTTTCAGGCAGATTGAAATTTGTTGGTCTTGTTTTCAAGAATTAGGATCTTTTTTTTTTTTTATAGTTTTAAACGAACCAGCTTTGATTAGTGTCGTCATAAGAATGTCGGAGCGAATGCCCTCAAAATATCCTCCCTGTCTGTCAGTCTCTCCGTAATCTCCCTCTTCACTCATTAGCTCCTTCGGTCTTTGAGCAGTTCATCTGACCCCCCCCCCCCCATCTCTCTCTCTCTATTTCTCTCTCTGCATATATCTTTGCAACCCTTCTTTTCTGTGCGCTCGCTTAAAATAAAAGTTTTAGGCGCAGGCTTTTCTCAGTCTGCCACAACCCACACCCTAGTGGGCCCTCATATACCAATCCAATTGACTGGAAACACCCCACTCTTCTCAGCGTCTCCGAACCAGCGAATCCCAGGAGCGCCATTTACGGTGAGCCGTGCCTCCCGGCTGTCGCGCGGGGCGACGCGACCCCTATATGGGGAAAGTGGTAATTCAACACGAGCACCATGCTCGTGAAAATGCGTTCTGCGATGTCAAGCATGCGCGGCGCGCGGCGTCTCAAAAACGCCCATCGCACAGTCACGACTAGACTCGCAATAGGCACCACACGGCGGCGGCTTGTTCAGAACTGGCGAATTGCTAAGAAAGGTTCAGCCAACTTCAGGATGGTGGTGGAACTGCAACAGGGTGGGATGGTTTGTGAGATGTGTGTAGGCGGGCATCTGGGAAAATATGTTTTCCATTATGTAGTCTGCATTCAAGAGATTCCATCCCATCAAATTCGCATATTAAGACGCAATCATGTCGATCGTACATCACTTAGTGCACCGAGGTAAACAAACCTTTCGACGAATTCACCATGGCATTGCCCAAGACTTTCCTCCATTTTATGAAAAGGGGTTGAGAGTTATGCTTCTTAAAACATATATATATATTATCATATTTTTGAACTGGTATTTGCGTTTGACATACATGTAGGCTAGGCCCTCGATGTGAGCGAAAAACAGATATAAGTTTAAGTGAATGAAGATGTGTGTGTTTCTGTGAATTTTGCGTTCACATACTCTTGGAAGTTATATGGATAGAGCCATCATTTTCCTCCATTTTGTATCTCCAAAAAAAAAGCAAACAAACAAACAAACAAACAAACAAAAAAAACCCCCCAGACACTTGGTTGTGTATTCTTATTGATTTCTTTATCTATAGAGAATCATTATTTTTGTTTTGTTTTATGGCACAGTATAAGGCAAATTTCGCAAAATAATGATAAGGATGAATTTAAATGCCACGTGCTGTGGCCCGCAGTGAGCGTCCTCCGTTACCATCTTAATGAGATAATGTCTCAATCTAGCTTTGATCTGTTCTGTCTTTCTTTAATTCCTTATTATCATTCTAATTATTGTTATCATTATTGTCATTATTATTATCGTTATTGTTATTCTTATTATCATGATGATCATCATTATTATTATCATTATAATTATAGTTATTATTATCTTGGCCAGGACCATGCATTATCTATCAACAATTTTGTCATCATGCGACATTCATTTACATTTCATGTGTTTATCGTTACTCAGAATTTGACGAGAAACTACTAAAACAATCTCATTAAATATTTTGTAGCTAATCTTTCAAGATATACGGGCAGCACCTGATCAAGGTCTACTCTCTAATAAAAAAAAAACCAGTGAAAATATTCATTCTTGAAGGAGTGAATACAAAAAGAGAGTGAATTAAGAGTGAAATTTGAGTGAATTCTGAGTGAAAATTTTCATTTTCACTCGTTCTAGAGTGACCTCAGGGATCACTCCAAAATCTTCGAGTGATCCCTGAGGTCACTCCAAAATGAGTGAAAATGAACATTTTCACTCAAAATTCACTCCAATTTTACTCTAAATTCACTCTCTTTTGTATTCACTTCTTTAAGAGTGAATATTTTCACTCGATTTTTTTTAGAGAGTAACGAGTGTGATGACTACAAAATGACTGTTGAAATGGAAACTATCGGTGACTGAGTCATTTCAACAACAATAAGACAAAAAAGCCGTATTAACCTTGACCATCATCACTTAGACTATGATATTTGTGTGATTTTTTGTTTAATTTTGTTGTTTTTTAATTGGAGGGGCTAAATGAATTTGCTTCGCCCAAGAAACAAAAGAAGAAGTGATTTTCGTGAGCTTTCTTTTTTTCTTACGTCATATTTATATTTCTGAGACGCCTTTCCTAAATGCTTTCGTTTTAGAATCGAAATCTGAAAAGTTTCAAAAGTTCTGATTTATGTCACCCCTCATTCACAAGAATGCTACCTTCCAGGTAATAATATGTTTGCCTTTAAGATGTCTGGCAAACATCAGCCTGTCTAGGTTGTGAGGATTTCTAACATGCTCTTGACACTGGATGATCTTGGAGAAGACACGATGTACGTGGGATTATGCGATTTATTTCCATCGGGATTGAAGACGCTGGCACTATATATCTCTTCCTAATACCTTGTTTCTTGTTGCTTTTCACGTTTCACTTCTGTTTCTTCATTGCCATTACTTACTGTCAAAGTTCATGACATGAAAGGTTCAAAAATTTACCGGACTGCCGACTTTTGGAAAGGATGATTTTGATGAATGTCCCTGACGGTAGGTTAAGGAGATGGTATAGTATTGGTTGAGATGAAGATTCAGCTTGTAACATTTTGCGAGATACTTAGAAACCACTTTATGACATGTTAAAGAACATACAATTCTAAGAGGAATTTAAACTTAATCAGATGAAAATTGGTTTTGAAATGGCTGAGATATCGAAAAAAAAACACCAAGTAAGATAACGCGTTCCTAGTAAAAGATTGGTCTCACCTTTTATTGGGATAGCTTTGTTTGGGATATCTCAGCCATTTTAAAGCCAAATTTCTTCAAATAAGCTTTGAATTCATTTTCGAATTATAGGCTCTTTCATATTTCATAACAAGTTTCTCGTTATCTTAAAAAAAAGACATCGTTGGAAACCTGAAACCCCATCTCAACCGAAACTATACCATCAATTTAATTCAGATGATATTCATGATGTATGATGCACTTATACTCTCATATTTCAGAAAAATCAAGATCACAGCATTTATTCAAAAATACTAAAATTATGCCATTAATGCACAATCGTACAATGTTGTTGTATATAATGATGTGCTGTACTTGCTTCGAAAAACGGAAATGAGAAATAGACCACTAGTTCTGTTCTAAAATGTTTGAGCATGCTAATTTTTTTCTTCTTAATGCCTGCAGCTGTACGGTCACAACTTTCATATCATTGCTATTTTTATTACCACCTTATACCATATGATTTGCTGCCCTTTGCTGATGCCTCGACGTCATTTTGTAGGCAAATAATTTGGCACCTTGTCACGGTGCACAGAGTGTCATTACACCTGATGACATGAATAACTTCACGTTTACTCCAGGCGCGGAAAGAATTTACAAGATTAACCGCCAAAGTTTCTCGGGAAGCACCCAACGCGTGAATCCGATAGCATGAGATAACGCATCTCCTCTCGCTTCATGAATTCGCTATGTTATCGGTGACTGTGAATGGTTATGATCATAATTTTAAGGAAGGAAAGAATGTATAGCAGGAGGGGGGCTTAATGTGTTGTTATCAGATCTGCATGGTATCTGCAACTGTTGTGCACATCTTTGTGTAGTTTCGTTTTGTATTTTTTGATTTTTGTAACCATGTCCAACCAGGAAGGCGGCAGGTATGGGGGCTGGAGTCAGAAGTCACTGACCAGGCCAAAGAGAAAGGGGGGGGGGTGGGATAGATGGATAGATGGATGGATAGATTGATAGGAAGAGAGAGAGAGAGAGAGAGAGAGAGAGAGAGAGACAGACAGAGACAGAAAGGGAAAAAGAGAAGGGGGAGGGGGTAGTTTTTGAGGTCGGTTAGGTCTCTGACCGATGTTCTTTCATTCTGCCTTGATCTTTGCAAAAGAAGGCGTTCAACTTTTCGACTCTAACGCTCTCTGAGTGCAAATTTAGCGGAGCGCTTTGCAGAAAGGCGTGAAATACCCGGATGTGTTGCAGCCCCTCTCCTATAAAGGTAATAGGCCTACATGAAAGACAGAGAATCAGAAAGAAAAAAGATCTCACTATAGCCACCAACGCTGTTCGAAGGTTGTAATTATAATTGGTTCCAGAAAAAAAAACTTATCTTGAATCGAAGGACCAACACATTCAGGAAGGTAGACATGAGGGAGGTTCCGATTAAATAATTTCATTTCAATTTCAACTTCAATTTCAATTTATTCTCATATTTCTCTGTGAAAATAATTCATATTCGTCCTTCCTTCGTTTGTTTTTGTTGTCATTAAAGACAGAGACAGGCTTCCTTTGGAATTTCAGCTTTATAACACATAATGACCTGACATTTATGTTGAAAATGTTTTCTCTTTTTAAAATTATGCATCTATCTTTTTTGGGGGGAGGGAGGGATGGAGGGGTATATTAACGGGTATATAGTTTCCTTCTTTATTTGGCAAAGCATACAATCACTCTGTGTCGCAAATTTGATGAGGGACATATTTCAACAATTTAATTGTTACGATGCGCATGCAGTATAGGTCTGCATCGAAGAAAGGGACAGAAACACCATTTTCTTCAAATCTTTCGCCGTTCACAGAGACGGTGTAAGTTTAAGTCCATAGGTATACCAATCACATTTTCAAAGCTCCCTCCACTTTTGAACGAATATGAGTACGCACACTACCGTAATAGATAGACACACATGACACAGTTTGTGTACTAACACACAATCAGGCACGTAGGCTGCACATATCAACCTCATATATTTACGTACATACATACATACATACATACATACATATACATTCATATATAAATGCATACATGCAAACATATGTAAACATAATATATAAGCACATACATACATACATACGGTACATAGGGCCTACATACAAGCATACATACATACAAACAACAACACGCATTCAAAACGCATGTCATGTCGAGTGATGACGTTGTAATTACTACACCATCTATTCTGGGCAGCAGACCCCACTTATGAATGCATCTGCTTCTATTTTCATCCACATGTATTTTTAGGATAAAGGTTGTTGCACATTGCAGAAGGGAAAGTGCAGCCTCATACACCACAAGAGCGTGTATATTGACTGAATCCTTAGAGCATAAAACTATTACTGCACTCCGACCAGTTTTAAGGCCTTCAACGAAACCACCCCTGACGCGACTTCCATTGTTTAACAAACCAAGTCCTTTTCGGGAACTTCGCTGCAGATATCATCATAATCACTGTCTATTCACTGACATCATGAAATTGAATTTTCATTGTGCAATTCATAGCGGAGAAATATTAGATTATAATCAGAAAGAAAATTAAACTTAGAAATTGCCAATTTGAGAGTGTTTTTGCTGTCTAAAGAAAATTATGTTATTTATCATCATTCTGTTATTTCTTTGTGTGCTTTTTATCTGTGATGCTGTCGTAGATCCAGCCGATTACATGCATTTTTTTTAGACACTATGCCTAGGTCTGCTTAAGTTGTCATTTTCCGTTCCCTTTTAACTTTAATCAATTGTTTGGTTTGTACACTTGCACCCGGTCCCTTGGATAGGATATAAGACTGAAGGTCCCGTAACATGCGATAGAGTCACAGCCCACGCACGTATGAGATCCCGCTTTATTCATTCATCGTAAAGGGCAAGGTGCACATAACCCGGGTGATGTGGTCAGCCCCAAGGACATATAATTGGACCCCATGGAAGACCAACTATAGTGCAGAGGAATATGGGCTGTCCAACCATCTTATTAGATTGAACTTGAATATGTGATAAAAAACCCCAAACAATAAAACAAACAAAAAACATACAAACAGACAGACAGACACACTGTAAAAACATCGGTGTTAGATTTAACACCACGGGTGTTAAATCTAACACCGATCAAACTTCAATAAAGGACCACACCCACCGGTGTTGAAAATGCACTGTGATGGTGTTGAAAAGTGTTCACCTGACACTTCGTGGTGTTAATTTGACACTGTACCTGGTGTTATTTTGACACTGTACTGGTGTTAATTAAAAAAATGACACGACGTGGTGTTGATTTGATATTTGTTGGTGTTAATATCAATGGTTTAACACCCGTCCAGCTTCAATAAGAGACCACACCAGCTGGTGTTACTTTGGTGGAAATTTATTTTCACATTTTTTCAAAAATCTAGTATTTCAATGTAAAATTCTTGATCGTCTTGTTTAAATTAAAAATCAACAAGAAGTGCAGTTACTAAGAAACTCTTCAAAAAACAGTTTAAAATTTGGAAATGACACCCGGAGGTGTTAATGTAACACCATAAATGAGCACCGAAAATTTAACACCAGCTCGGTGTTCACTATTTAACACCGGACTTTTTGCAGTGCAGAAATTATCGAACATGATGGGATACTGCCTTCAACATCGAGACAATGAAGACTATCTTCTCCGTGGGAGACAAACAAGTGTAAGGTTCCAGTTTCCTGGTAGCACGTGAGCAAGTTGCGATTCCTCCTTCATCATCACCATCATCATCATCATCATTTGGTAGGAGGAAACATGCACGCCATTCCAGATGCGGGGCTCGCAGGGAACAACTGTTCAGCTCTCAGCGTGCCCAGTAGAAAACACAAGCATGTACGTTTCTGCTGGAAAAAAAAAATGGCAGTGACTTCTCTCTGCTGGCGCATTCTAAGCAGAAGTAGAGGCTTAGGAAAGTGAGGAAGGTACGGAGAAGAGATGGAAGAGGACGAGGAGAACGACCACGAAGAAGAAGATGCAAAAGGAAAATAGATATAGGAGACAGCGATGACGGCGATGATGAAGGTGATGATAACGATAATGAAGTTGAGGAAGATGAAGACAATCTAAGACATGAAGATAAATGTATCTTATACCATCCAGAGTTTTTCAAGCTCTTGCGTGTTCCTTATCACCAGTCCTGATGAAAGAGATGCTCAAGAAAAGATGAAAAGTAATTCTATTGCATCCTAAAATATATAATTTAATACATAGCAATGGGGAAAGAATATTTTGTCCTTGTGCTATATATTTATATATATATATATTTTTTTTTCATATTTGCCTAATTCTCCCCTTACAACCCTGGCAAATATTTAGGGCATCCTGTAAAGTCATTAACTGCGCTGAGCTTAACCGGACAAATAGAAAAGGTTGGATAATGATTCACGATGTAAAAGTCTTGACATTGACGCCCTTATTGACTGCGCTCGTTATGTTCGCATTCAGACTGTAACAATTTCTCGTTTGTAGTCAGGTCCTTGATAGGTGTCAAAACGAATTCAGAACTGGAAAATGACTCTCAGAGTCGACTACAAACTGCAAACGATAATCTTTGTCTCAAACTACTAGACATGGACTCCCTACATGTTATCATATACGAAGTGCACTGGTGAAAATTACTGGCGAAAATGAGTAAATGTCAGCCTAATACAGCTCGTTATTCCGAAGGGTCGTTATTCCAAAGGCTCTTTATTCCTAAGATTCGTTATTCCGAAGGTTCATTGTTCCGAATTTCATTTTCGGCTTAACCAATCTTCGGAATAGTGAACCTTCTGAATAACGCCACAAATTTTCGGATTAACGAACCCATTTTCATTTTCGGATTAACGAACCTGTAGCATAAGTATAGGGAATTTGCGTGTTTCGGAATAACGACCCTTCGGAATAACGAACCTTCGGAATAGCGAACCTTCGGAATAACGAACAGCACCCATACTCTCTGCTCCATAAATAATGTGTTTTAGTGGTCAAATAATTCAAATAAGAAAGGTACAACCTGAAATTGGGCCAGAATCGAACAAACTGGCTTGGAACGATCAGTCACTAATCACGCCACATCGTCACAACGTATTTCACGCACTAAGGTGCTTTGATAAGTTACAGATATCTATTCTACGAAGCGCCTTGTAAGAAGTATGGGGCCAGTTCTTTGCCCTTTTTTCCGTGATACTCATAGCATCTAAACCAACATTAATTTCATAGGACAGAAAGCGTATTTTTTCAGGTCTGTTCGAGATGTAAACAACCGTAAAACAAACGGAACAATCCAGTATCAAAAATCTGGAATAGATAATCCATACATCGGGACCGTTTGATCACACATGATTGGAAATTAAAGTGCTAGGAAGTAGTATAACGTGCTAGTAGTGATATAAATTGCCTTGTGGCTTACAACGATTTGCATGTGTATAATCTTCAATGTCTTTCTAGCACGTTGAAGAATCGAGTTCATAATGCGAATCTGAAATGGCCCCGTATGGATACGAGGTGTATGTGACGTGCGTGTGCTGATAACGGAATGTGAATCTGACAGAAGAGGGTGGGGCGCACGCTGTGAAGAGGGTCACGCATGCATGACATGTGCCGGAAGATGTCGGCTACGCATAGCCGCCATGGGGTGACACTCAATATTCACTCTCCAATAGCCTGATTGCTTACTGCATGCATGGTACTACGGGTCAAACACCTGTATGTTCCCGGGTCCAGTGCTAAAAGCCACACGGCTCACCATCCTTTAAAAGAACCGACCATCCTTTAAAAGTACCGAAATACGTTCTCAGCTGTGAATAAGAACGTATGGTCAACCTCGGCTTTAGTCGACCTTTAGCTCACAAGTCGAAAAACTGGCAAAGTCGAAGAAAAATGTTGCCCTCTCTTTGTATATAAATAAACATGCGTCAAGTTTATTGTCAAACTTACTTAGGTCACGACTTCCTGTGTATGATAGTGTCGTCAAGTCAGTTTTTTCCCTATAAGTATTCTTGCTGCTGTCCCGGTCTTGTCTCATGTTATGATGACAATTATTTCATTTTCGTTACCTCAGCACCTATTGCAATGTGCATCGGCACTCTTTTCAAGTTTTCAAGTATTGCTTTCTCTGTACAAATTTGCGTGCACTTTTTTCTGTCACTGAAAAAAAGTAAGAGTTACAATTACATATAATTTACTTGGGGAAAAACAAGAAATTAGTTTGAACCTGAACTTCAACTTGAAATTTCACTTGAGTCGAAGCTTTTTCTCTCGTTCCTATATAGGGTTCAACTTCAGCAATATTGAGTGTATATCAATAGATTGATGCAAAGTTCCTAGATAGATAAATGAATAAATGACTGATACAAATAATGAATGGAAATTACTTAGGAAAATTAGGAAAAAAGCAGTTCCCAAAAATTGTTTCAGACATAAATACACTTATAAATATATGAAATGAATGACAATGATTCCAATTTCCTCTTAAGAATGCAGCGGACGTACACTGAGCTAAATTTATATGCATCTAGGGTAAAAGAATAGCAAGAAAAGGGAATAGAGTCGACGTCGCTATCCTCACAATTTGGTGTGAGAGAAGAGATGGTATATATAATATATATAAAAGATGGTATATATAATATATATAAAAGATGGTAGATATAATATATATATATATATATATATATATATATATATATATACCTTGTAGTTTGATCAGAGGTTAGTCATGTTAGAAATTGTAGCAGAAATCTCGATGTTGGGAAGAGGCACCTGCAGCTGGTCTGATCGGTCTCTGCTTTACGTGGAAGCAAAACACGGAACACAATAGTAACACATTCGCGGGTATAAGTTACAGAGTATTTGGAGAAAAAAACCCCAAAAGCCCACGAAATGCCCTGCTTATCGTCACCATAATGACTGTTACGAGTTACACCAGTACTTTTAATATTCGGTGATATCGACGCACTGATCATAATTAAAGCGGTAACTGTGAGCATCGCACACTATTATCCATAATATACACCTTCATTTATGTGTGAATACACAAGGATTCGCACAAATTAATTCATTCACATCGTAAAGCTTGTCACGTTAAAGGGACATCATAGAGGACAACTAAAACGGAAGTTCTTAAACAAGATTTTGTTTTTAATCATTCTAGACATATTGCATGGATGATTGAATACTACTTTAGGTATTGGTATATACTAGAGACCTGAAACAGTTTTGATATGAGAATCTAACTTTCTAAGATGTACAATTTGGTTAAGTCTTAAGATACAGTAAATGATAATGTTGTGATTTCAATTCTACAAAATTGCCTATGTACACATCTTCCAAAGATGTACAAGTTGTTGTAATGTTCACATTTTGACAGCAACGTGAAAATTTACGGAGAATGATTTTGTTTGGGTGTGTGCATGTGTGTGCATGTGTGTGTGTGTGTGTGTGTGTGTGTGTGTGTGTGTGTGTGTGTGTGTGCATGTGTATGTTTTTTGTGTACGTGTGTGTATGTGTGTGGGTGGGTGTTTGTATTTGTGTATTTGTATGTGTATATGTGCGTGTGTGTTGGGAGGGTACACCGAGACAAATTCGGGATGTTTGTATGAATATAGGATAGACATTGATTCATGCCAGCGTCATGTGGACATGAACGTGATAGGACAAACACGTGACATTGTGCAGTCAATAGAGAAAGTCTAAATCTGTCTGGTAAAACAATTGTGTACAAATTATCACTAAAGAAAATGAGCCTGAAAATGAGATGAGCCTGGATATCAATGGCACTCTTATTCTTAGGGTAGACTACTTCTCCGTGAGATACGAGATGCTACTGGAAGAATTCGTGATCAAAAGGACGAATAAATTGACATTGATAACTTGTCTATCTTAGATTGATATACCCATTATATGTTCACATTTGACTCATATCACAATAAATGTACAAAAACTTGTCAGGTCTTGATACGTTTTCAATTACAATATCTATTTTATCATTTTTCTTTTACAATTGGCTAATATGCACACAGAAGTAAAGATAGGATAAATACTATATTCTGAGTTATGTGAACATTACGTCATGCTTAGAAGGTTTGTAACAATGCGACCAATATTGCCCCACCATGCCTACTTAAGGTTTGTCAAAAAGAAATGAGACAAAGTAAAACATCGTGCAACAGTTTGTCATTTGCTTTGTGGAAACATGCTTTATGACACAACCTTCGTCAGTTTAACACCGGAATCACATGTCTTCGTGATATGAACAGTCCTAAACACCATACTCCTGATCCCCTATCCCATCACGTATACTCCTGTCCGTATTAACAACGTTTGCATGTTCGACTTTGTCTTAATCACATTTGTCTAAATTTGTTTGATTTGTAATTGTCCCCAGTGTAAAGGCTAGGTAGGATTACGCAATCAGCAAATACATCCCCAAAAGCTTCTTTTTTTTTCTTCATATTCTAATTAAAAGAATTCACTGTTGTGATAATTTTCGTCACCTCATGACCTTGTAAAGTTTTGTAAGAAAAATGAAAGTTTGTAAAAGGATTTCAAATCTTCGATTAAATTTCGGAGAAAGTTCTTACTTGGGTATATAAAGAGGGAAACATTGTCTATCTTCTTCCATAGCAAGGATGAATTTGCTTGTTCTTGAGGAGGGAAAAATCAAGGTCAATATCACATAGTATAATGGGACGGCAATTAGCCATAGAGATTAGATAAACATGTTGCAATGTACTCCTATGGGTAAGCCAATCTGGGATGTTTTCCAGTGGGCATTTTTTTTTTTCAGTGGGATCGATACAAAACTAATCTTTGCATTTTCTGTACTATGTCAATAACTGAGCGAAAGATAACTAGTAGAGCGTTTCATTACGTAAGTGTGATTCAGAGAAGCTTTGTGCGCGCTGCGCACATGACGCTGCAATGCTTGGAGATAATATTGGTTACCACAGGACACTCAGTGGAAGACAATCATGCGTTGCTTTCAAAGAACTTGACAATTAAAAACCCAACAATATAACAAATAATGACCTCTTCCTGCCTTTCCTGTCGACAAACATTACGTTCTACCCTCACTTTTGGAAAAATTTCTTTGGGGAAGTTACATTCTCCATGCTTCCCAAACATACAGACATACTACATATTTTTTCTCCCTCACCTGACATGTCCTCTTATGAAACTCAAAGATGGTCTTTTGAAAATCTTCCTAAGGAAGTTAGGAAGTGCCTATGGAACACAGAATCAATATTCTATGATTTCTTCCTAGGAACGTATTAATGCAAATGTGGCCATCCTTATCCCCGCCCACGTCCTTTCTTAATACACTACGAAATGTTGTATCTCAAGGAACCAACTAATGGAAATCGCATGTTATTATGAAATAGGGTTCTACACGTGTTACCCATGAATGTCCCATTCCTTACGCCCATTTTTCGCATCAAAGCACATGTTGCGCGCAGTGAATGACAAGCACCTATCACGATGTTTTACAGCTTGCTGTATCTTATTCCTAATAATCTTCCTAAATTTTTTTCCTAGGTGCATTCTACAATACCAACTTCTTCTGAAGTCAGAAATTTGCATCTTTTCCTAGGATTCATCTTCATTTGCATATTTTCCCAAGTTTCTTTCTAAGTTTAGAAAAAAAGTTAGGAAGACACTTTCAGAGATTTTCAGAATACCACTTAGAAAAAAAATCAATCCTGACTTTATAGGAAGAAATAAGGATTTCAGAAAACCATCCCAAGAGTTCAACTTTGTCTCCATGATCAGTAAGTTGCTGACATTTCAGACGGATGGGTACGTTTGAGCAACAGCTTGTTGAATATCAAAGCTCCACAGGAGTGATTCCAATTTGGGGAGAAGGTGGCACAATGGATTTCACATGTCCATAGAATGGGACCGAAATTCCTCTGAGATGTGAGTGATATGGTTCGTCAAATTCATCTGAAAACTATATTTTTGGAAGTTGAGATGATGCGGCCGGAAGGATGATTATAAGATGGAACAGAGAGAACAGTTATCTGATTTTATCTTCTGGTGGTATATTCCAGGCCTCTTCTTGTCACCAATTCGTGTTCACGCCCTCTCATATTTGAGACTTTAAACAACTTGCCCACCCTAACAATCACACTTGGTGATATTTGAATAATTGTCATCCATTTTTGTTTTTAGATTTCAATTTTCTAAAATGTGTCGAAGCTGTGACGCTTTTCAAAATTCCTTCCTCTGATTGAGATAAACATTCACTGACTCACGCTCAGTCATATCGCCGTTTCATTTAGACGAGTCAATCATCCGCAAGGACTTCGCGAGTCTTCTGGAATTGGTGAACGATTCCAGCATATCCTCATACTACCATTCCGATATAATCCCATTTTCTTGCAGTGCAGAGAGTGGTGAATGAGATACAGCGTCGCAGACTGCTGTCATAAAATTTCTTGGCAAAAAACGCGATTGTTGGCGTATGTATCCGGCCTACTTTTATTCCAAACTAGGATTTTTAATGTAGACGGGTATTGATGCATTAAAGATGATGAAATAACATAAGTCATTTTGTCCCTCATCGTTATTTCACGTCGGATCCTCGAGAATGAATGGGCGAGTCCTTCAAATGCCTTGACCAATCAGATACTGCGCCAAGGACTGAACCGCTTTATTTGCATTTCCAGCCACGTGGTCCGCTCCGTAGACACCGATTACCACAGCTGCGATTCGGGGAGAGCAAAACATGAATATTGTCGGGGAATCCCTAAAGGGAAAGTCAATTTTCACAATTCACAAAAACTGTTCATAGATACTACCAAGTACTTAAAAAAAACATCAACCTGCACAAACACATTCTGTTGCCAGCAAAATCAACACTATTCACATCATCACTGCTGCTATTATTATTACGGTTTCTACTGCATCCACTAGACTTTTATATACCACAGTTTTAACTTCTGCTGCAACAACATGTTGACTCTTCCATATTATGGTATCATCATGTTTACACTTCTACTGCTGGTATCTACCACGAAAATTATTTAAAAAAATTAGTTACCAAAATATTTTTTTTTCTGTTCTGAAATCGTCTATCATCTCTAGAATAAAGCAAGATGATGTTGAGTGTTTAATCTGTTCCTCTAAGGTGCAAATAACACTAGACGTTGTAATCCAACCATACGTCATGATACAATCTCTTTGCCAGTGTGTTCAAAATATCACTAGCTTCTCTGTTGTGGTATAGAGCATTTGCTGATATAACTTTCTCATTCTCATATCAGATGTAACTTGAAAATTCCATTCGTTTATTTATGAGTAGGCCTATATGATGTGTGTGTTTCTGTGTGTGGAGGAGGGGGGGGGGGGAACTCACCTGTACTGCTCTTTCCCGCGCAAACGCCAGTTTGCTGCTTCCTTCCCAGTACCACACTGTCGTCTGCCTGCAGCAGAATGTACTTGACACCTCCGATCAAAAGACCGTTCTGCCTCAGCGAATCGCCAGTCGTGAAACCACGGATGAGCATTCCCACTTCCGCTGGTGTAATCTGTAAGGTTGTGTGTATGGATTGAGTTACGTATGTTTTCGTGTGCGTGAGTGGATATGCATTGTTTGTATGTTGTTTGTACATAGGTGTTGTTGGGTTGAGAGAAAGGAAAAAATAGGATTACAGGTCAAGCCAAAACTCGAGGGAACATAGATATATATCTTTCAATAATATAGAGGCTTTCTTTTCCTTATTTTACTCTCCGTGAATAGGATCCCAGGTTAGTTTCTTTTTTTTCCCATGCCACTCGCTGTTCGTAACGTAATAATGATACAGATTGAGCACAAGAAGCAACAGTACTGAAATGAAGAAAACCCCTAAACCTAACTGTACTCCCTCGTCGCAAAATGTCGCCTTCATCTTTGTACATACTATCGATATAATGGTATTAAAATCAACCTGATATCTTGTAATGCTGAAGCAAAAAAAAAAAAAAAAATCGCAATACACATACAAGTAGGTCCTACATGGGATAAGACAGTCAGGGAGAATTTGTTGATGATAATAGATGACAAGATGACGAATAGGAACGACGAAGACTTAAAGCTGTTAACAATTCTGATAGAGTGAATTAATACTCCTCAAATTGTCTGCACGTACATCTATGTGGCTCGCTTTGCTCTTATCTAGTTAAACGAGGCGTAACATTTTGATAACCTGGTAAGAAACAACGACATCATCAAGATAATACAAGGAAGATGATCCCAAATTAAAATTTGGTGTCACCTCTATTCCGAGCTACTGTAGAATTTGATTCGGGAATGTTTCTTTCTCTTTCAAAGTCCTTTAAAATGTTTTTTTTTTTGGTTAATTCTTGGACAATATAACAGTACAATACGTGATAATGATGTTGTGTTTCCTTGCGTAAACAAACAAAACAAACAAACAAGAAGAAGAAAACAGAACAAAGTCTCCAACTGTATCTCGATCCCTACAAGGCTCCGGCAGAACGGATAAACCATAGTTTAGGGAAAATGCCCACTTTGTAATCGCATAACCACAACATCTCTTCGATTTTTTGGCTCATATGCTTTGTGCATGTTTGTAAAGCATTAAATTTAATCCTTGACACTATACAACGAGCTATTTGTTTATGTATCCATGTATTCGAATATAAGTAAATATGAATACATGTATTATTATCTAAAATGTATTTGAAATGGGTTATATTTGCTTTAATATACTCTCGTAAAAAAATCGAGTGAAAATTTTCACTCTTGAAGGAGTGAATACAAAAAAGAGTGAATTTAGAGTGAAATTGGAGTGAATTTCGAGTGAAAATGTTCATTTTCACTCGTTTTGGAGTGACGTCAGGGATCAATCGAAGATTTTGGAGTGATCCCTGTCGTCACTCTAAAACGAGTGAAAATGAACATTTTCACTCGAAATTCACTCCAATTTCACTCTAAATTCACTCTTTTTTGTTTTCACTCCTTCAAGAGTGAAAATTTTCACTCGATTTTTTTAGAGTATATGCTTATATTTTGCTTAGATGCAACATATTGTCATTATTATTATTATTATTATTATTATTATTATCATTATTATCATTATTATTATCATTTTCATTATCATCATCATTATTATCGTTATCATTATCATCATTGTCATGATTACTATCATTACCATTGTTGCAGTTATTATCAGTATCATTATTATCATCAAACGCAAGATATATTTCATAACACATTTGCTAATACGTGGCATCAAACTATGTACAATAATACATTTATCGTTTGGCTTGTACCGTATGAAAAAAAATACAATTGGACTTTCACTATATTAAATTTACAAATACTGAATCAATAAAGATGGAATTTCAAAGTATGAAACTTTATCTTGTTACGTACTTCTTATACAGAAAACACCATTTGATTTGCTTCAGTGGTCACAGAGAAATTGGACCTTTGTAGAGCATTTCAGGAATCATTTCTCTCCAACCCAGCTAACAACTATTGGACGTTTTTTGGAAGTAGGCCGATATCCCAAAAATATACAATTAGACTTTCTGCAATAATACATCTAAAGATGCTGAATCGATACAAATGCAATGTCAAAGTATGAAACTTTAACTTGTTACGTTCATCTTAGAGAAAACACCATTTGATTTGCTTTAGTGGTCACAGAGAAATTGGACCTTTGTAGAACATGTCTTTCCCCCAATGAAGTTTTGTCTATTGTGCTCACACCTTACAAAATGCAGAGAGCATCCAAATGCTAAACATGGAAGAACAGACCCATGACACGCCTCACGATTCACATTTCTCTGTTCCCACGTGACCAAATCGAATGCCGCTTTCTGCCACATGTAGGTGTATACTAGAAGTAATAGTTTCATACTCTGAAATAGGATTCAGAGGTTTAGATATCAATATAGAAATTCGCCTGTAATCTCTTTATGGGACTCGCTGCATACAATTTCTCAAATGACATGTCTGTTGCGTTGACGATGCGTAGATACATGGATCTGTTAGTCATGAAAGAGAAAAGTTCTAAAATTTACCTTAAAGTCGTCAGATGAGGCCCAAATCTGGCCATCTAATCCGGCTATGGCGGCGTGCTGTAGGTTGCCGGAACTCATCAGAGTTTTATCGATGTAGTCATCTTTCCACGCATTGGCCATGGTTCGATGAATATGAGTGTACAACCTGCACCAAAAAAAGTAATGTACCGGCTACAAGGCACGGAATGACGAAGTTCATGCACGTAATCTCACTGCAAATGCGTTGTACCTGCGATGTGGCTTATACGGCGTTAGGTGACGGGTACTGGTGTCCGTCGTAATGAGAGACTAACAGGATGGTGAGTGGTGGTTGGTCCGGAAAGGAAAGAGGGTGGAGGAGGAGGAGGAGGACGGGGTAGGCGGGGAGGGGTCGGATATTGAGAGGAGTCAGGGAGTCATGAGGTGTAAGATACAAAAGAAGGAGGGAGGAGGAAGGGTTGGGGAGGTGTTGAGATGCAACAGACACCAGGCAAGAATTGGAGGCGGGCTAGATGAGGCAGCAAGGGTGCGTCGCTATGGAAACGGGACCAATAGGAGAGAAAGTGAGATGGAGTGCAAAGACAATGATGTTTGAGACATTTTCAGAAGTTTTGATGGTTTGCTGCTAGTTTTAGGGAGAAAATCAAAATTATAAAAACACTGGGAGCTCCCTCCCCAACAGAGGAGCCCCTTTATTTCCCCCTCCTCATCTTTCTCCATATCTCTGTCTCTCTGTATATATATACATATATATATACATATATATATATATATATATATATATATATATATATATATATATATATATACGTATTTGTGTATTACACAAATATCCCAGTATGTATCTAATTATAGACATGAGTAGATAAACATACATATACGTGTGAATGTATGTAACAAGTTGATATAGTTGCGGTGTATGCAAGCTTGGGGGTAAATAGCATGATTGACTAGACACATCATGGGGCCCTCGGGGGAAGAGAGAGTGATTTGACGAGCGATGACACGGATGTCGTCTCGACCTCTCCTCCTCCCGTCCTCCTGCGATGGATGGCCCTTCTAGAATCAGAGCTATGCAGCTCTGCCCGGTGTGATTGATAACGTCAGGTTGCGCCTTCTATAATGAAGGCTCACCTATTAGCTCTCCAATCGTATATTGAATAGAGAAACCACATGACGCATCTCTCCTTCATTCTCACTTTGTCTTCTCCTTCTTCTTTTTCTCTCTCTCTTATGAAACATAAGAGAGAATATATATCATATAATTAGTATATA
The DNA here is from genome assembly GCF_040938485.1 of Diadema antillarum. Classification (NCBI taxonomy): domain Eukaryota; kingdom Metazoa; phylum Echinodermata; class Echinoidea; order Diadematoida; family Diadematidae; genus Diadema; species Diadema antillarum. The sequence continues at coordinate 1,656,889 of NW_027271090.1, forward strand.
TTATGATGTTCTACTATAACTCACAATGTATAGTATAATGATAATTGATATATGATATGTACCATGTATTAAACATGATTAAATATATGAATTTATAATACATAATCATGATGTTTATATTCATATGTAAACTTTTGGTAAAGCTGCTTGGTACATCTGAATCTTTTTAATCCTTTAAATCTACACAGTAAAAACATGGAGGTAGCTTTTCCACCTCCCTGATAAAACCAAAACAGAACGTCTGCTGTTGTTCCTTCTCTCTGTTTCTCTTTATGATTCTTCTCTCTCTCTCTATCTTACATATATATATATATATATATATATATATATATATATATATGTATGTATATATATATATATATGAATGATTTATATATAATGAGTATAATGATTTATATAATCTTTTATATGGATGAATAAAACAGTATGTGTGTGTGTGTGTGTGTGTGTGTGGTCTGTGAGCGCATCACAGATCTAGGAAAGGTTATAAAGTTGACACAAATTTTTCCTTGAACGCGACGGCTCTCGAGCTAACAGTGTTCCAAGGCCATTCGATGCTCGTAGTCTCACGATCAAGACGTCTTGCCCACATCCTCGACTGAAATCAAAACGCCTCTCAACTTCTATATCTGTTGTGTTTCTGCAGGTGCACAATTTCCTCTAGGGTTTAATGTGTATGTTTCTCCAAGCATCTGCTTTTTACTTGCTTGACGAGATAACCATAGATTGATTAAGGGATTAATCAGATATTGATGTTGAAATGATGAAATAAAGATAGTAATGATGATGATGGAGATGATGATGATGATGATGATGATAATGATGATGATGATAATAATAATAATAATGATAATAGTAATAATGATAATAGTAATAGCGATAATAGTAATAATGAGAATAGTAAACACTTCATATGCAAGAATCTGTAGTCTAATAGAATACAATTTGAAAAGCTTATACTTAAGAATGCAGCAATGGAAGCGTTCAAAACTGTCAAAATTGAGTTTGCAAACTTTTTAATGAGCTAGCTTTTGAGACCGTTCAGTCATTTCATTTGTTTGTTTGTTGTTAGTTTCCCTGCCTTTGTAAAGTTTTATGTTACTAGAGTGTATCATTCTTTGCTTTTTCCTTGATAATTTACCAAGAATTTTTGATACTTTTTTTTTTTTGATAAAAGAAACTTCGAGCTTTTCTCTTCGGGACTCTGTGGAGAATATTCAGTGAGCTGGTTATTTTCAAGGAAACGTCTCAAAACATTTATCATTTCACTTCCGCCATTCGGTTTTACAGTCGAATTATTATTATTATTATTTTTTTGTGTGTGGAAATTCCAAGGAAGGAATCTGGACTCGGTGGAGAAATTTCGAACCAAATGGAAACCGCCTTGTAAAGGCCGGGCTGACTAAAGCATTCTACACCACGTCCACTGTGAAGATGACAAAAGGAAGCAAGCCTTTCTTGTCTGCCGCCCTCACTTGTTCACTTTCACTGGGCGGAAGGAGGAAAAAAACAACAACAACAAAACAAATCAAATCAGAATAAAACCCGAAGCCACAATCATTCCCCCCACCCCCCACTATCACAAAAGAAAACAGAAGAGACTTGCTATGATCAACAGAGAAGATGGTAAAGAAATTCTGCAAGTTACAAAGCCTCCCCGTATAAACTGTGTAGTTTATAAAAACGCCCATTCTTGTACAACAGTGCACTGTCTACTCTGGTGGTGTTTGCATACGGCCTAATCGCCTCGAAGTATAGTGCGGTTAAAGTCTTAGTAGTTTATTTTAATAGTGTAATTATTTTCATCATCACAAAGAAAGCTAAGCTAAACTAAACTAAACTAAAAAAAAAGTCTAGCAGAGCAATCATGATTCGTAGACGGCTACCGAATGCGATCCTATTGTAAATCGTTTTTGCAAACATTTCCCTTCTTGCATCTACGGCTGATATTTAATTAATCAACGTTGTCTTTGACGATGGTTTGCTTCCAACTGGCTGTAATTATTCAAACAGTTGTCACTTTTCTATTGATGTACAAAAAAATTCCACAGGTGCATCTGTGCCTTTGGTGACGGGGTTTGATGCCGCCGTCTTGCTGAGCAATCTGACGATTCATTTTGAACGTTAACTTAATGTTGGCTATATTTTGCTTGTTTATCTATTAAATGAAACGAAATCTCACTTAATGATAAAGCTCATTAAACAAAGGTCAATCCCTTCAAGAAATATGTGCAAAAGTGAAAATCAGAGCTGTATCATGTGAAAGTGTTTAAAACTGTACCCTCCCGGAAAGCCGGTTTTATCACCTTTCCACTAAATTCCTCCAAATAAAACTGATATGGAATAATCTTCGAGTATAATTCTATATCAATAGATATATCAGATTAGTGGCCGGGCACGGCCAGTCGAGTAATTTTCATTCTCATTTCATCATTTTTTGCACAATTTTTATTCGCGCATCCCCGTGTCCTTACCATTATATACCACCTATCTTTTATAAGTAGGGATGGCGAAAAGTAATTACCATCTCAAAGACATATTTTCGTTAGAAAGTGGCTGATGATTATGCAATGAGACATGAGTAAATTATCTTCCTATCTGCGCGGCAGATCCAGTTTGCCACACGCTTCAAATACTTTCGAGTGGCGGCATCAAACGTGACTTCAAAGGAAATACGACAGCCGTGACTCCATTCTCTTGAACCTCCTTGCTTCTAATCAAACATGACTGTTTCTTATCCCCATGATGGATCCCATGCTCAAGTTAACTCGTTGAGGACGGACTGGTTTTGCTACAACATGCATTTCCCATACACACCTGCCTGAGTATACTCAGGACTCGTCCTCAACGGGTTGAAAGGAAATTCCGGAGCAGCTAAAAGTATGTTAGTATAATAATCTTATAACCACAACAGTGAAAAGGTAGTCAAAATTTGAAGTCTGACAGTCATGTATAAAGGGTCATGCAGTGTATTGGTTTGCGCGATTTTCACGAAAGTGGTGTCAGAAGATGTGCGAGGCTTGAAAGTAAAAAGTCAGCGAACGGCGCGGTCAAAACATTTCGGTGGAATAGTCGCGAAAAATGTCGAGGGGGAAGGGGTTGATTCACCCCCGGCCCTTTTAGGGTTGAAATATTGCCCTGTACATCGATAAGCACTGAATTAATCGATGTATTAGTAGTATTGAATTGAATTGGATTGAATTGAATAACTTTGACTACATTGGTCTTACACTTGAGACACAATGAACAGTTCCAGCACATTAACTTTCATATTTCACTTGACATCTATACATATTCTAAGTCAAACAAAAAAGGATACAAACAAGCAAGATACAAAATATGATATAAAGCGGGTCATGAAAATGTGTCAGCCTATGTACATAAGACAATACTCTATAACGTGAAATATGATGGAACCGCAAAAGCAAAGCTTGTAAACGCAGGTTTGTAGTAATGACGTCGATGAAAGGCAGTGTATTAATCAGGTGCAATAAAACAACTCGACGCAAGAATATCATTAATTTGAATATACAGATATGTTATTTACACTTCAATTTGTCATGCTGATGGTAACATATTTCCCTTCCCCTTTATTTGACCAAGAAGAGTAAAACAAGCAAGCTAATAACTGCTAACACAAGACAATAACTTAAAACTACGTTAGCAGAGTCAACGGTCATAATTCTATGCTACTCCATTCCGGCATATAGGACTATACGAGGACTTTTTTAATGTAAGGGGAGCTCAATATTCATTCACTGTGACTGGAAAGATCTCCGTATCCCCTGTGTACACGTCAGGGAGGTGGGTAAACATCAACTGAGAGCATCTTGAAATCCACTTCTTTTGATCGAGAGCATCGGGGCTCCGCTAAGCTCCTCCGCCCCTAAGTACTCCATCCAGGGAAATGAGGGGAGTGTTCAACCTGTTCAGGCACCGTGTGGATCGCAGAAGGCAGCAAGCATGGTAATAGTAGTAGGCAGTTGGCGACAACCCCGCCTATACCGTTCCAGAAGACGAGAAGGAATTAGGTACTCCCGAATCGGAGCGCGCCATTCATGCGGCGGAACTCTTCTTTCATCCACTTGTTGAACTCGAGATCATCTTTGAACTCGAGACCCGCTAAATTCCCACACCCCTTGCTCCATCTGACACTGTTAGCGATACAGATCGACTCCGCGTGGTCCGCCCAAGGTGTCAAGGAACAGTCAGCGGGCATCGACCCGGCATGTTTGTACCATTCCAGAAGGAAACGAGAAACGTAGGCCTACTGGTGCTCACAGCTATCTCGAGCTCGCCATTCACGCGGTGGAAAAATCTCGGAGAGCGTCGACCACGATGGCCAAGATAGAATTGACTGTGTCGTCCCTGATCTGCCTCCTCATGGCAGTCCAGCTCGTCGTATCCGTGACGGTTATCGGAACGATCATGTACATGAACAGCGTGGGAGTCTACATGGGTAAGTTGAATGAATTCATGGTCGACCACGGCAATTTTTTTTTTTTTGTCATCGTGTGTGATAAAAACTTATTTGTTTTTTGAATTCAACATTCTCTATTCATTAGTACTCTGGTGAATCAGAAACCACTTCACACACAAAACACACACACACACACACACACACACACACACTTACACATATACAAACAAACAAACACATTTATAACGAAAATAAAGCTTTTCCGGCTAGGCACCCCGTATCGTATGCAGATATTATAATCATTATTTAATGTACACACGCATATCTATATATTTTTTCATACACGTGTCCATACTGTGTATAAGAAAAACTAAGATTGAATATTCAGCTTGTCAATTCTATTTTTATGATTTGAAACTGATCTCTTACGGCAGCTTGATATACTGGAATAAAGTTTGGTGGAAAGAGCAGACCTTAATCAATAATTGTATGTATCATATCAATACGACAGCACAGTTGAGATAAGCATGCTTGGTATGGGCTTGATCTCTTTTGTGTGAGTTTGGTTAAATTGAGGAAGAAACCTTCACTAATACGCTCGCGAGAAACTCGTGTACGGTAATGCGTTTAGGGGACACAATCATGCTTACAAGTCAGCTTTCCTGTGCAAACAGGTGGACCAGACGACAATGGGTTCTCCCGCCCTCGGTAAACACACATTATCTAACGGCGATCCGGGCAACTGAAGCTACGAATTATGCATGGACTTGATTGTGGTGGTTTTGCCCTCGCTTTGAACAATGTTCAACACATCAAAATGCAGTGATTCTCTATATCTTTGAAAATAGTTTTACTCTTATCTCCTTTCAGTTAAACTTATGCTAAATTTTGTGTGGATTTGAGAGCATTACGATCTTTATCAAAGTTTCCAACTTTTTTGATAATATGTGTGACATTAAAACCTGCAAACCAGGAATATTCTTCGGTGTAATCATAATGTAACGTGTATATTATTTTTCTATTAAAATATAAATGCCATGGGTGAATTCAGATTTGAACAATCATGAGAAAAAAAAGTGAGATCTGAATGTTAGATTCCTTGTTTTTTAACACAAGTAAGGTAGAACAAGACTCAAGATAAACTTGTATGGATAATGTGTATAAAACTCTCCAAACAGTGCCTCCCTGCAATACATTTTTACAAACATAGGGGATTCTATTATTTTAGTGTTAGAACCCCCTTTGCTGATTTTTCAAGCTGTAAGTCACTGAAAATTCAGAGGAAAGACAATTCGTGATTTGATTTATCTCTTTCACATCCTACGTTGTATTTTGGAAACTGTATGTGTAATGAGTACAGCAGGGGTGTCTCCAGGATTTTTTCCGGGGGGGGGGGGGGGGGTCGTAGTAAAAATTTTTGGACCCTTTTTTTTTTTACCTTTGCGAGGGAGCACAACGACCAAGCGGGGGAGGGCGTGGGGGGGGGTGTCCCCCCTCCAACGGTAGGGAGTTTTTGAATTTTATATCTTAAAACGGGGCCATTTGGTGCTTACAAAAGTGACTTTTTTTCGGAATGGCAGTGCGGCTTAGAAATAAGATACCAGGTATGGCATATTAAAACTAGGTTCCGAAATTTACATGGTTTTTGACAATATGCTGGAACACCACTTGGTCACTTTTTTTCCTGTTGTGTATTGGGTAAAAAGCCCTAAAAAATGTCTTTTACAAAAAGTGGACCTTTTGAAAATTTGGGGGTCGTACGACCCTCCCGACCCCCCCCCCCCCCCTGCATACACCCATGTACAGACGTGTCGTAGAAGATTATGTATAGTGTCTATGTTTATTTGAAACTGTTAATATACAATACTGCATTTATATATTTATGTGTATGCATTCGATTAACACATATTTCATTCTTTTTTCAGCGTATTTGCTGATGATCCATTTTTTCCCCCAGATAGGCGTCAATCCTGGGGCATTTTTTTGCAATGGAAGTCAAATATGCAATGTAGTCTAGATTTGCAATTTTGTGCTTGCCATTTCTTTAATTTATTTGCTTATTGACGTATTGGATTACTTGTCATTCATTTTAGCATCCAACACATGCTACTGCACAAGATCTGTTACATAATAAGGGAGTTCATGGTTAGTGCATGTCTCATTCACTTGACCCCTACACCACAGACTTTGAAATAACATGGACATGTGTTGTGATGAAGAATTCCTTCTTGAAGCATGTCATCTTATATTAAATCAATGTTGAGAAAGTGCATGGAGAGATTATGCTAAAGTGTTGATGAATGACTTACACCTGTACGTTCTAATTTAGTCTGAAACACATACATTGTACTGACATAATTCAGATTCTCATAGTTGCTCGAGACTCCTTTACGTTTTAAAGTCAGTGGCAAATACACAGACATTCTCATTTGACCTTTGTTCTGCACATGCGCAAATCACAACCGTGAACTCCCTTATTGTATGTTTATAATGTTCGCGCTTTTCGAGCAGACTAACCACTGACAAAAATTGATAGAATTGTGACTGACGTCAGATACGATCATTTGGCATATGCGCCAGAGCAATGCGTAACAAGTGAATCTTACCTGACTCTACTTCATTTTTTTTTATTCAACAGGGCAGATGAATCACGTGAGGTCGGCAGTCGATGAGCAAGGATCTCGGGAGTTGAGCGGCGTCGCGACATCAAAAACAGACAAAGGAACGGTTGCAGCGGAGAATAGTACAGAACTCTTGGAGGAGAAGGATGAAAAGATTAAAGTGTTTGAGAAAACGGTCCAGGATAATCTTGGCAATCACATGCAATTCAGGGATTCAAACAGAGACTCCGCACTCCGGGGTCCGAGGAGTAAAAATTTTGTTATTTTGACGTCAGTCAACGCCGAATTCGTGGACATAGCTGAGAATTGGCTTGAGAGTCTTCGACGACTCGGACTTCGCTACAACATCACGCTGGTCGCCGAAGATTCCGACACATACAAATACTTCTCGATCAGGGCGAACAAGGAGTTTCGGGTTCTCTACCAGAAGCAGTACGCCTTCAACTTCACGCGCCGCTTCGGCCCGGTCATGATGTACCAGGAGCTCATACGACGTCGTACGGTGTACATCAGGACGCTACTGGAGCAAGGTCAGGACGTGCTCCTGGTGGACGCCGACACCATTTGGGTGAAGGACCCCGTGGCGTTCATCATGAGCGAGTACGGCATCTACGACCTCTGGTTCGCGCAGGGCTTCGAGAACCACATCCCTTGCCCCTGCTTCATGTACATGCGCTCCACCCCCCGCGTGGTTGCCATGGTGAAGGAATGGGTGTGGCGACTGGAGAACCACCGCGGGCGGCGGATGGAGTCCGACCAGGTTGCGCTCGCGCACATCCTACCCCGCTTTGAAGACATCCCATTCAAGCGCCTTGACTTCGACCAGTTTCCTACGGGCAAGCACCTGTTCAACCCCGAGTGGCTGGAAGAACACTGGCAGAGCGTATACGTAGCTCACTGCAACCATGCCGGCCGCCACGACGCCAAGAAGCAACGGCTACAGGAGATCGGACTCTGGCTTCTGAATTTTTGACGCACGACAACAAGCCATTGACACATTAAAAACACGCCATGACCATCTCTTAACAATTCCTCCGTTTCATCTGTCCATCAATGCCTCAATATGCTAGACGGTCAGTGAATTTCTCTTCCACAGCCTCCTGACGGGGAATCAAGCCCACTCCTCCCTCCCCCCCCCCTCAAAAAAAAAATGTTGGCTAGAAACCGTGCACAGGAGACACAGACAAAACGTGACAAAACTTCTCATTAAGGAAATTCTAATCTGTCATCGCATTTCTCAGTATTATCACCGAATTGGTTTAAAACCGGTGTGTCATGAGGAACAAGAGATCTGCACATTTCAACATACCGTGCCGTGTTAGGAGTTAGGTGAAGAGAAGTTAGATAATCGCTTCTCTAAAAAAAAAGTTCTCTAAATAATAAAAAACCATTCCAATCTGATATTGAATTTCTCAGTATCACCACTGAATTGGTTTACAATCGTTGTGTCATAAGGAACAAAGTCGAAGGTTTTGTGGAGATCTGCACATTTCACCATACCATCTGCCGTGTTACCCTGTTGAGGGACGAGAAGTTGGACAGTCTGTTCTCTGAATGCCACTCGTTTATGGCTAGCACTAACATCTATTCAAAGATTAATACAATAAAGCTAACATTGACAATTTTAAACAAGAGTTGTCATTGAAGATGTGATTCATTTTGTAAAAGGTGTTTTGCAATCACCGTTTAACCATGGGGATGAAAGGTAGTAAGTATGTATATTTTTAAATATCCAAGAGCTAGGTTTTTAAATATCTCGTTATTGAAAATGATTTGCTCTCATACGTTATAATTACCGCGCAATTACACGTCCAGTCACATATCTTACAAAATTAATAGTCAAGATACGACATCAAATGCTTAAGAAACAATCTTCAAAAATAAAATTCATCCCGAACCATATACCGATATGGTAATATCTGGAGTAATTCACAAATTTTACAAGCTGTGTTTTTCTTGTGAATCCCTCTTTTCCATGTAGGGTTACAAATTAAGATTGTATTGCTTACTTGTTTATTTATTTAAACCAAAGTAGATATCATTATAATACTGTATTCATGTTTTGTTGAAACTTACGTAATTCACAGTTCCTTGAAAATAATGTTATCATGTAAGCGTTTTGTATATTACTTTGTATTACTTTATATGGAAATAAATCATTTTGAATTGAATTGAAAATTGATATACAATGTACATTTTTAACTTTGACTTGTGAAATTGACACATATGGATAGCATACTATTGGTAAATAACGTTTAATGTTTTATTTGCCTTGTTTTCTGTGATTCATTATCCTCTTTATCCCCTTATACTTTGTCAAAGCATGCTTCCTTCCATTCAGTGCTGCATGCATATATTGCGAAATCCGGTTTGCAATTCTCCAAGCAACCTTGTTTATAATTTCTTGTTGGTATGTTTTCATTCGCGCGTAATGTGGAGTATACATATGAACCCCCTCTCTCTCATATATATATATATATATATATATATATATATATATATATATATATGTTTATGTTTATACGTATATAATTGTTTTATATATATATATGTATGTTTATGTATATACGTATATAATTGTTATTATTATCATATATATCCGGGTCCGACATTAGCCATGACCCGGTGGCCCGATCAGGCAGCTAAAATTCAAAATCAATTCTGAATTTCCTATCTTTTCGGGCCATTACATTTCCCCTTCGGATCATCAAACTTTCAGATTCTGGACACCAGAGGAAAAAGTAAAGTTATACATATATGTATATATATATATATATATATATATATATATATATATATATATGTGTGTGTGTGTGTGTGTGTGTGTGTGTGTGTGTATGTGTAAATTATATTGTCTTTTTGCTTCTCTCCCACACACGGTGAAATTCCCGCGCAATCTCATATAAGCCAAACATCATCAGAAAATAATTTCTTTAATCGAAGTTTAATGTGGCTACAAAACACATAGATGGACTTGATGAATATAATCATTATGGAATATTCTAGAAACATCTTTTTGGAACTCATGCAGTACAACATAATGCACTTAATTTGTACATATAGATTGAACATATTAGCAGACGATTCTTCTGTTCACTTTCTTTAGTTGTTCTTACTGTTAGTATTTTCTTTTGCCCGAACTTTGCTTTACACTCCATGCACAGAATTTCTTCAGTTATTTATTTTTGTCCATTGCCTCAATCCATGCCAGATATTGCAGGCCTACATGAAATGGGCATCTCCCAATTTTCGATGACCCCCCCCCCCCAAAAAAAAAAAAAAAAAATAGAAACGGAGCTACCAATATACCAGAGGCAATAATGTGATTTTGATAAATCACATCATAATGACGTTACCATGGTTACGATCGAGCCATAGAAATTGCAGAAAAAAATAATGACATGTTTAGATTATGGGGCATAAGCTAAAACGTCCTACAACATACTGAAATCTAGGTACAAATTGGTGAAGATATGAATATATATGTGTGTATGTATAAGTATACATATGTACATGTATGTATGTATTTTGTGTACAAGGTGAAGCATGTATATAATTAAAAAAACAATTGTGTTTTCTTCATTGTTTCTCACTTTCACATGTACTTTGTCAATTTACGATTCTGGAATTATTACATGTATACAATATTACATACATGTTCTGCTCATACATTTTATCTACTTTCTCTGTTTATCTTATGAAAAGGAAACTATATTTAATCTTGAATCTCGAATCTTGAATCTTAAAGGACAAGAGAGTACACTTGAATAGATTTGACATCTGATGAACTGAATTTTCAAACATGAATCGTGGTCCAATAATCCAACCTGTCAGCGACAACATAAGTCAATCTGGGAGATATTTCACTGAAGGATAATTGAGTTATTGCCCCGAATGTACAAAATCATGTCAATTGGTGGTTCTCGAAAAAGAAAATGGATAGCCATAGAGATAACACGTAAAATGGTGAAATCTTACAAGGGTAACCTCAATCGATATTTTGCAATGATAACGTCATCGCATTGAAAAACTTTAAGCATAAATATGATAGACAATAATGATAAGCTACAACATACTAAAATTTCGGAACAAAAGTTGTCAAGGGGGATATACCCGAAAAGATTTCAAATCTGATAATGACGTCCTTATGACATTCTATATTTTCCATTTCATGCAGAAATTTGATTACTGTAGATAATTTTGCCATCTTTCAAAATATGCAACAAAGATGGAGATCATCGTCCATCCTTATGAGCTGTGATGGCTTTAAGATATCTACTCTTTCACATATTTTGCACTAAGAATCGCCTTTGACGCATGCACGAAATTTCAACTTTGATGAGCACGTATGATGTCACGTGACCGTACATCACACAACCAAGAAAAAGTCGCAGGTTCTGATTTTAAGGACGCAGAATAGATGAAACGGGTCACTTTTAAGTTTTTCATATTTTCTTAAAGAACAGTTCTTTTTCATCGTTATAATTTAGGGGATAACAAAAGGATATGTTCACACATGCATGTGAACATGCATGTGTGAAAAAAAATGATAGGATTTAGAATGTTAAAGCAGTTTTTTTAGAACAATTTTTCTTGGGAGCTGTTGTCGCAGGAGCAAATGTCATGGAACCGAATAAAATGCATTGATAGAGCTGGTCAATTTCAGCCTAATATGATAATCCCTTTACTGATGTAAAGATAGATAGGCTAGAAGAGTCCATTCTAATTGAGTTATACATCATTTTAAAGCTTAGAGTCTGCTCTTTCAGAATCTGCCCATAACTAAAAATCCATCTCTGATGGCGACTTTTTGTTGGTATTGTGATGCAGGTTCACACACACACTCACACACACACATAAATATATTATATCCTATCAAAGGGGGGAAAATTTCAATTTTCTGTCAACTCATACTTAAAATGACATAAGGAATAAGCCGCAAAGGTGATACAGTGGACATAATTTCTTTATTTCATTCTTTTCATTTCCGAATGTAAGAAGTCATGATACAAATTCAAGAACCAATAATCATTTTCATTTTCCTAAGTTGAAATAACATTTTACATTTCTGCAATTTTAGTCAATATTGCTTCCTGTCTGATGTCATTTGAATTCAGATTTGACATAGATTCTCCATTTTCAGCCTTTTTTTTCATCTTGGGGTCTACAAAGATATTGTATAGGTCACAGATGTGTATATATATATATATATATATGTAACATTGTGGTTTTTGCTAAAACAAAGAGAAAGAAAGATTTCTAAGAATCAAAAAATTAAAACAAAAAGTAACATAGAAATACATTTTTCTGGAAAATGAGTCACCCTGCGTCATTCAGGAAGTCCAATCCTTCCGGTCACATTCTCCACTTTTACTTGCCAAATTTGGGCATAGTGTCCACTCTCTGCCCTCCTTGGGTCAAGCTATGACCTCATAGCCAGTTATAGCCCCTCCACCCAAACAAGGTGGCAGTAAAAGTGACGTAGAACTGTGCGTCGGTGGATTGGAATTTAAAATTAAAATGTATCTTTGGGAAGGGTCCTAAACCCAATAAATAGAGAAAGTTTTCCTCTCCTGACTTCATATTGGAATCTTTGACAACGGGAAAGCATCGAGACATATTGTGAGCAGAATTCGTGAGAGTCAGCTATCTTCGTCTCAGGCAGGGGGCTTGTTATGAGCAGAACCTGCGAATAAAAACGAACACCAGTAACCAACATAGCGAGTCCCGGCTCCATCATTGTTGTCGTTACAAAAAAATTGGCGTCACGGACAGGATTTGCAGATCACTGTTCACCTACCTGCCCCTTTGCTGGAGAAAATGGAGAAATCGGAGATTGACGCCCTAAAGGAGAAGGTGGCGGAGCTGGAAGCCAAGCTTGCCGGAGGACGAGATGACACCAAGGTCCCTGCCTCAGCAAGCACAACGACCGGCATCCAACCCATCTTCCTGACACAAGGAAGGCGGCTGGATGTCTTTAAGGGGAAGCCTGTTAAACCAGGAGATCCGACCGTCCAGGACTGGATCATAGATATGAAGAGCCAGCTTGCTGTCCGGAACTTGGGTACTTCAGAGCAGGCTGCTTTCGTCTGTGATCACCTAGGAGGGAACGCCCGCAGGGAGATCCTGGGTCGTGGTGATGCTGTAGCCGAGGATGTGAAGGAGATCTTCGCTACCCTGGAGAAGGTCTTCGGGAGTGGGGACTCACTTCCGGTCCTGCTCCAGAAGTTCTTCAGCTATCAGCAGGCTCCAGCAGAGGGACTGTTGGAATGCTCACTCCAACTGGTGACCCTCTATGACCGCATATGCTTCCTAGACAGCTCCTACAAGGGCAGCAAGATGGAAACTCTGAAGGGACGGCTGGCGGAGACTGTTTACGATGAGGGGTTGCGGCGAGAGCTCAGACGGCTGAACACCGAGTCTCCCGACCTCGACTTCTTTGAACTCCGAGACCGTGCCCTTAATTGGTTTGGGCTATCGAGGAAACCAAAGGCAGCCACCTTGCAGGAGACCTCAACGAGCGAAAAGGCAAGCATCCTGGATATCCTGAAGAAGCAGGGTGACCTTTTGGAGAAGCAGCAACGTCAAATTGAGGCGTTGACTGCTGAACGTTCCAGCCGACCAAGGATCACCTGTTACTACTGCGGGAAGACTGGCCACATTCAGCGCCAGTGCAAGAAAAGGATGGCAGACTTGAATCGCGCCGATGAGAGTCAAGCTATCACCAAAAAACCGGCGTCGCAAAGCCCAGCTGAGGCGCCAAAAGAGTAAGGCCCACCGTTGAGAGCCAAACGGTGGGTAAGGAATGTCATGGCTCAGCAGTTTTCGAGAAGGCGGTGGGAAGCTGTCCGGAGGTGTCGGTGAATCTTGGAGGGGTGAAGGACGTCAGATGTTTGCTGGACACTGGTGCCCAGGTGTCCACGATTACAGAGTCCTTCTTCAATGAGCACCTCGCTCATGAAGAAATTGTTGACGTTTCGGAGTTCATCTCTATTACAGGTGCACAAGGTCTGGCAGTTCCTTATCGCGGCTATGTTGAGTTGTCACTGGAGGTCATGGGAAGGAGGTTTCCGGAGATGGGTTTCCTCGTCGTGCGTGATCCTGTTCACCCGCCCATGGCCGAGCGCAAGAAGCTTGTTCCTGCTGTCATCGGATCTAACGTCCTTCGAGATGTCAACAAGGCACTAAAGTCCACGTCAGAGAGCCGGTTTCAGCAGACACTAGCAGAGTCCAGTGAGGGAACTGCGTGGGTCCATGTCCTTGCCCTATATGAAGAGGTGATGGCCCGGAAACCCCAAACGACTACGGAAAAACGTTATCAAGTCCGGTCTGGTGGAAAGAAGCCCATTCTTCTACCAGCAAGGTGTAGTGTTACGGTAGACTGCACTACACATAAGCCTAGACAACCTTGTGTCGCAGTTGTTGAGGAGAGGGATGCCTCAACATTACCAAATGGACTCGTCCTCCTACCTACTCTCGTAAGGGTGCCCTCCTCGGGAAGAGTTCCTGTCCAGATGGTAAACTTCAGCAACAGCGACATCTATCTTCATCCTAGGACGCCAGTTGGTCTGCTGGAGCTGTCACCAGGCAACCTAGAGTCGTCATCTGAAGAGCACACTGTTGGTCTGGAGGAAGCATACAGTTCACCCTCCTCGACTGGAGATATCAAGGAGATGATGGAGAGGATGGAGGTAGACGAGGAGACCAAGACGTCACCAGAGCAGCTTCAGGCAGTTGAAAAGCTAATCCAGAAGCACTTTGACAGGTTTAGCAGAGATGACACGGACATTGGGTACTGCGACAAGGTAGAGCACAAGATCATCCTTGATGACGACCGCCCTGTACGCCTACCCCACAGGAGGATTCCCCCACATCAATGGAACGAGGTGAGGGAGTACCTTGAAAAGTCCCTAAAGCAAGGCATCATCAAAAGGTCATCGAGTCCATATGCATCTGCAGTGGTTCTTGTTCGGAAACGTGATGGTAAGCTACGACTTTGTATTGACTACAGGGCCTTGAATGCCAAGACTCATAGAGATGCCTATCCCCTCCCCCGCATCGAGGAAGCCCTGGATGCTCTGAAGGGTGCTAAGTACTTCTGCAGTCTAGACTTGGCACATGGCTTCCACCAAGTTCCCATGGCAAAAGAAGACAGGGAGAAGACAGCATTCCGAGTGGGGACAGGAGGTTTGTATGAGTTCTTACGAATGCCGTTTGGACTCTGCAACGCTCCTGCGACCTTCATGCGGCTGATGGACCTGGCATTCGGCGATCAGAACTTCCAGACTGTCCTTATCTACATGGACGACATCCTCGTGTTCGGATCAACGTTTGAGGAGACCCTTCAACGTCTTGACATGGTGCTAGGGAGACTGGCGGACTTCAATCTCAAGGTAAAGCCAGAGAAATGCAACCTCTTCAAGAAGGAGCTGCGTTACCTGGGCCATGTAGTCTCTGCAGGAGGAATATCACCTGATCCAGAGAAAGTCAGAGCAGTACAAGAGTGGAACACCCCTCAAACTGAGACTGAGCTTCGTGGATTCCTTGGTCTATGCAGTTACTACCGGCGCTTTGTACCAAAGTATGCTGAAGTAGCAGCACCCCTGCATGCCCTATTAGGGTCAACGTCTAAGACGAAAAGGTCAAAAAGGACTGCAGAGGCCAAGGCTAGGACTCCACTGTCTGAGGGGTGGAATGCAGACTGTTCAAAGGCGATGGAGGACATGAAGCGTCATTTGACGTCAGCACCTATACTGGGGTATCCAGACTTCAGGGAGCCGTTCATCCTGGAGATAGATGCCAGCCATCTTGGACTGGGAGCTGTGCTGTCCCAGCAGAAGGATGGTAAGAAGGTGGTCATTGCTTATGCGAGTAGAGCACTGAGGCCGAATGAGAGGAACATGCAGAACTACAGCTCAATGAAGCTGGAGTTGCTGGCATTGAAGTGGGCCGTAACCGAAAAGTTTAGGGACTACCTGATTGGAGCTAGCTTTACGGTGTACACGGACAATAATCCACTTAGTTACCTCAACTCTACTGCAAAGCTTGGGGCCACAGAGATGCGCTGGCAGGCAGAACTAGCGCAATTCCAGTTCCAGATAAAGTACAGGCCAGGGAGGATCAACACCAATGCTGATTCTCTCAGCCGGAAGACTGACCATGGATGTCAGCGTGGGAGACTGGAAGAGATGGAATGCTGCCCTGAGACCATTACCCCGGAAAGAGGCACCGTTTTGCCGGCTGCACTAAGAACGACAATCGAAGAGGTGGCAGAGTTGCAGTGTCATAATCAAGTTCCTGACAAGAAGGTGGGTTCATCATTCACTCTACCGTCCATCCCCAAGGAAGATCTTGCAAGGATGCAACATGGCGACACAACTCTCTCTAAGGTTTTGGCTTACAAATCCAAAGAAGTTCAACCTTCACCACGGCAGTTGATGGCCGAATCAAAAGCTGTCCGAAAGATTCTCCGTGAGTGGGATCGCCTTACCTTCAGAGATGACATCCTTTATCGCAAGGTCCTGATTGCTGATTCAGAATGTTACCAGTTGCTAGTTCCAGAGACCTTGAAGGAACGGGTGCTTCAGGCTGTCCATGACCAAGTTGGGCATCCAGCCTCAGAGAAGACAACTGCTCTCGCCCGTCAAAGATGCTACTGGCCCTCCATGTCTGACGATGTAAAGAAATACTGTGAAAACTGCCAAAGGTGCCTGCTGTCAAAGTCCAGTAACCCCAAAGTGAAGACTACAATGGGAGCGCTCATTGCCAAGAAGCCACTTGAGATCCTGGCGATCGACTTCACCTCGCTCGAGCCAAGTGGGAAGATTGAGAGTGTCCTGGTTATGACAGACGTCTTCACTAAATTCACCCAAGCTGTACCATCTCGGGACCAGAAGGCCTCAACTGTGGCAAAGCTCCTTGTTAACCACTGGTTTGTCCGATTCGGGGTGCCAAAGAGGATCCACAGCGATCAAGGAAGGAACTTCGAAAGTCACCTAACCCGAGAACTCTGTGCCCTCTATGGTATCCAGAAAACCAGGACAACACCATATCACCCAGAAGGTAATGGTCAGTGTGAGCGATTCAACCGCACGCTCCACGATCGTCTTCGCACTCTCCAACCACAGCAGAAGAAGAAGTGGACTGAATTCCTGCCAGAGATTGTGTATTCTTACAACTGCACACCGCACTCTAGCACAGGGTATTCGCCCTTCTATCTTTTCTATGGTCGGGAGCCGACATTACCGATTGACCATGTGTTAGGAGCAGCCACTCAGCACGATGAGGATTCAGACGACTGGTTGTCTTCACACCACCATCGTTTGCAGACCGCTTTCACCACCGCTGCTAAGATGACGGAGAAGCAAGCTCTACGACGACAGGCACGGGCGAACGCCAAAGCAACTGATGAGGGCCTGCGCATAGGAGCCAGAGTCTTCCTTAGGAACCGAGTGTTGGGAAGAAACAAGATCCAAGATGTCTGGAGTGACATCCCCTATAAGGTTGTCGCTAGACCAGACCCAACAGGCAATGTCTACATTGTGGCTCCCCTACATGGTGATAAGGCACAGGAAGGAAAGGCTATACACCGCCGTAATATCCTGGACAGCCGGCAACTTGTCCCCGACATTGCACCTGACGTCCCAACGGAGACAGAGGCATCTCCAGCTAAGAGTCCAGATGTGCCACAACAGGAGAGCGACGACAGCACACCGATGGTAGTCCATGTGAAATTGACAGCTGGACCAGAAACGACAGTCGACGCCACGCAGGTGCAGCATGAAGGAGGCGAGAACGATCGCGACGGCACCAGCGACGACAGGGACGACAACCAACAAGGCGACAGCGACCGCGTGCCTGTGGCAGATGACGGCGAAGCAGCCATCATAAGGGAGGATGACCTCCCTGCTTTGGAAAAAGCAGGGGAGCACCCGGAAGATGGATCGGAGTCAGCTCCATCCCTGAGGCGTTCGGCTAGGCTGCAGGGAAAGGCGCCGCCAACCGTAACTGAGGAGATTCTCGCGGATGTTAGCAAGTCGCACTTGCTACTCCTTTCTCTACTCTCGGGTAGACGTTAAATTTGAGGTAATTGATATTAGATAATTATGTTTATTGGAATGTTGTCAGGGATGCCAACATGAAGCAGGGGAGAGTGTAACATTGTGGTTTTTGCTAAAACAAAGAGAAAGAAAGATTTCTAAGAATCAAAAAATTAAAACAAAAAGTAACATAGAAATACATTTTTCTGGAAAATGAGTCACCCTGCGTCATTCAGGAAGTCCAATCCTTCCGGTCACATTCTCCACTTTTACTTGCCAAATTTGGGCATAGTGTCCACTCTCTGCCCTCCTTGGGTCAAGCTATGACCTCATAGCCAGTTATAGCCCCTCCACCCAAACAAGGTGGCAGTAAAAGTGACGTAGAACTGTGCGTCGGTGGATTGGAATTTAAAGTTAAAATGTATCTTTGGGAAGGGTCCTAAACCCAATAAATAGAGAAAGTTTTCCTCTCCTGACTTCATATTGGAATCTTTGACAACGGGAAAGCATCGAGACATATTGTGAGCAGAATTCGTGAGAGTCAGCTATCTTCGTCTCAGGCAGGGGGCTTGTTATGAGCAGAACCTGCGAATAAAAACGAACACCAGTAACCAACATAGCGAGTCCCGGCTCCATCATTGTTGTCGTTACATATATATATATATATATATATATATATATGTGTGTGTGTGTGTGTATAAATATATATTGTTTTTGCAAATTAATTCATATTTTCAAGGGGTGGGTGCGTTTATATTTCTGGCTCCACTTTCGGGATTAATCAGCAAACAAGCAAAAAAAAAAAAAGAAAAGAAAGGAGGGGGGCCTTTAGGCAACTTGGTAACACCATTTCCTGGTGTCTTCATTATTTATTTATTTTTTTTTGGGGGGGATGGGACATAAACTGTGCGTACATACTTGATTTAACTTTTTTTTTGGGGGGGGGGGGGGGAGGGAGCGTTCATTCATGTGAAAACTTCCCTTTGTATTCATCTACCTATCATTTCTAAAGTTGTAGCAGCCATCTTTACATTATGTATTTTCTTGATCACAGGTATGTGCTAGAATAGGACGCAGCGTAGTCAACCCATGGAAGAAAACAAATCATCCCAATGGAGTACGTAATTTGATTGTTGTTAGTCTATAATTTAATGATGTTTTATCAGAATAATAGGCATTAAAGAATAAGACTAAACATACCTTCACGTTCACAGTAGGAAGAACGATAGACAGCATTAGGTAGCAAACAGATATGTTCATGCCAAACTGAGACCATGAATCGCTGAATGTAGTAGGAATGAAATGCCCGGCTGATATCTGTTTACTGGTCACACCTCGCCTCGGTGATTGGTGTATCTATGAAATAAATTTCCGATAGCTGAAAATTGGAAACCTTATTGGAAACCTATATCAAGGTATCTGCACACTATCCCTTTAAGGCAATGTAAGTACCCCTGCTTTCTGAGAGGAAAGTAATGGGCTCTTTTATATTGGTAGAGAAGTTAAAAATTCAATTGTTAATACTGAAATAGTCCTATCGGCACATTGGTAAATACACTGTCCGGAGGTTTGTATTAATTCTTTCGGTTTTTATAATTGATGCCGGTGCTTAAAATATGGAGCAATTTACGCACACCAAAATAATATCCTAACGATGACGTGAACAGAATCGAAACGAGTGACGAGATGATCAACATCCTGGCGATTAGATGAATGGAATCCTAACGTTGTGATGAACGATATCCTTCAGATGGGATGACGGCATCCTGACGATGAGATGAACGACATCTTAGCGACGAGATCAATAACATCCTAACAATGAGATGAATGACATCCCAAGGATGAGCTTAACAGAATCCTAACAATGAGATGAACGACCGAGATGAACGTCCTAACAATGAGATGAACATCATCCCTTGATAACAAAGAGACGACATGCATGACATGATAACAAAGAGACGTAATCCCAACAGTGAGATGAAGGACATCCTAGCAACGGGATGAACGACATCGTAACGATGGGATGAACGACATCCTTACGATGACATGCGTGGCATTCTAATGATGAGATTAAGGGCATCCCAACTATAACAATGAGGTGTACGACATCCTAACAATGAGATGAATGACATCCTAATGATGACAGTTATGCTGGACACAATAACAATGCGGTGTACAACATCCTATCAAGGAGATGAACGACATCCTAACGATGGAATGCACGACACAATAAAAATGAAGTTCAGATGAAAGACATCCTAGTAATTTGACGGACAACATCATTTTAGCAATGAATTGAACAACATCCCAACAATGCGAATGACCTACAAGATTAAAAATCACCATCATTCCAATTCAGCAAGCAAGCAAAGAAACAATTGCTTGATTGAAGCAAAATTACTTTTTCAGTAATGATACCTTTCTTAGTATCCTTATTAATTCACCGTAATTAGGGCCTACATTGTGAGACATGAGACGCATGTATTTGCAACAACGCTCGGAATCACCGAATAGCTCTTGAAGCTCCGTGCAAGTGCATACTCACTCACACCCGCGCACACACTGACACATAATTATTGGGCTTGCTTCCACTTGTGTCATATTTAAAGTGGAAGATAATTACACCCCTGGTAAGACAATAGGTCTTCACAACAATACCATTTGACAACTCTTACTATTTCAGAGCGTATGGCTTCTTCTTCGCTTTCTTCTTTATAAGTCCAACCAGAAACTCAAAGCTCGTTATAGATACATCGTTTTTCTTCCGGTGATATTTACCGACCAGGACTGTTTTTTAATGAATATTTTTCATACAACAAGAACATTCATTATCAGTCAATCAGTATACATACAGTAACACTCCTCCAAATAACCCGACCGACTCCGGACCCGATAGCTGACAAATCTTTAAGACATCATGGATCCGGTGTATGGAATGCTCTGCGTAATTGTCTGAAGCAATTCGCATCTTTTTAAAAACTTTTAAAAGACTTTTACCGCTAAAGATGATAGATATATATTGTTCTTGAAAAAAGAGAGAGGAATAAACCACTATAAGAAAACATATAGTATAAGTATAGTGTAGGAAATTGTTATACTTATATTAACCTATGGTTCCTTTAATCATGTCAAGAAAGGACTGTCATCGCGTCAAACATCATTATGTTTATTGCCAAAAGTTGTAAAGAGTGATTGTACAGCGTGTATTGTAAAAGTGAAAATACAACAATTAACTGAATTTTATATAAAAATTGAATTTGTTTGAACACTTGACTTTACAAGTTATTTTACGAAAATGACAATGTTTTATTTTCAGTCTTTTATGGCGTTTTTTTTTTTGGGGGGGGGGGGGGGGGTTGCAGAAATTACTTGAATTGAATTCTATTCTCCACACTGCTCGACAAACTCTTCATGTACAATTTAGGGGACTACATTTCATTTGCATGATGAACCTTTGTGAAAGGGACAATAACAATATTTGCAGTCATCTGGTCATGCAGCATGATAAGATCACGTGATGGCGAGACTCACGGGATCACTCTATTGGGCTCACACCTGTAAATAAAATGGAATGTCCCAGACCCCTTCACAAATTCGTACCAAAGATATCAAAATGAATGAAGAAAAAATTAATTAAAAATCATTAACGCAGTTTGGCATAAAACTGAGTAGCTGCAGATATTGAGTATGAATTCCTCTACAAACTGCATTTTGGTTTGAAGATGAAAGCTTTTCTCATGGAATTTGAAGGGACTATATTTCATTGGGTGCGTGTACAGAAAATAGGTGATTCTTTGAGTGAAAAGAACTCGTAGTATGGCTTTGCGGACCCTTGGACAGAGTTTGAGCCGAGGAACCTGCCTTGGAAATTTGATGGATGACAGGGTATAGCTCACTTATCCAGGTTAGTGAAGATGAAACACCTCATTTCTCCAAACTATTTTACAGAATTTTTTGAATTTTGAATTTTAACACACGTCTCTATGGGGAATTATTAAATCACCCGTGTGAGCCCTATGGAGAATGCACGCAATGGGAAGAATTCATCCCATACGAGCTCTGCTGGTTTATGTTGATCTATTCTGTCAAATCCCTCCATCCCCCCTCTACCCCCCCAAACTCTGCTTAACTGCAACCATTTTTCTTTTTCATTGGCAATAAACCTACATTGAATTAAATTGAATTTGTTCTCTTATTATGTTCTTGTAGTACTAGATCTTGGTAGAAACTAGTCATCAGTATCACACAACTTTGAATGATTGTGTCATTTTAATGTATTTCTTTGTTTGGGCTACCACTGAAACAGCTCAAAATACATCAAGTTAATCTGTTTGATAAATCAAAGTGTTTTACAGTGCTTTGTAGGCAATAAGGTGATGATGACACCCCCTTAATCAAGGATAAATACCTGCATCTATGTATTCATCTTATGAAAAACTAATCAAAACTGCAAGATTTATTTTTGAAAAAAAAATCCAAAGGGCATCATTTTCAAAAGTGCCTTTTTGAGAAGCTTTATTTGCAATTTCCCATATGATGTAGGGGCAAAAATACATTATATATATATCTTTTTCATTCATTTATGCCACTGTGAAATCGCGTTTTGTCATCTCCTGTCAGTCGATTTCTTTTGCTTCTGACACGGGGCGTAGCCGCTGTTCCAGGACTCCTTCCGTATATCTACAGCCACGTGTGTGTAAAGGAGAGACAAGTCCAGTCGTTCCTTGGAGTAAGTGATGTTGTTGATGCCGTCCCACAGCATGCGGTCGTTAGATTTGCCCAAGAGACAATATCTGTAATGGGGAGGATATAGTGATAGCACAGTGCATTTAAAACAAGATTTGTGATTGGTGCAACTGACCTCCCACTTGACAAACTGCTTGACATTCTTTCCTTCCGTTTTTTAGCAAAGTCGTCTGCAACTACACTATAAATTCTTGAATTCTTGCACATGGATGCACCTATGACATATAGATTACGTTCCTTCGCAGCAATGTTTTTAATAAGTGTCTTAGCCTGGCTTCACTGCTGTGGCATGCAAAGGGTTTAAGAGGAATGAAACTAAAATCGAATGATTTATGCATGCAAACGTGGACAAAGTGAATGCTGCAATCTCGTATTTAGTCAAACTCATCAGTAAAAGTTTGAGAAACATAAGGCCATACTTTGAAAGTTTATGAATATTTAGATTTTCTCTGCAGCCATCACTTACTGGAGGAGAAGACTACAACATTTTGTGACCTTATGTAAAAAATAAAAATACAGATCATCCCGCAAAATTGTGTATTTCCTGTAAAGTACTCATTCCCTCGGCTCGTATATCGACATTATTATTTTAAGGGTAATAACATTTCCCCTGCTTTCCGAAAGAAGTTAAGTGATATTTCATTATCCTAGAAAAGCGGGAATATATTATGCTGAATTTCCTTAAAACACTCTATATTCTGTTTTCCATAAGTGACGTCACAAAATATATATTTCTGCACTGAAAATCTAAAAAAAAAAATGCATAATTTTTCTGCAGATTGTTAGATGTTCCTCAAATCCGGGCAATTACCCCCAGAGGGCAATTACTCCCGGCTAAATACTGGTTAGTGGTAAGGTTAGAGAAAAGATTGGGGTATGGGTAAGGTTTAGGGTTAGGAGTTCGGGTTTCGGTTAGGATTAGGTTCAGGATTAGGATTAGGATTAGGCCCAGGGGAAGGGTCCGGGGTAATTGCCCAGGGGTTAATTGCCCTAGACCCCCCTCAAACATGTATTCTTTTTCTATCGCTGCATTCACTCAATCCATACTTATTCCTTGGTTTCATTCACAGTTGATTGTTTACTCACACTTCTTCGCAAAGTTCCTTCTCGGTCTTCTTGGTGTGATTTAGGGTTCTGTAGTATCCTTGTCTGAGGTCACGTGTCGGCTGGTACCCACGGGCATGCAGACGTTTTAATAGGTCATCGTCCTCACCACCCCACCCCCAGTAGAAGTTCGAGTACCCATTGGATCCTTTCATTTGGCGCGCAGTCACTCCTACCACGCCGCCGAACAACAGCTGGTAGGCGGGTCTACAAAAACAAGAATGCTCTGGTAATCATGAGGGGAAAATGCAATCTGTTACTTCTACTGTTTAATTCGAAATTTCATAATTACGCAAAACATCACACAAGATAGTTAAAAAAGATATATTTTGTCTTTGAAATTCGATTCATCTCCGGAGGTCATACAATGTATGAACGACGAAAACGCAAAAATTGGTTGAATGGAATAAAAAATGAATTACACCCCTTTCAAACGAAGAGACTGTTTTGCTTTCGCGATGCCTTTGCTTTCACATCGAGAGTTGGTTTGACCTTTTAATCAGAGTACAAGAAGAAGAAATCCCTTTCTTTGCTATCAAAACCGTGGACATATATTTTTGTTTGCATTACATTCTTATCTTGTTGTTGTTGTTGCTTTATCATATGTGCATAATGCTTACTTCATTTTTTTCGGATTAATGCGTTTAGAAACATCGATATTGAGCGCTTTATAAGTGTTATTCATTATTATAATCATTGTCATGATCTAATCTATCAAATCTAAGCATGACTAATGTTAGATGCATCGAATCAGTAGGGATGTAAGCTGTGTTGTAAAATTACTAACAGGAGATTTTCTATGTTTCATTTCTTTCATTTCATTCTTTAAGTTTCGACACAAATTACACAGTGTTACTTTCGTAACAACCATCCCACAGATATCAAAGAAAGTAACATATATTTTGTAAATTTAATACACAAAGACTATAATAAAACAGCGCTTACAAATTTGTGATTACTTCAACAGTCTAGTCATGATGGCAGTTATAAGTATGGATTCAGCCGGTGAAACTTGCAGAAAACTTGGTTACTGAACGATTCGGATTGGTAGCGTTTAATTTTCGAAATTAAAAACGATGTTGTGGTAATAAAATAAACGAACTTTTTAAAATAATTTGCATAATTTCTCATTAACATTGATTAAGATTCAGTGAATGAAGTGAATAGAATGAAATTGAATACTTCCTGCTTCCTGGTTGGTGAGGCAAGGTACACGTCACGAGTTTGACACCCACGAATCCAACAACCCAGGAGTCATACAGCCCACGAGTAATATAATTCATAAGTTCGACTTTTAGCAAACACGGCAGACAAGACCTATCCATTAAGTCCCACGAGACCCATACATTAAATTGTAATGTCAAACAGGTGGGTTGTTTTTACCAATAGTGTCGAATTCGTGGGCCCTATTTGCCTAGCGTCAAACTCGTAGGCTGTATGACTCGTAGTTGTCGGTCTCATGAGATGACCCCCGGTAGATGCTCTCTACGCTTTCGGCCAGCTTTGTATTTTCATACCAAAGTAAAGCGTATAAAAACCCAAATCTTGTTGTAAATAGCGTCTCCAAAGGTATGATAAATCAATAACCCTAAATGGACTCATTTTGGTTCACACTCTCGATGAAGGGTGTGTCCATGAAATGGTTAATCGTCTTGATATTACCATGTGCATGGTCTGTCTTTCTTTCCAACTGTGCGATTTTTACGAGAGAATATATGTGACAGTTAAATGTCTTATACTTCGCTACTTTTTAAAATCAACTTTCATCAATTTTCACAAGTTCATACGTTTGTTTGATTCATTGTTCAATGCAACTGAAGAATGGTTTGGGTTTTCTTTGCATTCCCTCTTTTGATTCCTCGTGTTTATATATATATATATATATATATATATATATATATATATATATATGTATATCTATATAACGAAGAATAAACCGGTAATGCAATATTTCGCCAATATATGGAGTTTATTGAGCAGCTCAAATTTTCGGTGGCTTCCACCCACCTTCTTCAGGAGTCTCGACGCGGAAAGACTCCTGAAGAGGGTGGATGGAAGCCACCGAAAATTTGAGTTGCTCAATAAACTCTATATTGGCGAAATATTGCATTACCGGTTTATTCTTCGTTACATTGGAGCCAATACGTAAATTCGCAATATATATATATATATATATATATATATATATATATATATATATATATATAATTCCTTCTTATCTCTTCAAGAGTCAATTTTCTCTCTCTCCCTTTCTTTCGAGCCTTACTTGTATGCCATCTCCTCGGGCCTTGCACAAAGGTGTCTCGGCATCCCATCGCAGCCGTAATAATTGGCGCCCCTCATCGGGATCTGGTCGATGTCGTGGAAGATCACGCAGTCCCACCAGCCGAACTTGGTGGCCTCCAGAAACCCGATGTTCTTCATCAAGCCTCGGTTGAAAATGACGTCGTTGTCCTGTCGAGTTCGAGACCGGGCATGGTAAAAGGATGAAAAGAGATCCTATTTTACTCTAAGATGCCTATTTTTGACACTTGAATTATTGCAATTGCCATGGAAGCAACCTACAGGGACCTATGAATCCATAAAAGCTGACCGTTTTTGTTTCCGACAGCTCGCCATAGTAACTTCTTGCAAGTATATTACAACAATAATTGCGAACGCCTCGAAAAGGGGCCGAACGAAATGCGTGTGGTGGTGTCGTCCTTCTACCATTTTACTCTGCCATTCCATGGCTATTCTGCAAATTGCATTCGATAGCTCACAGTGGCTGAAAATGAAGTTGCCTATAATGATACATGAGTATTCTCGTTATTTTCCTAAAGGAAATCTATCAAGGCAATGTTTTGGGGACAAACAAGCAATCAAACAAATCTTTCCTGTCTCGTACAGGACTATGTGATCCATCAATATGGATTTAATATACCGAGAATCAATGTGTTTATGAATTATAATACATATATTTTTTCCACGTTTGCTCGACACAGTTCATCAAGAAGATAGATGAAAGGACATCTGAATACATGACTAATACCCCTTTCATATTGGCTCTCTCGGATGTCACGCCAGACTCGAGTCTGGAAGGAACACGGCGCGACTGGCCTCCCAAATCCTTATGTAAACACGAGGTACAACCCGTACGCTTCTGGTTTCTGGGCCAGGGGTGGGAATCTGAGGCGGAGCAAGTTGCTTACCTGCTCGCTTACGAAAATTCTAAATTCTAGTTTCTGCAGCTTGAGAAGGGGTATGAGGTTACGTAACAGCACCGAGAGATGGGCGTGGCGCCTCCTGAATGGAATGACGATGGCTACCTGCATTGGAAAGGACGAGAAATTTCACTGTGTATGATTATGATTGTGATACATTCAAAATCACACACACACGCACACACACACACACACACACACACATACACACACACACACACACACACACACACACACACGCACATAGGGCCTATATATGTGACCGGGCATCACAAAACGAACAATAAGTCGCACCCCTTAATTTTACGTGACGACTGAAAAAAGGTGAAATAGTTCAACCAAGTCAATATTGAGTTTTTTATATTTTCTGAAAGAGCTACCCTTCTTCGACATTATTCTGAAGTTTGGGATCATAAAATGAATGGGAAAGTGCATTATCAGCAGTTTTTCTACAACTCTTTTTTCTAGAGTAGTGAGATCAGGTATGTCTTAGAGGCCCCTTTTCATTTCTTGGTAACACTTTGTACACTCTTCACTTTTAAGTCTTAACAACTTTTGAAGGGATAAGGCTACTGCTTTGAAAGTTGGCAATAATCATGGTCAGAATGTGTTCATAGAGCATGCTTAATTTCAACTTAATCTGATAATCGCTTCATTGTTGTTGCCCCAGTGGTTTACAACCTATTTTTTTTTTGTGTCTCGTTCATCGCACAGCTAGCACGGTTTAGTAAAGATTAAGCGCTTGAATAGACAGATAGACCCTATGCTTCAGAGCCTCTTTTCTCGGTTCACACTTTTCGAGTGTGCGTGCTTTCTTTCCAATATTTAGATAGGTGAGGAGAGTCCATTTCCATTGAGTTATACATCATTTTAAAGCTTAAGAGTCTGCTGTTTCAGAATCTGCCCTTAACTAAAAATCCATGTCTGGCGACTTTTTGTTTGTTTTGTGATGCAGGGTCACATATAGAAGTATCAACAATAAACCAGTTCACAGTTGTAATCTTAGCATGTGCAGACATAGCTCCTAGGTCAATGCGCACTTTCTCTTGAAATTGGCTTGTAACTAAATTTTTTGAAAAACTGGATAAATCTCCATGAAAACTATATTCATGTATGAACCCCGTGCATATTGGAATGTACAGGTAAATGTGTATTCTTTCAAACAAAGCAACGACAGATATTCATGCAGCGCTTACACATACAATCACATACATTACCACTTTCTGCTTAAAGCAAACGAAACAAAGGAAATACCTCGGTACAATCACTTAATAACCTTTGTGAAGCACGTACACAAGAAGTGCAGATAATCAACAACAGGAAGCTATGGTCTGTGAAATGAATCGAATGTGTGTTTTAAATTCAAGGCAATCCGTACTCAAGTTGAGACAATTGATTAAATAGATATAGATGAAATGAAAAAAAAAACCCCAGAGGTTTCATGAAGAAAAATCGATGTTAAGCGACAAATGAATGAAATCTGAAGTTTTGCAAGATGTCGTCCCACAACATGGACAACTGTACCAGGAGCACAAAAAGGCAATGATTTCACCACCTTCACATGTCTTGTTAAAGAAAACACCTAAAAATTACGGTTTTTGCCCCATTCTTAAAGATTTACAATAAACCCTTTCCTTCTAAAAGTCATAAAAGTATAAACCATTACGATGTTTGAACGCAAGATCGTCTTATGATTTCATTTAAACAGCACAACAATTAGTGTACATTTGTGCGCAGGTTGAGGTGGACCAGAGTACCATAATCGATGACATCATCACCTTATCTAGTTTGTAGGCATAGTCATAGGATTTAGAACTTGATGTATGTTAGGTTAGATTCGTAAGGCTGTACCTGAAGATGCCCACAGTTCATTAGATCTTGTAATGATATGCTAATTAATATGTCTCGGCTAAAAAACGACATCAAAATGATGTTCTATTTCTCTGATTATTTTCGTCAAAAAGACTCTTTAAGACGTCTTTTCTCTGTATCAATTAAAACGCCTTTCTAACGTCTAAAATGACGTCTTTTTACGTCTTCCATTTGAGCAAAAATACGTCTTATTGGCGACAGTTTCTGACGACAGCGCTGACGTGAAATTGACGTCATTCTGAGGTATCTCTGCTATCAGGGTAATCCAAATATCAAACAACTGTTAAAGACACACTGACCCTGGATTCAAAAGAGCGGTGTCAGTCTCGGGTCCAGTCATTGCAATGTTCGAATAATGATTCATGAACATTACAATTGGTTTGATTAAAAGTCCACGAGAAGGTCCATATTACTGCAGCCAATGTGTTTTTCTCTACTTCGAAATTCCCCTTTTAATCGATACCGACATAATATAACTTAATTCAATTAATTTAATTTATTGGAAGTTGATCTTTTAAATCTCCTGCTTAGAAATGTTGTTTATAACATCTCTTCTCTAGAAAAAGGAGAGGAAATAAAACAACAATAACAACAACCATAAAACAGTAAAAAATCACTCGAATTTCTCTGTGAAAGTCATGTGTGTACGATATCAACGGAGGAGTTCTAACCTTCCATCTTGGCTCGCAGTTTATTGGTTTCCAGTGGCCACCTGCCCGGTACACGTAATCCCCTATGACCAAGCCCTTCTCATTTTCTGCCCTGTAAGCCGCATTATTGAGATAGCGCCCGGAGGGAAGACTACGGATCGTGGAGAGGATGGCGCGCATTCTGGCGACATAGAGCACGACATCGGATCGTGATTTTGCGAAGACCTCGTCCTCGACTCTGCGGAGATCGACGTCAGCAACCGTAACCTTGAATGCTGCATTCATTTCTGGGGATTATTGGAATGTTCTAACGATGAAAAACACAAATTGGCAGTTTCTACTTGGTTTTCTTTGCCTTCTTTGTCAAAGATTTGCGAATACAACGGCTTAAAGCTGTTTTTGGAAATTCTGGCATTTATCGAGTTCAGCTGCCGTGGGATTTTGGATGATCATTGGCTCACGATCAAAGCAGTTATAGTTGTCATTCATTACCATTACGGTCTCATTTCGGCATAACATCGATGACAACTATAGCAAACCTTTTATTATTGCTCTGATTGAATACATCGTTGATAGCATATCTGTTTTTGTATCATCACATAAACTACTTCTACTACTGCTGCTGCCACCTATGCTGCACTGCAAATATTTCTACTAATGCTTGTATCATCATCACCACATCAATTAAATTGATAAAGTAAAGTAAAAAATAATGAACCATTAAAAACTCACTATTAACTAATACTATTGCAGCTGCTATACCACTGAACTCTATACTCCGTACTATGATTTATACGAGTACAATTGCAGTCATTCACATTGTTACAGTGTCGGAAAAGTTTTAAATCGCTTGTCACCTTGTTTTGACCCAAGTCTGCATACGTCGTTTTCCAACACCTCGACATCCCCTGTGTACATAGGAAACAGACGAAGAAAAGAAAAAAAAAGAGCGCAAGAGATAAGCATATTCTTTTAGTCTATTCCCTCATTCTTGTAGTTACCCGGATGTGAAAATGCATGTAATACGTCCGTTTGAAAACTGAATGTAACTGGTGGTTAGATACCCTCGTGTGTGACACGTAGTGATACCCTGCCTGAGGGAAGCGGAGTGAATACAGTAGTATGATTTAAGCGTGGGTTTGATCCCATAGTGACCGTAGTAATACTCATTTCTACCGGCTATGTTCACTGCTGCTGTCACCAATGTTAAAATTTGTACGAATAGTAACTACTGTTATAATAGATTGATATCGCAATTGCTTGTTATAATCATGAACGTCATTTTATTTGAAATTTTATGGTTTTCTGCTTTCACAAGAGGACGACAATATGATGCACACAACTCCACTCTGAAATAACTTAATGATTAGGATATAAAGGAGTAGTTTTGTTCTGGTCAGGAGAGCTCTTCAGATTTGTTTTTTCTTGTGTGACGTAACACAAGATATACAATTTAAGAAAAAAAAAAGAACTCATGATATAAGAGGTAAAAAAGAATATTATTTGTTGCCTTTTGATTTTGAAATGACAGATGGGAAGAAAAAAAGAAAAAAAAAGGAGAGAAAAAAGAGAGATTATATGTATAAGATAGTTGTGCAATCCTAGTTGCAGATGTTTTCCAAGAGCAAAGATAGCATTCTCAACAATATTCGTTTAATAGCACATATCTGTAATCTCTGTAATGCTACAAAAAATATGTTCGCTTTTTTGTTTTTATAAATGATATTCTTCACGTATCTTTTCAAATAAAAAAGAAATCAGTTGTATTTATAGCCATGACTTGCCATCGTCAACGGAACCACTATCGTAGGAGTCGTAAGACTTGGTATGAGTGAATTCTTCGTTCGTTCCACCCTCCATACCAGCTATGCCATGAGAGGAAACCGTCGCAGGCCCACTACCATTTTGAAGGTGCAGGGATGTAAACTTTCTCTCCGGACCCTTAATCAAAATCCAATCTGTAAGGGAATACATTTTTTTAAAATTCACTTATGAAGTTTGAAGTTTATCAAAACAATAACATATAAATGAGTAAATGAGTACATGAATACATAAATACAAGAATACATGAATGAATACAAAAGTTCAAAATACACTTGCACGTAAGTCAAGCTAGACAAACACATATGCGTAAACAAAAAAAAAAGTAAACTGATTTTCATTGGCAAGAACATATTACATGTATAGAACAAATATAGACTAAGGAAAACATAAGAAAAAGAAGAGAAAGGAAAAAGAGAGAAAGAGAAGAAAATAAGAAAAGTGCAATACACATTACAAGATGTAGTTCTCAAAAAGGATCAAAGATAGCACAAGTGCTAACTAGGATTGATCACTTGAACTCATAGCATAATAATGATAATGATGATAATGATGGTGATTATTCTATATATATATATATATATATATATATATGTGTGTATGTATATATCTATCTATATATGTATGTATGCATACATCTATATATATATGTATGTACGTATATATCTATATAATATATATGATATTATATATATTATATAATATTAAAGATATATATTTTTTCAAGAAATGTACTGGGCAAAGTGGGGGAAATGAGATTATTCTATAAAAAGTTTTCAAAAAGAATACTTATGCTTGTGAGACTGATATGGATAAAAGGAGGACAAAACAATTCATGAAATTTTGTGTTTTCAGTCAAAAACATATTCTGTAAATTAAATATCTGATCATTCACAATTAGCGAGATATGTGAAATAGATTGTAACAGTTGTAAGTTTACTTGCCAATATCTACGAAAGTATTCAAATAAAGACAGAATAAACTGACCAGAAAGAATATTAATTATTAGTGGAAAAGTGAGCAAAGAAAATGGGATTCCATCGGGATTCGAACCCGAGACCTCCGGATTGCTAGACCGGTGCTCTACCGACTGAGCTATAGAAAGCCCTAGTGCAGTGTTCGTCCCAGAAACCCTTAATTCTCAATGCTCGGGTGGTCAGAAGCTATAGCAGTGTGTTTGTGTGTGACACACACGCACAACACTTGAACCTGGCATAAACCCGAAGGATAATTCAACTTGGGGATAAATGCGAGGGATCACCGAAGTGATGCAGCTTTTTGAGTTTGTAACAAATAAAGACAGGATAAACTGACCAGAAAGAATATAAATTATTAGTGGAAAAGTGAGCAAAGAAAATGGGATTCCATCGGGATTCGAACCCGAGACCTCCGGATTGCTAGACCGGTGCTCTACCGACTGAGCTATAGAAAGCCCTAGTCCAGTGTTCGTCCCAGAAACCCTTAATTCTCAATGCTCGGGTGGTCAGAAGCTATAGCAGTGTGTTTGTGTGTGACACACACGCACAACACTTGAACCTGGCATAAACCCGAAGGATAATTCAACTTGGGGATAAATGCGAGGGATCACCGAAGTATTCAGTATCTATATGTGACCTTGCATCACAAAACCAACAAAAACTCGCACCCCTTGATTTTACGTGAGGACTTAAAAAGAGTGAAACGGGTCAACCAAGTCAATCTCAAGTTTTTCATATTTTCTGAAAGACATATCTTTCTTCTACATTATTCTTCTTCTACATAATGCTTACGTTTGGGATCACAAAATGAAAGGAAAAGTGTGTTTCAAGCAGTTTTTCTACAGCCCTTTCTTTGTAGAGTGGTGCAACCAGGTATGTTTTAAGGGGGCCCCCTTTTCATTTCCGGAAAATCCTTTGCACACTCTTCACTTTCAACCTCGATAACTTTTGAAAAGATAATGCTTCTGCTTTGAAAGTTGGAACTAATCATAGAGAGAATGTTTTGATAGAGCATGCTGAATTCCTTTATTGTTGCTGCGACCATGGTTTATATCCTGGTTTATCGCACAGCTTGCACGTCTCGGTAAAGATAAAGCGTTTGAATAGGCTATTATTTTAGAGCCTCTTTTCT
Source organism: Diadema antillarum (assembly GCF_040938485.1). NCBI lineage: Eukaryota > Metazoa > Echinodermata > Echinoidea > Diadematoida > Diadematidae > Diadema > Diadema antillarum. The sequence continues at coordinate 1,690,474 of NW_027271090.1, forward strand.
TAGGTTCACACTTTTCCAGAGTGGGTGCTTTCTTTCCAGTATTTAGATAAGTTAGGAAAGTTAATTTGAATTGAGTTATGCATCATTTTAAAGCTTAGAGTCTGTTCTTTCTGAATCTGCCCTTAATAAAAAAGCCATGTCTGTTGACGTTTTGTTGGTTTTGTGATGCAGGGTCACATACTGTATTTTCATCTCCACATAGTTCCAATTTCAACAGCTATTCTGACACTAATGGTGACAGAGCGTTTGCATGAACACATACAAAACACACACACACACACACACTCACTCCCTTTCTTCTATATTTTGTGTTATGCGGGTGTATCACATAATATACAGAAGTGTAATCATAACGATTATGATACAAAGGTGTGTAGGTAAAGCAATAATAGTGCGTCATATCAAACACCTTGACTTCTTCGTGTATTTTCAAAGTCGTTTCCATGACTACTGCTGAAAAATATAAAGAGACCAAAGCAGCAGATCGCACAAATCCAAATCGCTGGGCTTGATATGACATTCCACACTCGTCGGCGACCAAATCTGTGGTATATGAAAGTGATAAGAGAAAGTATTTCGTTGTTATATTTCTCGGAAAGACAACAATGAACAATATGTCAAAACGGGAGCGTGTCACTCTCGTCTCTGATAGTCGCCGTTATCAAAATCACTTTAGCTCTAGAGGGCATAATCTATGTTCTGAACCGAGAGTATAAAACTATACAGTTATTATGATATTCGTCTATGTTCTGAAATATCAAAATGCTTAAAGTTGCATTGCAAACATACTCCAATTGTGTGATAGATATTAAAATGCTATTACAGCTGTAAAATAAATTCAATAAAAAGAAAATACAAAACAGAGTTAATGAAGAAGAGAAAAAAGAAAGAACGAAAGAACGAAAGAAAAAACTTGGCGTAGCCACCCACTAAAGCATCACAGATGAACAACATTCCCATCGTCATTTTAGTTCATTTGCCATGTTTGCCTGTTGAGAATTTTGCTTTTCAAAATTTCACCAAAATTAACAAGAAAACCCTCTTATCTGGCGATTATTTCGTAGTTTGTTAAAGGGTAAAACAGATAGTGCACACATATACTGTACATACATTACATAATACACACATATAGTGTATACAAACCCTTCCAAAAAAGTTTGGAAATCTGACTTCAGTTGTAAATTTCTCCATTTTGCAAGTACGGTATACGCTTGATATCAATGGAAAGATTATTAAATTTTCTTTAAAATGGTATCTTACTCATTATGATTATGCTATCAAGTAAAGTGCTGTACTCAAAAGTGTCTGATAAGGTATGTATTGAAAAGTTGCAAAATGAACAAGAACCGTCCATATGAATGAGAACGGTCGTGAAGAGTAAATGGAGAACATGTTCTTTTGTGTTATGTCTTTTGTTCTCAACTGGTCAGCTATGAAATCAAATTTCGATAGACATCTTAACTTCACATTCAAGTTTTCAGTGGTTCCATGCCAGGCAATTTTGATGGCTCATCAATTTTTATGGTTGTACATCGTGCCACGTGTAAGCAATGTTCAAAAAGCCCAAAGGACAAATTGAAGCTGAGATGCTTCAAAAAGACGACAAGGCAAGTCCACATGATAGATCGAGACGTGTACGCAAATTTCTCGAAAGAGAGAGAGGGCATCATCAGAATGGACTGGCCCTCATGCAGCCCCGACCTTAACCCCATAGAACATCTTTGGGATCAACTTGGCCGAGCTGTGGGGAAGAGGGTCACAAATGCAACGACATTATTGAATAGAAAATATATTATTTTAAGCAATTGCAAAGATACAAGTTTGATATGAAAAATACTTGGAATACAAAGCAAGCTATGAATGTTTCGAGTAAAAAATCTGGTTTCGACAACATTAAGTTGAATGATGAAATCATCAGTGACCCTGTTCACATTGCAAATGCTTTCAATTCTTACTTTTCAAAGATGAAAAGGTGAAAATTACGCCCAAAATATTCCTCCGTCAGAGCATCATTTTACTGAATACTTAGGCCAGCGCAATTCCAATTCTGTTTATTTTACTTATGTTATATTCTTCATTGATATTGCCTTATCTTCAATCATGGTGTTTTAGTATGGGGTAACACTCATCAGAATCTACTGGATAGAGTGTTCCTTCTACAAAAGAAAGCTCTCCGTGTCATCTGTTATCCTTCCATACCCTCCCACTCAAATTTGTTATTTTCCTCCAATAAGCTATTAAAATTAAAGATCTGTTTTTATATAATTTGGGGGCAATTTATGTACATGTACTGCAACGACTCACTCCCGTCCATTTTTGCTTCTATGTTTCAAAGAAATCAATCATTCCATGAGTATCCCACTCGACGCTCCAATGAATTTCATTTACCTCTTTTACGAACGATGTTTGCTAAGAACACACTTATTTACACTGGCCCAACTTACTGGAATTCCCTGAATAATGATATAAAAAAAAATGCCCCCTCTATATATTCATTTAAAAGAAGATTAAAGTTTTCTTTATTGCCAGTTTATGATCCCACAGAATTGAATTAGCCTGTTGGCTTATTTCAATTCCTTTTCGAAGAACTTGGCTTACAAGTGATATACTGTCACGTATTTTCTCGTCTCTCTTGTCCTGAGACACCTACAGAGTAGGTTTGATTTCATTCTATTTCTCTATACTTTTCTATATAATCGTATCCTTTTCACGCATCCCATCATTTTTTTCAATGAATTCTGTCGAGGATCACTGGATCTGTTTTGTCTTTCTGTCCGTTGTATTGTCTTCCTGTTATATTAGTCTTGTCTCGTTCTGTCTTGTCTATGAGTCCCCCTTTATTAGTTTCGTCGTCCCAGTTTCGTTTTATGTTTACTCGCCTGAGTATGTATGTCTGTTTGATACTCTATCTTCCTAGTGGGCTTCCAGACTTTTTTCTTTTTTACTTTATTCCCATTCTTTCTTCCCCTTTTTGTATCAGTTCAATTTCTGTTGGCATTCTGTACTTGAGGGGCCCACATTCTACAAGCATTGTCTTTTTAGTGGGTCCCTCCATTTTTCGATGTCTTACGTATTATATCGTCTTTATCACTTCAGCCAATTTTCATTACAACGTATTTCTTATTCCAAGGTTCCTCGATTATATTTTTCTCAATTTACTTTGTTTTGAATATGCAACCTTATTCTCTGTTACCAAAGAAAGTGAAATGTTTATGTTCTTTTCGAAAAATGAAATAAAGCATGAATTGAACTGAATTGAATTGGCAGGACGCCGTCAGATACTGGTTGACGAGTGGAACGTAATTCCTCAGCAGTGAATCACGAAGCTAATCAACAGAATGAGGACGCGATGCCAGGTGGTGGTGCAAGTATTTGCAAGCCCCGATCACGCTCATTGGCAATATAAAGACAAAGTAAACATAAAGTAAAGACAAAATAACGACAAAATGAAGATAATATAAAGATGAAATTCCAATAAAATCAAGGCAATGCCATTTCACTTCTTTATGTCTTTGTGGTAAATGTTGCGAGGTTCTGTGAGATAAATGGTATGAGTCATGATCGTTTGTGTTTATATGTGTGTGTGTGTTTGTTTATCATTTTGGTTGAACGCATACATGATTCAATCCATAAAAATGCTGATGTTACAGTAAATGAACACCAAAGAAACAATTGGGAACTCACTCGTAACGAGGAAACTCCAGTAGAGACGTCAAAAATTCGGCCATTTTGCAGCTTTTACATTCTGACTTTACCTCATATTTGTAAGCACTGCACCTCCTTGTATACGATAATCATAAAAAGTATGGTATCATTTTAAAGAGAATTAAACAATCCTTGTATGATACTAAGTACAAATAAATTATTTCTAAGGAAAAATGAGAAATGATTGATCAAACTCAGATTTCCAAACTTTTTTTGAAGGGTTTATCTAAAATATGTGTTTATTATACATATGTTTAATATACACTATGATTACAAAATGTAAATTACTCCTTTATTTCATTCCTTTTTTCCTAGCACATTATGTGCACAACCAGAGAATTTCGTGAAAGAAACAATTAAAAGATGGGTGTTGAATACAATGCCTATTACTTCCGTTTGCCAACACGATGTCTACACTCTTTTCTTATGTCCGTGAGTAAACATACATTAGTTAAATCGTTAGTTGTGTGAGGGTGCATGTGTATGTCTGTTTATGTGTGTAGTATAAAATAACACATTTTTTGAGATCAGAGAAGCCGGAAGGAAGGAGGTTGTAGCGTTTCCGGGGAAACGATTGCTATGGCTTCTACACAGCTGGGCCTTGCGATATTCACCGACACACTGATAAGTTTCGTTGACATGAGAGTCCATTGCGTGACTGCGTTTGATGGATGTATGCTCGACTTGAGTTCAAGTCTTCCGTATCCGGTCTAAAGGGATATGTGATAGATGTCTCGTGCTTTAACCATAATGGAAATTTTATTAGCTAGACAACTTTATGATAAGCAAGCACCATTTTGTGTGACCGTAAAACTCTAAAATACTTAAATGTACACTGCACAACACGGAATCTCACTGTGCATATTTTCCTAAAATTTGATCTGGCGTGAAAGAAACTCCAAATGACCTGCAACTCTGGGCTACATTGTTACACTACGATTTTCGCTTTCGTGCTAAAAGTTTGATAAGAGGACGCATATATTATTACCTAAAATAAATGAATCGGAGATATATCTGCTCCAAATCTACTACCAGAACTGCCCCTTCTACTGCTATTGCAACCACCTCTACTACCAATACTACTTCCACTTTTACCATCGTAACTTGCTCTGTCCAATACTATACTTCAACTACTTCAACTTTAATAGGTACCACATCTATATTTACATCAACTGCTGCGCTACCATCATAGCAATTTATGCCACTTTTATCTGCACTATTAAGCCCACCAGTATTATACGCTTGTTGTACTACAAACACCATCCTCTCCACCACTACTACTACTACTACTACTACTACTACTGTTGCGGCAGCTGTCACAGTCTGCACACAGTGTACTTGTATCGCTGTTAATCATCCATTGAAAGTTTTCTAATTAGATCGAATTGTGGATGTATCATGAACTTAGGAGTTATGTTTATAATAATTTAACCATGACGTTGACATTACTACCAAAAAGTATTCATTATAACAAATATAACAACCAAAGTTAGATTTTACTAAGAATTCTGAACCTTAAAAGAGAAATGCAGACATTTCTTCTTAAAGAAGTGCTATAAGCGTATAAGCCTGATCATTATTAGGATGTTATAGTATTATAGTAATGAATGAAAAATTAGCTAGATATACTTACATGCGGTACATAGTTCACCAAGTAGTCGCAGTGGGGTGACCTGATTATACCACTGAGCTATAAAGATTCGATCTCCAGACAGTCAATAACTCTTCCAAAATGGAGCTCCGAGGAGAAAATAATTGTCCGGCTCGTACAACAGTGTATATGACATTAAATGTTTCTCGCTCTGTTTGCTTGTGTGGTACAATGGGCTAAACATTTCGTTATTTTATTCGGTACTACAAATAAAAGAAAGTCACGGCCGTTGTTGTTACTTGTTTTGTTGGCCTCGCAACGTCCTGTAAGCCTCCATAGGGTAGCCTTGTTAACCTTAACCACCATCGCACACGACTGGTATAGCCTGACACCAAACGAATATAACTCCCCTCATTTACCTGAATGGTACCACACGCAGGTCATATATCATTTCCGTTGAACTTAGGATGTTCTCATTTTGAGCCTGTTGCCTTCAATATTTATAGAGGGTGTTGGAATACATTCTTAAGGTAATAGCAATTTGTATGTGTGTGTCTCAGGAATCATTGCCGCTTAGCTTTTTACCTTTTCTCGTGATTGTTAGAGTTATGAATGCCGATACGTTAGCTGTAATGAGAACTTCATCAGCTGATATCCATTGTTCCTTTGTCATGTTTGTTGCTGCAATAGTTCTTTCGATCATTCAATATAGCCGAATGTTTTTATGTCTTGGAATATTTCATTTGAAATTTATCAATTCATTCTGTTTTTTTTTTCCTTTTGAAGCAAACACTACAAGGACAAAAAATCAGTTAGTCTTCGAGGATAACATAACGTACTAATTGCATCACAGATACTTATAGAACTAATAATTTGAGATGAAGCATTCTGAAATTCCACAAATATAATCAAGGAATCGGTCATGAGGTTTGCTTTGTTTTTTTAGTTGTGGGGACTCTTGAGATTGTCGGCCTACAAGCGATACTATATTACTTGTACTACAGAGCGTATTGAAAAAGAGAGGTAGGGCCTAATCCAACTTTGGAGGGCTGCCATTTCTTAATTGTCAGGTATGAAGAGCACAATATTGGTTGTATGAAAAGAGGAACTCTTCTTTTTTTCCATTGATGCCTAATTATGTTGACAATTGACGTGCATGACTGAGCACATGGACTTTAAAGACAACAGTGACAAAATGCACTTTTTCCAAGTTTGCGCGTTATTGTGAAGGAACAATAATACAGGTCTCACTGAATGGGTGAGATCTGTCAATGAAAGTGTTCGAATCATTAGGCCAGCCTGCACGACTGCAGATTTGTTTTTCAGGGTTTCTCCTTAGGCCATGTTAAACGTTTTATGGTTCATAACCTTCAACATGGCCACGTTGTCGATAACTTGGTCCTTCCCATAAAGGCGAAACCATTATCCATTTTGCTCTCTTCATATCCAAGACATGATTTGCCACTGGGAGCAATGTGTTGAACATGAACAGAAAAAATGGATCGTGTGGGTTGGCCTCTGTGGGAGCGACCAAGTTATCGGACAAAAGACCATGTTAAATGTTATGGACCATAACATCTTAGGAGAAAACAAGTCCTAAACACGAACCTGCATACATTCGTACAGACTGGCCTATTTGGCAACTTGCATTGACCAGGGAGGTGAACTGCATTGACAGATCTCATCCATGCTGTGAGACGTGCATTGGTCCTTCACAGTAACACGCAAACTTGGCAAACTGCTTGGAAAAGTGCATTATTTGTCATTGTTGTTTTTAAAGTCCATGTGCTCCGTGATGCATTACAATTGTCAACTTAATCAGGTATCAATAGAAAAAGGAAGATGTTTCCCTTTCCTTATAGCCAACACTGTTTTCTTAATAACTGATAACTAAGAAATGGCAGCCCTCCAAATTTGATGTCGATGTCAGTTTATACGTGACCAACTAAATTTACGATTTGTACGTGCATTTCTGTTGTGAACCTTCATCGAAGAAGGATACTGAGAGTAGGCTTGCTAAGGGCGAAAGGGTGATCGCTGCATTTTATATTACAAATGTCCTATTTGGCACACATGTTCCTCTGTACAATTGGAGTTTTTTCATCTAAAGAGACAACCTGTATCTATGCAAATAAGCCTTAATTTGCATAATTCATGCAAAAATACATATAAAAATTATTTAAAAATATATGTGCATCCAGTGGAAATACCAAATTTGGTATAAATATTCTGTAGATTATGTGGAAACAATTCCTGCAAAAATTGATTTCATACCTATGTAAATTATCATAAAATTTGCATAATTATGCAAGTTATTGTGCAAAAATCTGCATTTTTCAAAGAATTTCTAAACTATTGAGCACTGGATCTTGTAGTACAAAGTCTGAACCTGGGATGGATGTTCCTTGGGTCAAGAGTAAATGATTCATCTGAAGAGACAAACTGTCTCTATGCAAATTAACTGTTATTTGCATAATATGCATGTCAATACCTACATATCTATAGATAATCAGAACAAAGAGCCTTAATGAAGCTTTAAAGAAACTCCCCTTAAATCTCATCCTAGATAGATTTGACCCGTTAGAAACACTTTATGAAACAAAATGAAAAAAGAAATTGAATTTATTAAACCATCATTACCAGCTGATTTACATAATTACTAAAGAAAGTAAAGTAAGTTTTCTTGCAGTCAAAGAACTGCATTTTATAATCGAAACTACGGAAGTAGTATGCATTTCCTTTAGTCAAAAGGAAATGGTTTGTAATATCAAAAGACTATTTGTCTATGCAAATACTACCTAATAAGCATCTTATGCATATTAATACCCGAATGTACCAGAAGTCAATGGTCAAGGTCGACTTAAGAAATTGTATCATTTTACGCGATAACTCGAGACTAGACTATGCAAATTTCACCAAACCTGGTCCAAAGATGACGTATGATGGGGCAAGTGATTAAGCAGTTTTTGAGTAAAATCAGCAAGAGGTCAAAGGTCAAAAAGTTCAAGGTCAATGCTAAAATATAATTGTTTACCCCATATCTATGCAACGTCTGAAGGTACTTTCTTCAATCTTACTAACTGCATACAATGTACTACCAAAATAAGATTCTCCAGAGAGTTTCAGGTCAAGAGGTCAAAGGTCAAATTTCATGTGAAAGTGTTTAAATTTCACTTTTTTGCTATGTATCTCGCAAATGGTTCAAGGTGTCTTCATGGAACTTGGTACTGGCAGGGATTTTCTAGGGAATTTAGGGGTCATTTGTCAAAGGTCAGGGGTCAAAGATCAAGGTCAATTGAGCCCTCAAAATTTCACTATTTCCCTCATGTTTTTGCAATGCTTGTAGGATTTCTCTTGAAACTTCATATATACATGTATTATGTAATGGATGTTCTGTGGGAAATTTCCTGCCAAAATGTCAAAGCTCTGATAAAAGTGCTATATTTCACTTTTTATTTCATATTTTGAATGTGAATCAAGGTGAGATCATGAAACTTAGTACATATTTGTGCATGTTATACCTGACAGTGATACCTTTGTTTATTATCGAAAAAAAAAACGTTAAGCCCTCCTCTCTCAAATGTTTTTGTTTCCTCTTGATAAGCAGGAAAGGACATGAAATTCAGTGACATGGTATAGTCATCACCGTCATTACATTTAATGTATATGGGTCGCATGGAAGTTAATTTTGATGCACACATGTATAACCTCTGACATTCTTTATACCTTTTACATTTTTACCTGTGTATTTTTTTTTAAATTTAACTTCTGACATCTTTACACTAAACCAGTTAACATAACTATTTTTTGGAAAAAGCTTCAAGATCATGTAGGTCATGATCATCTATACAGGTACATTGTATTAGCTGATATGTGGTGGAATATAACATTCTTTGGACCGCCAGGGAGTTACATTTTCCCAAGGGAAAACAATCACAACCATGGAGAATATGACATTTACGATTCACGTAAACAGTAGCCTGTGACGATTTGTTGACAAATCACATCCTAGTAATTGTAAAAGCCATCGAATTAACTCTTTTATGGCTATGGACATAGTATTTCTGCTTTGATTTATGGCTGAAATTGACTGTTTTTTAAGTCAGAGACTGAGATTATTTGACTTAAAGTACATGTATAACATCTCCTTTATTGTTCACATGACAAGTTTTGCATATTATTGCCATATCAAAATGTTAGTGTGTATAAATTTCCTAGCATAGTTCCCATGCAATATAGCTCACAGTATACTGAGTTAACATTTTTTTTTAACAGAAACAGACTTTGTTTCTACATCAAGCTTGTAAGTTCTTAATGTGTGCAGCTGCCCTTGCATCCACATAATTTGCACAATCAGTTTGATGTAAAAAGCCTCTTATTCGCTTGATTGCCTGGAAAATACTATGAAAATTAGAATTCACATTTTCACTATGGCTGTATTTTTTGTAATGATTTTCTAACCGTGACCTCAGTGTTGTGTACTGTTTGCAAGGGAAACACAGTCCTTTTGTAAGCAATATTGTTCCAATTTGCATCTGTTCATGTAGGCTCTACTGTTAGATTTGCATAATCATATTTAAAGAGTGTCACTATCGATTGTTATTTTTTCCACCCTGCAAAGCATTTATGCAATGAAGGAAAGTTGCTAGCAAAAATCATTTCAAAGATCAATATTTTTTTTTGAAATTTCACGTCTGGTGTACTTATTTACATAATTTGTGCTTAAAATGCCTAAGTTAATTTAACAATATGGAAACAATCTAAGCAACTGAAAAGTGTTGCTGTGAGAATATTGTCTTATTCTATTAGCTTTTTGGATATTAAGTTCAAAGAGATTTAAGACATTGTTACTTTAAGGCTTATTCTTTGTTCTGATTATCTGTAGATGTGTAAATATTGATATGCATATTATGCAAATAACAGGTTGTTTTCATAGAGACAATTTGTCTCTTCAGATGAATCATTTACTTTTGACCCAAGGAACATCCATCCCAGGTTCAAACTTTGTACTACAAGATCCAGTGCTTAATAATTTAGAAATTCTCTCAAAAATGCAGATTTTTGCACAATAACTTGCATGGTTATGCAAGTTTTATGTTAATTTACATAGGTATGAAATCAATTTTTGCAGGAATTGTTTTCACTTACTCAATAGAATTTTTTTTTTGCCAAATTAGGTATTTCCGCTGGATGCACGTATATTTTTAAACGATTTTTATATGTATTTTTGCATAAATTATGCAAATTAAGGCTTATTTGCATAGATACAGATTGTCTCTTTAGATGAAAATTTTTCAATTGCCCTAGGGAACATCTGTGCCAAGTAGGACATTTGTACTAAAAAATGCAGCGTTTACCCCCTTAGCAAGTCTACTATGAAGTTACTTGGGTAACACAATTGATAGCATTATTCCACATATTATACTACAAATTTCGTGCAAGTTGTACGTTTTTTTTCACTCAAATGCTCTGAAGGATTATTACATTTAGATGAACAATTAGTGGTTATATGTTGTTTTTATAATTCTACTAAAGTATTCAAACAATCCTCTATTTTGCCATAATGACCAGTTTTCATGTGATCGTTTTAAATCAACTGCCAAGTTGCTTACCTCCCAAATTGTTTAGCAAAAGAATAAATGAAAAATTATGAACTACATATCAACTATCCCTGTAATGGCAAATCTAATGTCAGTTGAATTCCGGATTTGTATGTTTATTCCTGTTTCAAATTTTACCCCAAAACGGAAACTAGGGTCACGTATTTAACACATAGCATGTTTTCTTCATATCTCCATTTGCATTCGAAGTCTGTAGACTCATCCATACATAAGTACAGTTAAACTCGCATAAGTCGATCTTCTCGGGACTGAGCAAAACACATCGACTTAGGCGATTTTCAACTTGTGCGTAAGTCGAAAAAAAATCGACTTAACAACAGTCACACCACACGTACATTATGTATAAATGTACATGTATGTTGTCTACTCTGGAGCCGAGAGCTGGAGAGGTGTGCCGCAGCACGGGTCGCCCCGCAGGACCGCGGCTAACTTTGCATGGACAGTGCATTAGTACATTGTATTGGCACAGGTCCGATTACTTTACACCCTTGTTAAACCTTGGGGAAGTGAATATGAACGATATTTGAGCAGTGATTGATTCCAGTTTACCATACCGTGGCTTGAAATGCGTGTAGAGGTGTACTTCTGATTTACGCGTGCCCATAACTTTCCCCCTACTTTCCGCTTTGAAAACTCAGTAGCTTCATCCATCCACTGCACAGCGCAGACTGAAAACATACACAGACTATACACAGCCCAGTCGCTGGACGTACGTAGCGCTAGCGCGACAGGGCTGTACCAGCGGGCCTCAAAACACGAAGAGAGTTCAACAATCGCATGCGATCGCTTTGAATTTTGATACTTTAGATCATTTTTTTGTCACCTGTCTGGTCGGGCTAGTACTTCTTATGTAAACAAAAACTGGCGTCTCGTGATTTTGACAGTGATTTATTGCACAATAAAATCTTATCCGACTTAGGCACAGTGAATTTAATGGTTTTTCCGTGAAAGTGTTCTTGGAATTTCATCGACTTACAAAATTCGACTTGTGAGTGAATTATTACACGTAAGTCAATGGGGAAAAATCGGGACTTTTTAAAATCATCGACTTGCGCGATTATTCGACATATGCGATGTCGACTAGGTTAAGGGGAAAAAGTTGTACATCTGCATGCATGGATGTCCACCTGTGCGTATTCCTTATGTCGTTTCACTTGACCTCAATATTCATAATGTTGTTCCACATACTCTCACTCTATAGAGGATGCTATGGAATTCAAATAACAACAACCATTCTTAATGCAGATTTTAAGGGCTAAACGCCTCCATTGAAGGTCAATGTGTCTTTTGAAACATTTTCCACTCCCCTTTCATGTATTCACCCTCATATGATAGTATTATATAATTGCTTACGAGGTGTTTCAAAAAATTTCCCACTTTTGATTCGTAATAATTAAAAAACTATAAATCAGATAACACTGTCGTTGATATGAGTGAAAGCTGAATAGTGTACAATTTTGTTGAAGGTGGTTTAAATATGAAAGCATAAATCAGTTTCATGAAATCCATGATTAATTTCACAGTTAGGTTCCAGATTTTGCTCTATTTTCAACCCTCTGTACAAAACGTTCACTTTGCACAGGGGTCATTGAGTGTGTATGGGAGTGTGTGGTTAACACCCTGACGGGTAATGGCCAGGGTTTGAATGCTTCATTATTTATTCATGAGAAATTCCACTAGCACAACTAGTCTTTATTCAGCCTCTGGCAGTATCTGTGTATAGTCAAACGCCTGCTGATACTGTCGTTGAGTCGCGACAGTGCTCTACCTACTTCTGAAAAACGAAATTACAATGAGTACCTTCTGTTCTGTCGTAAGCATGGTGATAGGAAGCAAAGAAAATCATTAGAGTATACACTTGTGTATAATATGTTCGTGGTATTTGTTTTCACAAGACCCATGGGATCTTTTTTTTTTTTAAATTACGTGTATTTGTTTCACGCCGAGCTGCAGAATAAGACCAAAGCGACGTTACGATTATGCTCTCTTTATTCAATCCTTACCCCCCCCCCCCACTACCACCACCACCAATCGAGGACAAGTACCTCAGCCACCTACCATCGCCAAATCAGCTTACAATCTGCATTCTGATCCGTCCTGTATATCGTTTTCCCCTATTTGTTATGTAACATGAGGTGTGGACCGTTTTCACATTTTTGTCTTGTCCACTGTGCGACCTGAAACTGCGAGCTGATGCGAGAAGTATGGGGCGCCGAGTCTCGCATGGCCTATTTCGTTACGGAATCGGTCATTTCGTTATCATTTCGTCGACGAAATGACTGATTTCGTAACGAGATAAACCATGCGGCACTTGGCGCAGCTCGCACCAGCTCGCAGGCTCATGTCGCACAGTGGGCGATTTTTCATCACATGCCTATCAAATATTTGCCTATCCCACCTCCGATTTCTTCACCCTCCTCATCAAAACACTTTTTGTTTGTGTGTTTGTTTGTTTTGTTTGTTTTGTTTTGTTTTGTTTTGTTTTTTTTTTCACGTGAGCCCTTTAGGTTTCACTATTTTCCCCACCTTGTCAAACAATACTTACCTGTAGTTTCCATGCAATCAGTGCGTTGAACTCCAGGAGGGTTGACTCGGGAGCACATGTTGGATGTACAGTGTCTTATACTGTATCCTTTTCCGAATAATAGACCGGTTTATTCATGCATAACTGTATCGAAGACGCTTTTCCTGAGACTTGGTAATGAACTGTTGTTTTTGTTGTTTTCCTTTCCACCTTTTGAAAGTATGATATCCAGTTTGTATACATTAGCTTTTGCACCGTCTGACCATGGACCCAACGTACAAGGACATTCATCGTATCATAAATTAACTCATGCACCCGTACATCTCAAAAGTGCCACAAAAATATTTTTAACATGCTTTGATACTTTGATCCCATCGCTACCAGCAAGCCGGGAGAAGAACAAGACGGAGATTCGAGAACTCTAAAACTACAAGCGCAGAAGATAATAACTTACAAAAATCAAGTAAAGTGAATAAATATTCAGTTGTATTGTATGTTACAAAATCATGCTCAAACAATTTCGCTTGGGAGAAGCAGGCAGTTTTTAAAAGAAAGCCAGCATTTTGGCAGAATGATTGTAATTTGTGATCTCAATATTTCACTTTTCCGCAGCTTATTCTAGGGCAAAAAGGGACGGTAATGGTAGAGAACAGGTTTATCTTGCCGTTAGGCAAGGTATTATGCGTGTGCGAAAATGTGCAAATCAGCAATTACCCATCTTTTCACACAAAATTTGTCATGTTTCGAGATTTTGCTGCTCCTCATCATCTGTATTCATTCAAAGACATTTTCAATCTGAAAAAGGCTTATCAGCGAAACAAGACTGAAATATGGAAAACGACTCTATCTGTATTGTCCAAACACCTGAATGTACTCATTAAGATGCACATAATCATTGTGTCGGCGAGAGTGATTACATCAAAGAAAGACTGCCATAAACAGTCTATGTATATTAGGTCCATGGTCTGACATACCACGGGTACATCTGCGAGGGTTATCAGTAGATTAATAACATTGTTCGCTTATTTCAGCAGTCGTGCGACATGCGTAATGTCAGCAAACTTATTCAACTTAATAATTTACGCCCCTTGTATATAATGTAATGAATGTCAGACATTATGACCTTGGTAATAGTTATGGTACTACATATCGGGCCAAGAAGAAAAGGGTTCTATTATTGACAACACTTATTTTGCATTGATTTCATCCTATAGATCAATAACTATTTAGACAATAATCATGTTATTTTCTAAAAGCAGAAAATGATGATGATGATAATTATGATTATAATGATAGCAATAATAAAAATTACAATGATATTGATAATCTGAATATGAGTCGCAAAGTCGCAAAGTTATGCGGTCATGATGTACTGTTGTACAATAGTTTCTATGTTTACGAGGCAACTGGATAAAACATGAATCGAGGTTTATTTTTTACGAAATTATGAGGTAGTTGTCTCTCACCATTAAATAAATGTTGGATTTTGTAATTTTTATAAACCACTCTTTGTTTACGTTCTGCTGGAGATCATTAGAATCTTGCCAGTACAAACGTCAACCTTTTATATTATCACGTTCTGGTTGTGTTTTCATGGTCGTGTACCAGCTTGTTACAACGGGTGAGAATCTCCTTGCAACAGTAGTTGTGTAATGATAAAAACATTGTATTTTTGTTGTTTTCAAAGATTCAAAGATTCAAATTTATTTTCACTTCCATCAAATAAACAAAGAAGTTATAAACCATATGTACAGGATATTTGTAATAATTGCAGAATGTGATTTAAGAAAGTACATAAGAAAATGAGTTGCAAATGAAAAAAAACCCCGCAATTATATCTTTGTTAATTAAGCCGTATAATACAAGTTAACTAAGGATGGGGATGGAAATGGAGGGTTCCACTTAGAAGCAAAGCATGTACGATATGGGACCATCAGAAAATACACAAGACAGCAATACAAAGCAAAATAAAACGAACCGATGTCAAATGACATGAAATCAAAATAATTGGGAAGGGAAAGAGAGAGAGAGAGAGAGAGAGAGAGAGAGAAAGAAAGAACTACAGCACGTTGCTGTTTGGTTGCCCTCCAAAAATATGTAGGCCTGCATATTTTTTTATGGGTAAGCATATTGAGCTCATATATTTTTTTTTTTGGAAAAGTATCAGAACCTATTGTGAGCTTAATGTGAAATTGATTTTTTTAATTTTGATTAAGTTATATATTTGCGTGTGTATGTATGTTTGTTTGTTTGGGTTTTTTTTAACTGCCCGATGTGCCCAAGCCGAATTAGTATTGTGTTTCTTTGGGTTTTTGGAAGCTTATTGTAAGAATAACCTTAGTTTAACCAGTTTTAATTTGGAAATAACTATTAAGTTCATTAAGGTTATTATTGATGGGTGAAATACCTATTTTTGTGAAAGGTTGATCAAAAAAATTAAAGAGTAATGCAGGGGGAATACAAAGCGTGTCTGAAAAGCGTTACATCCTAATAACTAAAGAAATACACGTTCTTTTATCGTATGATATGGATATAAAGTTGCTGGTTTTTTTTTTATAGACCTGAATTTATTCGTTTTAGAAACGGAGTTTATTATGAAGAGGAAAATAAAGTCTGGCGAAATGTAGGGTTTTGTATTACATAATCTGTTTATGTTTAGACTTAAATTGACGTCATATAATGGAACTTAAATTTTGATTTTGATATAGTATGCATCCCCTCTGTGTTTGATATAATCAGATAGATACGTTTAACGGGTGTTTTGCGTGTGACATTTTATGGAAAATTACTGTCACGTTTGTAAAGTTTCCTTTTGTTCTCGTGATCACATTAGAATAACAAAACATTTTTGTTATGACAATGATATAAGAGGGAATTTGTTAACATAAAAATGAAAATGCAGTTGTTACGGTTATGAATTAATTGTGTTTCTGACAGCAAAGTACCGTCAGGTCAGAATGGAGAATATCCAGACTTTTGATTATTTTGTAAAAAATAACGGCGTAATAAGGATAAGCAGTGTTATTGCATATCCTTTTTTTTTCTTTCTTAAAGAAAAAATATGGAAATTCTAACAAAATATTGGCCTGTTTAATATGATGATTTCTATGTTGCAGTATGTTTTAACCAAAAATCATGTAAAATTATAGAGGGATCAGTTTGCTGCACCTGTTTTGATTCCCTTTTCATATTTTTTTTTTTTTTGCTGTTGGGGGATTACACAAACTTGATAACATAAGGAATGATGAATGACATGCAAGAATGTTGCAGTGCACGACAAAACTACTTTCCAGTGCCGAAAGGCTATGCAGTTACAATTCGAGGTTCACCCCCCCCCCCGCTTTTCTTCCCCACGCAGGATTACTGGGTTAGATGCTGATCAGACTGTATTTACACACTAGCACAAGAGGTTTCTAGTGGTTACTGGTTGTGTCTGTGTAGTGTGTTTAGTTTATTTGTCTGTCTCATATTGTATTAACAATAATCATGTGAAGGGAAAACCGGGCAGTTTTGACTAGTTGAAGAATATATTACATCTTAAAGACGATTCCCCCCTCTATTTCTCTTCCTCAACGGGAGTTAAATAAAGTGTAGTTTTATACATTGTAATGTCCGGTAATTGATTAATACTATTAGGTCTGATCTGCCTTTTAGTTGTGATAATTTGTGAAATAGTTCACATTCTTACACGTACGTTAGACCTTTATCACCTGTCTACATATTTATGTGCGCACAATTCCTGCGCACTCAAATGCCAATGTGAAGTAATTATTTGCGCAGCAGGTCTTTACATGTACGGTTACAGAGTCAACATGAGCACTGAAATCCTTCCTTAACACTCGCAGCCACGCCCACATCACTCACGCACACGCTAATACAAACACACATACACACACACACACACACACACCCAAATCTCACACACAATCACGCTCTCGCAAAGTCCCTCAACCATCTGCTTACTCACGCCACACATACACACACTACTACTGTTGTAATGATGCCATTGGCGGCATTGGTGTGATAAGATGTTTCGTAGTCAGACCTTCCTTGTGATAACAAGTACCCGAGAAGGTAGTTGTTCTTGGTTTTGAGAGCTACTTTATACTTATCGTATATTGTTGACAATCTGGAAATTGATTGAATGTAATAGCCAAAACTACTTGATGTGACTTTTTGTAATATCGGCTCACATCTTATGTATGTATGTTATCGTTATCGTCTCGGAAGCCCACAGAGACATTTTGATTTATTCTTGTTTATATGTCGTGTGTCTGTTCTATGTCTTTCTCTGTCGATGCTTCTGAACGTTCTCATTTATCTTATTCTCATTTCACGTTCTACTTCTCCTCAGCCATCTTCTTCTTACCATGATTTTGACGTCATCCATGCTTGTACATTACCCCAATGTTTTGCCACATTCTGGCGACTAGTTATTTTCTTGTATCATCCACTTATTTGCGGCACCATAGTTTTGTTGACAACCCAGACTCTTATTAATGTTTTTCACATTTCCAAAAAACGATAATTTTCTGATGCTCCGTTTTATTCCGTATCGAACGAAGACTTTTTTTGAATTCTTTAGAAACACAAGGTTAGACTCTGATCCAGTAAGTGAGGTAACCAGTACACGAACCACCCCATACGACGATTTTGTTACCGTGTCAGGAGATAAATTTATCTTTGATTTTGCCAGTGAAGTGAAATCGAATTTGTTTGAATTTGTAAAGATTTAGAACTTTAAAGTTGTCCTAGAAAGCCATTAGGTCAAACTGCAAGAGACTGACTGTCTGGAAATTGATATTAAATGAGACAAAGTAAAAGTAAAAGAATAAACTGGCATAGTAACAGCATGTCTATAGATCAGTCAAATTCAGACAGAGCAGTCACATAAAATGAGACAAAGCAAAAGTTAAAGAAATAGCATGGCAACAGCATCCCCGGTTTGCAATATTATGTATTAACTCAGACTATAGAAATTGAGTGAATAGAGGTGTTATGTAATAGCTCCCATCCAGGTGGTGGCTAGGAATGTTCTCTAGCTCAGTTGAGACTCAGCTATGTCAGTGTCACTAGGGGTTGGTTGTAGTTTATTGTTCACAAGTTCATGAGTAAAGATGTTATGTAACAGCAGTCTAGACGATGGCTAGACATATTGTGTAGAGTTTCAATGGGGCCATATTTAAGCATGAAGATTGGATGATTTCTTTAGTGTAGGAAAGGCATGAAAAAGCAAGTGTATGGGAGTGTAAGGGACTTTAGTGTTAATCTCTATGGCCAGGGGAGTTAATAAAAAGCTGATGAATATAGGGGATCGGGGAGAAACACTTTAATCAGACATCCAGCATAGATCTCCGCTTAGGCAGCAGTCGTTATTCTGGGGGTTTTCCGTCGGTGAGATGCGAGCTCCAGCTGCCGATAAAACTGAACTCGGACAATTATTATCCGAACTTTGGAACGGAGCTCAATCTCCATTTGCCTGCTCGTCGTCGCTTGAGCTCGGGCATCGCGGGTCACGGCAGGAGTCTGCGTGGTTGCAGGGACTAGTGAAGGCCGAGGAGCTGAGAGGACCGCCGATAGGGTATCAGCGTCTAGCTGAGTGGCCAAGTCAAGGGGTGCTTCCAGGAAACAAGCCAAGCGACTGTGCGGAGGTCGACGACGAGTGCACAGTCGGCATCGATGACGACTGAGCCAAGCTGAGGGGATCACCAGTTCAGGTCATCCAAGATAACCCAGTTATGTATTTGTGATTTGTTTTATACTATCTTTTATGCTCAGTGTATTGTTATGAACGAGAAAGCTACAAAGACTTGAAAGATTAAACTCGAACAAAACTGTATACGAACAGTTTGAATTTCCATTATTTCGGTGTCAGAGTAGCAGAGAAAAAAAAAGTCACTCACGTGACATACCGATTACCTGAATACAACAGCAAATGAATTACCTCAAGATTTTGGCAATGATTTCACTCAAAATAATACTATGTTGTGCAATTATATCACAAAGAATCAATGTAAAGTCATGATTCATATTTTTTTTTGAGGACACGTTTTCTTTGTTACACTTAAATATAAGGAGCTTAAATGAATATTTTGATGGTTTTGATTTTTTTTTGTTAGAATCTGATCAATGCAAGTCACTGGTAATCGGTTATCGGATTAAGTGAGACTTGGTTAGGTTCCAATGCAGGGAATTCTTTTGCAATTGATGATTCTAATTTATATGTTAATAATAGACCTGACAATAATGGCGGGGGTGAGGAATTGTACATATCTTGTTCCTTTGAAACTACTGTTTAATGAAGATATTTCTAGAATAGACTACATGGTTGAATCTTTCTTTATAGAAAATCCTATTCCAGGATGTAGAAATCTAATGGAAGGCATTATATACAGACCTAATTGAAACGTTAATGACTTTTAACGCTGTTTAAACTATTTTTGGGGGGTCAGATCTGACAAATTAATACGTTTTGTGAAACAACGATTGCTTTATACTAGGCGATTTCAATACTGATTTGCTGAAGTCTGAGCATGACAATATCTCTAGTGAGTTTCTTCACACACTTCTGTCCTTTTCCTTTCTTCCTCTCACTTCTAAACCCACACGTGTTACAGAATGCTCTGCGACCCTCATTGATGACTTGTTTTGTAATATTCTACCCCTCCTCGATTCTGTTATAATTCTTTCAGATTTGTCTGACCATTTTCCAATAATGACTTATTTTCCTCTTAAAACACCAGGTAATATTAAACTTCCTTCATTTCTTTGTTTTAGTCGTAGAGTTCCGCCTAAAAAAGTTAGCTAGTTTTGACGTTGCTTTCGAGAATGCTGACTGGTCAAAGAGTGTCTGGCAGCAATGATACAATTATAATATATCTTTTGATAATTTTATGGAAATTTTCAATTATCATCTTGATGATGTAATTTAAAAAGAAAAATAGAACACGGCATAAAAAGACACACAGATTACCTTGTATATGAAGATCAATCCTTCGTTGAATTAAAAGGAAAGTCGTATGTATCATGAATACCAATTCGAAAAAAAAAACAAAAAAAAAAATGAGCCATAAAAAAAACCCCAACAACATTATACCAAAATTATTTTGACAACGAGTTTAAGTTTTGAAAAGAAGAACGTTTATTCCAAGCAATTATCGAGGTATAAGTTAATATGAAAAATACTTGGAAAGTTTTAAAACAGGACATGAATGTCCAAAGTAAAAAAAAAAAAAATCTGACATTGAATTGAGTTTAGCTGAATGATGAATAGATTAATGATACTCTTCATATTACAAATATTCGTAATGCTTATTTTTTAAAAAGTAGGTAAAAACTATGCTCAAAATATCCCTGCGTTAGAAACTAATTTTACTGAAGTGTTAGATCAGCGTAACTCTGATTCCATTTTTTCATACAGTAACCAAAAATGTGAAATAATTGATATAGTTTCCTCTGTTGAAAACAAACGAAGTTCTGGTTATGATGAGATAGATAATTTTATACTTAAGGGTGTTATTTCCTCGGTTGCCGATCCACTCGTACATATATTCAATTCGTCAATATTTTTAACGGTGTGTTTCCTGATAAAATGAAGTTCGCCAAGGTAATATCAAAATACAAGCAAGGTGATAAGCATGTAGTTAGTAATTATCGCCCAATTACATTATTATCCTCGCTGTCGAAGGTTTAAGAAAAAACCTATTTCCAAGAGAATGATTGATTTTTTGAAGGTACATTGAATATGATTTTTTTTTACGAATTCTCAGTTTGATTTTCGTGAAAAACATAGTACTACGCACGCTATTTTATATTTCTTCGATAGAGTGGTTCATGCAATTGATAACCACTCTAATTAAGTTAGTATTTTATTACTTTTTAAGACCTGCGACACGATTAATCATGATATTTTACTTTATAAGTTATCGCATTAGGGAATACGTGGGAAGACCTTAGAGTGGTTCAAGAAATATTTAGTTGAAGAAGACAATTTGTTACAAATTAAAAGTTATAATTGAGTTATACTTATTAGATAAGTGAAATGTGGCATCCCACAGGGAAATCTTTTAGGACCCATTATTGTTCATTATTGTTCATTATTGTTTATTATCGTTTATTATTGTTTCGGTCATTGTTGTACCCGTGCTACTCATCTTAATCTTTAACTCAATTTTAACTGGGACCTTCGCTCAACAAGCTCGCTTTTAAGTAGGTTCCTTCATATTTTTTTTTTATTCACGTTCCATATTCCACATTTCGTACAAGTTTTATATTCCATTTGCTTTGAAGCAGAAATGTTTTTTTCACACAATGGTCAGTTTGAACTAATAATGCACAAATGTATAAGGACATATAATTAACGTGTAATATGAGGAACCCACTAAAAAGCAAAGCTTGTAGGATGTGGGTTCCAAAAATATAACATAGGGTTTTAGTACAGTATATCAAAGTCAAAAGTGACGTAACATGCAAAATTCAAAATATCGAGAATATTACAATGTTTACGGGATGTACAAAGTATAGTATATAACTTTTATGATTAACTTACGGTATAAATGCTTAGAAAAGTAGCAAGTTAATCAAACTGGTGAGGTCATCCGAGCGAGGCATCATATAAGTATATGCAAATTTTTTTTTAAAGCTATTACTGCAAAATAATTACACATAGGATTTTAGAAAATTGGCTTTGAGATTTTTCTTAAAGGAGCTTAAAGAACTTGAGTGCAACCGAACCGAATCTAACTCGTTCCAGAAAGAAGGGCCGGTAGATGTAATTGTCTTAAGGGCTAAAACTGTACGAACAGGGGAAAAATGATAGGATTCACTGTGTCTTGTAGGGTAAGTATGAATATCACTGTTTTTCACAAACATTGAGGAAAATATACTAGGAAGGTCACCAGTATTCAACTTATACATGAAAATTCCAACATGATATAGATACAAATTAGAAATTTTTAACAATTTACTTGTGTCTATAGCTCTTACAACTTTCTCAACCAGTAGTAATATAGCATGGGTGGTTGCATGTTTTTTCCGGAACCCGAATTGATTATCAGCTAAAATATCACAATCGTTTACATTTCTTTTTCACAATCGTTTATATTTCACAATCGTTTATATTTCTTTAGCATTCATTCACAAATTCAAACCTTCATAGATCGACCACTATATGTTTTATATATTTGCAATATTCTATGTATGTCTCCTAGCTGGATACCATGTATTTCACTTAATTTTGTTATATTTGATGTATTTATTCATCGAGAAATGTGAAAATAAATGGAAATTTAAATTTAAATTATTTATATTTGATGTATCTATTCATTGAGAAATGTGAAAATAAATGGAAATTTAAATTTAAATTATTCATATAAATGAGATTTGTTTTTCGTGTATCTGATGACCTCTCTTTTATTCATTTTGCAGATGGCACCAATGTATTGTTTTGCCCATGATATTGATTTTCTCGTTCACAAAATCAATATTGAAAAGAAAAAAAGTAAGAAACTGGGTCAAAGCTAATTACCTATCGTTAAATGCTCAAAAACGAAACATATGATTTTAGTAATACTGTTGATAGTTTAAGCACAGATATAGTTTTAGATGATTCTCATCTACAAAGAGTATCATATATCAAATTCTTGGGTGTCACTGTAGAAGATAAATTTTCCTGTAAATCACATGTTGATAATGTTTGTAACATTATCTCACGTAATATAGGCGTTATGAATAGATAGAAATTTCATATTCCACTAAAAAATAATTATTTATGTTATATTCGTCGTTGATATTACCTAATCTTAATTATGAGGTTTAGGTGGGGGCAAAACATATTTGAATCTACTATAAAGAGTGTCCCTCTTTCGAAAGAATGCTCTTAGCGTTATTTGTAATTCCCCTGTACGTTCTCATACAATGTTATTTGCCTCTAACAAGCTCCTAAAATTAAAGATGTCAGTGTTTTTTATGAGTTTTGGGATAATTCATTTACAAGTAACCCACTAATTTGATTCCGTCTATTTTTGATTCTATGTTCCTAAAAGATCAATCATTTCATGAATATCCCAACAGGCGTTCCTATAAATCAATCTTGATCATTTACCCCTCTTTTGAACGATCTTCGCTAAAACACACTTGTTTATGAACGCAGAAATTCATGGAATTCTTCAAATCATGATATAAAGAATGCCCCATCCATATTTTCGTTTGAAAGGGGACTGAAGTCCTTTTCAATGCAATCGTATTACAGTATACTGTACTAGCCATTTAGCCTTCTTACTTACATACTTACTCCATTTGTCTCCTCTTCGAAGAATTATTTGTTTCTTTTTTATTTTTGTTGTCATCTACGTTATTGCCCAAAGCGTCTTAGTAAATTGACAGAACTAGGAGTTGAATTTCTGTATGTTTTTCCTGTTCATGTGTATCTCTATTTCCTTGTCTGTTTTTTGAGGCGTCACAATGGTACCTTTTTTCACAACTATCACTTGTGACCCTGCATCACGAAACAAACAAACAGTCGTCAAGCATTGATTTTCAGTTAAGAGCAGATACTGAAAGAGCAGGCTTTAAGCTTTCAAATGATGTATAACTCAATTCAAAAGGACTTACCAGCCCTATCCTAACATTGAAAAGAAAAGAGGCTTTTAAACACAAAGTCTATTCATGCGCTTTATCTTTACGAGACCGTGCTAGCTGGCCGATGAATGGGGCAAAAACATGATGTAAACCACCGTAGCCACAACATTGAAGGGACTATCAGATTAAGTTGAAATTAGGCATGCTTCATCAGCACATTCTTTAGATGATCCGTGCAGGGAGGTTCACCTCCCTGATCAATCCCATTTTTCAAAGCAGTAGCATCATCCTTTCGATCGAAAGTTATTAGATTTTCAATTGGAGAGTATGGACAGGGTCTTTAAGAATTAAACGGGGACAACTCATCGGGTGCACGTCGCGAGACCGACACCCACGAGTCATACAGCCTACAAGTCATACAGTTCACAAGTCATACAGCCCACGAGTCATACAGCTCACAAGTCATACAGCCCACTAGTTATATAGCCCACGAGTTCGACACTGGGTGAATAAAGCCCATGAGTTCGACATCAAGTAAAATAAGCTCACGAGTTATACAGCCCATGAGTTCGACACTACGCACAAAAGGCTCACGAGAACGACACTAAGCAAAGAAAGCCCATGAGACCGACACTACGCTTTAAAGGCTCACGAGTCCGACACTAGGCAAGAGAGGCTCACGAGACCTACACTGGGCAAAAGAGGCTCACGAGACCGACACTAGGCAAAGAAGGCCCACGAGACCGGCAGGCTGAACGCACCACCTATAGACCAAATGATTGTACAGGATATCCAGATAATGGCATACAAGAAAGTATAAAAGATTGAAAAGGAGAGTTGCTAGGGTATTACCTCGTCAATTTCCCTCCCTCATCCCCTGAAAGGTTCAAGATCTTTTATTGTGTTTGTGTATGTGAGTGTTTGTGAAAAAAATAAACAAAATTCAGTAAAAGTGCATGAGATGTCTCAACATTACTTTCGAAAATGTGAAAACACCCTCGACTCCCTATCTGCAAAGCACATACCGGTATACAACTCCTTAGAAAAAACAAAACAAAAAACAAAATGATGTGGACATTCAGATCAACCAACTAGAAAAATACCCAGGTATGAAATGAAGTTAACTAAAAGAAAAATAATTCACAAAATGGTCAATGTTGCAGTGCATAACTGATTTACATGTTTGGGGAAGGGGTAGTCATCTGCAAAGGCGTTGAAATGATATAAATTCACAGACAAATAATGTAATCGTCAATTTAAAGGCATCGTTAAGATTCGGAAAAAGAAGATGCATCCATGAAAATAACTTGTCTATTTTATGAAAAATGTACCTTTTTGAGAAGAATAATTTTACAAACTCAAGACACTGAAATCGAGGTGAATCGCTGTGATAAAAAAAAAAAGTTTTTATCCATTGAATTTCAAACATTATAGTTAAAGAGAAAATTAAAAATTAAACCCGAAGCAGGAGGGTATAAGCAGGCAGATGGGATATCTATAAGGCCGACTTAACTTGTGAAGCGAGAAAGAAAAGGGCGACCAAAAAAAAAAAAAAAATAGATCCTGTCCACGGTCTAATTGTGACCGTGCACCTCAAAACGAACATAAAGTTGCACACACTGATTTTGCGTGAGGACTGAAAATAAGTGAAATGGGTCAACCTAGCCGAACTTGACTTTTTCATATTTTCTGAAAGAGCGGATCTTCTTTTACATTATGCTAAAATTTGGTATCATAACACGGGCAGGAAAGTGTGTTTTTTAGCAGATTATCTTGAACATTTTTTTTTGTTGAACAGTGTGATTAGGTGTGTCTTTAGAATCCCTTTTTCATTTCTGAAAAACCTTGTCCACACTCTTCACTTTCAACTCTAATAACTTTTGAAAGGATAGTGCTACTGCTTTGAAAGTTGGCATTGATTATGGACAGAATGTGTTAATGGAGCATGTTTAATTTCAGTTTAATCTAATAATCCCTTCATTGTTGTTACTCTGGTGGTTTACTTCCTGTTTTTTTGTCCCATACATCGCACAGCCAGCATGGTTTGGTAAAGATTAAGCGTTTGAATAGACACTGTACTTCAGAGCCTCTTTTCTCAGTTCACATTTTTCCTGAGTTTGTGCTTTCTTTCCAATATTTAGATAGGTTAGGAGAGTCCATTTGATTTGAGTTATACATCATTTTAAAGCTTAAAGTCTGCTCTTTCAGAATATGGTCTTAAAGGACAAGTTCACCTTCATAAACATAAGAATTGAGAGAATGCAACAATATTAGTAGAACACATCAGTGTAACTTTGAGGAAAATTGGACAATCGATGCAAAAGTTATGAATTTTTAAAATTTTTGTGTTGGAACCGCTGGATGAGGAGACTACTACAGCTGGTGAGTCATGTGCGTACAACGGTATAAAGAAAATGTAAAAGAAAATTCAACATATTTTCACTTTTTTCGCATAATAAAAGAGCTCTTGACTTCCCTCTTTCTAAAGGCAGGGGGAATAATATTACCCATAACATTTGTCGGTAACGAGTCAGGGGAATGTGTACTTTTTTCAAAAGATGGAATTTTGTGAAATTCTCTTTATATTTTCTTTATATTGTTGTACGTATGTGACATCTAAGTTCTTCATACACTGCAGTAGTCTTCTCATCCAGCGGTTACTACCCACAAACTTTAAAAATTCATAACTTTTGAACGGATTGTCTGATTTTCCTCAAACTTTCAATGATGTGTTCTACTAATATTGCTACATTCTCTCAATCCTTATGTCTATGAAGGTGAACTTGTCCTTTAACTAAAAATTCATGTCTGGTGGCTTTTTGTTTGTTTTGAGGTGCAGGGTCACAATTAGAAATTAGGAAAGCCAATTACAGTAAATATCGCACGATGTCATCTAAAATTAAACCATTCATCGTTCTTGACCTCTATCATAATTATATTTCATACTTCTTTTTTTTTTTTTTTGGGGGGGGGGGGTCCCATGAAGAGGGCAATCTTATTATTTTTTTTTTTAAATGGTAACAATGTCGCTCCCCGTAGCATGACAGAACTGCCTCTAAAATCCAGACGTGTAGAAATACATATTCAATGTCGTTGACATGTAGATGGTGCTGTTATTAGTTAGTTACAATCTCTCGCTCGACAGCGTAACGCAATTGCACCCGCCAGTATGTAATTTTCCCCTTCATGGAACACCCTGTACAGGTAATTGACATGTAGATGGCGCTGTTCATCCTGTCGGTCTCGTGAGCCTTCTTTGCCTACTGTCGGTCTCGTAGGCTTTCTTTGCTTAGTGTCGGTCTCGTAAGCCTTTTGTGCCTAGTGTTGAACTCATGGGCTGTATGACTCGTGAGCCGTATAACTCATGGGCTGTATGACTCATGGACCTATTTTTGATGTCGGTGTCGTGGACCGTATGACTCGTGGATGTCGGTCTCGTGGGATGACCCCCAACTCATCACACAATTCTACCGAAAAGCGTTCGAGAAAAAAATAAACTCCTAGAAACACAATTTCCTGTTTAACGAACAATACATTCTGTAATTAAAGAAAAAAAAAATCTGTTCATTTATAAGAGTGACAATGAAAATCGATCGGACTTCATGTCTCTGTGCGTGTGAATGCGGCGCGGATAGACAACCAGACCAGAGTTCGCAAATTTTTAAAGTGTGCAATTTTGATAAATGAATGAGACAACTTGAGACAAGAATAGAGATAACGATCGTTCCGCATCGTTGAGCCGATGAATTGCCACATGTGGGTAATTCGTGTTAAGTCCCTAGAGGGGACTTCCTTGGACTGATCATGCCAAAATATTAAAACTGTCATAGCTTATTGTTACCATTCTTATTTACTTGTATGACAATATCGCCAGTATTAACGTTGTGACAACGACGCACTGATCCTACTAAAGCACTCAACAATCCATATGTCCCTACATTTTTATTCGTGTATAAAAAAGACAAGGATTTTTACAAACAGATTCACTCATATCATAGCTTTTTGCCACATGGCACATAAAGAACATCATAAACAGGCTTCACTAAATATTTCTTCTTTTTTTTACTGATCAAGCGCATTTTTCATCGATGACTATTACAAACAGCTACTTTAGTTATACTAGAGACCTGAAACGCTTAATATACGAGTCTAATATTAAAGGATTTACAATTATGGTTAAGTCTTAAGAGAATACACTAAAATTTCTTTCTAAAAGGATGTTTATATATGTTAGATACATAACGAGAATACCTAGACTAAATCTGAATTCACCGTTTTGAATGTTTACACAGGAAACAGGAACTGTATATTGATGCATAACAACGCCCAAATTTTACCCTTCACCACTTATCATGAGGAGAGCGTCTGAAGGCTTACAAATATGGTACCAGACAGTGGTTGCTCAAAATATTTTTACAAGGGACTAACTATGCAGATAAGTACATTGGCTGGTAAGACAAAGCGATGGCATCAACGACCCGAGTAAACTAGTATCTTATTCAAGTTTGTCTCAAACGGACTGAGTTCTTAAAGGACAAGTTTACCTTCATAGATGTTTGGGTTGAGTGAATGCAGCAGTATTAGTGGAACACATTAGTGAAAGTTTGAGAACATCGGACAATCCGTTCAAAAGTTATGCATTTTTGAAGTTTCTTCTCAGTCATGGCTGGATGAGAGCACTACAGTGTACTATAGCTTGTGATGTCGCATGTGTACAACATTGTAAAGAAAGTATAAAGAAAATTCAATATATTTTCACTTTTTTTCGCATAACAAAAGAACACTCGACTTCTGTATTTCCGAAGGCAATGGAATATTATTACACTTTACATACGTCAGTATCAAGTCGAAGAAAAGTGCAGTTTGATAAAAAAATAAAGCTTTGTGAAATTCTGTTCTTATTTAACTTATAAGAATTATCAATTTCCTCAATCCACATGTATACGAAGGTGGACTTGTCCTTTAATATTATTTCAATCGTGCCAATGAAATCGGAAAAGAGCAATGTGGAATAAACATTTGAATTAGCTACTCCATATGTGGAGAAAATCTTACTCATGGTAGAAATTCATGCGCACAAATCGTTACTAACCAATAATGTTCGGATGAGCTTGGGAATTAATGACATTCTTACGATAATGTAGTTCTTTTTCTCATTTGAATACTGGCTGTTTGTGATAAATCGCAAAAGAACAAAAAGGACGAATAGAGTTACATTGAAAGCAACCTTTTCCATTTCAAACTTAACTTCTGTACCTCAAATCAATATACAGTACCTAAATGAATTGCTATAACGTATACTCACGTTATGCAAAGCAATGTACTGAATTGTATATCATCTCTTATTTTTCTTTTTAATATAATATCCACTTTCCACCTTTCTTTTAATAAATGGCTAATATACACATAGAAAAAAAGAAACAAAGGCTGCTTAACATTATGTTCTACCCTCACCGTTAATGCATTCCAGATGATGTAATAACGAAATCAATTTCATGTCAAAACCTCGAGCATGGATGAACGGGTCCTTCACAGGCCTTTTTCAATCAGATAGGTCTTCACATCCAGAAGAGTTGAACTTGCTTTGGCTGCGCTTGTCCGGTGCTCATTTGGGTAAATGCCGATTACCACAGCTGCGATTCGGAGAGAGCAAAACATGGATATTGTCGCTAAACCCCAAAAGGAAAAGTCAATTTTCACAGTTCAAAAAAAAAAGTGTTCATGGATACTGCTAAGTAGAGCCTACTAATAATAAGCGTGCCCAAACATCTTCTGTAACCAGAAAAATCAACAATATTTACATCACCACTGCTGCTATTACACTGCTTCTCCTGCATCCACCATTAACTATACGAACAACTTCTACTTCTAAAACATGCCTCAGCACATACACCACAGCGTCCATGTCTGCTCCAACAACATATTCAAGTAAAGACACAACGTTTTCAAAACGTTTTCAAGACGTTCTAATGGACGTTTTATAATGTTTTGACTTAGCATTTACCGCAATGCACAGGTTTGGGGAAAGCGTTTCAAAATGAAACGTCCTTTACAAAGCGTTACCAAATATTATCGGATGTTAGGAAATTAACCATCATGAATATCCAGGTAAGAAAAATGTGAAGACTGTTAGAAATAAACACAAGAAAAAAAAACCCCCATTATAATCTAAAGTATTTATGCTGGGTTCAAACTTTTTAACAAAGTGAATTTATACTTACGTTGTTCAGTTATTCACTTGTATTTTAAATTGTGATATAAACAGGTATTTTCATATTTCGATAGGCCTATTAAAGGTATGTGTGATTTCATTTCATCCACTGCGTATTCACGCATTACAACATTTTAGCCGGTTTAAAAAAAAAATGTGACACATATACATCGGAATAGGATATAGTAGGAATAGGTGGTATAGCTACATTATGAACAGGTTAGGATAGAATTGTATAGGATTAGTATTAGGGTACATTGATCCTGGATTTAGCCTTTATGTTTTCAGAAGTAAAGAGTATGCAAAATGCAGCTGTAATGCAGCCTTTACTTTTACCTATTGCGTTTTTAAAGATTTTAAAGCTTTTTTTAAGGTTCTTTGAATGTTCTTGAAACGTTTATATGAAATTATTGACATTCCTGAAAAGTTCTGAGACGGTTTGTGCAATTTTTTCTAATGTTCTTTGTTATACACATTTGACATTCTTAAAAGGTTTTCTGGACGTTCTAGGCGGATATGAAAGGTTTTTAAAGCGTTCTGGGAAGGGACATTTTTCAGACTTTTTAAAAAAACGGTTTAGACTGTTCCTAAAGGCTTTCTAAAGGTCGTTAAAAACCCAATGAAGGTTTTTACTGTTATTTTACGTCCATTTGCAACGTTTTGATTACGCCGAAAATATTTCTCAAAAAGAGTGAGAAAGTTTCGACAAAACGTCAAAGAAAAACAAACAACCAAACTTGGAACGTTCCAAGAACGTTCAGAAAATGCCCAATTGTTAGCTGGTATGAAATGTTACGACCGCGATATTTTGTGACTAATATATTTCCGAAAATCTTTTGTTTCTACTTTGAAACCACCTAACATCAGAACGGTTTCAATGACCTGTTTTTACTCCTGTTGCTGCTATTTAAACTAATACAGCCTTCCTATGGTTACCATCGCTTTAGGTCAATGTTTACTACACACTTCGCTTTTTATATTCTAATGAATATGAAGTGTGTCATGTCGCATTATTTTCGTGTCATATTACCACGAAGTTAAAAAAATTGTTTGTTGCAAAGTGAATATATCATTCCGACAAAATTATGATTTACGAGCCACGACATTACATCAATGTAACAGTGATGAACGATCATTGTCTATCATGAAATTATTTGTGTAGTGTCTTTTATGATTTGGCATCATGCCAAAAATAAAGCGAGATGAAGAATTATTTTGTTTTGTCTTTTCTTTGAAGGTGTAAAGAAAATCAGACGTTGTAATTCCCTGATGTAATGAGGACTTAATGGCATATCTTTTGCAATATCATTACATCATAACAACCTCAGGCTGTTGCTGGTATTTGTGAGTTTATTTTTCTCGTTCTCCTATAGGGCCTATCTTATGAATTACAAGATTTTTTTTGAAAAAAAAAACGAGCCAAACACATTATATTGGGATGCATTATTTTGTGAGTATGTGTAGGGGGATGGGGAGGGAGATCTCACCTGTATTACTCTTATAAGCAAGTACGCCTTCTCGAACATTCGCCCCTTCTATCACGTTGTCGACTTTAGTCTTGAATTGGTATTTGACACCGCCGAGCCGAATGCCTTTATTTTGCATCAATGCGGTTGTCTCATAACCTTGGATGAGCTCTCGGACTTCTTCTGGAGTGATCTGTAAGGCGTGTTGTGCGTGTAAAGGTGGGTACGTATAAATGTTGATTTTATGGAAATGGATTGTGTGTATATTGATCGTGTGTAGGCATATAGGAGGGTTGAAAGAAAAGAAGAGGATTACTGGTCTATGTAACTCGAGAGAGAAATCATGTATATGGGTCAGAATTTTGAACGATGTACAATTGAGCCAAAACAAGGCACAATTTAAAAAGTACGAAATTCTCCAAATCATTCATCTTACCTGAAAGAATGAACCCAATTATACTAGAATTTTTCCAGAGGAACAAGTTTTTATTCACCGCTGAAGTTTACCATGTCCAGAGCAGCGAACGTCCGGGGGGAATAAATACTGCACATACATTTTAATGCCATTTAACATAGTTTGCAAAGATCTGATTCAGTTCAAAATCCTAACGAAATATCTTAAGGGACATGTGTACGTGCTTGCAGAATATTAAGCTTGTACGCTTAACCTGTACGTAATGGTAGACAACTGATGATTTAACTAAATTCGTCATTTCTGTGGAAATATTGCTCTTCCGCTAAACACTTTCTCCACTTTACGCGCATTTTACAGAAACTCAATATTTTGACCTCTTATTTCACTATCCCATACTTTAATCCTCACTCCCAAATAATAACATACCTTTTTAAGATGTATCTGATCTGGGCAGTCTCTATAACCCAACAAACATAGCATAATTTTCATCACGGAGGTTCGCATGTAGCTCACGGACGTTCGGAACAAACAAGATATTGAACAGTGCATGCAGCTCTCTTGAGTTGGAAACGCATTCTACTCACAACAAACAGCAATTTCATGTCGAGAACAAACTCCTCTGCGAAATCCTGAATAGATGTTACCAATTTTTCAATTATATAAGCTTGTTTATCTTCTCATACTGAGGAATCAAAGAAAACAATTTTTCCATCTCTCGTAAATGAACGTACAAACGTACGTGTAATCTCAGTGACTTAGTCCATCCTTGAGAACGAATATATTTATCAAAATTTCGTTATTATGAAGTAAAGATTCAGGTCCTAAACTTGTTATATAAAGTCTACAATGCAAAATTTGCTTACAGTATAACGAACATCGTCACAGCTAAAATTATGACAAAGAATTAATATAGAAAAACAACAGAAATGTGCTCCGTTATAGAAATACGAAGTTTACTGAGCTGGGGAGGGCAAACGAATACGTTAGGAAGAAATCCCTCTGTGTTTGCTCCTTGTGTTACACACTGTTACCGAGGAAATTTGTGTTATTATATTAGTCAGAAATGATAATAGGTTCGATACTGCGAAGTTTCGTCATAACAAGACACAATAAGTCCATATAACTTGGATGGATGTTTGTGACTTCGATATTATACAATATGGTTTGTTATTACAAACATTTTGTAGCGCGTCATTTCGGAGGCTCGTTATTCATACAGTTTGTCAATACGAAAATTGATAGAGTTCGTACAATTACGAAGCTTTTTTATTGGGTAAATGATAGGAAACTCCGAAGGTTAATCGAAAGGTTTATTAATTGGAACATGAAAAATCATGTTCGCTTATCCAAATGTGGAGAAACAAGTTAACAACTAAAATCCTGCAAATGTCAAAACCTCATAATAACCGTTTTCACCTAAACGAATATCAGGCCCATTCCACTTTTAGAAGAACGGACCTAAAAATAATGATCCTTAATATCTATTTTTCGAAGAACATTAATAACAAACCTCCTGAATTAACCACATGTTTTTTTTTTTCATTTTCGGAATAACAAACCTTTGGACATCGGAGTCACGAATCTTTGAAAGAGCAAACGTATCAAAGTGCAACCTTAAACCTATTCTTAATCATTCCTTTTTTAACATGTGTTTTCAAAGTAAGCACAAAAGCACAAACAAATTGACGATCTCTCTGTCTCTTAAATGTAATATGAAAAAAAAAATCTTGGAAAGAATTACAAATGAACATTGCTTTTCATTGATGAGTATAAAACAACACCATGTGATGATAAGCGGAGGATTTGTACATGTGTTTTCATCAGACAATAATTGTATACTGCATTATTTTTGTTCGCTTGTGACGGCATTTCGATGAATAAAAAACATAAACAAACAAACAAACAAAAATTCCTCCAGAGGAATTTGGTATAACGGGAGTGCACTGGCAGTTCTTTTCTCTGTGCGTTGGATCCCGATCCCTTCTCTGTTTCTCAGTCATTTTCATGCAACTGTTTCCACGTCCTTTTGAAACTCTTCCGTTTCTTATTCAACACATGCCCATTACAGACTTCTTCCGTCATTATCCTGAATGTGATTGCGTAGGACTTTTCGGATTTGTTTTGGTTTGTTTTGTTTGTTTTTGTGTTCTGTTTGGTCGCAGCATGTTCAGGCTATTGAGGGAATGAGAGAAAAATCGTCATGAAGAGAAAAATAAGAATGAATTAAGGCATTTAATATCATGACAATTACAGCGAACGTCCGTAATGGTGACCAAAACTGGATGTGTTCTGTTTGAGACGGCAGCCACCATACTCAAAAGAAAAACACTTAGAGCACCTGTCACTAAAAAGTGGCACTGATCCTCTTTCTCCTACTATGTAATCCATTGACTTATTTAACCAACGAACATCCGTGAAAAAAAAAAACATTTTCCGTTTGTTATTACAGGTAAATTGAGTGCTGAACGCTATTCACTTTCGGGTATGAGCGGCTCGGTGATTTAGTAATATTTTGAACTAACATTAATTTTATATGCAGTGATATATTTGTAATTGTCAGAAATTTCCTTTCTCGGACAGAACCTCCGTGAGCGAAACTTTCAGAACCTGTAACAGTACAAATTGTCTCCAGAACCTCATTAGAAAGAAATTTAAATGCACAGAAATTAAAGATTACGCAAAATTCCATTTTCCTATAACTTTGTTTTCAGTGTTTAGCTGTTTTTTGTATAATTAGAGGGAAAACAAGCGTAAAATTGTGAGTGAATCTTCAACTGTTTGTTCATCATGATCACATAACGCCTTAAAAATTCTGAAACTACTGCTCTTAACTCATTGTTTACTTTGTAAAACTTTATTTGCCACTATTGGAGCCAAAAGTTTTAAAGAATACAGGACACTTTCGGGACAAGTTATCCCTATCGGAGGGATTGCATACGTCACGGACGTTCGCTGGAATTGTCACGGACGTTCGTTCTACTACTAGGGTCATGTTCCAGGACGGATAACTAATCGGCAGAGAGTACCTAGCCTTCCTAACTCTTTCAAAAATATGAAAAGGTATTGTCAATGCAAATTATAAGAAATTTGACATCCTTACAACATATGTATTGCTCAGAGGGGGATCAGGAGGTGAATTTTTAGAGAAAATATTATTTGCTTGGTTTTTGGTGAATTGCATGGTCCAAAAACTGCGGACGAACCTCAGTCCACTCCAAAAATGACATGCAGCTCCTCGACTAGAGAGCCAGATGAAAAATGCACCTTCGCCATCAAAGCAAGATGGTGTCCCATTCGAAAACGTTTTAATCATCACGGACGTTCTTTTTTTCTCGGAGGTTCGTCTAAACATATAATTTCGGTTCCTATTTGACAAAGGATGGACAGAAACTCAAAACAAACATATTATCGTGTGGCTAGATCTTAGTTGATTACAGATTCAGAACAGTATCGCCAATAACGTTTAAAGGGGATGGCTAGTAACTGATCAGTGGGAATCAGTGGGAATGCTGGAGGATATTTCTATTGTTATTGAAAAAGGCCCCCCCCCCCCTAAAAAAAAAAATAGCCCAGTTGGTCATACAGACGAAACGATGATTGCACCAAATGGTACCTGATTAGACCAGGAGGCTGACTATTAGACCAAATGACAATAATATCAATGGTTATTAGACTAAATGGGTGTAGATTAAATGATGACAGACAGAGGCTAGACCAACTGGGCAATGGACCAAAATTAATGATGTGTACACCAAATTTATATTGGAAAAATTTGGTTTTATTTTAGACCATTTGTGACCCTGCACCTCAAAACAAACAAAAAGTAGCCAGACGTGAATTTTTAGTTAAGACCATATTCTGAAAGAGCAGACTTTAAGCTTTAAAATGATATATAACTCAAATCAAATGGATTTTCCTAACCTATCTAAATATTGGAAAGAAAGCACAAACTCAGGAAAAGTGTGAACTGAGAAAAGGGCTCTGAAGTACAGTGTGAAACCGTGCTGGCTGTGGGATGAATGGGACAAAAAACAGGAAGTAAACCACCAGAGTAACAACAATGAAGAGATTATTACATTAAAATGAAATCAAGCATGTCTCATTGACACATTCTGTCCATAATTAATGCCAACTTTCAAAGCAGTAGCACTATCCTTTCAAAAGTTATTAGAGTTGAAAGTGAAGAGTGTGGACAAGGTTTTTCAGAAATGAAAAAGGGATTCTAAAGACACACCTAATCACACTATTCTACCAAAAATGTTCGAGATAAACTGATGGAAAAAAAAGAACATTTTCCTGCCCGTTTTGTGATACCAAATTTTAGCATAATGTAAAAGAAGACCCGTTCTTTCAGAAAATATGAAGAAGTCAAGTTCGGCTAGGTTGACCCATTTCATTTATTTTCAGTCCTCACGCAAAATCAGTGTGTGCGACTTTATGTTCGTTTTGAGGTGCACGGTCACATTTGATGATTAGACGAAATGGAATTAGACCAACTCATAATAGACCAAATCGGTATTTGATGATATAAATAATTTATACCAATAATTGGTGTTAGACCAAAAATAGACCAAATGGCTATTAGTAGACGAATTGACTGTAGACCAAATAGTAATTAAACCGAATAACAATTAGACCAAACAGTAATTGAACGAAATGATGACTAGACCAACTGGTCATTATACCAACTGATTTTAAACAGTCTATTAGATCAACTGGCTGTAGACCAAGTCTTAAAATTAATAGAGTGTTAACCGATCCGGACGATAGCCTCTTTGAAATGGTTGTTTGAAGGTTAAATATAAATTCAAAACTCGTCTTTTAATATTACATGAGAAAAAGTACCAACGCACCCTTTCGGCAAAAACCAGGGGGGGGGGGGGTATGGGGCGCCAAGTGTTCGCTTGAAAATTCCGTCCAAATAGACACGAAATTACCTTAAAACTACAGAAATCATAAACTCAAATCCATTTCGTTAGAAAATGAAATTGTACAGACAATTTCGTAACAAAACAATTTCATTTTGTAACGAAATCTGGTTTAATTACAAAATTATGAAGACAGTTATCCATTTTGTTACAAAATGAAACAACAAATTTTTATTTTGTAAACAAAATCTCATGTTGTTAAAAAAAAAGTCTTGTGCTTTTTCATTTTGTGACAGAATGACATGGCAAATATAATTTCGTAACAGAATCTTATTTTGCTCCAAAAAAAAAAAAAAATCATTTCGTGTACGGAATGGTTCTACAAACTGCATTTCGTGTAGAGGGTCTAACAGAACTGAACTACACTCCCTTTTGTGTACGGAATTGAACAACAAAAGTCATTTCCCTGTAAGGTACCATACGAAATGGATTGAGTTGCACACGAAATGGATTTCGTTGCACACGGAATGCATTTCGTTCGATATCAAATGGATTTCGTACCATGCGAAACGGATTTCGTGCTACACAGAAAGGATTTCGTGTACGGAATGGCATTCTGTCAGTCTCCGCCGCGTAAGGAATATAAGAAGGACGCTGATTGGCCGCCTTGTTGATCCGAGCAAGCTCCGCCCTAAATTTTGCATATACCGGTACTTGAATGAAGGGTCAGACAACGAAATTTCGAAAGCCGGTAAGACTTGTAAGTTTATTATAAACTCTTATTTTTTTCTTTTTTTTTGCTTTATAACAAATGCCTATTACTAAAGTGAATCGATTAACGTTAGGCCTGCACGATATTAGTGGTCTGATACGCTATTGGAAGCAAATCACTGGACATTCTTGCATCTGTCACTGCCACTGGCGTCCAACTTAACGTTAGTTCAGTCCCACGTGTATCTTTCTGCGATGGTAATTTTCTCCAACACATTACCATCCAAATCCACTTAATACATGAACAAGCTTATCTGAAGATAACCTTTTAAGTTAGGGCTGCGTTTCATGAAACCGTCATAAATATAAGTTCATGACATCCCATTGAAGCATGTACAAACTCTACATTACAATACACGTTTCAAGGGGATGTCCAAGAAGTTAGACTTACGACGGTTTCATGAAACGCAGCCCAGATCTAGATCTACTGCGTAATAATAGTCATTACGCTGGATTTGCTTCAATAGCGTTCCTGTGTATCAGTGGGTGTTGGGCACCGCTAGATCTTTCATACATGAGAGGAAAATAATTTTTGAAATTTCACTTTCAGCTCTGAATCCCCAGCCCGAATTGTGGCAAAGTAGGAGTTATCTCGCTTTGGGCAATTTTGTTGTCTGTTTTTGACTGCTCAACAGTGAATGTTCGCTACAGTCCCGCATAAATTTGGCCCTATGACTATGAGTATGAGTGATGCAAATCATTAGTTATCTTCAGATAAGCTTGTACATGTCATGTGTAAGTGGGCATGCAAATGCACTCATAGGAACTTGGTAATGTAGGGTTGTGTAGAACAAAGTTTCCTTGTTGGAGTAGTCGGATAGACTTCCCTAACACTAATAATATTTCAAGTCATACCCATTTTCTTGCAATCAGTTTTAGCGGGAGTTACAAGGAAATCTTGTCGAGTAGTCAAAACAGACATCAAAATTTCACTTTGATAGCAAGATCAGACCCCGACTGCCGGGGGGGGGGGGGGGGGCACTCACTAACCTAATATAATAATGGTATACTCGGTCTTGGGTGTGCTGCTCAGCTCAGATGGGTCACTTTTTTTGAAGAAATCCCTAACGTTACGTTAAACATGGCCTGGGTTGTAATTTTTAGTCAGAAAATTCCTAAACATGCCTAACAATTTTCAAAATCTGTAATTTTATTGTTTAGAGTACACTCCCAAGGTGCAAAATCCCTGTTTTGAATCAGAAAATCCCTAATAATGGATGCCCTTTTGTAGTCTACCAAGATGATCCTTACAATAGGGTATGGAAATGTATGGTATTACCGGACACTTTTGACGCCGTCGCGAAACCGCAAATTTGACTTCGGAGGCCGACGAACACAAGAGCCCCCGGATAAAATACAGACCAGTGGAGAACCCTGCACATGGATGAGTTTGCATGGACAGACAAAGGGAATACACACAAAAGCCTATAGATGCTAATCCATGCCTATTTGCACTGTTTTTCCTATGAAGTTTAGTTATCTAAGATAACCTCATAGGTTATAACCAATGAGGTTGTCTAAGACTAAGATAACCTCTTAGACATAGTTACTATAAGTGGGAAAAACTAAATTAATGGGATAAGAGATATTTTATAATTTATTTTTTCTCTAGAGAAAATTAATGAACATAGTTTGCTACATGTACATTTCTCCACAGTTAAATTCAGAAGGATATTGATAAGAAGAAACAGAAACACTTTGCCAATATGGATTTTATATGTTATTAGCAAAATATGATCAAAATAACTTCTTTCCGATGTCTGTATGTTGGAAAATTTTTTCAATAGAAAACACATGTCCGGTAATACAATGCTCTGATCCAGGTCACCAAAACACAGCATATGTGAAAAAGGAGAGTGATGAAATGGTTTATACAGTATCGAAGATTAATTTGCCTTTGCAAATAACATCTTTATTTTAAGGATCATCTTGGTAGACTGCTGTGAGTAATGTACTGTCTGGGCTTGTCCCTCAAACTGTCAGTGAACGGAGCAGCTGGAGGACACCAGGCCTCACACGGTGGAGCTGAGAGCATGGCCGTATGCAGAAATTTTTTCCAAGGGGGGCAAGACATGTTAAAATTTTCAAAAAAACCTTTAAATCGAGTGAGCGAAGCGACCGAGCTGCTCACGAGAGCACTTTTGCATTTTTTAAAATGGATTCGAAGGATTTTGTGCAAATTTTCAGTAAAAAAATGTGAATTTTCAAAATTTCTGGGGGGCAACTGCCCCCCGCCCCCGCTGCGTATGGCCATGGCTGAGAGTGACATAGGGTGATGCTATTTTTTTTTAAATATGAGTAGTACAACCTTTATTTATGGTTAAGTTAAACTTTAGAAGAACTGTTGCTGAGCTAGCGCCAGGAGCGTCTTTCGACGGTGTGTGCACTCTACAAGTGTTCACTATTATTATTTTCTATAGGATTTTGACTATTTATTGCATGACTTTGATAAATATTTGGTGTGACTACTTAAAAGTGTCCGGTAATACCATACATTTCCATACCCTATTGTAAGGATCATCTTGGTAGACTACAAAAGGGCATCCATTATTAGGGATTTTCTGATTCAAAATAGGGATTTTGCACCTTGGGAGAGTACTCTAAACAATAAAATTACAGATTTTGAAAATTGTTAGGCATGTTTAGGAATTTTCTGACTAAAAATTACAACCCAGGCCATGTTTAACGTAACGTTAGGGATTTCTTCAAAAAAAGTGACCCATCTGAGCTGAGCAGCACACCCAAGACCGAGTATACCATTATTATATTAGGTTAGTGAGTGCCCCCCCCCCCGGCAGTCGGGGTCGGATCTTGCTAAGTGAAATTTGTCTGTTTTGACTACTGTATAAACCATTTCATCACTCTCCTTTTTCACATATGCTGTGTTTTGGTGACCTGGAACAGAGCATTGTATTACCGGACATGTGTTTTCTATTGAAAAATTTTTCCAACATACAGACATCGGAAAGAAGTTATTTTGATCATATTTTGCTAATAACATATAAAATCCATATTGGCAAAGTGTTTCTGTTTCTTCTTATCAATATTCTTCTGAATTTAACTGTGGAGAAAAGTACATGTAGCAAACTATGTTCATTAATTTTCTCTAGAGAAAAAATAAATTATAAAATATCTCTTATCCCATTAATTTAGTTTTTCCCACTTATAGTAACTATGTCTAAGAGGTTATATTAGTCTTAGATAACCTCATTGGTTATAACCTATGAGGTTATCTTAGATAACTAAACTTCATAGGAAAAACAGTGCAAATAGGCATGGATTAGCATCTATAGGCTTTTGTGTGTATTCCCTTTGTCTGTCCATGCAAACTCATCCATGTGCAGGGTTCTCCACTGGTCTGTATTTTATCCGGGGGCTCTTGTGTTCGTCGGCCTCCGAAGTCAAATTTGCGGTTTCGCGACGGCGTCAAAAGTGTCCGGTAATACCATACATTCCATACCCTATTGTAAGGATCATCTTGGTAGACTACAAAAGGGCATCCATTATTAGGGATTTTCTGATTCAAAACATTTTGCACCTTGGGAGTGTACTCTAAACAATAAAATAAAGACCGAGTATACCATTATTATATTAGGTTAGTGAGTGCCCCCCCCCCCCCCTCCTCGGCAGTCGGGGTCGGATCTTGCTAAGTGAAATTTGTCTGTTTTGACTACTCGACAAGATTTCCTTGTAACTCCCGCTAAAACTGATTGCAAGAAAATGGGTATGACTTGAAATATTATTAGTGTTAGGGAAGTCTATCCGACTACTCCAACAAGGAAACTTTGTTCTACACAACCCTACAGTACCAAGTTCCTATGAGTGCATTTGCATGCCCACTTACACATGACATGTACAAGCTTATCTGAAGATAACTCATGATTTGCATCACTCATACTCATAGTCATAGGGCCAAACTTATGCGGGACTCTATATTATAGCAAACATTCACTGTTGTGCAGTCAAAAACAGACAACAAAATTGCCCAAAGCGAGATAACTCCTACTTTGCCACAATTCGGGCTGGGGATTCAGAGCTGAAAGTGAAATTTCAAAAATCATTTTCCTCTCATGTATGAAAGATCTAGCGGTGCCCAACACCCACTGATACACAGGAACGCTATTGAAGCAAATCCAGCGTAATGACTATTATTACGCAGTAGATCTAGATCTGGGCTGCGTTTCATGAAACCGTCGTAAGTCTAACTTCTTGGACATCCCCTTGAAACGTGTATTGTAATGTAGAGTTTGTACATGCTTCAATGGGATGTCATGAACTTATATTTATGACGGTTTCATGAAACGCAGCCCTAACTTAGAAGGTTATCTTCAGATAAGCTTGTTCATGTATTAAGTGGATTTGGATGGTAATGTATTGGAGAAAATTACCATCGCAGAAAGATACACGTGGGACTGAACTAACGTTAAGTTGGACGCCAGTGGCAGTGACAGATGCAAGAATGTCCAGTGATTTGCTTCCAATAGCGTATCAGACCACTAATATTGTGCAGGCCTAACGTTAATCGATTCACTTTAGTTATAGGCATTTGTTATAAAGCAAAAAAAAAAAAAAAAGAAAAAAATAAGAGTTTATAATAAACTTACAAGTCTTACCCGCTTTCGAAATTTCGTTGTCTGACCCTTCATTCAAATACCGGTATATGCGGGATTCAAGATGGCGCCCTTCTAAAGAGCATGTTCTCGAGCCTCGCTTTATTTTTTTCCCAACAATTTTTGTTTTAAGGCCAGTCCAGACCGTTCTCGTTAAGTTTATTCTAACTGTTTGTGTTCATGGCCGAGAAGAG
Source organism: Diadema antillarum (assembly GCF_040938485.1). Taxonomy (NCBI): domain Eukaryota; kingdom Metazoa; phylum Echinodermata; class Echinoidea; order Diadematoida; family Diadematidae; genus Diadema; species Diadema antillarum. The sequence continues at coordinate 1,733,028 of NW_027271090.1, forward strand.
GTTTTTGTCGCCCACCAAACACCCCGGAGGAGGAGGTAAGAAGCCCAAAAGTCTGAATTTCAATTCGCCAGTGACTGAGAAGGTTAAAGCACGTAATACCAGTCTTGATTTTCATGAAAAGGCTTGTGAGGAGAGATTCACCAGTTTGGAAAAAGAGCTTTCACAAGCACTCGTCAAGATCGATGACTTGGAGAACAGGTCGCGAAGGAATAATTTGGTGTTCTTTAATCTCCCAGAAGGAGAAGAAACGGATGCTGCAGGGGGTTGTGGGGAGCTGATCTCATCACTCCTATCGTCCATCGATGAAGCCATTGGTGATGCCAAGATCGAGAGAGCTCATCGCACCCCGCCAGGGCCACCACCAATCCCGTATGCACCAGAATGGCAACCAGCGCCCAAAGGATCGACCAATACATGTGTGCTTTGGATCGTTCCAGTATCGAGCCAAAGTAAGGAAGGCCTGCATCGCTGCATTCAAGGGTGGATTCAAGTACAAGGAGAGAAAGATATTTGTAGCGGAGGACTTCAGCCAGCGCATTCAAGCACGCCGTAGAGCGCTCCTTCCACAGTTAAAGAAGCTACAGCAAGAAGGAAAGAAAGCATTTTTCGTCTACCCCGCGACCATCAAATATGTCCAAGACAACCTACTGAAGGTTTACAAGCCAAGTGTTTGAAGTACAGCTGTAAACATCATTACATGTAATGATGTACATGTAAATGAATCACTTTCACCCACTTATAACTTGTAGTCAGAGAGAGGATTACACCAGATGTATGGTACTGTTCCAGCTTTTTAATTTTTGAAGAGAAGATCAGGGTTTCTTACCTTGTTTGACTTGATGGACTAGTAGGTCATTGGTGCCCTATTTAGACTTGTTGGATTTTCAGTATAAATTATGTTTATCTTATGTAACAGAGGCTTCAGGTTACTATGTTACCCCAGTATGTTATTTGTTACATCACAGCTTTGTGTTGTGTGTATGTGTGATGTTTGTTTGCTTGTTGTTTTTGTGTGTCTCCTCGTCTTTTTGTCTTGTCTCCCTTGCCCATTTTACAGATTCTTTCTGTTTTTATGACATGTTTTTTTTTTTTTAAACTACTGATTATGGGAATACTGAATTGTTAAATCCTTTGATATTTGAAATTTATAGATGATGAGTATGAATATGATTTCTTTTAATTGTCGAGGTTTAACAGATGATTTTAAAAGAAAGAAAGTGTTTATGTTTCTACATCAAAAGCAGTATGATATAATTTATTTACAGGAAACTCACTCACTGAAAGGGGATGAGTCCTTTTGGAAAACACAGTGGGGTGGCCAAGCTAATTTTTGTAGTTTTCAGTCGAGAAGCAGGGGGGTTGCAATCTTATTTAAACCTTCTTTGAAAGTGAAGATTTGTAGTAGTTTACTTGATGATGATGGTAGATTTATTATGTTGGAGGTAGAAATAAATGAATTTAAGTATATTTTGGTTAATATTTATGGTCCAAACGATGATAGTCCAGTCTTTTTTATGGAAGTGTTTAATAAACTGGACGAAATAGGAAATTCTAGTATTATTCTTGCAGGAGATCTAAATGTTGCCGTTGGCCCACTGGATTATAAAGTGACCCGTAGTCAACATAAACATATTCGCTCCAAAGATATTTTTAATTGTTTTGTTGATGATTTTAATTTGATAGATGTGTGGAGACGGGAGCATAAAGGTACTCCAGGTTTTACAACACAGTAACAAAACCCCATTGTCTCTTCCAGGCTTGACTACATATTTGTTTCGAGTGATTTGATTAGTCAAATCAAAAAATCTGAAATATACCCTGGAATTAGTTCTGACCATGCCATAGTTTATATGAATTTGACCTCCAACTTCCCTCTTCGTGGAAAAGGCTACTGGAAGTGTAATTGTCATTATTTAAATCAGGATATGGAATTTATAACATTTATCAAAGAAAAAATTGATTATAAAGAAATCCATAGGAATTCGGAATTAAATCCTAATATAATTTGGGATGCTTTTAAATGGGGTATCGCAGGGTTTTGTTTGCAATATTCAAGTATAAAAAAGAAAGAGAAAAATAAAATTAAAGAAGAATTGTTACAACAAATTTCCCATTATAAACAGGAAATGGGAAATTTACAAAGTTGATACAAGTGGTACTAATATTGATATGATTGCGGAGTTGTTTCATAAATAGAAAAATTAGAAAATGAATCGAATGAAATTTTGGATAGAGAAACTGCAGGATTAATATTGTAAGATCACGTATAAAATGGGCAGAACAGGGTGAAAAGAGCTCTAAATACTTCTGTAATTGAGAAAAGCGTAATAATGAAAGAAAAATTGTTCGCTAATTAAAGTCAGGTGAGGGAGATATTTTAAGTGACCCAGATAAAATTTTGGAAGAAATTGGTATTTATTTTGAGTCCCTTTATTCCTCTAATTGTTCCCAAGAAGATGTCGAAGCTGCTTCTTTATTCCTATTTGGTTTAGATGTTCCAACAATTTCGGAGACTCAAAAAGAAATCTTAAATGGCCCAATTACAAAATCTGAATTGTGGTCTACCTTAAAGACAATGTCTTCAAACAAGACTCCAGGATTGGATGGCCTCCCTAGTGAATTTTATGTTACATTTTTTTTAATGATATTGTTGATATGCTGATAGATTCATACAATTCTTCTTTCACTAATGGTTTATTAAGCCAGACACAAAGAAATGGAGTAATAACATTGTTGTTGAAAGAAGGGAAAGACCCTCTAGAAATCAAAAGTTATAGGCCAATTTCTTTGTTAAATGTGGATTATAAGTTGATTGCTAAGGTAATGAGTCAACGATTAAAAAGGGTTATTAATTCTCTAATTCATTCAGATCAACAGGGATTCTTGAGTGGTCGTAATATTAGTGCAAATATTCGAACCATTATTGACCTTATTGAATACTCTGATTTTGTGGATGAGTCCGGTTCAATAGTTTTATTAGATTTTGAAAAGGCCTTTGATAGGATTGAACATGACTACTTATTTAAATCTTTGGAGCAATTTGACCTTGGAGAAAATGTTATTGATTATATCAAAACATTTTATAATAGTAGATCTAGCTTTGTCATTAATAATGGATTTTTGTCAAAGTCATTTTCCATGAACCAGGGGATATTTCAGGGTTGCCCCATATCACCCTATCTGTTTATCTTGGCCATCGAAATGTTGGCTATTGCTATTAGGGACAGTCCAGTCATCAGAGGTATTAAAGGACAAGTTCACCTTCATAAACATAAGGATTGAGAAAATGCAACAATATTAGTAGAACACATCAGTGAAAGTTTGAGGAAAATTGGACAATCGATGCAAAAGTTATGAATTTTTTTAATTTTTGTGTTAGAACAGCTGGATGAGGAGACTACTACAGCTTGTGAGTCATATGCGTACAACAGTATAAAGAAAATGTAAAAGAAAATTCAACATATTTTCACTTTTTTCGCATAATAAAAGAGCACTTGACTTGCCTCTTTCTAAAGGCAGGGGGAATAATATTACCCATAACATTTGTCGGTAACGAGTCAGGGGAATGTGTACTTTTTTCAAAAGATGGAATTTTGTGAAATTCTCTTTATATTTTCCTTATATTGTTGTACGCATGTGACATCTAAGTTATTCATACACTGCAGTAGTCTTCTCATCCAGCGGGTACTGCACAAAAACTTCAAAAATTCATAACTTTTGAACGGATTGTCTGATTTTCCTCAAACTTTCAATGATGTGTTCTACTAATATTGCCACATTCTCTCAATCCTTATGTTTATGAAGGTGAACTTGTCCTTTAAGGTGGGGGTGTAGAAAAAAAAAGATCTCTTTGTTTGCTGATGATACTATTTGCTTTTTAAATGGTGAAATGGATTCTTTTTTAATTTTTTTTTATTTGTTTGAATTGTTACATTATTTTTATAGTTTTTCAGGCTGCCTCATAAATATGTCTAAATCTGAAGCAATCCATATTGGTAACTAAAAGAATAGTAAAGAAAAACCCTTAGAAGAAAATGGTCTTACTTGGAGAATAAAGACTTTTAAAGCTTTGGGTGTTACATTTTCTTTGGACACGCGATCTTTATATGAATTAAATTTTCCTGTAAAGTTAAAAAAAGATAGAACAAGATGTGAATTGTTGGAGGCAAAGGAACTTATCATTAATTGGGAAAATAACAGTTGTTAAAACTTTATTACTGCCTCAGTTGTTGTATCTGTACTCAGTCCTATGTATCAATATTCCTAAGTCCTTTTTTAAAAGATTGGATAGTATATTATATAAATTTATTTGGAATAATGGCAATGACCGGGTTAAAAGAGTTTTACTCTGTGATTCATATGAAGAAGGTGAGCTGAAAATGATTGATCCTTGTACTTATGCAAAATCACAGAAAATGGTCTGGGTGAAACACTTTTTGAATAATGATTATGTGAGTGCAAGGAAATATATAGAAATAGAAATGTTTAAACTGTTTCACAATGATTATCTAATGTTATGGAAAACAGAAGCTCCCCAATGTGTGTTGAATGAATTAAAAAAAATTGTCAAATGATTGAAACTCTGAAGATCTGGTATGAATATAGACATTTGATATTAAAAGGAATGAATTTAACTAAGTTTCATATGCAAGATTCCATTTGGTATAATAAGCATGTGAGTTTAAGACATAGACCATATTTTTACTATCATGCTTGGTATGAAAGAGGTATTTTGTATGTTTTTCACTTGTATAGGGGTGCCAATTTTGTGAAGACTTTTGAAGATTTAGTATTAGAATATGACATCCCTATAACGGACCGTCGTAAGTACAATTCCTTGATGAATGGTTTGTTTTTGGATTGGTTTACAGATGAGCATGACGCCAATGAGAATATTTTTGATAACATTGTTTCTGAGTTGGTTAGAAAACCCAAAGTACCTAAACATGCATATTCCTTATTACGAAATACAGACTATTTGTCTCAGAACAAGGTTAAAAATAAGTGGGAAGAATGTCTTGGTTTAGATGGAAATGATACTGATTGGTCTGCAATACATAAAAACAATTTCAATTGTACATTAGATACCAAGTTAAGGTCGTTTTATTTTAAAATATTTCATAACGCAATAGCCCTCAATTCATTTTTGTATAAAATTGGTCGAAGTGAGTCTCCATTGTGTTATTTTTGTAAGATGTTCCCCGAAACTTTGAAACATAATATTTTGTGATTGTACAGTAGTTGCTCATATTTGGAAAAAGCTTTCTGATTGTATTGACAACATGATTAACAATAGAGTCACTACAGTATACCTTGATTTTGATTACTTATTTGGTGTTGATACTGGAAATAGACACGATAAATGTATTACTTTTTTGTTTATATGTATGAAATATTATATAATTCGTTGCAAGTTTCAGCGGGTAGGTTTAAATTTTCAATCTTTTATATCATTTGTTTGAATGAAACAAAAAATTGAATGTAAAATAGCTGAGAAAAGGGGTAAATTGGGCTCTCACTTTAAAAAATGGACACTTTTATTTATATCATAGTTTGATTCCTTTTCACCCTTCGCACATGTACGACAATGATGAGTCAGTAAAGGAATGATATCTTATTCTAATTTTGTGCAGACATGAGTAATATGCAGTGGAGCCCCACCTAGGCAGAGTTGTTTTAGTGTTTTTAGAGTGAATGATGGGGAATTTGCCCTTGTTATTAAGTTAGAGAGATTGGTGGGGAGCTTCCTTTAGTCGACAAATCTGTACTTGTTCCTCTTTCTTTTAAAGTGGCACCCGACGTTTTCTCAAAGTACTCTAAATGCTTTTCCCTGTTATTGTGTGATTTCAACACATGTAATTATTACTTCATAGAGCGTAATTTATTTCCATGGCTCATGTTATGGTGGGACTCCACTGCATAGGCAGGGAGATATTTTCGTTGTGTTGTGTTGTGTTGTGTTGTGTTGTATTGTATTGTGTTGTGTTATGTTGTGTTGTGTTGTATTGTATTGTATTGTATTGTATTATATTATATTATCCTGGTTGTGTGTTCATTTATGCTCTGTTTAGCACTATATTTGCACAGGTATGATATGTATTTTGTTTCATGGCAAATGTTATACAGTGTTTAATAAAAACAGAAAAAAAATGTACCGGTATATGCAAAATATAGGGCGGAGCTTGCTCGGATCAACAAGGCGGCCAATCAGCGTCCTTCTTATATCACTTACTCGGCAGAGACTGACAGAATGCCATTCCGTACACGAAATCCTTTCTGTGTAACACGAAATCCGTTTCGCATGGTACGAAATCCATTTGATATGGAACGAAATGCATTCCGTGTGCAACGAAATCCATTTCGTGTGCAACTCAATCCATTTCGTATGGTACCTTAAATCTTTCTAATTTCTAATTTTCTCAATCTACTCGCTCTATCATCCCGTTTCATCAGTAGGCATATGTTTTTTTTTTCATGCAATATTATTCATATTCAGAATTTCCTTGCAAAGAATTTTTGCCCATTTTTTTTCTTTTTCATAAAAACTTTAAACAAACATGAACACTGAATGAAGATTGGAATACAAAATGTTTATGTGATTGTATGATAAAGGTATAGATTAAAAAGAAAAACTACGTCGAATGTACCTCATTAACTTTGCAGCAGACAAAGGAATTAATAAGACTGTGTGATCTTTACCTGAGTAAACAATAAAAACAAATCTAAGCAACTATTGCTGCTCTTTCAAGAGTGCTATAAAAAAAAGTTGGTCATATCCCCTTCATATACCCCTGACCTTTTGCCCGATATTCTGCGTTGGTTACACTCTCTATAATGAGGTTCAATTCATTTTTTTTTTTTCAATTCAAACTTTATTTCATTTTTCGAAAAGAACATAAACGTTTCACTTTCTTTGGTAACAGAGGATAAGGTTACATATAATCAAAACAGAGTAAATTGAGAAAACATATTTGATTGTGGAACCTTGGAGTAACAAATAATGTTGTAATGAAAATTGACTGAAGTGATATAAACGATATAATATTATCCAAAATATCGAAAAATGGAGGGACCCACTAAAAAGGCAATGCTTGTAGAATGTGGGGCCCTCAGGTACAGAATGTCAATAGAATATGAACTGATGCAAAAAGGGGGAAATTTGGGAATAAAGTCAAATAAAAGAAAAAGTCTGGAAGCCCAATAAGAAGACAGAGTAACAGACAGACACACATACACAGGCGAATGAACATTAAACGAGACTGGGACGACAAAACTTATAAAGGGGGATTTATACTAGACAGAACGAGACAAGACTGTCATAATAGGAAGACAATACAACGGACAGAAAGGCAAAACAGATCCAGCGATCCTCGACAGAACTATATCGAAAAAATAATGGGATGCGTGGAAAGGATACGGAAGTATGGAAAAATAGAGAGAAATAGATGCGGGAGTAATACAAGTAGAATCGAATCTACTCTGTAAGTGTCTCAGGACAACAGGGACGAGAAAATATGTGACAGTATATCATTGGTAATCAAAATTCGTCGAAAAAAATTAAAATGAGCCAACAGGCTGATTCAATTCTGTAGGAACATAACATTGCAATAAGAAAGACTTTAATCTCCTCTTAAATGAAAACATAGAGGGTGCAATTTTTATGTCATTATTCAGAAAATTCCAATAAGTTGGGCCAGTATAGATAAGTGTGTTCTTAGCAAGGATTGTTCCTAAAAGAGGTAAGTGAAATTCATTGGAACGTCGAGTGGGATAGTCATGGAATGATTGATTTCTTTGAAACATAGAATCGAAAATGGAGGGGAGTGAGTTGTTGCTGTACGTATACATAACTTGCCCCAAATTAAATAAATACAAATCTTTAATTTTTAGCAGCTTATGAGCGGCAAATAACATATTTGAGTGGGAGGGTATGAAAGGATAACTGATGACACGGAGAGCTTTCTTTTGAAGAAGGAACACTCTATCCTGTAGGTTCTGGTGAGTGTTGCCCCAAACTAAAACACCATAATTAAGATAAGGCAATATCAATGACGAATATAACATAAGTAATGATTTTTGTGGAATATACAATTTCATTCTATTTATAACACCTATATTACGTGAGATTGTGTTGGATATATAATCAATATGTAACTTCCAGGAAAGTTTGTCGTCAACAATAATTCCAAGGAATTTAAAATGTGAAACTCGTTCTAAATGGAAATCATTCAAAACTATAGCTGTATTCAAAGTGTCAACACTATTACTACAAATCATATATTTCGTTTTTTGGGCATTCAACGATAATTTATTGGCTCTTACCCAATTATTCACTTTTTGTACATCAGTATTGACTTTTTGAACAAGAAAATTAACATCATTGTGGGCAAAAAATACACTGGTATCGTCAGCAAAATGGATAAAGGACAATACATCAGATGCCTGACAAAAATCATTAATATAAACAATAAATAACAGTGGCCCTAATAAATTTCCTTGTGGAACGCCAAAATTCACTTCTCTTATTACTGAATAATTATCTTTAATTGTAACAAACTGTCTTCTATTTCCTAAATAACTCTTGAACCACTCCAAGGCCTTCCCACGTATTCCGTAATGTGATAACTTGTGGAGTAGAATATCATGATCAATTATGTCGAAGGCCTTGGAGAAGTCCAAGAAAATAGTAATTAAATGAGAGTGGCTATCAATTGCGTGAGCTACTTTATCAACAAAATAAAAAAGGGCATGAGTTGTATTATGCTTCTCTCGAAAACCAAATTGAGAATTAGTCAAAATATTATGCAATTTCAAAAAATTAATAGTTCTCTTATAAATGAGTTTCTCTAAGACTTTGGACAACGATGATAATAATGAAATTGGACGATAATTACTGACTTCAGATTTGTCACCCTTCTTAAATAAAGGAATTACTTTGGCCAGTTTCACATTTTTGGTTTTTGGTTTTTACATTTAGGGTGGTAATTACATTAAACGTCAAGATATATCGCATTAAAGGGTTGACATGAATTACATTTAGGATTGTTACTACATTAGCGTTAAAATGTACATTTAGGGTTGTTATTACATTTAGAGTTAAGATGTATTACGTTTAGGGTCGATATTACATTTAGCGTTAAGATGTATTACATTTAGGGTCGATATTACATTTAGGGTCGATATTACATTTAGGGTAAAAAGTATTACATTTAGGGTTGACATGTATTACATTTAGGGTCGATATTACATTTAGGGTTGACATGTATTACATTCAGGGTGGTCTCCGGTTATTACATTTAGGGTTCAAATGTATTACATTTAGGGTTGACTCGATTATTACATTTAGCGTTAAAATGTATTACATTTAGGGTTGTTATTACATTTAGGGTTAAGGTGTATTACATTTAGGGTCGATATTACATCTAGAGTTGATATTACATTTAGGGGTGATACATACGGAGCCAGTTTCATAGTCCCCTGCTCGAACTCGTTCGGCGGGGACAATAATGTTCTGTGTTTCAATAGCTATAATCTATAGTGTTTAATGCAAAATGACGCAGCAGGGCAATACTGAAATGAATGCTACGGTATTAACAGAAAATGGCACCGAAATTCTCCTAGACACATCTGGAGGCGGTGATAAGAATTGTCCAAATAGATACTCCATGACCTTTCATCCCAGGCAGAACTGCCTCTGAGTAGTTGTCTTCGGCCGTGGGTTCAGGGTGCCCGATGGGGAATTGTCCTGGTGAGTTGGCCCGGAGGGTAAGTAGTTTGATATCCGCAGGTAGTTGTAGGCTATCAAGATTGGTAGGAGAGTCCTATAAAGGGAGTAATCACCCGGTTGATGTTTATCTGGTGGGTAATTGCCCTGGGAAATTGTCCTGGTGGTATTTATCCGGGGAAGGGGGGGGGGGGGGAATGTTGTCGGGGGAGGGGGGGGGGGGGTGTAGTTGCCCTATGGGGAATAGCCCTGGAGGTAAGTTGTTCGGGGCTAGCCCTGGGATTGCCCTGGAGGGTAATTGCGCAGGGAAAGTTAAAGATTGCAGTGGTATTTCCCCAGGGTAGTATTAATCATCGGGTATTTATTGTTACCAGGGATACTAATGCGGGTAGTAGTTATCCCGATTGTAGTACAACCTTCGTCATTTGTCAGTGATAGACAATTTTTTGTCACGGAAACCGTATTTTTAGACAAAAATTAATTACCAGTGTTTTGCTCACTCCATTGGTCAGGTTTCTGCATTGAGATTTTGGTGAGGATAATCATTTCTAAATGAGGTGAACATATCTTTGATCATCGTTGGGCAATGTGTTGCCGTTGGGTGGTACGTGTATTGACACGTTTGTTTTTTCTGAAAGAACATAAATCCAATCACCAGTTTTGCTGGATGAGCTAACACTATCAGGTCAGGGTGGGGCATCGGTAATATTCAGTGATTGTTTAAGTTATATTTGTATTTGAATTCACTGCTTTTTTGTTGTTGTGATAATGTATTATTTGATAGTGCTATCTGGGGGTAGTCATCCGCGGGATAGTTATCCAGGGGGTAGTTATCCGGGGGTAGTTATCCGAATGGTAGTTATCCGGGGGTAGCTGTCGGGGGGGGGGGGGGGGTAGTTACCCAGAGGGTAGTTATCGGAGGGGGGGGGGGGTAATTATCCAGGGGGTAGTTATCCGGGGGGGGGGGGGGGGGTAGTTATCCAGGAGGTAGATATCCGGGGGGTAGTTATCTGGGGGTAGTTATCCTAGGGGTAGTTATCCAGGGGTAGTAATCCTGGGGGTGGTTATCCGTGGGGTATAGATGTCCAAAGGGGGAATCGCCCAGAGGGGTGATTGCCCTAGGAGGGTAGTTGTCCGGGGGGTAGTTGTCCTAGGGGGTAATTGCCCTGGAGGGTAATTGCCCTAGGGGGTAGTTGTCCGGCGGGTAGTTGCCCTAGGGGGGAATTGTCCTGGGGGGTAATTATCCCAGTGGTAGTTATCCGGATGGTGGTTTTCCAGGTGGTAGTGTTCCTAGACCCGGTGCCTACTTCTACGGCAGGTTGTCACGGGGCAGATGGTGTCGGCATTCCTAACGTTAGATGGTCCATTGCCCTACTGAAATGTTTTCCCCATTGTTGCTGGAATGCATTTTTATGGGTGTCGTACTTAGCCAATAGTAATAGGGGCCTAAGCGAGTGACGTTTTGGTCGGATAATCAGACCGTAGTTGTAGTAATAAATTCACAGACATCCAAATGCTCCTTGACTATGCAATTATTGAGGGAGCTGGTAGTCATTTACCTTTGATATAACATACAATTTAAGGCCTAATATGTTCCGGGCGGCGAAATTATTTTTCCCACATAAGTTCCGGACCCCAAGTCTACATGATATGAATATTCATGACTTACGTCTTCTGAATAAGAGTACGCATGCGCGTTTTTTTTTTTATTGCGGCGAGGAAAAGAGAAAATGAATAAGAGTATACGCATGAGTACAAGCAAAGATGCCTACCATCAATCAGAGCTCATCTTGTCGCTCGCTATCAAACTCATTTGAGTAAAGGGTAATTACAATTGTATTGAGACACTATTGACATAAAAATACTTATTTTTAATTTAAAGATTTATTTAATTCAGGAGTGATTTTTACTAAGTTTTTAAAGCTTGTTAGGTTTAATCAGTATGCCACTGGCATTTTTGGTATTGACAATTCATAGACATTGACGTTTTGGTGATGGTGGTGGTCGCAGTGATGATGTGCATGACATTGATATGAAAGGCATTGGTTAATATTGTGCTCATTTTTTAACCCATCCACATATGGGCCTCCATGTAATCTGTAATTTCGTGCCTGTCTAGTAAGTTGGCAGTGAACTTGGGCGCTATCTTTCCTACGGCGCGATCTACACGCGAAGAGCATTCATCCGTCATTGAAAAACTGACTGTTTGCCATTCCCACTAGGCAGGAGGGTTGATGCGTGTACACTCATGCAAATGTGCACTTAGTTACCTCAATACAGCACATTTGAAAGAACTGCTTCATAAGAAATCACTTTTCCCAAACTATTTCAAATATTTCACAAACAAGAAATTTCTTCACTAACATATATTTTTTTTTTATTAGTTTAATGTCATAATATTTCATGATGGTATGTGTTCTGTATTTACATGGCAAGATGGGATTTTTTTTTTCCATCCAGGGTCAAAGAAGAAAGTGACAGAAAGGAAACAAATAGGATAGGGAGGAAATGAAAAGGATTGAATGAAACACCTGCTCAGCAGGCTCTTTTTTATTGATTTAACACAATGGTGAACGCAGTACATCAGAATTTAAGTACAGTTCTAAATAATTCATTAGTTGAAAAATGAGCAAAGAAAATGGGATTTCATCGAGTTCTAAATGAAAAGTAAATTAGCATCGCCATGGCATTTAGATCTAATATTTACTAGAACAGACTAGACCTGATGCAAACTTATTGTCAAGCTTTTGGTTGAGTTTCTTCAGAGACACGAATTTTGGTAGCACTAAACCCGAGTGAACAAGCAAAATGACAACAACAAAAAAATGATAAAATGCAGGTCTTTAGACCCCTCCTGTGCACGAGCGAGAACAGCCCCCGTTTCAGTGTCACTCTCGTCATCGGCCTAGGCTACTCGCAGATCGTGTCGTACTCGCCATCGTCAACGTCATGGTCACACAAAATAAATTGCATCATCATAAAGGGTTCGTACATCAACATCACCAGAATTATTATCATCATCATCACTATATCATCTCAACCACAGCAAAACCCTGAATATCACTCCCATCATGGACATAGTCACTCTCACAAAACACATCAGCAAACGATACAGACATCGCAGACCTAGCTAGACAGAAGTTGTACACAAAATGAAACAGAGATATATATATATATATATGAAGACCTGAATATAAGAACGACCCAAGTCCAATTTTTGGCCAAATTCGATATGACATGGGAAATTGTAGCTTATGCATGGCCTCATCTTGTGTGTAGATGATGAATCCTAATAACATCCGGAAGTGCCTGAAATGAATGAGTTAAATCTTATATTAATGTAAGAATGAAGGACTTGGGTCATTCTTACATTCATATGATAGCGCCCTCTCTCATCCTTCTCTCATCTCTATAGCAGAATATCATGTATATGAATCAAAGAACGACCCAAGTCCACCACACAAAATGGCCTCTCCAAATGTAAATGTTGATTGTCATAATAATATATGTTCTGATTTGTATATACAATGTTGCCTTCCCATCACAGTTAAATAGAATATTATTGGACAAATAAAAAAGATATAAAGGTTTTTTTAGTTTACTCGAAATGGTCTTCCATGGATTTGGGTCGTTCTTATATTCATATACTCATATACACATATAAATATAAATAAATATATATATATATATATATATATATATATATATATATATATATATAGGCGTACCTGTGTTTTGGTGCCTTGTCTGCTACCGGCGGTTTCACGCTGTCGCGATCCTCAGGCAGACTGACAAAGTGGTGTGTTTCTGTGCTCATGTGGCGCGGTGGATCGGTTTGACGCATGGATGGTTTTTCTTTTCCGATGTCTGCATTTGGATAAAAGTTCGGACCTTTTATTGAATGCTTTTTTTGTTTCTGATGATGATGGCCTTCTCATCGAGGCAGAGGTTGCACATGCCACTCCTTCTTAGAGTTAAGTTTGACTTTTTTTTGGATGTCCCATGTCAGTGTGAAGTTTGCGCGTTTGTCTTTCAGGCTCCAGATGTATTTTGAGAGTTGGGTTTCCTTTTTGTATTTCTCGTTCTTGATGGATTTAACATGGTTCCTATAATATCTGTCCTTGAAGGTACCCCCCGCTAGTCCGTAGTAGCACTTCCTCATTGTCATGCTTGACGGTTGCTTTATATACAAGAGCCGTTTCCATGCATCTTCCTCTCAACGGGCATTGATCTTTTTGGCGGCAGTTGCATTTGGGTTTGGGATCGGTGTCATGTGACTTGGATTGTCCGATAACTCTTTGGTTGTGGGATTGTATGACTGCATCCATGTTTTTCATGCAGCTGTAGCTCACTTTTACCGTGTTATTATTGAATATTGGGTTCAGCTTGTGCCCTTTGGGAAAGTGTTTGTTGATGAGCTTCAGAAATCTACCCCCCACATTTGTCTTAGTCGCTGCATTGTAAGGTGGGTTGAACCACGTAATATTCCAGCTCCTGTTTTTCCTTTTTCTTCTCTTTCCCTCTTCGCTCGGTTTGGAGTACTTGATGTTTTTCTCGTAACCGCTTTTTTTTCAGGGATTCGTCGTACAGTGGCGCTGCGTTGTGGAATATGTCTTCGTTTGAAGATAATGTCGATATGCGTTTTTCAACTGCTAAGAGTATTTGTGTTAGTGTAGAGGGCGGGTGGTTGGAGTCCCTATTGACGTGCGGGGGGGGGGGGGGGGGTGTCGTTTGGTCTCCTGTACGGTTGGAAGGTGCCAGTGTCTAGATTGAGTGTGACATCTAGGTAGGGCATAAGCTGAACCCAATATTCAATAAGAACATGGTAAAAGTGAGCTACAGCTGCATGAAAAACATGGATGCAGTCATAAAATCCCACAACCAAAGAGTTATCGGACAAGCGGGGGGTACCTTCAAGGAAAGATTATTACAGGAACCATGTTAAATCCATCAAGAACGAGAAACACAAAAACGAAACCCAACTCTCAAAATACATCTGGAGCCTGTAAGACAAACGCGCAAACTTTACACTGACATGGGACATCAAAAAAAAAAAGTCAAACTTAACTCTAAGAAGGAGTGGCATGTGCAACCTCTGCCTCGATGAGAAGGCCATCATCATCAGAAACAAAATAACACTTAATAAAAGGTCCGAACTTATATCCAAATGCAGACACCGGAAAAGAAAAACCATCCATGCGTCAAACCGATCCACCGCGCCACATGAGCACAGAAACACACCACGTTGTCAGTCTGCCTGAAGATCGCGACAGCGTAAAACCGCCGGTAGCAGACAAGGCACCAAAACACAGGTACGCCTAATATGCTCTGCTTTACAGCATTGAGCACTTTTCGATCCTCAACAAACCATGTATTCCCGACGGATATAAACCCATCGGATATATATATATATATATATATATATATATATATATATATATATATATGATATATATATGATATATATAACTATATACACATTGTATATTGACAAGTAATGACTAAATAAAAATATTGTTCATTCTGTCCTATTTGTTGTTTACTTCCATTTTGACCTCTGTGTGTGTTGGGGAGCATTAGATATTACAAACCCCATTTCCTGTGAACAAGTTGATGAATGTGATAAAAAAATGTACAGGCCTAGATAAAATGCCGGGTGTTTTACTCTCGATGAGTTAGAGTTACCAGTAATTAAACTTTTCAGGAACCATTCTTGCATCTTGCACCTGTCAGTATATACCACAGACAACATATTGTACACATAATTTATACACCTCAATTTTGATTAATGACATGTTAAAATCATATCAGATCCAAAGAAAAAAAATGATATCATATGTGCACAACAGCTGCTCATTCATTCGGGTGCACGTCACGAGACTGACACCCACGAGTCATACATCCCACAAGTCATACAGGTCACAAGTCATACAGCCCACGAGTCATACGGCTCACAAGTCATACAGCCCATGAGTTCGACAATAAGCCAACAAGGCCCATGAGACCGTCACATTACGCGCCGTGTTGTATCTGCCGAACTCGTGGGCTGTTTTTACCTAGTGTCGAACTCATGGGCTTTATTTGCCTATAGTGTCAAACTCATTACATGGGCTGAATGACTCAAGAGCTGTATGACTCATAGACCTGTTTTCCATGTCGAACTCGTGGGCTGTATGACTCATGGGTTTAGGTCTAGTGGGATGACCCCGTTCATACTCCGCTCTTGATATATTGAATAAACACCTAGAGATAGACGAATGAAAATCAGTAATCAATGGTTTATACATTTATTACATTTCATCCGCACATTGTGTTGTTAAAATGTTATACACACACAGAAAAAAAAATGCTTGAATAAATGACACAATGTTGAAGAAGCGTAAAATTTTCTCAAACAGAAAATACACAGTAATACCAAAGTAGATGATGGACTTTTGTGGTAGTCTATCTAAACAGTTTCTTAAAATTATCTGTTTGAACATGTCAAATAACAAATTGTCCACAAAAATAAAATCCACAAACAAATTAATGAAATACAGTGCTGCTGAAGCTGCAAACTTTGGGCTAGGGAAGCACAATGTGACGGACGGTTATTGACTCTGTGGTGCCTAACTAGGTATTCTCCTTTTTGTTCAAGAATACTCTCATATCCAGAGACAGATTGTATGTTGTAAGCATGCCTGAAAAGAGAAGAAACAGAGAGAGAGAGAAAAAAAAAATCAGCGACACGTATACATTGTGTACGGCATAGGCGCCGGAAGTGGGGGGGGGGGGGGGGGGGGGGGGGGCAGGGGGGGCGGCCGCCCCCCCAATCCAAAAAGTAGGGGGGCAAAACGCATTTTTGCCCCCCCAAAAAGCCCCCCCCCCAAAAAAAAAGAACAAAAATGAAAAAAAAATAATAATAATAAGAAGAAATGAATAAACAAAGAAAACAAAATAAATATGTATATATATGAATAAAAGGGAAAAAATATGGCTACAAACGGCAGCTTTTGGACTGTAAAATGTCAACATTTTCAAGCTCGCTCGCTTCGCTCGCTCGCATCCAGCAGTTGAGCCCGGTGCGCCTCCCCCTTCATTTCTAAAGCGAAAAACATAGCTACGACGGCAGTTGTTGGACTCTAGAATGTCAAAATTTTCAAGCTCGCTCGCTTCGCTCGCTCGCATTGAATCGTTATGCCATTCTCCTAATGTTGCTGACAGTAATTGCCAGTAGTTGCACCCGATGCTCCCACCCCTTAATTTCCAAAGCGAAAGATAAATATAGCTACAAACGGGAGTTTGGGGACTGTAACATGTCAAAATTTTCAAGCTCGCTCGCTTCGCTCGCTCGCATTGAATCGTTATGCCATTCTCCTAACGTTGCTGCCAGTAATTGCCAGCAGTTGCGCCCGATGCCCCCCCTTAATTTCCAAAGCGAAAGATATAGCTACAAACGGGAGTTTTTGGACTGTAAAATGTCAAAATTCTCAAGCTCGCTCGCTTTGCTCGCTCGCATTGAATCATTATGCCATTCTCCTAATGTTGCGGCCAGTAATTGCCAGCAGTTGCGCCCGATGCGCCGCCCCATTAATTTCCAAAGTAAAAGATATAGCTACAAACCCCAGTTTTGGGACTGTAGAATGTCAAAATTTTCAAGCTTGCTCGCTTCGCTCGCTCGCATTGAATCGTTATGCCATTCTCCTAATGTTGCTGCCAATAATTGCCAGCAGCTGCGCCCGATGCGCCCCCATTTATTTCCAAAGCGAAATATATAGCTACAATTAAAACTCCAGTTTTGGAACTGTAGAATATCAAAATTTTCAAGCTCGCTCGCTTCGCTCGCTCGCATTTTATTGTTATGCCATTCACCTTATGTTGCTGACAGTATATAATTTGTCGATCGTTTCACACCGTCATTCCATAATCCATGTAAGGAAAACTTACATTGGTCCTCAATGACTGCGTTGTTGAATGTATCACATTCCGTAATGTATTGTAGTCCCATTATTGCTCTCGCACACACGCACAAGCATACAGACCGTCAAAATTACTTTTTGGCTCCCCCCCCCCCATGTTTAGACCCACCGTACGCCACTTAACATATATATATATATATATATATATATATATATATATATAATAGATGTGTGTGCGTGTGTGTGTGTGTGTGTGTGTGTATGTGTATATTGTGTAACATATGCATGGTCTAATCTTGAGCCCCCTCCAATGTTTGCCCCCCCCCAATCCAAAACTGCTTCCGGCGCGCCTGGTGTACGGTATGTTTGTTTTGGAATAACAAATAGCATTTCGGACATTTCTTTCATCGCTCTACTATAAGTTTGATTTTTTTTTCATAATTACAGATTGAAATAATCTGCCCATAACCATGACTCTCATTTCACTTTGAGCTGCTTGCGGGAGAGCAATGCCATTTGGGGTAATTGGTGTATATAAGTACAACACAATTAAAACATTTCTCTACAGTGTATGTACTTGGCCAACATGGAAAACAACCCTTAGCTTTGACTAGCATTTAATTTGTTTATTTTGTATGTTTATTCTAATTTAGGGGGTTAATACACACATAGGGTCTATTGAACAAACGTAGCAAAAATTAAAATACAGATGAAAATACATTTAGGGCCTACACATTTCTATGTAGCATACCAAAACATACGAGTTTGTTTGCAAAAACCGATAAGTCCATATTTGCCAAATGGAGATATTTGCGATTAAAGGTCAAGAAAAATAAAGAGGATAATAAGAAAATTTTTGCTTCTTTGGACCATAACTTCAAAAATATACCTTTATATGTAGTGACCAATAGATCATTTAAAAGGTGTTATTTTGTACTTTATGACAGAGATCAAACTTTAAAATCTCCAAAAATGGACTTATCGGTTTTTGCAAACAAACCCTTCATATATTTCTATCCACAGTACTGGATGATCGGTTTAATTTTCAAGGAACATATCGGTAGGGCCTATTAATATGCATCATATATTGTCATGACATTACTGCACTACCAATAGTGTGCATGGGTTTAAATTTTGACATAATTGTCATCACAGCTGTAAAGAAAAAAAAAAAGGTAGAACAGACTACAGTACTTAGCTTTGACTTTGACTGCCATATTGCAGAAATTGTACCTGGCCTGCGCCTGGCCCAAAAAGATCTAAACGCTGTGCCAATCACACCGTCTGCTCGCCGTTTTGTTAGTAAAATGTTGTTCTAATTTATACTAGTAGGCTTTATCTTTACAATAATTATTACTCCAAATTGTAGTAACATTGTCAAAACAATACATTACGGTAACGTATGCATGTGCTATACGCTGACGAGCACAGTCTATTCTCTAAAGCACAGACAGTTCACAGATTAGCAGTACTAACAATACACGATTTCCTTTACGTGGTACACGTAGGCCTATACGACAGACTACTTGTCATGTATATGTCCAGCGCGCGCCAGTCGCCGAAATTGCACTCTTTCGCGCCATTGTACACTTTGTGTGTAGCATACTTTCGGTTTACGAGTGAAAAGACATTTCATAACGTTAAAACTAGTAGA
Source organism: Diadema antillarum (assembly GCF_040938485.1). Classification (NCBI taxonomy): domain Eukaryota; kingdom Metazoa; phylum Echinodermata; class Echinoidea; order Diadematoida; family Diadematidae; genus Diadema; species Diadema antillarum. Next base: position 1,752,304 of record NW_027271090.1, read on the forward strand.
AAACATGTTTGCATGGCTCCAATATATGATGAGCATCTAAGTTTCTTCTCTATGAAAAAGCCAAAATCAGACACAATAGATTCTTAATTGGGCTAGGAACCAAAAACGAACTTTAGATAGCAAACCGTGAATAGCACGTGAAATGTACATACATTCAACTGATTATAACGTCCTGATAAGAACCGACATTATATGCAAATTTGGTATCAAAATAATGATCAAAGTCTGAGAAACAACTTACCGTGACTTGTAGCCATAATGAATGCATGTAAAAATCGTTGCACTGTGAAAACCATAGCCCTGTCAAACTCTCGCAAAATCTCGCACGCACGAGACACCTTCGGAACGAAAAGATCGTCAATGAGATTCTGAATAAATCTTGCCGCTTCGGCTCATTAGCACACGTGCTGCGGTCTGACTGGTAATGATTATAATCTACCAAGATTCTCCAGAGAAATGTAGGTCGTGAGGCAAGGTCAAAGGTCAAGTAAAAATGCCCAAATCTCACTTTTTTTCTCTCCATACTTCACAAATATTTAAAGGTATCTTCATGTAAATCAGTATAACAAGCATGTACTGAGTGACAGTAATCACCCAGGGATCATGGGTCAAAGGTCATGTGTCAAATTTGACACAGTCATCTCCTCAAAATTTCCTCACTATTTCCCTGTTATCTATGCAATGCCTGCGGGATATTAATTGAAATTTAGTGTATGCAGTATTACCCAATGCAGATTCTCTTGGATGCATCTTGCCATAAGTTCGAAGGTCAAAAAGTCAAAGATGAAGTGAAAGTGCTACATTTCACTTCTTACTTACTTACTTCTTACTTACTTCTTACTTATAAAAGGGTGCAAAACCAAGTAGAAATCCTCAAATTCCCAAATACCTGCACTCTGAGATAATAATAGCCATTCATTCAATCCAATCTAGTTCAAGGAAAGTGAATATTTAACACATTGGTCACAAACGTGTCATTTAAATATCTGATATTGTGCCAGCATATATAATTATTACCTCCGCCAAGGGAGGAGGTTATGTTTTCGTTACTGTTCGTTACGGTTGCGTTTATAAGATTTTTGAAACACTGATTCTAGAGAAACACTGTTTGTAAACGCACTATTTTGTGCGTTTACAAACAGTGTTTCAAAACAGTGTTTTAAATCACGGTAAGCGTTTATAAGATTTTTTTCTTGCTAGAAACACTGTTTGGCCATAAACAGTGTTTCAAAACACTGTTTCTGGCCAAAAGAAAAATCTTATAAACGCACCCTTAGTTAAGTCTTTGGTTTCTGCTGGGGTGAGGCGCGCCGTGCAGCTGAGTGTTTATGACGTAACAAAGGCTTCTATATTGGGAAATCTGGCACTTTCAGCACACAACGCTATTAGTACGTATGGGTGGAAATCACTGATATCTCCAAGGAAGAACAAGATCAGTTAGTCCATGGGCCAAGACCCGAAAAATGGGTTGTTGGTACCACCTGAGGTGGCACAACCTTTTTGGTGTCATTTTGTTTGTCGGGCATAGATATGCTTATCAAGCTATGATAGCATTTCCAAATGAGTAGCTTAGTCATAATAAATGAATTTTTAACCAATTTGGTCTCGTATTTATATCCCTATACTTCTGAATCGAAACTAAACCGCTATACAAAGAAGAGCACTGCCTTCTGTATGTCCACAGGTGTTCTGCTGTAAACGCGGTGCGCTTATTCTTTATTCAAGGCAGCGAAGGGAATATCCAAAGGGTTATGATGTCCACAGCTGTCACGCGGTGCGCTTAGTTCTTTATCTAGACCAATGTACCATTATCATATCTAAAGTTCCTCATAAAAGGGATTATCTATACTGTTTTTATACTACACTATCAACAAATACATCAGTTTTAAACAAAAATCACTCTGTTCATTTACAATATCATTCATTATAATGTTTCGTAGTGTACCGGTACATTGTTTTTGCATTATCTTATATTGTTGGAGGGAAATAAAGCGACATTGGCGTGGTATCAGCGTTTTCACCGTAGCGTTTTCACCGGAAAATGATAAATGATTGAAAAATACGGTAAAATTCACTAGGAATTGCTTTTGTTGTTGTTGTTGTTTTTAGATAAAAGGATATACACTGTATCATACGCTTTGGATATTCCCTTCGCCGTCTAGAATAAAGACTAAGCGCTGTGGACATCATAACCTTTGGATATTCCCTTCGCTGCCTTGAATAAAGACTAAGCGCACCGCGTTTATAACAGAACACCTGTGAACATACCACAGAGCTGCATTTTACAGCTCTATGGAACATACAGAAGACAGTGCTCTTCTTTGTATGGTGGTTAGTTTCGATTCAGAAGTATAGAGATATAACAACGAGACCAAATTGGTTAAAAATTCATTTACTATGACTAAGCTACTCATTTGGAAATGCTATCATAGCTTGATAAGCATATCTATGCCCGACAAACAAAATGACACCAAAAAGGTTTTGCCACCTCAGATGGTACCAATATCTGGCCTGGCCCATGGACTAAGTAGTGAAAATGATTTGCATGCTTGGCGGAGGTCTGCGCTCTCAGAGTGCTTTTCTAGTTTGTTAGTTAGTTCGTTAGTTTGTCCGTGTGCAAAATAACTCAAAAAGTAGCTTACGGATTAGAATGAAACTTGCAGGAAAGGTTGAGAATGACACAAGTAATAAACGATGAACTTTTGGTAGTGATCCGAGAATTTGGGGGGAATTTATGAATGATTATTGATATTTTGGCAGGTAGGATCAGGCTTCTATACTGGGAAATCGCGCGACTCTCAGCACACAATGCCATACGTTTGGGAGGAAATCATTGTTATCTCTATGGAAGAACAAGATCAGTGGTGGAAATGAGCTGCATGCTTGTCGGAGGTCTGCGCTCTCAGAGTGCTTCTCTAGTTCGTTAGTTAGTTCGTTAGTTTGTCCGTGTACAAAATAAATCAAAAAGTAGTTGACGGATTGGGATGAAACTGCAGCTGAGGGTTTATGACGTAACAAAGGCTTCTATATTGGGAAATTGGGCGACTTTCAACACACAATGCTATGAGTATACTTATTAGTGGAAATCACTCATCTTTACGAAAGAACAAGATCAGTGGTGGAAATGAGCTGCATGCTTGGCGGAGGTCTACGCTCTCAGAGTGCATTTCTAGTTTTAATACTTGTGCCAGTTATGTGAAACTGTCATCACACATTGTCCAAACATTGTACTGTAGACCTACTATGAGAACCATGGATCATAGCGGAGCCGTACCAGTCGCTGTAGCGACTGGTCTACTTTGATTTGTTTATGTGTACCTGTATCTTTATTGTATATCGATATGTAGGTCATAGATCGATAATCTCTTTTAAAGCATTTTGTGAGTCATGTCAGTATTGAAACGGCATCATTCTGCATGGCTTGTCCTTTAAAGCACATGTAGGCGCAGTGGCATGAAATCCATACATGTATTTTCAATTATATCCCTCTTGCAATATGATTGTTCCAGTGCACAGAGCACAAAAATAAGGTAGTTTTACTAGCTATCTACGAGCAGTTGGGTGCGTATGCAAAGACTTACCATTTAGCGTGACAGAGTACGTTTGGGAATCCACGTTCTGCACGCAATCGTGATTCTGTGATCGATATCTAAATATCGATATTTGTATACTATCACTGTTATCACTCAATTTCTTTTTGATACCAGATATTTGTTAGTGACATCAAAATATAACAATTCATTTATCGTTGGTTTACAAAAGTTCATAGTTACATCTCTATCACTCATGCATGGCGATTTGTAGAAATGGAACAAAAAGACTCTGAACTTACGTTGAAATCATCGGAAGATGCCCAAATCCGGCCATACGAATCAACAAGAGCGGCATGCTTAAGATTGCCGGAACTCATAACCGTCTCTTCGAGGAAGTCTTTCCATGTGGCCATTGCTCACTGAATATGAGAATTCGACCCGCACCCCCAAAATATAGGCCTGTATTGATTGCACCGGTTTGAAGGTACGGGATGAGGAGGTTCACGTAATCTCTGCAAATGTGGAATTGAGCTCCCTGTGCGGTGTGCTGATACGATGGTAGGTGACGGGTGCTGGACCCAGTGTCCGTCCTAATGAGAGAAATGGCAGAATGGTGAGTGGTGGTTGGTCTGGAAAGAAGAGAGGGTGGAGGAGGAGGAGGAGGAAGGGGTAGAGGAATCGGCGAGACAGGTGGAGGTGAAAGACACAAGAGTAACGGGTGAGAATTGGGGCTACAAAGGAGGAAGGGTTTGGGAGGTTTGGGATGCGACGGCACAAGGCGAGAAGCTACAAAGAGAAGGCAGCAAGGTTGCGTTGCTATGTAAACGGAACCAGCAGAAGAGAGAATGAAATGAAATGCAAAGACGATGATATTTGAAACATTTTCTGAAGTTTTGATGGTTCGTTAAGTCTTTTATTTGCCATGGTGGAAACCCCCCGTGTACCACGTTATTCTTAGACGACGAAAGTCGTCATGCTTTGAGAAAGAATTCTATTTTTTCCAATCTATGTAACTTCTACAAATTTCTGTTAAGCTGGACATAATTATGAGCAAATGAAGAGGAATGTCAAACTTTGCCATGATATAAATTGTTAACAAATCTATTTCTATTTAATCGTTTAATGACCAGTTGCTACATTACTGTAATCGCATGAATTGTGCACATATAACCGTGAGAGAAACTTAGAATTTACACGCAAATTTAGTTGGGAACACCACTTCAATTCATTTTTTTTTTTTCAATTCATTTTTTATTTCCATACTTCTCATTTATGGACATTATAACAGAAATCAAACAAGTTCTTTCACCTTGTAAACAATGTGCAAAACACAAACAATATACATGGTGATAACACAGTAATATGTAATGATAACTGGTCAAAATCGAAATCGAGATGGGGTTGATCAAAGAAAAGTATGACGGGACCTACATTAAAGGCATAATTTACCATTTGCAGATGAAACAAAAACCCAGTATTAGTGCTTCAAATTAGTTCTAAAATGTGAGTTAGGGATAGAAACAACCAATGTGAAAATTTGAACCAGTATAATCGATATTAAATATTGTTAAATATACAAAATGTAAACAATAGTTATGATAATAATGCTTCCAGACTAAACCATCTACAGTTATGGTTTACTGAGAAAAACAGTAATATCTCCTTATATTTTAGGCTTTACTGCAAAATTTCTATATGGTAGGATGTTTTGTGATACAACTGATCTACACATATGCATAAAATGTGATATCTTGAACATTTTTTAAATCACTGCTCCCAAAGGTAAACAGGACCTTTAAAGCAAGCTTGTTTGGCTGTAAGCCCCGAGTAATCAGTGTTTGTGAAAAAGAAACGGAGAACGGATAGAAGATAAGACCAGATGATGTAATGGTGCCAAATAAGAAAAAAATATTAAAATGTGAACTATTACTGTGACCGAGCTATCATTGGTTTCAGGAGTACAACATGATTTGCATAATCATAAAGCCTACTACACTATAAACTGTTGTTGCATTAAAACTATCGCTAGGATATGATCAGTAAGACACAAAAAGTAACATGTACAGCTATTAAGCCATTTGGTGCCTGCCGTCAAGCTCTGTATAGAAAGTTAGAGAGAGGAAGAGGGAAAGAGGAAGAGAGGGAAACGAAGTAGAACGTGGAATTGCTAATGATGAATTCGGAGAGCCTGACAGCAAGACCCAAAATGGAATCTGCAGCGTGTTGACAAGAATGTTTGATCGGACAGTAACATACCACAATATAACATAAGACATTGCAATTATTCAGTTTCTGCAAGATGTACACTCAATAAAGACTCTTTTAATTTACGTTTAAAGGAATATAAAGACGAGCAGCTTGTTATTTCGGGGGAGAGGTCATTCCAGTATCTAGGGCCCGTATACATTATCGGTTTTTTTTTTTAGCGAAAATTGTTCGAGTAGTCAAGGCGCAGGGGCCCAGAAAAAATGACTTCGTTCAACCCACCCCGCACAAAAGGTTTGACTGCATGGGGTGGTCGGTTGGACCCTCTGGAACACCCCTAGGTAGTATGTGATTCCAAATTGTGGTATCAATAAAATTTTACAGGCCACTTTAGTTGCGACATGACCGTATTCTTCGAAAAATAGTCTGCGCACGCTAAGACTACGACACGCACCACTACATAAAATAAGGACTGCTACAGGCGCCAGTGCCAGTAGTGCGTGCAGAAGTCTTAGCGCACGCAGATTTGTTTCTTCGACTAACAAGGGTTTTTGCCTGCAAACTAACTTTTCATGCCAAGCTGGGGTCGGTGTAGTGTAGTTTCTAGCCGTTTTTATTTCGTCTTAATTCTCCGAGTTGCAGCAAGCCGAGTGAGAGCGCATAGCCCAGTGATTGCGACGCCCGAACGTTTTTTGTCGCAATTACTGCCGGGCTATGCGCCCTCACTCGGCTTAGCGCAATACAGCGGGATTCTGCACAATACACAAGCTGCAACTCAGAGAAATAAAGACGAAATAAAAACGGCTGGAAATTAGACTAGGGTCGGTGACGCTTATCGCTATTGGGGCACTGAAAATGACAAAATTATCACAGTTTTTGCATTTATTTCATGAAGAATTCATCAAAACGCCATAAAACTATAATTATGTACATGTTCATGGAGATGTCAGCAACACAATGGGGTACGTTGCAAGGTATAATTGTGCATGGTTACCATGGTAACCGGATGCCTACAGGTAATTGGCAACCCCCCCCCCCCAAAAAAAAAAAAAAAAAAAGAAAAAAGAAAAAAAAAGAAAACAAATGTCTGGAATCTAGACATGTTTGTTTCTTTTGCCTTTCGTGCAATCACCCATTAGGCGTTTTCACAAATCAGCCCGATAAAAATCCAAGCTCGAGATATTTTCCAATTTCCCAAGTCAGAAAATAGCGCGCTATTTTGAAACATCGGGATGATGTGAAAACGCCTATTGTAGATCGGATCTTAAAGTAGGCCTACCTACCTCAACACTATAAAATTAGCCTGGATAAAAGGGGAAGGACGCCCAAGATTTTTCCCTCATTCTCTCCTTAGCATTAATTATGATAATTACTGCACGTTTTTTTATACAAATTTACATAATATCATGATTTTTCATTTTATTCTTTTATTTTTTTTTTACAATAGCTAACGAACACAAAAGTACGCTTAATTCTTTGATGGATAATACAGCGTACGTGTATATTCCTTCTTTAGAAAGGAATTTATCTGCATTCTTGAATAAACTTCCTTTAAGAACATGAACAGTCAATGGCTTGCCTCTGCTCTTTTCCAGGATTGTTTCGAAAAACCATCGCTCTGTAAATGCTCAAAAGTTAACATTAAAGTTAACATTAGAAAATAATTGGCTCTGCTCTCTGTATTCCCCTATATTTGTAAGGGAAATTTGTGTCCATACATAACTAAACACTACATTTGCCTGTACTTTGAAGTCAAATTTGTGTTGAAAATACGACGGATGCAACTTTTTCATGCATTTTACTATTCGAAATTGATATCTTTCTTTCAGTGGCCGTTTAGTATTGTTTACAAATTTTGCTGTAACTTTAGAATGCTTGAATATATTCTTCACATATGTGGTACACTTATGCAGAAGGAAGGACATGCTTATTGAGCTTTTTGAAACTATGGGCTTTAGTTTTTAAGTTATTGACAGCTGAATCCTGATTGGATAATCCTGGTTGCCATGGCAACAGGAGGAAGCATTTTTTACGATAATCAGTAATTTTTTTTTTATTGCATCTATAAAATTAAAAAAGATATCAAAGTTTGCAGCAGTAGGAGGCATTTGGGGGATAACCAATCACCTGTAGACATCCGGTTACCATGGTAACCATGCACAATATTATACCTTACAATGTATCCCATTGTATTGCTGACATCTCTAGCAACATGTACATATATAGTTTTATGGAGTTTTGATGAATTCTTTATGAAATAAATGCAAAAAACTGTGATAATTTTGTCATTTTCTGTGCCCCAATAGCGACAAGCGTCACCGACCCTAGTCTAATTTCTAGCCGTTTTTATTTCATCTTTATTTCTCTGAGTTGCAGCTTGTGTATTGTGCAGAAGCCCGCTGTATTGCGCTAAGCCGAGTGAGGGCACATACGCAGTGACTGCGACCAACAAACGGTTCGGGCGTCGCAATCACTGGGTATGCGGTCTCACTCGGCTTGCTTCAACTCGGAGAAATAAAGACGAAATAAAAATGGTTATAAACTACCCTACACCGACCCCAGCTTGGCGTGAAAAGTTAGTTTGCTGGCAAAAAAACTGCGTGCGCTAAGACTATTACACGCAGCACTGGCACTGGTGCCTGTAGTAGTCCTAGTGGTGCGTACAGTAGTCTTGGTGAGCGCAGACTATTTTATGTTTGTTTAAAAAAAATAATGAAAAGTGGCCTGTAAAATTCTACTGATACTACAATTTGGAACCACATACTACCTGGGGATGTTAATGGAGGTCAAACTAACCCCCTGTCTGGTCAAACCTTTTCTGCGGGGTGGGTTGAACGAACTCCTTAATTAAGCCCCTTACAGGAATTAGCGCCTTGACTAGAGTACGTGGAAGGTGAAATGCGTCACTTTGGCGGGTAGGATAATTATGAATCAAATAGTTTTTCCTGAACATGCGAGTAAACACATCCGGTAACTCCTTGGCATAATACATAAATATGCCGACGTTGTAACTAAATAAGTCTGATGTTTTCAGTATCTTATTTTTGAAAAATAATTAATTTGTGTGGGACAAAATATCCAACATGGTTGATATTTCTGATGGCGCGTTTTTGAACACGGAACAGTATATCAAGATTTCTAGGTGCATTCCCCCAAACAAGAATACCATAATTAAGGTACGGAGTAATCATAGTAGAATAAAGATTAAGCAGGATTTGACTTAGAAAACATTCTTCAGTTTATTAAGAACACCCGTATTTTTGGAAAGAATATTATACTTAAATAACTGACGTGGAATTCGGGATAGTCAACCACCACATAGAATGAAGTTGTATGTAAAAGGCACAAAAGCGCGAGAAAAGCTTTCATTGTAACGCGGGGTTAGGCGATTTATCAAACGGATTAGTGCATTTGAGCGGAATATGCGAAGTTATAACGCCGACGACTGAGTGCGAACATGGCACATAACGAGTTAATAGCTTTGAAAAAATGAAAAGCTCAAAAAACAAAAAAACAAGCAAACAAACAAACAAAAACCTAGAAATGTCACTATGGCGACCGGCATGCCTCCGCAATAATGAATAGTTCTCGTAATAGGTATATGGTACAAAGTCACTTGACGTCACTTGACCTTTGACCTTATCATAATTTCAAAAGGTCCAAAGGTCAAAGGTCAGGTGAAGTCAAGTGACATTGTACCATAGACCTATTACGAGAACTATGCATCATGGCGGAGGCATACCAGTCGAGGGTACTAATGCGCGTAAGTCACGGTTATCCCGATTCAGTCAGACCGCAGCACGTACGCTAATGGGCCAATCAGGCAAGATTTATTCAGCACTCTCGTTGACGATCTTTGTGTTCTAAAGGTGTCTCGTCGTGCGAGATTTTGCGAGAGTTAGACAGGGCTATGGTTTTCACAGTGTAGCGACTTGTACATACATTCGTCATGACTACAAGTCACGGTTAATTGTTCTCCCGACTTTGATCTTTATTTTGATACTGAATTTGCGCATAATATCGGATCTTATCATGACGATATAGTCACTTGAATTTGCGTAAATTTTACCTGCTTTTCATGGAAGATTTTGTCGTCTAAAGTTCGTTTTTGGTTCCTGACCGGATTAAGAAACTGATGTTTCTGATTTTGGCTTTTTCGTAGAGAGGTAACTTAGATGCTCATCATAATATTGGAGTCAAGGAGACGCAAGCATGATTTATACTAGTTTTTGCGTTTTGAAATGTCTTTGAAATTCACTCCTAAGCCGGAAGTATGCTCCACACAAAGTGTGCATGCAGTGGACCGAACGAGCTCTCTCATTGGGATTGGACAGTGTTCGCATTCAGCGCTTGAACTGCACGCGTGCCAAGAAAGCGCAAGTGGCATGAAACCGTTATGTAGCAGCGTATTGAAGTAATGCAAGCGCTGAATGCAAGCGCTGTCCTATAAGAGAGCTTACTCTTGAGATTGCACGCTTTCAAGCTGATCAGCACTGACATCGATGTATTATTGTATATCTTACTAGTTCCTGACCGGATTAAGCAACAAATTGTCAAGATATTTACATGGATACAACGATTAAGAGATGGATTACCAAATAATGCATTTTCATTGAGACGGCGCAAGGTGGATTTGGTATTCTTTTGACGTCTTGAACGTGTACTGCACGAATTACTTTTTTTCATCATTTTCAAGCTCAAATTACGCTATGATATTTTTCATTTACAATAATTTCAGTAACATGTGACGATAGTTTACATATTTTCCTTGAATTTGATGCCAAATTTGTGAAGATAAGGTGTATTTTTGTTGCCGAAAGCCAAAGGACAAAATCCCCTTACGCAGCTCACTACGTATGCAAGCCTCGAGCGGGCTTGCATACGAGTTGAATAATGAGCGAATTATCAGGTGCTGCGGTCTGACTGGATTGTAGTGCAAAAACCAGCCTTCGTCATTTGTCGGTGTTAGACAATGTGTTGTCACGGCAACATTATTTTTAGAAAAAAAAATATTACCAGTGTTTTGCTTACTTCATTGGTCAGGTTTCTGCCTTTAGATTAGTTTTGATAATCCAATCACCAGCTTTGCTGGATGAGCTAACACTAACTAATGTCCATCAGGTTAGGGCGGGGGATCGGTCATATTCAGTGACTGTTTTTAGTTGTATTTGTATTTGAATTATTTGGTTGTTTTGTTTTCGTAAAATCAACATATTCCATACATAAAGGTCGAGAAAAGAAAAACATACGGAGGGTTCTTATATAGGCCATTTTCAGAAGTGACAATGATATTGACTTCTGGTCTTTCATGGGGCCCTATTCACATAAATTTCGCACAATCAATGGCTGATAATAGAATAAAATATTACAGAAACACAAATACTATAGAGCGGTGTATACATACACGTACATTACTACATTGTGACTACATAACCGTATTATTACATTGTTCATAGGTTTGGAGCATTAAAAAAACAGCAAGTGGAAAGGATTTCGGTTCTGTCTTACAGTGAACGTAAAAAGAGGAAAGTTAACGTAAATCATTAGGTATATTTTACGCTGCTGCAGCTCTGTATGAAGATGCATGATCTCTTACAATAATTAGTTTTAGGCTATGGTAGCTGTAAATCATTTTGATTACGGAGAGAGTTTGGTGATATCTTGTACTAAAACATATCTTCAGTCATTATATACATAATTAATATCATACAAAATATACATAAAACATATATTCAGTCATATTAACAAATTGTCTCAAACGACCCATATAACTAATCATTTTACTTAACTTGTAATAGCTGTTCGATGTGAACATCCCACAGTAACTTATCATCTACAATTTTTCCCAGATATTTAAAACTATTCACCTGAAGTAATTGCTTACCCCTAACTTTTACATTTTGATACTCTTGTGTTTTTTAACATATTATTTGTGCCAAGTAACATACAGTTTTATCAACATTTATTTTCAAGATCGTTGTCAGTCATCCATGTTTCCATACATATTAACTCTTTTTTTTTTTGCAAAACATTTTCCACAACTTTCGTGTTTTTCTGTGAGTAATAGATGACCGTGTCATCGTCGTATAAATGGGCCCTGATGTCAGAAAAAAAAAACTTATATCATTTATGAATATACTAAACAACAACAGTCCAAGCAAGGTTCCTTGTGGATTCTTCTGAATAATTATCTTTCATCAGAAAGGGTATTATTGATTGTGGTCCTTATTCTCCGGTTCGAGATATAACTCTCGAACTACTCCAGTTCTATGCCAGTAACCCCCATATTTTCAAGTTTAGATAGAAGGATCAGTTGATCAACCATATCGAAAGCCTTTTACAGGTCAACAAAGACGGCGTCAACGTATTCACCTTTATCACTAGTGCGGTGTCAGTCGTCCGTGACGATAGCAAGTGCAGTAAGAGTGGAGTGCTTGGGACGGATACCTGACTGGTTTCTGCTATTGATAAGAGTGCAATTTTAGATAACCAAGTAACTGCTTTTGAACAACTCTCTCCATAACTGTAGATGCTCAGGACAATAAAGAAATGGGTCTATAATAATAACAGTTCAACTAATCTCCCTTTTTGTATAGGTACAATTTTAGCCATTTTCCATATATCAGGCTCTACCCCTTCAGCTAAGGATTTATTTATGATGTACACTTCAAGTGAAAAGCTCTATTTCTATAATTGACTCTTTGAATATATACATAGAAATTTCATCTAATTCACTGTTTTTTTGTGTGTGTAACAATGGATTATTTCATAGTATTATCTGGGGGTAGTAATCCGGGGGATAGCTATCCAGGGGGTAGTTATGGGGGGGGGGGGGGGTAGTTATCCAGGGTGCAGTTATCCGAGGGGTAGTTATTCGGGGGTAGTTATCCAGGGGGTACTTATCAAGGGGGTACTTATCAAGGGGGTAGTTATCCGGGGGTAACTATCCAAGGGGTACTTATCCGGGGGTAGTTATCCAGGGGGTAGTTATCCAGGGGGTAGCTACCCCCCCCCCCGGGGGGGGGGGGGAGGGGACTATCCAGAGGTTAGTTATCCGGGGATAGTTATCCTGGAGGCAGATATCCGGGGGTATATTTATCTGGGGATAGTTATCCTATAGGGGTAGTTATCCAGAGGCAGTCATCTTGGGGTAGTTATCCTTGAGGTATAGTTGTCCTATTCAAGGGGGAATCGCCCAGAGGGGTGATTGCCCTAGGAGGGTACGGTTGTTCGGGAAAGTAGTTGACTGTCCTAGGGGGCAATTGTCCAGGGGGATATTTGTCCCAGTAGTACTCATTCGAAAGGTGGTTTTCACTGGGGTAGTGTTCCTAGACCCATAAAATGGATATATTATATATATATATATATATATATATATATATATATATATCATTGTCAGTCATCATTGCGATTAAAATCAGCGAGTAAAATGACATTGTCTGTAAAAATAATTTCAGAAGATTATGTTCTATTATCCAGGTAAAAAAAAAATAATCTAGGAATAATTATCTGGTTTCCTATACAGTACACGAACGAATAATGAGCCACTATCTGTGCGTTGAAATTCAACCCACATCATTTCTAATTCGTCAGATTCGAGATCGAATCTTCTCAAATAAGAAGAATTTTCTGATATAAAGCAACCCACTCCACCCTCGTGGGTGCGTTGAGGTAAGCTCATGTGATTTACCCTTTAATTCATTTAGTGTGAAATCATTATTGATATCAGGTGAATTATCATTAATACATCTATCAATTATTTATTGCAATCAATTTTTTACCCTTAATTTCTATAATCACATCTGATTCATTAAAAAAAAGGCACACATTCCAGGTGACATTTTGGACACAGCAGTGTTCAAGGAGTGTATCTGAATCATAGGTCTTTCAATGCGTATTTTTACCCACTGTGTATATGACGTGGATTGCAAAATACACTTTTGATTTTTTTTTTCCGATTTACTACAAATTGAATATACTTTATGTTTGAGAATTGAAGACTATGTTGATGTAAAATTGAGATTTCTGTTCCTCCCTCAGTGCTCAGGAAGATACAACTTCTACTATTTCATCTCCTACTACTCATTTTGATGCAAAGTATGTTAAAAAAGACATTGACTGCAATAACTAAGAAGCAATAAATGTAACTGGAATTGTTTAATAGTCACCTCAGAGAAATTTGAGAACAATTGATACAAGTAAACTGACAATATAACATCTAAATCTATCAATGGAAAAGTGCATAAACAGATGAATATATTCTAGACAGTTAAAATCACTGAAAATCAGGCAATGCAGACATGAGTAATTAGAGCTTATCAAACAGTATCTCAAAACACAGAAATGAATGTATAAAAATGTCAGCTAATACAAATGCAAATGACAACCAGAATCTTTTTGTTTGCATGCTCAGGCCAAATTTTAGACATGTCATGAATTTTTCTGTTATTGAATCAATAATTCTTTCAATTGGTCCAATTTTGATAAGTTCTTTTCACTTGTTAGAGCTACCTTCTTCCCACCTTTGTTCTTGGTCATTACTCTCCGGTCTTGAATCCAAACCCTATCTTGACTTTCCAATCCAGCTGGGCTCTTTTCCTTGCTCGAGTTTTATAGATGAAGATCGAGGTATCCTAATCTTTTAGCATGCATCTTGCTGACAATCTCTAGACAATTTTGTTTTACCCTAATGAATGATGTCAAACCTAAACCATATGCACCTGTATTATTCTATACCGGCATGGCCTTGAGCACCCCGAAACGTATCTTTACTGCTAAATCATATAGGATTGCCGCAGACAGTTTGAGTTGCTCATTTGACATTTTGATGAAAGGAAATGTTAAAATAAATATAATAATGCCATACATTAACGAATCGTCACACACAATCTCAGGAAACTTCCCGTAATTTAACATCAGGTTATTGGTAAATCTATGGTCTTACCGCTTCATCCGTCATTCAATATGTTGATGTTCAACAGGACTTATCAAAATCAGTGGAAAATCAAAATGCTTCAACCGCCTTAGAAGGACGTAATAAACGGGAAAAGGAAAGTTGATTCGCACTGACCCCACGTAGAGAAACGATACAGCTATACAGGTTTACTTCAGTTGATTGGAAAGATGGAATCTTGATTACGCGTACTGGTTCCTCAAAAGTTCTCAGTGTTCGCGAGCTGAAGCGCTGAAAGGGCCCTTTTCTCGCTTTGCGGCCGATATATCATATCTACATATGTGTACTTTATCATACATCATATGCGTTCAGCAAACATACATCAACAGATGAAGACAAAAAACAACAAATGAATAAGTATTTGTATTCCTTCAAAATTATTGTAGTCATTTCGGAAGCATTATTCTGATATGTTTCCATAGCTTTAAAATCTCAACTTAACTTAACTTTAGTATGTTTTCTTAAAGATTCACTCAATTAGTCTATGAGGATTTACATTAAAAAGGTTCAGGTAAATCTAGCTTTGATCTGTTTCTTCGTCAAGTGACACACACACACAGAGACACACACATACAGAGACACACACAATAAAGACATACAAACACACAGTTACACATACGCATTTCACAGAATATATAAAGCTCCCCGATCAGCACAGCAGCAATTTGAGGGAGTTTACCCTCTATGGTTCTTTAGCAATAATCATATCTCTGTGGCCAAGCCAATGAAGGGGCATAACAGTTATATAACGTGCCTTTAATAGTCCGGTGTAGGCGAACCATGGTCACGCAATACAGATTAAGGGGATTCGGTAATCTCTATTCACCGGTAATGTTGTAGTTGCATGAAAGGGATTAAACCTAAATTCCTGGGCAAGAGGGCATGGCGTCGGTTTCAACCAGTAACGCATCATCCTTGAAAAAAAAAACCAAAACAGTTTAATACGCAGGCAGTATTCATTTTATACGGAGATAATGCTATTAAGGAGGCTTTTCTGTTGCACTGTTAACCTCCGTGAGTAAGGACGTCTAAAAAAATGTGAAAATGTGAAATTTGTCGGTGTACTATACAAGAAGAGTTTGTAACGTCACAAAGTGAGCTATCCAAAGGCCTTGCTAAGTTGAGGAATTTGCGATTAAATCTGGGAAAAAACTTTAGATGCATGTAGCCTAGTGTGAAAAAGTGGAGGTCGTGTTATTTTGTCACACTAGTGTCCGAAATTTCTGAGAGAGCGAAAAAAAGTGAAAATTTTCGGTGCGTTATAGAAGAAGTTTGTTGAACTATCGCAACGAGATATCTACAGTCCTAATTTCAAGAAATTTGCGATTGTAAAGTCCATGCCTGACAATTAAGGACGAATTTCACTGAGCAAGTGAATGATTTGCAAATGACGTGAATTAAAAAAACACACACACACAAAAAAAAAAACAAAGTCCGACATTCCGAAATCTTTTTTGTCCGGATGTATATGGAGCCGTAAACCAGTCATGCGCAGATTTACTAATATGCGTAGTCCTCACAACGTAAAGTGTGAGTATTATTTTCGTACTCATTTCTTCTCCGTTTTATTTCTCATCGATTGCTATTGTTTTGGGGTTTTTTTTCGCTCACGCCTGTTGTGTAAATGTTTGTGTGTGTGCCGACTTCTTATCCGACGACGGTATACCCCCACACGCAATTGATTTTCTGTAGGTTCACCCGCACATTATCTTCATTTTCAAATATAAATTTGGCGTACTCTAAGAGTCATTTTGGTTGCAAAGTGTGTGTTGAAGATTGACATGACAATTCAAATAAATGGTGGAGGAAATCAGCAGTAGGTCATTGGCCTTTAGGGCTGATCCCATGAACAACTATACATTATCAAAACTGTAGGTCATTATAAACTGTATTATAAATCGCGAGTTGCATCTGTAATAAATTCGTGTGTTTTTAACTCTTTATGTGCCATGTTCGCATTCTGAAACCCCGAGATTGCCATCGCGATGCAATGCTAGTGTTCTAGACATTCACGTGCTCTGTGAAATCAGCCCAAAATTCGTGTACACATATGAATAATACTACTGGCGACATGGAAACATTGTTGGAATGGCATGTCAATCAAAAACAAATACTGAGGGCCATTTTAGACATATTCAAAGATTTGCATCATCAGCGTACGGACCAATAAAAAACTTTTCCAGTGGTGCCTAGCTTGTATCTTATCAGGCAGATTCTTAAAATTATGGTAGAAATATCATATTGTTTCATGGATCTTTTGATATTTTATGTTTGTGTGTGCGCATTTGGTTTATTTTTCCAGCTTCAATCGCACATTTCTTAAAATAAGGACTGTGGATAGCTCGTTGCGATAGATCAACAATCTTTTTCATAATACACCTAAAATATTCACCATGTTTCTGTTCTCTCAGAAATTTCGGATATGTTACAGATTAACACGTCGTCCTCTTTGTCACACAAAACTACATGAGTAAATACAGTGTATATAATCAATGCATCTGATGTATCTTCTATCATCTGCCAAAATTTCAAAGCTAAATGATTAAAGGAAAGGCCTGAAAATAGCTTTTTTTCTGGGCCATGATTGGCTCGCCCGTCAGCGACTTTAGGATCCTTTTGTTGTAATGGGTTACATCCATATATATATATATATATATATATATATATATATATTTTTTTTTTTTTTTTTTTTTTTTTTGCGTTCCATGCCAAAGACCCGAGTTCGATTCCCGGCGGAGACCAATTTTTCAACTCTTGCGCTTTTCCAAAATGGAGGAACAGTAAGAGGAATTACGATGTCAAAGCTACGCACCGATTTCTCCTCCCTTTCTCATATCTCACATATATATACATGTAGTGTTTTCCAGATTTATTTGCAAATTCCTCAACGTTTCTAATAGCAAGGCCTTTGGATATAGCTCATTTTGTGACACACTGTTCCTATATTACACTGAAATTTCACATTTTCCCCATCTTTCCGAGGTAATTACATACTACAAGCACAGTCTTTTAAGTGATTATATCCCCGTCAAACTCTGCATATCCAATGCCATTGTGTAAACCCCCTGTGTATCACATTATTCTATGACAGCAACTTACGTCGAGAAAACTTCCTGTTTTTCAAGTATGTTTAAGTTTTATAGGTTATTGTTACTCTGGACGTGTAATGAGCAGTTGTTTACAAAATGCCAAGCTTTGATTTGACGTAAATTGTGTGACAAATCTGATTGTTTTTCTTTCAAAATGACCAGTAGCTACATTGTTGTTTATTTTAGGCTATCTTTCTATAGGTTTGGGCGGGTTCTTATGCTTTTGAGTAGTATATGCGAACTTTGCACGCCAACGATTGAGTTAGGAAATGACAACATTTCGTCTACGAAATGAACATCTCGACAACGAAACGCTAACTCTACGTTAACGTAACAAGATGACAACATTTCGTCAACGAAATGACTGATTTCGAAACGAAATAGGCAATGCGACACTTGGCGTCCCCAAGACGTGCGCACCACCAATTTGATTCGCAAGAACAATAGACAAAATGTCGTTACGAAACGTTCGTTTCGTCAACGAAATGACAACACTTCACGCAAACGGTTACTAAAAAAAAAACCATCTTGTTAAAGTAACAAGATGACAACATTTCGTTACGAAATGGTCATTTCGTCAACGAAATGACTGATTTCGTTACGATATAGGCAATGCAGGGAGGTGAGACTCACCTCCCTGGGCAATGCGACAATTGGCGCGCCCAAGACGTGCGCACCACACCATTTTGATGGCCAAGAACAATTGACGAAATGTTGCCAGTTCAGTACCAAACGATTATTTCGTAAACGAAATGACATTTCATAACGAAATGAACATTTCGTCGTCGACGTGATGTTGCCATTGAGTAAAAAAACAAACAAACTAATGATCATTTCGCTGACGAATCAGGCCATGCAACATTTGGCGCCCCATACGTGCGTGCCACATCACGTTGATGCTAAAAAACAATAGATTATCGACTTAGCGACCAGCAATTAGAGGGTTATTTCTGTCCTTGCGAAGATTTGGAGCGCGATCGTCATTCCGCCTATTTTAGGGAGTTTTCGTTACTCAACGGGAAGACCGAGAATACGCGGAAGCAAGCAGCTGCGACCGTCCCCGTACCAGTCCCCATTATCTAAGCAGTTTCGCTTTCCTGCACAGGACGGGAGCGTATGGATCGCTGATCGGCTGGCTGGATGGCTGGCTCACGCACTGCCCAGCATTGAGACTTATCGCTATTTTAGCCGAGTACTGTACACTGTACTTGTTTACCCCAGGGCAGGACTCTTCTCGGCTTTGGTCATGCTCAGAAGTAAGTTTTGCGCACGGCACGCTCAACTCCCGGCCGCGTCAGTCCATGGGCCAGGCCAGATATTGGTACCATCAAGGTAAAGCTCCTTGATACCATCTGAGGTGGCAAAATCTTTTTGGTGTCATCTTGTTTGTCGGGCATAGATATGCTTATCAAGCTATGATTGCATTTCCAAATGAGTAGCTTAGTCGTAATAAATGAATTTTTAACCAATTTGGTCTCGTTGTTATATCCCTATACTTCTGTTTCGAAACTAACCGCTATACAAAGAAGAGCACTGTCTTCTGTATGTTCACAGGTGTTCTGTTGTAAACACGGTGCGTTTAGTCTTAATTCAAGGCAGCGAAGGAAATATCCAAAGGTTATGATGTCCACAGCGCTTAGTCTTTATTCAAGACTGCGAAGGGAATATCCAATGTTTATGATACAGTGTATATCCTTTTATCTAAGAACAACAACAACAACAAAAGCAATTCCTCGTGAATTTTAACGTATTTTTCAATTATTTATCATTTTCCGGCGAAAGCGCTACGGTGAAAACGCTAACACAACGCCAATGTCGCTTTATTTCCATCCAACAATTAAAGAAAATGCAAAAACAATGTACCGGTACACTACAATACATTATAATGAATAATATTGTAAATGTACAGAGTAATTTTGTATAAAACTGATGTATTTGTTGAGAGGGTAGTATAAAAACAGTATAGATAATCCCTTTTATGAGAAACTTTAGACGTGATAACGGTACATTGGTCTAGACAAAGACTATAAAGGGCGCCGCGTGACAGCTGTGGACATCATAACCCTTTGGATATTCCCTTCGCTGCCTTGAATAAAGACTAAGCGCACTGCGTTTAGAACAGAATACCTGTGGACATACGGAAGACAGTGCTATTCTTTGTATAGCGGTTAGTTTCGATTCAGAAGTATAGGGATATAAAAACGAGACCAAATTGGTTAAAAAAATCATTTATTATGACTAAGCTACTCATTTGGAAATGCTATCATAGCTTGATAAGCATATCTATGCCCGACAAACAAAATGACACCAAATAGGTTTTGCCACCTCAGGTGGTACCAACAACCCATTTTCGGGTCTTGGCCCATGGACTAATTGTACGTTCGAATGCGACTAATAAACATCGTCCCTGGCATGATCGCTCGTGATAATCATGGTGGCTAGAACTATTTCAAAGGTAGCAAAAGGTAAATGCCCCTATCACGAGTGAAGGCAAGGCGCGTCTGCATGAGAAATATGTATGCGCGTGGCTTGAATATATTACAACTGTACGCAAGCAACATAATACATGTATGCACACCACGCATTGTTGGCGGGCGTGTCCGCCAGACTACAGCTACAATGTATACCTGACTCTCAGTGAGTATAGAGACACGGAGATCAGTAACTGCAGTAGTTGATATATTATAGTTAAACTGAACCGTTGAATGATTCATACATGTCAATAATTTCCTTTCATAATTTTCTTTCTACACGTTTCTTAATGATGTGACACACACTAGCGTAATACGCAAAGTAGGTAAAACATGTAACAACAGATAACACAATATAACACTTTCAGATCGCTCGTTTGTCGCAAGCGATCGTACAAATTGTACGCTGAGAAGCAAATAAACGGCGGGCTTGCTTTTACCGGTGTATCAAACTGTTCAAGACATGAGCATTTAACCATTTCATTATGTCAAAGAATATGTAGATTGCGTTTGGCTTTTATTTTGTGAAATAAAAAAGAAAAGCTGTGTATAAATGCATGTGTACATATCATATATACAAGCAAATATTCAGGTAATATATATGAAGAATATTGTTATAGCTTAAAGAAAGTATAATAACTATGTGTACAATCAATACTTACCGACTGATTAGGTTTAAGTTGGATGAGACAGGAAGAGTGACAGGTTAGGGCCTATGAAAAGAAATGACGCTCAGTCTGTGTTGCAGAGGTAGATAGTTTATCTGCCGGGTGTTGATCATAACTAAAGCGAGTGATTCGGCCTAAACAAATTCCTCCTTACGAATTATGAAGTTAGGAAAAAGGATTTAACATTACATGTTTTCCTTGGAGCACATCCCCGAGAAGGACCCCTTTGAAAATCAGCCCTAGTCATGGCTGAAAGAGTATTTTTTTTTTTGCCATGACTAGAGAATGAATAAAAGATAAAATAGGGGAGAAAAACAATACGAGGCTTACTTGCAAAAAAATAAATAAATAGATAAATAAATAGTACCCCCCTCCCCCCATCCCGGACAGACAATGAAAAGGGTAAAGAATTTAGAACAATGCATGTCAGGAACATGTTACGTATAGAGAGAAAGAGCTGGCTAAGATAGAAAGGACTTGTTTTTATTTCAAATATAAGACAAGCAAAGAACGGTTGATGGATGGATGGATGGATGCGTTACTATTCTTTCATGAATAACTCAACAAACAATTACACACACACACACACACACACACACACACACACACACACACACACACACACACACACACACACACAAAGATAATACGCATGTAGTCTTGTGTGACAAAGAGGAGGTCGTGTTATTTTTTTCACATTTCTGAAATTCGAAAAGTACAGACGTGTTTACCGCTGAAATGCTCCGGCTTTTGTTGTCGTTGCTGCTGCTGTTGTTGTTTTTGTTGTTGTTGGGTTTTTTTTTTTTGGTGGTGGAAAGCTTCAACACTACTATTCATCTGTGTTTTTGAGAAGTATTTTTTAAAGAAATGATGAAGCAGGCAGGTACCAATCGACTGATTGGTTGATTCCTTACTCGTGATCAGGCAGCTATGTTTTGCTAACACGTAAATTTGCTATAATGACCGGTCATAAGTAGGCCTAGTACTAGTAGTCAGTTGGCCAAGATCCGATAAAGCGATATTGTTACCACTGAGGTGGCAAGTTTTGGTTATGCTTTTAAAATTGGCATGTATCTGTAGACAACATTTTGACTATGAGAGCATTTCCAGAGTTGCAACTTAGTCATAGTCATCGGCCATTGATACCAAGAGGCTCTAACCGTTTTTGACGCTCTCTGACCCAAGGAGGCACATTCTGTCCATTTTATATTCTCCATAATATTTGACCAATTACGCTGAAACTTGTCATAACAAATCTAAAACGAAAAATGTTCCACAAAATGGGATCATCGAAATTTCACTGGGACACCAAATGGGGACGCACTTGGTGAGAATATTATGAAAAACAAATGGAATAGACTACAATTAAATGCAACTAATCAGTTTCAAGTCATATGTGTGGAATCTGAGACAAAATTGTTTCAGTTTGTGTTTTTATTTCATATAAAGAGAGATTAACGAGTACAATTTGAGCCTTATTCTTACCTTTCCCGTTTATTTGAAGATCTAATCTTACAAGAAACTTGTTATAAAAATTAATCGTCACACAGCACAAGATTGCGCTATACATTTTTCAAACAAAAAATGGTTTTATATAGATTAAGATGGTTGAAATGTTGTTCTAAAAAAGAGATAAAGCTCTATTATTACAATTGGGAATCACAATTTTATACAGAATTTATATTTTATTTCAAAAATTCAATTAAAAAACAAAAACAAACAAACAAACATCGCTATAATCCATCATAAGCCAAAACAAAGATTGGTATCCCCCATCAGAATGGAGCTTTTACATTGTTAGAACATAATATAGACCTATAAGTTTTGAATAGGTCATGGTTTCTGTTGAGTAATTATGAGGGGTAACTGGCTAATGAGCAGCCCTGACTATTAAGGGAGCACGCAGGATCATTTCTAAGGGCGTTAATAGTTCAGAAATGTATTGGGGTTTTTTTCCTGTTGTGTCTGCCTTTCAGGGGCCTCATTGTTTCTGCTTCACTTCGTATGGCGCATCCTGGTGAATTACTGCTTTACATACTAAAAAGAGGAAAGAGAAATACATCTTTTTTATAAATATTCTAGGTTTATTTGAGATTATTTAAGATTTTATTCGCCTTCGTCAATAATGTGTTTATTCACGTGGGTTTGTGTAGGATAATATGCGTGAGTGTGGGGGGGGGGGTGGGTGGGTGGCTAGCGCATTGCACCGTTTAATCTTGAATATTGTGTTTAGTATCCTATACAGTTTCATACTATCAACAATGTATTTTGTCACTTTATGTGAAGTTTATTCTATTTTAGGAAATACAATCATATATCTCATTTTCATATTAACGACTTTATGGGACTAACGAATCTTGTATCGTTTTCAGATTTGTGTGGAATAACGAACTAAGGTCCCTAAAAAGGAGATTTGAGGGACATTCAGAACTGCAAAGAGACCATAGTACCTTACTTTCGTTTCTATTTGTTTGACACTTCAATACCGCATGTCATTATAGACATCGATCTCCGTTTGGTGTATAGTCTTTTCTTTATCAAATTTCCGTATTTGTTAATTAAAACAGAATTAAAAGAAATTTGATATCACGTAACATATTTTAATCTCAAGTAAGTCATAAGTGGCTTAGGTTTCATACTTTGAATTTCACTTAGAACAGCTGTGGTACTCACATTGACGGGAAAATATGGGATTATAGTATGCGATTGTAGTAACGATCAAATCCCCGGGATAAGTGGCGTTATGTCGGCACATCCAGATTATACTGCAAAAATATATTTATTACGTAGGTGGTAATGTTGGGATGTGGTTATTGATTTCCTTGTGATGTGAATTCTGTTTTAACCAAATTCGTTGTTAAGGGAATGCACTGCCTGTTCTCTAGACACAACATTCAACTCTAACGTCTTGGTAAACAATCTGAAAAAAAAACCCCACAGTGAATTGCAGCAAGCTTTTGCTGGTCACAGAGATCAATATTTTCACACGTAAGTGGTTATAAGCGTCCTGACCTTTTCTTTTAAATAAAAAGAGCTACCATGCATTCAACTTTCGTAAAAGTCCTTCGTTGCCTTGAGTAAAGGCTTAGAGCTCCATTCGAAGTTGCGTTTTTAAACGCACTTACAGGGCTCACACTTGTAAATATAACGGAATGTCCCGGACCGCTTCACAAAATCGTACCAAAGAAACTAAAATAAATGAAAAAAACAAACAAATCAGAAATGAAGTTTGGCACACACATATTTTGAGTATGAATTCCCGATTCAGACGCACAACAGCGCAGAAAGATATTTAACCCGCCCAAACCGCATTGATTAAACACTATTTGTGACCGTGCATCACAAAACAAACAAAAAGTCGCACCCCTTGATTTTGCCTAAGGGGAATCGGGTCAACAAATGAATCGGGTCAACCTAGTCAATTTTGAGTTTTTTTTTAAATATTTTCTGAAACAGCTATTCTTCTTCTACAATATACTTAAGTTTGGAATCGTAAACGGAACAGGAAACTGGGTTTTCAGCAATTTTTCTACAACTCTTCGTGGTAGAGTATAGTGTGATCAGCTATATCTCGGAGGCCCATTTTCATTTCTTGAACATTTTTTTGCACACTCTTCACTTTCAACTCTAACTTTTGAAAGGATAACGCTACAACAGGAGTACTCCCCTAAAAGTCGACATTAATCATGGACAGATAGTGTTAGATTTATAATGTGAAGCTAATACTTTGATATTCCTTCATTGTTGTTGCTATGATATTTTACATCTTTTCTTTTCTTTTTTGGTCCCATTCTTCGTACAGCTATCAATGTTTGGATAAGATTAAGCGCTTGAATATACCCTGTACTTCCTGATTTTTTATGCTGGAAAATTGATTTTTTTTCCCATTATCATTGCATCAAAGTGAACTTCAAGAAGTGACCATTTTTCCTTCAAGACGTGCTCACTAACTTGACAATATACACTGAATTCCACATGATAGGTAGCTTGAAAGTACAACTACTTGCCATTGACTTTAGATTTCCTCAAAGGTCCCCGATTCAGAAATTACACCGATTTGTTTTAGGGGGAACTTACTTTTTGTTTAGTGTCTAGAATACAGAAAAGACAGGTCTCATCGCCCTGAATACGGCTTGTTACACAATACGGCTTGTGAATTTCAACAAGTGACCATTTTGCCTTCAAGACGCGCTCACTGCAGGGGCGGCGCGGCCGTGGGGGCCTTGGGGGCTCGGGCCCCCACACTTTTTGTGCACCATACAAAGGAATACATAAGGTGTCATCACTTTGGGCCCCCACACTTTTTCACTTTTTTCAACCGCGAAGTACGTTAGAAGCACTAAAATGGGAGGGGGGAGAATGAGCTGAGCACCTTTTTTTTTTGCTTGTCAGCTGAAGAAACCCGGAAGTGGACGAGGAGAGATGAGCTGAGGACCTTTTTTTTTTGCTTGTTAGCCCATGAAACCCGGAAGTGGGCCCCGACACTTTTGAAAACAGTGCGCCGGCCCTGCACTGAAGCGTGACCCGACAGTTACCCGACAAGTTTACAACTACTTGCCCCTGTGTTTAGATTTCCTCAAATTTCTTACTTCAGAAATTAAAGCGAATTGTTTCAGGGGAAACTTATTTTTTGTTTAGTGTTTATTTTTTTGTGTGTTTTATAATACTGTTGTCATTGTAATCACGTCAACATTCTTATATCATGTTGCTTCGGATTCAACATGAAGCGTACGATTCTGATAAGAAAAGACTTACTTAAATTTGATATTTGATACTCCTAGTAACAAGGCCTACTCATGATTTATTTCCGATATCATGACATAATGTGGATGCATGACACAGCTACACTGTAAAAACATCGGTGTTAGATTTAACACCACGGGTGTTAAATCTAACACCGATCAAACTTCAATAAAGGACCACACCCACAGGTGTTAAAAATGCACTGTGATGGTGTTGAAAAGTGTTCACCTGACACTTCGTGGTGTTAATTTGACACTGTACCTGGTGTTATTTTGACACTGTACTGGTGTTAATTCAAAAATGACACTACATGGTGTTGATTTGATATTTGTTGGTGTTAATATCAATGGTTTAACACCCGTCCAGCTTCAATAAGAGACCACACCAGCTGGTGTTACTTTGGTGTAAATTTATTTTCACATTTTTTCAAAAATCTAGTATTTTAATGTAAAATTCTTGATCGTCTTGTTTAAATTAAAAATCAACAAGAAGTGCAGTTACTAAGAAACTCTTCAAATAACAGTTTAAAATTTGGAAATGACACCCGGAGGTGTTAATTTAACACCATAAATGAGTTCCGAAAATTTAACACCAGCTCGGTGTTCACTACTTAACACCGGACTTTTTGTAGTGTATAATTATGATTAAGAGGTCTAGATAAAGACTAAGGGCGCCGCGTGACAGCTGTGGACATCATAACCCTTTGGATATTCCCTTCGCTGCCTTGAATAAAGAATAAGCGCGCCGCGTTTAGAACAGAATACCTGTTGACATACGGAAGACAGTGCTATTCTTTGTATAGCGGTTAGTTTCGATTCAGAAGTATAGGAATATAAAAACGAGACCAAATTGGTTTAAAAATCATTTATTATGACTAAGCTACTCATTTGGAAATGCTATCATAGCTTGATAAGCATATCTATGCCCGACAAACAAAATGACACCAAATAGGTTTTGCCACCTCAGGTGGTACCAACAACCCATTTTTTTCGGGCTTGGCCATGGACTAATTGTACGTTCCAATGCGACTAATAAACATCGTCCCTGGCATGATCGCTCAGTGATAATCATGATGGCTAGAACTATTTCAAAGGTAGCAAAAGGTAAATGCCCCTATCACGAGTGAAGGCAAGGCGCGTCTGCATGAGAAATATGTATGCGCGTGGCTTGAATATATTACAACTGTACGCAAGCAACATAATACATGTATGTACACCACGCAATTGTTGGCGGGCGTGTCCGCCAGACTACAGCTACAATGTATACCTAACTCTCAGTGAGTATAGAGACCGGAGATCAGTAACTGCAGTAGCTGATATATTATAGTTAAACTGAACCGTTGAATGATTCATACATGTCAATAATTTCCTTTCATAATTTTCTTTCTACACGTTTCTTAATGATGTGACACACACTAGCGTAATACGCAAAGTAGGTAAAGCATGTAACAACAGATAACACAATATAACACTTTCAGATCGCTCGTTTATCGGAAGAGATTGTACAAATTGTACGCTGAGAAGCAAATAAACGGCGGGCTTGCTTTTACCGGTGTATCAAACTGTTCAAGACATGAGCATTTAACCATTTCACTATGGCAAAGAATATGTAGATTGCGTTTGGCTTTTATTTCGTGAAATAAAAAAGAGAAGCTGTGTATAAATGCATGTGTACATATCATATATACAAGCAAATATTCAGGTAATATATATGAAGAATATTGTTATAGCTTAAAGAAAGTATAATAACTATGTGTACAATCAATACTTACCGACTGATTAGGTTTAAGTTGGATGAGACAGGAAGAGTGACAGGTTAGGGCCTATAAAAAGAAATGACGCTCAGTCTGTGTTGCAGAGGTAGATAGTTTATCTGCCGGGTGTGTGATCATAACTAAAGCGAGTGATTCGGCCTAAACAAATTCCTCCTTACGAATTATGAAGTTAGGAAAAAGGATTTAACATTACATGTTTTCCTTGGAGCACATCCCCGAGAAGGACCCCTTTGAAAATCAGCCCTAGTCATGGCTGAAAGAGTATTTTTTTTTTGCCATGACTAGAGAATGAATAAAAGATAAAATAGGGGAGAAAAACAATACGAGGCTTACTTGCAAAAAAATAAATAAATAGATAAATAAATAGTACCCCCCCCAATCCCGGACAGACAATGAAAAGGGTAAAGAATTTAGAACAATGCATGTCAGGAACATGTTACGTATAGAGAGAAAGAGCTGGCTAAGATAGAAAGGACTTGTTTTTATTTCAAATATAAGACAAGCAAAGAACGGTTGATGGATGGATGGATGCGTTACTATTCTTTCATGAATAACTCAACAAACAATTACACACACACACACACACACACACACACACACACAAAGATAATACGCATGTAGTCGTGTGTGACAAAGAGGAGGTCGTGTTATTTTTTTCACATTTCTGAAATTCGAAAAGTACAGACGTGTTTACCGCTGAAATGCTCCGGCTTTTGTTGTCGTTGCTGCTGCTGTTGTTGTTTTTGTTGTTGTTGGGTTTTTTTTTTTTTGGTGGTGGAAAGCTTCAACACTACTATTCATCTGTGTTTTTAAGAAGTATTTTTTAAAGAAATGATGAAGCAGGCAGGTACCAATCGACTGATTGGTTGATTCCTTACTCGTGATCAGGCAGCTATGTTTTGCTAACACGTAAATTTGCTATAATGACCGGTCATATTTGAAGTAGGCCTAGTACTAGTAGTCAGTTGGCCAAGATCCGATAAAGCGATATTGTTACCACTGAGGTGGCAAGTTTTGGTTATGCTTTTAAAATTGGCATGTATCTGTAGACAACATTTTGACTATGAGAGCATTTCCAGAGTTGCAACTTAGTCATAGTCATCGGCCATTGATACCAAGAGGCTCTAACCGTTTTTGACGCTCTCTGACCCAAGGAGGCACATTCTGTCCATTTTATATTCTCCATAATATTTGACCAATTACGCTGAAACTTGTCATAACAAATCTAAAACGAAAAATGTTCCACAAAATGGGATCATCGAAATTTCACTGGGACACCAAATGGGGACGCACTTTGTGAGAATATTATGAAAAACAAATGGAATAGACTACAATTAAATGCAACTAATCAGTTTCAAGTCATATGTGTGGAATCTGAGACAAAATTGTTTCAGTTTGTGTTTTTATTTCATATAAAGAAAGATTAACGAGTACAATTTGAGCCTTATTCTTACCTTTCCCGTTTATTTTGAAGATCTAATCTTACAAGAAACTTGTTATAAAAATTAATCGTCACACAGCACAAGATTGCGCTATACATTTTTCAAACAAAAAATGGTTTTATATAGATTAAGATGGTTGAAATGTTGTTCTAAAAAAGAGATAAAGCTCTATTATTACAATTGGGAATCACAATTTTATACAGAATTTATATTTTATTTCAAAAATTCAATTAAAAAACAAAAACAAACAAACAAACATCACTATAATCCATCATAAGCCAAAACAAAGATTGGTATCCCCCATCAGAATGGAGCTTTTACATTGTTAGAACATAATATAGACCTATAAGTTTGAATAGGTCATGGTTTCTGTCGAGTAATTATGAGGGTAACTGGCTAATGAGCAGCCCTGACTATTAAGGGAGCACGCAGGATCATTTCTAAGGGGCGTTAATAGTTCAGAAATGTATTGGGTTTTTTTTCCTGCTGTGTCTGCCTTTCAGGGGCCTCATTGTTTTCTGCTTCACTTCGTATGGCGCATCCTGGTGAATTACTGCTTTACATACTAAAAAGAGGAAAGAGAAATACATCTTTTTTATAAATATTCTAGGTTTATTTGAGATTATTTAAGATTTTATTCGCCTTCGTCAATAATGTGTTTATTCACGTGGTTTGTGTAGGATAATATGCGTGAGTGTGGGGGGGGGGGGTGGGTGGGTGGGTAAATAAGCGCATTGCACCGTTTAATCTTGAATATTGTGTTTAGTATCCTATACAGTTTCATACAATCAACAATGTATTTTGTCACTTTATGTGAAGTTTATTCTATTTTAGGAATACAATCATATATCTCATTTTCATATTAACGACTTTATGGGACTAACGAATCTTGTATCGTTTTCAGATTTGTGTGGAATAACGAACTAAGGTCCCTAAAAAGGAGATTTGAGGGACATTCAGAACTGCAAAGAGACCATAGTACCTTACTTTCGTTTCTATTTGTTTGACACTTCAATACCGCATGTCATTATAGACATCGATCTCCGTTTGGTGTATAGTCTTTTCTTTATCAAATTTCCGTATTTGTTAATTAAAACAGAATTAAAAGAAATTTGATATCACGTAACATATTTTAATCTCAAGTAAGTCATAAGTGGCTTAGGTTTCATACTTTGAATTTCACTTAGAACAGCTGTGGTACTCACATTGACGGGAAAATATGGGATTATAGTATGCGATTGTAGTAACGATCAAATCCCCGGGATAAGTGGCGTTATGTCGGCACATCCAGATTATACTGCAAAAATATATTTATTACGTAGGTGGTAATGTTGGGATGTGGTTATTGATTTCCTTGTGATGTGAATTCTGTTTTAACCAAATTCGTTGTTAAGGGAATGCACTGCCTGTTCTCTAGACACAACATTCAACTCTAACGTCTTGGTAAACAATCTGAAAAAAAAACCCCACAGTGAATTGCAGCAAGCTTTTGCTGGTCACAGAGATCAATATTTTCACACGTAAGTGGTTATAAGCGTCCTGACCTTTTCTTTTAAATAAAAAGAGCTACCATGCATTCAACTTTCGTAAAAGTCCTTCGTTGCCTTGAGTAAAGGCTTAGAGCTCCATTCGAAGTTGCGTTTTTAAACGCACTTACAGGGCTCACACTTGTAAATATAACGGAATGTCCCGGACCGCTTCACAAAATCGTACCAAAGAAACTAAAATAAATGAAAAAAAAAAACAAACAAATCAGAAATGAAGTTTGGCACACACATATTTTGAGTATGAATTCCCGATTCAGACGCACAACAGCGCAGAAAGATATTTAACCCGCCCAAACCGCATTGATTAAACACTATTTGTGACCGTGCATCACAAAACAAACAAAAAGTCGCACCCCTTGATTTTGCCTAAGGGAATCGGGTCAACAAATGAATCGGGTCAACCTAGTCAATTTTGAGTTTTTTTTTAAATATTTTCTGAAACAGCTATTCTTCTTCTACAATATACTTAAGTTTGGAATCGTAAACGGAACAGGAAACTGGGTTTTCAGCAATTTTTCTACAACTCTTCGTGGTAGAGTATAGTGTGATCAGCTATATCTCGGAGGCCCATTTTCATTTCTTGAACATTTTTTTGCACACTCTTCACTTTCAACTCTAACTTTTGAAAGGATAACGCTACAACAGGAGTACTCCCCTAAAAGTCGACATTAATCATGGACAGATAGTGTTAGATTTATAATGTGAAGCTAATACTTTGATATTCCTTCATTGTTGTTGCTATGATATTTTACATCTTTTCTTTCTTTTTTGGTCCCATTCTTCGTACAGCTATCAATGTTTGGATAAGATTAAGCGCTTGAATATACCCTGTACTTCCTGATTTTTTATGCTGGAAAATTGATTTTTTTTCCCATTATCATTGCATCAAAGTGAACTTCAAGAAGTGACCATTTTTCCTTCAAGACGTGCTCACTAACTTGACAATATACACTGAATTCCACATGATAGGTAGCTTGAAAGTACAACTACTTGCCATTGACTTTAGATTTCCTCAAAGGTCCCCGATTCAGAAATTACACCGATTTGTTTTAGGGGGAACTTACTTTTTGTTTAGTGTCTAGAATACAGAAAAGACAGGTCTCATCGCCCTGAATACGGCTTGTTACACAATACGGCTTGTGAATTTCAACAAGTGACCATTTTGCCTTCAAGACGCGCTCACTGCAGGGGCGGCGCGGCCGTGGGGGCCTTGGGGCTCGGGCCCCCACACTTTTTGTGCACCATACAAAGGAATACATAAGGTGTCATCACTTTGGGCCCCCACACTTTTTCACTTTTTTCAACCGCGAAGTACGTTAGAAGCACTAAAATGGGAGGGGGGAGAATGAGCTGAGCACCTTTTTTTTTTGCTTGTCAGCTGAAGAAACCCGGAAGTGGACGAGGAGAGATGAGCTGAGGACCTTTTTTTTTTTTTTTTTTTTTTTTTTTTGCTTGTTAGCCCATGAAACCCGGAAGTGGGCCCCGACACTTTTGAAAACAGTGCGCCGGCCCTGCACTGAAGCGTGACCCGACAGTTACCCGACAAGTTTACAACTACTTGCCCCTGTGTTTAGATTTCCTCAAATTTCTTACTTCAGAAATTAAAGCGAATTGTTTCAGGGGAAACTTATTTTTTGTTTAGTGTTTATTTTTTTGTGTGTTTTATAATACTGTTGTCATTGTAATCACGTCAACATTCTTATATCATGTTGCTTCGGATTCAACATGAAGCGTACGATTCTGATAAGAAAAGACTTACTTAAATTTGATATTTGATACTCCTAGTAACAAGGCCTACTCATGATTTATTTCCGATATCATGACATAATGTGGATGCATGACACAGCTACACTGTAAAAACATCGGTGTTAGATTTAACACCACGGGTGTTAAATCTAACACCGATCAAACTTCAATAAAGGACCACACCCACAGGTGTTAAAAATGCACTGTGATGGTGTTGAAAAGTGTTCACCTGACACTTCGTGGTGTTAATTTGACACTGTACCTGGTGTTATTTTGACACTGTACTGGTGTTAATTCAAAAATGACACTACATGGTGTTGATTTGATATTTGTTGGTGTTAATATCAATGGTTTAACACCCGTCCAGCTTCAATAAGAGACCACACCAGCTGGTGTTACTTTGGTGTAAATTTATTTTCACATTTTTCAAAAATCTAGTATTTTAATGTAAAATTCTTGATCGTCTTGTTTAAATTAAAAATCAACAAGAAGTGCAGTTACTAAGAAACTCTTCAAATAACAGTTTAAAATTTGGAAATGACACCCGGAGGTGTTAATTTAACACCATAAATGAGTTCCGAAAATTTAACACCAGCTCGGTGTTCACTATTTAACACCGGACTTTTTGTAGTGTATAATTATGATTAAGAGGTCTAGATAAAGACTAAGGGCGCCGCGTGACAGCTGTGGACATCATAACCCTTTGGATATTCCCTTCGCTGCCTTGAATAAAGAATAAGCGCGCCGCGTTTAGAACAGAATACCTGTTGACATACGGAAGACAGTGCTATTCTTTGTATAGCGGTCAGTTTCGATTCAGAAGTATAGGAATATAAAAACGAGACCAAATTGGTTAAAAAATCATTTATTATGACTAAGCTACTCATTTGGAAATGCTATCATAGCTTGATAAGCATATCTATGCCCGACAAACAAAATGACACCAAATAGGTTTTGCCACCTCAGGTGGTACCAACAACCCATTTTTTCGGGTCTTGGCCCATGGACTAATTGTACGTTCGAATGCGACTAATAAACATCGTCCCTGGCATGATCGCTCAGTGATAATCATGATGGCTAGAACTATTTCAAAGGTAGCAAAAGGTAAATGCCCCTATCACGAGTGAAGGCAAGGCGCGTCTGCATGAGAAATATGTATGCGCGTGGCTTGAATATATTACAACTGTACGCAAGCAACATAATACATGTATGCACACCACGCATTGTTGGCGGGCGTGTCCGCCAGACTACAGCTACAATGTATACCTAACTCTCAGTGAGTATAGAGACACGGAGATCAGTAACTGCAGTAGTTGATATATTATAGTTAAACTGAACCGTTGAATGATTCATACATGTCAATAATTTCCTTTCATAATTTTCTTTCTACACGTTTCTTAATGATGTGACACACACTAGCGTAATACGCAAAGTAGGTAAAGCATGTAACAACAGATAACACAATATAACACTTTCAGATCGCTCGTTTATCGGAAGAGATTGTACAAATTGTACGCTGAGAAGCAAATAAACGGCGGGCTTGCTTTTACCGGTGTATCAAACTGTTCAAGACATGAGCATTTAACCATTTCACTATGGCAAAGAATATGTAGATTGCGTTTGGCTTTTATTTCGTGAAATAAAAAAGAGAAGCTGTGTATAAATGCATGTGTACATATCATATATACAAGCAAATATTCAGGTAATATATATGAAGAATATTGTTATAGCTTAAAGAAAGTATAATAACTATGTGTACAATCAATACTTACCGACTGATTAGGTTTAAGTTGGATGAGACAGGAAGAGTGACAGGTTAGGGCCTATAAAAAGAAATGACGCTCAGTCTGTGTTGCAGAGGTAGATAGTTTATCTGCCGGGTGTTGATCATAACTAAAGCGAGTGATTCGGCCTAAACAAATTCCTCCTTACGAATTAAGAAGTTAGGAAAAAGGATTTAACATTACATGTTTTCCTTGGAGCACATCCCCGAGAAGGACCCCTTTGAAAATCAGCCCTAGTCATGGCTGAAAGAGTATTTTTTTTTTGCCATGACTAGAGAATGAATAAAAGATAAAATAGGGGAGAAAAACAATACGAGGCTTACTTGCAAAAAAATAAATAAATAGATAAATAAATAGTACCCCCCCCCCCCCATCCCGGACAGACAATGAAAAGGGTAAAGAATTTAGAACAATGCATGTCAGGAACATGTTACGTATAGAGAGAAAGAGCTGGCTAAGATAGAAAGGACTTGTTTTTATTTCAAATATAAGACAAGCAAAGAACGGTTGATGGATGGATGGATGCGTTACTATTCTTTCATGAATAACTCAACAAACAATTACACACACACACACACACACACACACACACACACACACACACACACACAAATAGATATACGCATGTAGTCTTGTGTGACAAAGAGGAGGTCGTGTTATTTTTTTCACATTTCTGAAATTCGAAAAGTACAGACGTGTTTACCGCTGAAATGCTCCGGCTTTTGTTGTCGTTGCTGCTGCTGTTGTTGTTTTTGTTGTTGTTGGGTTTTTTTTTGGTGGTGGAAAGCTTCAACACTACTATTCATCTGTGTTTTTGAGAAGTATTTTTTTAAAGAAATGATGAAGCAGGCAGGTACCAATCGACTGATTGGTTGATTCCTTACTCGTGATCAGGCAGCTATGTTTTGCTAACACGTAAATTTGCTATAATGACCGGTCATAAGTAGGCCTAGTACTAGTAGTCAGTTGGCCAAGATCCGATAAAGCGATATTGTTACCACTGAGGTGGCAAGTTTTGGTTATGCTTTTAAAATTGGCATGTATCTGTAGACAACATTTTGACTATGAGAGCATTTCCAGAGTTGCAACTTAGTCATAGTCATCGGCCATTGATACCAAGAGGCTCTAACCGTTTTTGACGCTCTCTGACCCAAGGAGGCACATTCTGTCCATTTTATATTCTCCATAATATTTGACCAATTACGCTGAAACTTGTCATAACAAATCTAAAACGAAAAATGTTCCACAAAATGGGATCATCGAA
Source organism: Diadema antillarum (assembly GCF_040938485.1). NCBI lineage: Eukaryota > Metazoa > Echinodermata > Echinoidea > Diadematoida > Diadematidae > Diadema > Diadema antillarum. The sequence goes on from NW_027271090.1 coordinate 1,787,523, forward strand.
ATTTCACTGGGACACCAAATGGGGACGCACTTTGTGAGAATATTATGAAAAACAAATGGAATAGACTACAATTAAATGCAACTAATCAGTTTCAAGTCATATGTGTGGAATCTGAGACAAAATTGTTTCAGTTTGTGTTTTTATTTCATATAAAGAAAGATTAACGAGTACAATTTGAGCCTTATTCTTACCTTTCCCGTTTATTTGAAGATCTAATCTTACAAGAAACTTGTTATAAAAATTAATCGTCACACAGCACAAGATTGCGCTATACATTTTTCAAACAAAAAATGGTTTTATATAGATTAAGATGGTTGAAATGTTGTTCTAAAAAAGAGATAAAGCTCTATTATTACAATTGGGAATCACAATTTTATACAGAATTTATATTTTATTTCAAAAATTCAATTAAAAAACAAAAACAAACAAACAAACATCACTATAATCCATCATAAGCCAAAACAAAGATTGGTATCCCCCATCAGAATGGAGCTTTTACATTGTTAGAACATAATATAGACCTATAAGTTTTGAATAGGTCATGGTTTCTGTCGAGTAATTATGAGGGGTAACTGGCTAATGAGCAGCCCTGACTATTAAGGGAGCACGCAGGATCATTTCTAAGGGCGTTAATAGTTCAGAAATGTATTGGGTTTTTTTTTCCTGCTGTGTCTGCCTTTCAGGGGCCTCATTGTTTCTGCTTCACTTCGTATGGCGCATCCTGGTGAATTACTGCTTTACATACTAAAAAGAGGAAAGAGAAATACATCTTTTTTATAAATATTCTAGGTTTATTTGAGATTATTTAAGATTTTATTCGCCTTCGTCAATAATGTGTTTATTCACGTGGGTTTTTGTAGGATAATATGCGTGAGTGTGGGGGGGGGGGGTGGATGGGTGGGTAAATAAGCGCATTGCACCGTTTAATCTTGAATATTGTGTTTAGTATCCTATACAGTTTCATACTATCAACAATGTATTTTGTCACTTTATGTGAAGTTTATTCTATTTTAGGAAATACAATCATATATCTCATTTTCATATTAACGACTTTATGGGACTAACGAATCTTGTATCGTTTTCAGATTTGTGTGGAATAACGAACTAAGGTCCCTAAAAAGGAGATTTGAGGGACATTCAGAACTGCAAAGAGACCATAGTACCTTACTTTCGTTTCTATTTGTTTGACACTTCAATACTGCATGTCATTAAAGACATCGATCTCCGTTTGGTGTATAGTCTTTTCTTTATCAAATTTCCGTATTTGTTAATTAAACAGAATTAAAAGAAATTTGATATCACGTAACATATTTTAATCTCAAGTAAGTCATAAGTGGCTTAGGTTTCATACTTTGAATTTCACTAAGAACAGCTGTGGTACTCACATTGACGGGAAAATATGGGATTATAGTATGCGATTGTAGTAACGATCAAATCCCCGGGATAAGTGGCGTTATGTCGGCACATCCAGATTATACTGCAAAAATATATTTATTACGTAGGTGGTAATGTTGGGATGTGGTTATTGATTTCCTTGTGATGTGAATTCTGTTTTAACCAAATTCGTTGTTAAGGGAATGCACTGCCTGTTCTCTAGACACAACATTCAACTCTAACGTCTTGGTAAACAATCTGAAAAAAAACCCCACAGTGAATTGCAGCAAGCTTTTGCTGATCACAGAGATCAATATTTTCACACGTAAGTGGTTATAAGCGTCCTGACCTTTTCTTTTAAATAAAAAGAGCTACCATGCATTCAACTTTCGTAAAAGTCCTTCGTTGCCTTGAGTAAAGGCTTAGAGCTCCATTCGAAGTTGCGTTTTTAAACGCACTTACAGGGCTCACACTTGTAAATATAACGGAATGTCCCGGACCGCTTCACAAAATCGTACCAAAGAAACTAAAATAAATGAAAAAAACAAACAAATCAGAAATGAAGTTTGGCACACACATATTTTGAGTATGAATTCCCGATTCAGACGCACAACAGCACAGAAAGATATTTAACCCGCCCAAACCGCATTGATTAAACACTATTTGTGACCGTGCATCACAAAACAAACAAAAAGTCGCACCCCTTGATTTTGCCTAAGGGGAATCGGGTCAACAAATGAATCGGGTCAACCTAGTCAATTTTGAGTTTTTTTTTAAATATTTTCTGAAACAGCTATTCTTCTTCTACAATATACTTAAGTTTGGAATCGTAAACGGAACAGGAAACTGGGTTTTCAGCAATTTTTCTACAACTCTTCGTGGTAGAGTATAGTGTGATCAGCTATATCTCGGAGGCCCATTTTCATTTCTTGAACATTTTTTTGCACACTCTTCACTTTCAACTCTAACTTTTGAAAGGATAACGCTACAACAGGAGTACTCCCCTAAAAGTCGACATTAATCATGGACAGATAGTGTTAGATTTATAATGTGAAGCTAATACTTTGATATTCCTTCATTGTTGTTGCTATGATATTTTACATCTTTTCTTTTCTTTTTTGGTCCCATTCTTCGTACAGCTATCAATGTTTGGATAAGATTAAGCGCTTGAATATACCCTGTACTTCCTGATTTTTTATGCTGGAAAATTGATTTTTTTCCCATTATCATTGCATCAAAGTGAACTTCAAGAAGTGACCATTTTTCCTTCAAGACGTGCTCACTAACTTGACAATATACACTGAATTCCACATGATAGGTAGCTTGAAAGTACAACTACTTGCCATTGACTTTAGATTTCCTCAAAGGTCCCCGATTCAGAAATTACACCGATTTGTTTTAGGGGGAACTTACTTTTTGTTTAGTGTCTAGAATACAGAAAAGACAGGTCTCATCGCCCTGAATACGGCTTGTTACACAATACGGCTTGTGAATTTCAACAAGTGACCATTTTGCCTTCAAGCCGCGCTCACTGCAGGGGCGGCGCGGCCGTGGGGGCCTTGGGGGCTCGGGCCCCCACACTTTTTGTGCACCATACAAAGGAATACATAAGGTGTCATCACTTTGGGCCCCCACACTTTTTCACTTTTTTCAACCGCGAAGTACGTTAGAAGCACTAAAATGGGAGGGGAGAGAATGAGCTGAGGACCTTTTTTTTTTTGCTTGTCAGCTGAAGAAACCCGGAAGTGGACGAGGAGAGATGAGCTGAGGACCTTTTTTTTTTGCTTGTTAGACCATGAAACCCGGAAGTGGGCCCCCACACTTTTGAAAACAGTGCGCCGGCCCTGCACTGAAGCGTGACCCGACAGTTACCCGACAAGTTTACAACTACTTGCCCCTGTGTTTAGATTTCCTCAAATTTCTTACTTCAGAAATTAAAGCGAATTGTTTCAGGGGAAACTTATTTTTTGTTTAGTGTTTATTTTTTTGTGTGTTTTATAATACTGTTGTCATTGTAATCACGTCAACATTCTTATATCATGTTGCTTCGGATTCAACATGAAGCGTACGATTCTGATAAGAAAAGACTTACTTAAATTTGATATTTGATACTCCTAGTAACAAGGCCTACTCATGATTTATTTCCGATATCATGACATAATGTGGATGCATGACACAGCTGCACTGTAAAAACATCGGTGTTAGATTTAACACCACGGGTGTTAAATCTAACACCGATCAAACTTCAATAAAGGACCACACCCACAGGTGTTAAAAATGCACTGTGATGGTGTTGAAAAGTGTTCACCTGACACTTCGTGGTGTTAATTTGACACTGTACCTGGTGTTATTTTGACACTGTACTGGTGTTAATTCACAAATGACACTACATGGTGTTGATTTGATATTTGTTGGTGTTAATATCAATGGTTTAACACCCGTCCAGCTTCAATAAGAGACCACACCAGCTGGTGTTACTTTGGTGTAAATTTATTTTCACATTTTTTCAAAAATCTAGTACTTTAATGTAAAATTCTTGATCGTCTTGTTTAAATTAAAAATCAACAAGAAGTGCAGTTACTAAGAAACTCTTCAAATAACAGTTTAAAATTTGGAAATGACACCCGGAGGTGTTAATTTAACACCATAAATGAGTTCCGAAAATTTAACACCAGCTCGGTGTTCACTATTTAACACCGGACTTTTTGTAGTGTATAATTATGATTAAGAGGTTAAAACAACATATACATTGCGTTGTATGTTGTATTAAAAAAAGGGGGAGGATCAGGCCGTTGAATGAATCCTAACTCGATCGCGAACCTGTCACTACGTATTATAATCACATGTGTTCGCCGCACAGCATGTTTAACTTGTTTTAAATGCATGCGTGATGACTGCATCAAGTTTGAAGTACGCCTACTTGTGTTGATATCGTCTAAATCCTCTGGACAAGCATGTTGCCTTTATTGCTCTGTTTCTATGTTGAGCAAGCCTCGCGCACGCTTTGTTTGGGTGGTTATATTTTATACCGTTTTTTTTTTCGGAAATCTACGCGTACTTATTATAATGCCTTGGTGAAAGAGATCTATAGAGATTGTAAAGTGAGCATATCATCCGGACCCAAGGTCGAGATCAGGCTTTGGGAAATGGCTCAGTTAAGTTTAATATCAGTAAACAGATTTCGAAAATACCTACGAAACAATAATAGTGATGATTATTTAATATCTCTAAAAATACCCCCACACACAACAGTGTTTACACACAATGTATACACACAATCTCATAAGAAAAGATTTATTTCGGGTTGTAGTCCCACTAAATACACGGATATTCATTTGCTTCTATATACTAAAAGAACTATAGGTTACGACAGAAAACAGGGCTGAAATTAGAATGGGAAAAGGAAATAGGCAACGTAATTGACATATTTGACATAACTGCGCGTTTATGGGGAGAACAATTACCTGTTCTGTTTTACAGCCTGGTTTTCTCACTGCTGTCTGGCCTGACACCGTGAGCTGTAGAAAGGGCTTTTTACACTTGTAAAATTTTGCTTAGCCCCGGACCAACGGTGGGGCTAAGGGGGGGGGGGGGGCCTTAGCCCCACCGTTGGTACGGGACTATCCTTAGCCCACTTTCTGTTTACACTCGTTTTTGCCAAAGTGGGCTAGCCCCACCGATAGTACGGTACTATCTGGCCCTGCAAAATAGCAGGGGTTAGCACCGCAATTGCGGTGCCAAGCAAGTGAGTGTAAACAGAACGAAAAAATAATCCTGGGCTAAGCGACGGAGACGAAGTCCGACCCTCACTGACCAATCAGAAACGAGGCAATCAAGTGCTGCCGGTGCGTGCGTGTACGTGTACAGTACACAGCGTAATTATGAATATTCATGTGGTTTGGAAAGTCCGGGGCTAAGAAATACGAGTGTAAAAAGGTCAGTTTTCTCCTTAGCCCCGGACAAGAGATAGTACGGGACTAATTGGCGAGTGTAAAAAGCTGAAAAATTGGTACGGGACTAACGATAGTCCTGGGTCAGAGAAAGTCCGGGGTTAAGAAACACAAGTGTAAAAAGCCCTGAAGTATACTAAGGCCAGTGACGGCAGAACACTGCCATAGCAAAGGAGTTACAGAGAAAAGAGTAGAAGTATAAATGCATGTATTATACTCTAGAAAGTGTGAAGAGTGATGTGGTGTCACAGCGATTTGATGTAGTCCGCCCTCTGTCGTTAGAAACTCTGATCATCCTAGCTGGATTCAAGCAGACGCAATGCTTGTGCATCACATTATACTTAATATTAAAAGTCAAGGGACACATATATTATCATCCATAGGCCTAATCATTCGTTTATAACGATGATAGATATTATGTAGTTCATGTAATCTATAGACGTGAAAGTTAGGCCCTATATTCCAGAGACGGTGTAGATGGGTATAACATACGACGTGTGAAACTGCGTATGCTGCGCGCCAGACGTACACGTATAATATTATTATACTCTAGGGGATGCTGCCATGTTGGCTTTCCATACGACACTGGGAATCCCCACTCTACAGTGACGTAGGTTACAGTAATACTTTGTATAGGCCCCCCAATGCTGCAAGGGGAATCCCATCGAAGCAGACGACGTCGTCGGGAGAGAGAGAGAGAGAGAGAGAGAGAGAGAGAGAGAGAGAGGGAGGGAGGGAGTGATTGCACCAGGCGTCTAGTGAGGATATTAGCATTGCGAAATTTGCAAAACGGGATGATTCTACTTGACAATACACCAGGCAATAGATAGTCAACAGCTGATAGCACGATGTAAATGTAATCGTGGGTAGTCCGATGCTGCAACTGTCGCCGAATGAAACATTCCGGAAAGCTTGCAAGCACGTATAACTGCATGTAGAAATCACAGAAGCCACTGTCATAGCTGTGTGGACGTTCTCTCAATTTGGAAGCCTGATCTGTCGTTTCAAGCCTGTCTGTGAAATACAATAGATTATAACCATTCAGCGAGCAGACAGATCGTCATGTCTCCGTGTTGAGGGTACCGCAAGGAGACGAGTTATGCCTGACGGCAGTGATTTGTGATTAACCGTGTTTACATCGTAAAGGTGGGTACACACGCTCAACAGCTTTCGCTTGTGTGATCGTCAGATTTGAGTTGTCAGTATCGCACATTGATTGCTCTCTGTTTTCAATGGCATTGTCAATGGATTGGAAGTTTGGTCTCTTTTCAGACCTTTCTATAAACATGATACACGCACAGCCTCTGCAAATTCACTGTTTATTGCAATGAATAAATGCAGCCCTTGTCAGCGACTATCTATCTGACTGATGTTTATAAATTATAGGTAGCTATAGCGAACAATTGAATCACATTTGTCGCATTGGCTATAATAGCCTTTGTGTACGGACCACAAACTATAAGCTCTAAACATTGATACAGGAAGGCTTTATTTGCCGCCAAATCTAGACAACACCATTGCAAATAATGAGTATCAGTCCTATATTACACAACCATGGTCGCAGATGGTTGTTTAAATCTCTAGTACAGTGGAAACTCGATATAACGAGATGGTCGGGACCGAGTCATTTTCCTCGTTATAGCCGATATCTCGTTATATCAGTAGGCATAAAAGAAGGCATAAAATTATGACATTAATTTGCACATGTGGGACTACCCATCATATTTCAATCAATACTGAAAACTTGATGTTGTGTGTGAGGGAATTACTCACCTTTATGGGTAAGAAGATGTTTTTGCCAAGGAAATCCAATATCAAGAATGTGTTTCTTATTAATTGTAGATGTTTGAATTTGTAAATTTATATAGCTTGCGATTGTATCAAGATCGTCTGTGGATTGGTATGTGGTTATCGTATGGGTGTGTGTTGTGTTGAAAGCTTGAATATGGTCTGCACAATGCTGTGTGTGTGACATATTCTGTGTACATTATGACTGCGTGTCTGTGAAGACGGGGAATTCCCTAAGTAGAAGGCCAATCACAGCATCAGATTGCCTCACACCTGCTAAACGTGATCATGATGATGTCATTTATACATATGGCCGTCCCACCACATTTTCTGCATGTATCAGCGTGCGTGCACACACACACTTCACACGTACAACATGCAGTGCTAGCTGGAGTGCATTGAAGAAAATGATTATGTGTGTCCAAGACAGTTTTTAGCGCATCAAGCTTTACAATCTCGGAAGATGATAGCACAGGGGAAGTAAAGCTTTACCGACGGCATTTTGCTTTGTACCTCGCTATAGCAGGTTTGATTTTCTATGTTTTTCTTTGTTTGGAAGTCACAAAATTTATCTCGTTATAGCAGTTATTTCGTTATAGCCGATCTCGCTATAAGAGTAGCATTTTACATAGACTTGTGTGGAAGGAAATTTGGGACCGAGAAAATTTCCTCGTTATAACCGATATCTCGTTATAGCAGTGTTCGTTATACCGAGTTTCCCCTGTATAGTATAGTTAAAGCGCAGAGTCATTGTTTAGTAATCAGGATGCTATGGTGATGAGGAAAAAATAACGATGATAATAAAGATGTTGACCTTCTACTGCTGCAACGTCGACGACGACTACTACTGCTGCTACTACTATACTATGCAACGGAATTTTCCGTTGAATTCAACTTTTGCCAGTCCCATGTTTGAAATGGTCATGCAAAACAAACGATATCTCGCATACCGTGTCCTAACAACAAACCAAGGAATCGCTGTTAAACGATCCCAATTGCTATATTTCATTTCATTTCATTTTGATTTGATTTGATTTCATTTCAGACGGAAGTGTGAAATATTTACATTTGCATATAAACAAAGTGAAGTACAATATGACTTTTGCATATTCGAATGAAATTTAAATGCACTCCATTTTTTCACAATGAAACAAAAAAAAATACTTTTAGATAAAGTATCAAGAAATGCTGTGGCAAACTGCAACTGAATCGTAACAAAGAAAAAAAGTTAGAAATGGAGAGGACTGCTAAAAAGCCTAGGTTGTAGAAAAGGGAAAACTATGTAGTTGATGTGTTATGGATTTCTAAGTCCATTGCCATGGACTTTTAAGTCCTGAAATCGACATAGGAAGTCACAACTGCGTAGTGGGCGTGTTTCTAGGGTTAAGATCCGCTTAGGGAAATCTTTTTTTTTTTAATTGTATCCATTCAATTTAGAATCATTATGGACGATGTATCCTCGTGGCATTCTCAATGATGTACCACGAGTGCATCGCAAACATGCATACATCTTACTGGAAGACATTCCAGATTTTCTTTGTTATCTTTTTCATTTGTCTGTTTTACCATTACATCACTTACGTGCACTTTAATTTCATTCTTTTCTGTAAACATGCGACTTTTTTCCTTTCCTGTATACGTTTTACCTAGAAGTATGCATAAAAAATGGATGGAGTCGAAAGAAGTCTAGAATAGTACACGTAATGATTTTTATGTTTTCTTTTTTTTTAAGGAAAGTGATCAGGGGACAGCAGCTGGGGCAAAGATCCTCGAAGATATTGAACTTTCATTTATACGAAAAACGTCAAACTTCTACTGAGATTTTGACATGAAAAGAAGGAAAAAAGTTCTGGCTATTTGCAAAAATAGCCAAATTTACTGCGATGACATTTTTTTTTTCCAACCAAATTGATTGCACAAACCGCTTGATAGATTTACCTGATCTAAATTAAAGTTTGAAATGAACCGGAAATCCTATACTAGTAACGCAATTATTTGTAAAATAATCAATAACGGTGATGATGAAAACTTATTGATATAACTTTAAATCATGAGAGCTGTAATGATTACAAAGATTACGGTATAGCTTCGACTTTTTATTAGTCTGTTTTCTGTGGAGTATAGGCGCCAAAATGCTTTCTATTATTCCAATGGTAAATGAGGTAGAAGAAAAAAAAATAGTCATATAACAGGCAAATAGAGATGACATGGCGGGTCCAAAGTCTTCTTTGCATCTATTAATACACAATATCAGTGTTAATTTGCTTGTTCGTCCGCAATTTTACTTTGCTGAATCATTGAAATGATATATCTCATTTGTTACTTTGTGCAGCTAAAGGCACACACAATGGCTCCCAAGAAGGCATCTAGCGGCAAAGAGGGTCATTTGAAGGTCATTCAACTTTCGACCTTCCGGAACGAACGCGTGACAAGGGCGCATTCCACACTCGATAGGGTCGCCATACTGGTAGAGAGCGGACGTGTCTTTTCATGCAGAATATCGGATATCGCCGATCATGATCAATACGGTGAGAAGTAAGACAATAATAGAGTACTGAAGTGATGATGTCACAATATCTTTTGTTAAAAACAGGTGTGAGCAACAGGTGTGAGCAACAATAGTGTTCACAAAATATTTGGGCCAGGTGAGAACTGTTATACAAAGAATGAATGTTTATGAGTGAGGATGAATGGCTATACATGACACCAAACTTACTCCTTCAACATGTTAGGAGCAAGTATTGTGAGGGCGTAGCTGCTAATGATAATTTCAAACTTTTCTTTTTTTCGGGGGGGGGGGGGAGGGTCTGCACCCTATTAAAACACACCTCTAAAAAGATCCTCCAAATCATCATCGTGTTCCAGCTCTGAAACTATCCTCCTAGAAACACTTGAGTCGAGCAAAAGACCTAGTAACAGTTATGTCCCTTACCGTTCATTCCTATTCAACCTACACTTGCAAAAGCGTTACATTTTTGTTGTTGTTTTGGACAAAGTTTGATCTTTGACGTCGCAATGAATGGTATGGCACATAACTGTCTCTATCGTTCAGTTCAAGTGTTACGGGAAAATAATGTCCCAACGGGAATGAGAATAGAAATGATCCCGAGGATTTTTATTCTAAAGAGATGTTGCTTTAATAACAGGGTGCAGAAAAAAAGGAAAATGTTTAACTCTTTAGCAACTGAAGATTCCGTACATAATGGCCTGTAGTTCCATAGAAGGTACAACAATTACTCTTATTTCAACAACTTTTTAAATTAAATGAAATAGCACAGTGCATTTTTTTGTCTATAATAAGTTATGTTTATTTGAAAGCCTATATTACGACTTCTTTACCAAGATAATTGTGTGTCACAGACGTAATACTGGCTTACTGCTGTTGACCTTTGACCTCTTTTAAATTCCATAATCATACATTCTTTTTGAAAATAATTTTAATGGTAAAACATAATTCTTAAAAAAAAACGGGCGGTTCGGGCTGTTCAGTTACTAATGGGTTACAATTATATTTCATATACCATTATATATCATATATATATTCATATTTTCATGAAGTATCCATGTACGGACCAAGAGGCATCAATACAAGTCAACATCAATTTGATTTCAAGGACCTTTTAAGCATTTTGTTACTCATCATTATGATTGCATGGTTCTGTTGCAGATTTGTTTTTTCTATTACTGCTATATATATATATATTTTTTATTTTTTGGGAGGTGGATCATTTAACATTGTCAACACTTAAAAACAATTTCAGTTGCTCTTCATACAGAGGATATTTTGCGCATATCTAGTTAATTAAACCAGTTACATCTCACATAACGAGTTGCCACTTTGATGACTTCAAGATAATATATGTATACATGTGTTTTTTTTTCTTTCTTTTTTTTCTGCAGCAAAATTCTGCAAGGATTTGTTGGGTTAATTTTGTTTTAATCTTGATGGTGTACACACAACTTTTACTTAATGGAATTTCGTTGCAGTGGAAATGGTTCCACGGGGCTTTGCAGGAACTGTTCAAGAAACCATTAGACTGGTGGATCTTACGGGCGGGAAGGAGCATTTTGTTGCCATGTCAACAGAAGGGAAAATCTACTCCTGGGGCGCCAACAGTCGTCAGCAACTTGGCCGGTGGGAAAAGAAGAAAAACAGGAATAAAGGAAGAACAGGAATGAAGGGCAAATTTTCTCATATCAGGTCAGAGACATAATTACAGAGGATATCCACCCCCAAAATAAATCAAATCTAAAAGAAAGAGAGAAAAAAGGTCTTCATAGAACGTTGCATAAATGACAAAAATCGGATGAGAAATAGGGTAGAAATTAATATTCTCTATTTTTTATGTTCTTTCACTTCTATCTCTAGTTCCTCATTATTTTTCATTTTCTCCCCTCTTTTTCTCTCCGTGCCGCGCAATCGTTGTCTTCCACATACCTTCAATTTCTTTGGAAATTCGTTCCGTTCCCCTTCTCTCGGGATTTTTATAGCTCGGAAGGCCTTCAAGAAATATCCCATTACAATGTAATGATTGTTTGAAGGGATGTATTATTCGTTTGAAACGATTGCCAATAGTTAAGTCTCTTTAGAACCTGCATTTGTATAATCAGTCTGTACAAACCTTTGCAGCGTAATTACAATGTAGGGCCTATAATTATCATATTCAGATAATGAGTAATCGTTTTCATTTCGTGATGTTCCTCTATCTTATGATACTCGTGAGTGTATTATAGTTGAGTGACCTGTGGAAATATACTCATCCATATCTCTTTGTATATGTGCATTATTTCAGTGAGGTTGAAGGTTTGACTGAGCAGAAAGTCATCCAGATCGCATGCGGAGACTACCACTGTCTAGCCCTTACAAGAAGTAAGTAGAGGAAAATTCAAGAAAAGAAAACAACAACAGAATGATGCAAGTTATCAATATCTACTTCTGATTTGGAATCGATTACAACCTTTTTCACCTGTGCATTTGAAATTGATATGTAAGCCTGCGATTGGCGAAGAATGATAGACCATCAAGGCCCTGTTTTATAAAGCTGTTCGTATAGTTACGCACGACTTCACTAACGACTTAAATTATTATGACGAGCCAAGTGGATTTCGCATTAAATCATTGATAATTTCAGTAGCTAAAGTCAAAGTTTGCAGATGGTAATGATTATCTTTACCTTTCAACACACGTTTTTGAGTTGAAAGTGTATTATTGCCCAAATGAAGATGAATATTGACATAGGCCCTACAGTCTTACTTTGTTAAAGATATATATATATATATATATATATATATATATATATATATATAAGAAAAAACGATTGCTACACATATCGGCACTTCATGTTCCAGTCGTTCGTAAAGTCATGCGTACCTGCGTAAATATACGAACAGCTTTACGAAACAGAGTCTCTGAGCTTGTGTTTCTTGGTCTGTTGGTCAAGATAAAGGACCTAATTAACACGAAAAAGCTAATGTTTGAAATATAAATGAATTAACTGATTATTTGAAATACCGGTGGTAAATTTCGAACTAATTTAATAAGTAGATAAATAAACAGAAAAAGGGTAAATCATTACGTAAACAGATGAATGAGTTAAAAGGTAAAAACAAATAAATGAATATAATGCATTGACAAAATTATGCTAATGCATTTCTACAAGCATAAATGTTCCTACGTGTCTGATTGTATGTTTCTATGTGTGTGTGTGTGTGTGTGTGTGTGTGTGTATGAAGGCTTGTCACAGTCTTTGTGATCTTTGGTCTCCCCTCCACAGCTGGGAAGCTGTTCACATGGGGAGCCAACGACTGCAGTCAGCTTGGACTGGACAGTGGCAGCAAGGAAGACGTGTCTCAACCGACGGAAGTCGAGAGGCTTCGAGGCGTTCCTCTGTCGAAAATTGCCGCTGGCGGCACCCATTCGGTTGCAGTAACTACCTCCGGGAGGGCCTTGGTGTGGGGTAACAATGAATACGGGCAACTTGGTCTTTCCAAGAAAAAAGTGAGTAGAAAAAACATCCAATGAATGCTCTGACTGACCTATAGATAATGTTAGTGCTGATGGTAATAGTGGCAATAGTAAATGTAGTAGACTTTAATGATACCAATTCTAATAGTGCAGGTGTAGTGATGATTTTGTGATAAAACCTATTATTTCTATCGTCATTATCATCATCTTTATCATTATGGATAACGATCAAGCCGGCGGAACCGGGAAGGGGGGGGGGGGGTGGCAGGGGGGTTCGGACCCCCACTTTTTTTTTGCACCCTTACATAGGAATACAAAGGGTGTCACCACTTTGCGCCCCTCCCCCCCCCCCACACACACACAAACACTATTTCCTTTTTGTTTTGTTTTGTTTTGTTTTTACCCCAAAAGTTACAGTAGCAAAAAAAGAAAATTAAAAATAGAATTAAACCTTTAACTTGTTAGCTCATGAAACCCGGAGATGGGCCGGCCATATTGATGACCTGGAAACTATAAAAGAAGAATACGATGTTTAAAAGGAAGAAGGAAACAAGAATGACGGCACATCTGTTTCAAAGTAGTAAGGTTATTTATAAGAAGACATTTTCAGCAGTAATATAGTGTATGCACGACACATACGGTCCAACAGGTTCGCTAAAAAACTTTTAATCCGTTTGGAAAAAATGCCTATGAAAACTTTTTTTATGGAGATTTATCATTAATTTTTAATGTATTTATTTATCTGTTGTCAAAGGTGCTTTATTATGTATTGATTCTTTAAGAAATACCACATACTACCGAAGCTAATGGTCGTAGTTGAGTCACGTTTGTTTCATCCTTACAGCGATTGATACTCCCACGCCACTGTCTAGTGCTAGAATGCTCCGAAATGTGCAATCGGTTTCCTGTGGGTTCCAGCACACAACTTTTATCGCAAAAGTGAGTGCAATTCCTGATTTATAAGCCTTTTGCGTGAATATTTTCTTTTTTGTATATCTTGTTTTTATTAGGGACTACGAACACTAATGACCGGATTATTAATACATTCAGAATACTAGTAATAGCTGCCATCTTCTGCGGCTGTATCAACTTCAGAAATATTGAGTACTTTCGCCTGAGGAACACAGTGATAAAATAAAAGATATTCGATCGTTTTGAGACTCAATTTTAGGTGTCCATTAATATCACTCTAAACAACGTTCCAGTGTCATGAACGAGAGTAAATATTTTTTTTTGTCTGTTATTGTTGTTGCTTTTTGTTCGCCCACCGGAGGTGAAGGCGAGACTAAGGGATCCAAATGGCGTCCGTCCGTCATCCGTCACAAATGTTAAAGCTTACCTGCAAGACTCTCTTATGATGCATAACTTGGCAACTGTTACAGCAATGGCAGCCACACTTGGGTGATAGGAGCACTAGGGGTATCTTTATGTTATGGTGTTGTCGGAGGTCATGTAATGATGTCAACGGTCATTTGAGGTCATATATTAAAGAGTATGTGCAAGACTCTTTTCTGTGTTAACGTTTACCTGCAAGACTCTCTGTTGACAAATAACTTCACACAAGTTGCTTGGATTACAACCTAACCTATGCCATAGATGTACTGGGGGTACCTTCATGTTATGATGCCTTTGGAGGTCACAGGATAAGATCAAAGGTCATTTGAGGTCATACGTTAAAGTTTACTTGCAAAACGCTCTTATCACATGTAACTTGACACATGTTGCTACAATGGCAATCTAACTTAGGTGATGGATGCACTGGGGGTACCCTCATGTTATGGTGCCGTAAGAGGTCACATGATAAGGTCAAAGGTCATTTGAGGTCATACGTTAAAGTTTACTTGCAAGACTTGCCCAATGTTAAGTTTTTATGACGCGTTTTGATTATGGCTCATAACTTTTGATCCCTTTGTCTGTTTGTGACCAAACTTGGATGGTAGATGTCCCTTGGGGAGGTGAAGGTCATCACAAGGTCAAAGGTCACATGCAGGGGTCAACGAACTTTAAAGGCCCAATGTTAAGTTTTTATGGCGCATTTTGATTATGGTTCATAACTTTTGATCCCTTTGTCTAATTGTGACCAAACTTGGATGGTAGATGTCCCTTGGGGAGGTGAAGTTCATCACAAGGTCAAAGGTCACAGACAGGGGTCAACAAATTTTTAGGGCCCATTGTTAAGTTTTTCTGGCGCGTTTCGATTATGGCTCATAACTTTTGATCCCTTTGTCTGTTTGTGACCAAACTTGGATGGTTAATGTCCCTTGGGGAGTTGAAGGTCACCACAAGGTCAAAGGTCATAGGCGGGTCAATGAACTTGTTGGAGTTGGAAAAATATTAATTTCTTGTACGCCAATAGGCGAGACACAATTTGGCACTTGCCTTGTTTTTTTCTTTTTTATGGGGGGGGGGGGAAGGGAAATGGAGGGTGGCGGAAATTGAAGTATAGGTGCAGCAGCATTATGTTCCTTCTGTTTTTTTTTCAGTGGTTGCATACCATATGTGACCCTGCACCAAAACAAACAAAAAGTCGTCAGACATGAAATTTTAGTTAAGAGCATATTCCGAAAGAACAGACTTTTAGCTTTAAAATGATGTATAACTCAAATCAAATGGACTCTCCTAACCTATTCTGCCAAACAATGTTCCGGAAAACTGCTAAAAAGCGCATTTTTCTGCCCGTTTTATGATCCTAAATTTTAGCATAATGTAGAAGAAGACTTGCTCTTTCAGAAAATATTTAAAAAAAAATCCAAATCGGCTCGGTTGACACATTTCACCTATTTTTAGTCCTCACACAAAATAAGTGTGTGCGACTTCATGTTTGTTTTGTGATGCACGGTCATATATAAACAAACACTTTTTTTCCAGACTTTTTTTTGTGCACCAAGTTATTTTTCTATTGGCATTCTTTACCGAAGGGGCCCACATTCCACATGCTTTGTCTTTTTAGTGGGTCCCTCCATTTTCCCAAGTTGTGTATTATCTCATCTTTTTCGCTGTAGTTTTCATAGCAACGTACTATTACTATCAGGTTGCACAATTGTTTTACAATTTCAGTTTGACTTTGTTTTCCATTTAAAATCTTGTTCTCTGTTACGAGAGAAAGTGAAATGTCTATGTTGTTTAAAAAATGAAATTTGCAATTTTGAAATTTTGAATTTGAATTGAAATGAAATATGTCGAGTCTGCATTCGTAATTGAGTGTGTCATGTCACGAACTTCAAATCATTTCATTTTAGTTCATTTCTAATTAAACAATCCACAAGTGTCAGTTGTTGTACGATACATGTACTAATGAAAGACTACTCACCATAAAATATGGATTTCCATGATTGCAGAACAAGAATCTGTTGGTCTTTGGAAAAGGGATACCGAGAAACATTTCGGAAGCAGAGAGGGAACTGGAACCCGCCTACAACTGGTCCAAGACAATCTCCAACATATGGTGCACCGCGTAAGAAACGCCATTTAGTGTTATCATTGATTCTTTGGCAATCCTAATGTAAGCCTCCACGGCAGAAAAAAAAAGTCAGTGGACGTAGGCATTACCACCAGTACAAATCCCATTGTGTAAGTTGTGTTTGTGCCTGTGTGTGTGAGTGTGTGTGTATGTGTGTGTGTTTGACCACTTCTCCGGATTTCTTCGGTCTTATTACAGAAAGTAAAGACAGCAAGTTGGTGCATTATACCTCTCCAAAAACCACATGGGTTTAAGTCTCCTCTGAAAGATTTTTTCACTTCTTTTTTTCTTTTGAAAATATTTGTAATGCCAAGAAAGTTATCACCGTCACATTTCCTTGCCCTTACGAAAGGGTAAAAAAGAAAATGACCACTACGCGCGCGCACACACACACACACACACACACACACATCGATGTCTTTGCTCAGACTGGCATGCATTGAAGATGGTGGTGATAACCGTAATCATAATTCATCATTATCTTGACAGCCTTGATTGTTATGATAACAGTGATTATGATCAAATATGCATATTATTGTTACCTTGTTTCAAAATGGCCATCATATTTTTATCATGAGGAGAATTATTATCTTAAAATAAAGTAAGTGGTAATTGGAGCAGTATCATTATCATTCTTGAGCATCCTTTTCGACAATATTAGAATTGCTATCTTGTTTAGCTTCTTCACCATAGCCTGCGAGGAAGGATCGGGCGACCTTTACGTCATCAATCATCGACTTCGATCACTGATCGGAAAACAAGACAATGAACTTGTGCTTAGTGTCTTTGATCCGAGTCCATCGATGGAGGTCGACAAAGAAGGTGAATCCCCTATCAGTTCAGGAACATTTTCAGTCGCCTCATGCTCTTGGCAGAAGAGACATGACGTTGGAGTTACCGATGCGATTAGAAGTTTCAGGTTTGTTTATTTTGCTTCCATATTAAAAGAAAAAACAACATAGTTTCAAATAGTAAATAGATGCCGTTACAATAAAGGACTGTACAGTTGTGGTTGAGGTGAGGATTCAGGATTATAACATTTTTGGTGAGGTAATGAGAAATCTCTTATGATATGAAAGAGCATGTAATTTAAAGGAGGAGGCAACGTTTATTTAATGAAAATTAGCCTTGAAATGGCTGAGATATATAAAAATAAAGCTGTGCTAATAAAATTGACAGGCCACGACTTTTATCAAGATCTCGTTGGATCCTCACCTCAACCAGTACGTTACTGTAGAGTCGTATAAGAAAAAAGAAATACAAGGAGGGTCACCAATTTTCAGTGGTGGCAATGAACGTGTAGTATAACAATGGGCCCCCTTTTTTATGAAAACGAATTTCACACAACATCACACAGTATATTATGAAAATAAAATTAATGTATAAAACGGTACAATATGTTTCACATGTGCCATCATAATTACTTGGTTTGAAGCACGTCAAGAAAAGACGCAAAAACAACAATAGCAATACTAACAACTCTAACAACACTAGCAACAACATCTTGTTGGGGAGATTTCAGTCCTATTCAAATTAATTTTTAGGACAAGAGGAAAATTGTTGTTAATCATCGGATATCTTAGCACACGTCTGTTGCAGAAATGTATTTTCTTTTTTTTTAATGATAGGCTGGGATAGCTGGAGATCATTTTGATTACAGAGAAAGTAGGGAAATATACTAACAACGTATCTTTGGGGCCATGTCAATGATAATTTTATACGTGAATGGTAGCAGATGAATCTTTTGTCTTTTGGATAAGTACTGTGTTCCACCTCAAGCTATAATAAACATGACTGGTAGTAGTATGAGGATAGGGGCTACGATTTAGACTGTTCTCTTGGCTCTATTTTGGATTTGGGATAGAGGAGTATCATTTGAAGATTGCCACATTACATCGCCGTAATCAAAGTGAAATAACACAATAGAATTACACATCAATTTCAATTCAGACAAACAGTACCCCCCTGTTATAAAGAAATTCCGGTTGCAACAAAATAAAAATTCAGGCCGTAACATAAATGTTTACTAACTTAATTATAACGAAATTCCAATATAACGAAAGAAAACTGCTGGTACCGAGGACTTTGTTTTTAATATTAAACGGGAGTCCACTGTATTTAAAAATTGAACATTGCTTTTTTCGTTGCAAAAATATGCAGGTGCTGTTGCCTCTTAAACATATCGTTCGCACCAAATAACATGCAGATTGTTAAATCATAATTGTTTTTTATGTAATTGTCAACGATCCATGTTTTCAGATTTGTGAGTTCGTCATGGAAAAGATGAATGTAATTATTAATAATCGGAGTGTTGAAAGGATGACGTTATCGATTCGTCTGATATTCAAGATATGTGAACGTGATCAGAATCACTTTGTAAGAAACCTAGCATTCTTTATAACTTTCTTACCCTTTGCCCAATGTATTGTTTAAAACATATTTCAAAACTTCTTTTTAACTTCGCTGTGCGTGTAAAGGTTGATTTTATCACGGGGTTGAGTTCTCCGTTTTGTACTCAAATTCGGGTTCTGACGTACAATTCATGAAATATTCTGTCTTTAAAAATGATACAGATATATTGAGTCAAGATGTAATGGTCATTTTGATGTGTAGGAACGCTTTAAGCTACAGTACTGCTCTGCATCCTACTGTTCTTAGATCTCATGCTCAATTTTGTCTGAACATCGGGCGATAACAATACTGCATCCAGGTCGTCAGTACTTACGACACTCCCGATTAGCGGCGGATGTAACGATGGTACGAGGGGAGCTACTTCAGATTGGGCAGAAATTGAGGAGAGAGGCATTCTCCTTTCAGCATTCAGCATGGAGCATCACGACACAGCCCTCAGAGAGAATGAGGCACTCACTCCCCGCTGCGTCTCGCCTCCTCCTACCCACACCGCATCAGCGTGTTCGACTCCTGTAACCATGCCAACAACTGCATCTTACGGCGTCGCTACCATGCCTTCTCCCACTAGCGATGCTTCGCCAGCTTACGGCACATCCAAAGACTCTTTACTCGCTCATCAAACGCCCCAGGTCCCGGATGCAGGCTTGGCAGAACCCAATGTCAAGGCAAATTTGGGAAACGGATGTATAAATGGTCAAGAAGACGCCGGGGAAGTTTCAGCGGGCGATGGCGACGGTATCGGCCAAGATGATGACTGCGGCAGTGCTGAAGCAGCTGCCGTAAGTCGTGGGGCGCGTCCAAAGCACAGACGTACCCCAGCAAAATGGAGTGGAAACATTTGTACATCAAGGAACCTCGTTTTCCTCTGTGCTGATGATGAGGTAAGTCCAGGATGCCATTACTGTCGGCATACAGCCAACCGATGCCTGTATAGCTTGGGCAACCAGAAAAACTCATTGGCATATACTGTGTTACCCAGAGCGATGACGGCTGAGTACAATTTCAAGAAAATTGCTCGTTTTTTTTAAGTCACTTCATTGAAATGAACCAACCTATATGATTAGAGTTTGTACAATAATTCAATTTTAATAATTTATGAGTTTGAAGGACTTTATATCTTACGCTCGTACACATGCTGGACATTGTCGATTTTTTTTGTCCTTCTAGTGTTAATGTTCACGTGATTATGTCAATTTGATAGTGTGTATACATGTGTGTGTGTGTGTGTGTGTGTGTGTGTGTGTGTGGTGTGCGTGTGTGTGTGTGTGTATTTTCTGTGTGTATGTTTGCTTGTCTTTGATTTGTCTACATAGATATTATCGACAGTTAAGGAACATGATTGCGCCCTCAAAGGGATTGCATTGTTTTGGTTGAGTCCTGACTTCATTTTCTCACATTTTTTTTTTTTTTTGTGAGACAATGCGAAACTCTTACAAAGTATGAAAAAGCATGTAATTCCGAGAGGAATTAATTGTTTATTTGATGGATATTGATTTCGAAATGGCTTTGATACCAAAAACAAAACAATTGTAATAAAAGATGGGACCCACCTTTTATCACAATCGCTTTGTTTTACTTTGTTTTTTGGTTGTCTCAGCCATTCCAAAATCGATTTTCGTCAGATAAAGTATAAATTCTTCGTAAAGGGAATGGCTAGTAACTGATCAGTGGGAATCAGTGGCAATGCTGGGGGATGATTGTTCCAGTCCTTGTAGGATTCATGTAAGAGTGCATCGTATATCTATTGTTGCGTGATAATTATTTGCTTCAGAATGGTCTCATGATTATTCAAGTAATGTGCAGTTCAATGTTTCCAGGTTAGCATGCCTGTCCAGTGACAGGGCAATCGTTAACACTACTTGAATATGAGACCATTCTGAAGCAAATCATTTTCACACAACAATAGATACATAATGTACTCTTAAATGAATCCCACAAGGATTGAAACAATCATCCCCAGCATTTCCAATGATTTCCACTGATCAGTTACTCACCATCCCCTTTAAAATGGTATGCTTTGTATTGTTTCAAAAGCAGTTTCTTGGTATCTAGCAAAAAGGTAAAAGCCCAGTCATCATCTCCACCAATAATATACTATGTTTCTAAAGTAACTCCTCATTTTGAATATCTAAGTGTCAGCAAGCAAGTAGCCGCAATGACCAATCACGATGTATAGCGACAGTGACGGCCGAGCTCTTAAAGAGCGCCTCCAGCGCCGAAAATTCACCATCCAAGGCATCCTCCATACAGGAACTGAGAGCTGTGTTTTCTTCTCCGGCGTGCCTGAACGCATCCTTCGCAGTTTCAGAGTAAGATTCGTATAATTTGTACCACATTTGGCACATTTTGCTGTTGCAAGAATCCCTCAATATATGTCCGAATTCAACAAGATGTTGATTTAGTTACATCACTTCAAAGATGTTTTCCTCATTGCGATCAACATGAAAATATGCAGTGTAGAGATGGTTGATGATGATTACTGCGGTGATTACTAGCACGGCCTCTGGAAAAGCAGTGTCAATATTGAAGAGGTTGACATTGGTAGAAAGTATCATTGTGCAGGTATATTGTTAAATCATCTTTTTCTATTTTCTGTTTTTGTCTTATTCTTCTTTCCAGTGATGGAGCTGATCCAGATAGCTTAAGCGTTGATTTGAAATTAGCAAGGACTGTATTCAAAAACATGGAGAACAATGAGAAAATGTTCAGCATGGTGTGTAAAGTAACTCCTTTATCTCATTCTTTAATGAACTTCGATGACACCTATTTTTCTAAGGAATTGAATATACTTTTATAACAACTTTCTTACTTATTTAACGCTGATGCTGAGTTATTTAGTTCATCAAAGTAGTATGCTTATTTATTCATGACATGAATATACTTACATGCTTTGATAAACAACAAGGATAACCCGCCCCATGGCGATATGCGGGCTGTTCAGAACTTATCCACAGTGTGAAAAAATAATGTGAATTCCACGCCTTACATCCACGTGTTCATCTACACCACTTATAAACACTAATCACGTGTTGTTATCGCTTATCACGTGATAATGAGACAGTTCTTATTCAGAGGTTTTTGTGTCGGTGGCCACAGAGACCGAAACGGCAACAGGTTACAAAGGACTCCCGTTATAACAAAGTCCCCGAACGTTTGACATAACCGAACAAATAAGCAATAAAAATCATGTAATGGATAATATTTTGTCCTGAACTTTTACTTCGTTGTACTTACTCCACAAGTTATCGCACTACGGAATACGTGGGAAGGCCTTGGAGTGGTTCAAGACTTATTTAGCTGACAGAAAACAGTTAGTTTCAATTAAAGATAATAATTCAGTTATAAGAGATGTAAAGTGTGGTGTTCCACAGGGAAGTCTTTTAGGGCCGCTGCTATTCATAATATATATCAATGATTTTTCCTTTGTTTCAGAGGTACTTTCCTTTATACACTATGCTGATGACACCAGTGTTTTTCTTGCCCATAACGATATCGATGTTCTTATTCAAAAAGCTAATACAGAGTTGAAAAAAGTGACCAACTGGGTCAGAGCTAACAAGTTGTCATTGAATGTTCAAAAAACAAAATATATGCTTTTCAGCAATACTGTTGATTCTTTGAATTCAGAAATAGTTCTGGATGATTGTAATTTAGAAAGTGTGCCATATTTCAAATTTCTTGGTATTTTTGTAGATAATAAACTTTTTTTGGAAAATACATATTGATCATATTTGCAAAATAATCATCTCTCGAAATATAGGTGTTATGAACAGACTAAAATTTTATATTCCTGAAAAGACATTACTTGTGTTATACTTCTCTTTGATACTCTCTTACCTTCATTATGGAATTTTAGCTTGGGGCAATACACATCAGACGCTACTGAATAGAGTGTTATTATTGCAAAAGAAAGCCCTCCGTATCATTTCCAATTCTCCCACTCGTTCACATACAAATGTATTGTTTAACTGTAATAAGCTACTAAAAATTAACGAATTATTTTTATACAACTTAGGCCAATGTATGTATATGTATGATAACAGTTTACTGCCACCTATCTTTGGTTCTATGTTCCAAAAAAAAAAAATCAATCATTCCATAATTACCCCACCCGACGCTCTAACGAGTTTCATTTACCACTTCTCCGAACGATTCTAGCAAAGAATACACTTATTTACACTGGACCTAATTATTGGAATTTCCTGAACCATGATATAAAATCTGCTCCCTCTATGTACTCCTTTAAAAGAAGATTGAAGTTTTTTCTTTTGCAATCCTATAATGACGACCCCCTGACTTAGATTAGTTCATAGGCTTATTTCGTTTCCCGTCCGCAAAATCTTAATTATTGTTACTTTTGCCTTAGCTTTGATTATGATAAGATCTTCTTTAACTTATACCTCGCAGTTGAAGGGTTTGTTGTATATTCTTCTTTTCTTCTTCTTCTTCTTCTCTTCCTTCCTCTAACCTTCGAGGATCGTTGTCTCTGTTGCTTACTACTGTCTATTTTGTTACCTCTTCGTCGCGCTGTTTATTATAGTCTTGTTTCCTAACGTGTCGTCAAGTCAGTTTTCTTCCCTATAAGTAGTCTTGTTGCTGTCCCAGTCTTGTCTCATGCTCATTATTTCGTTTGTTATTGTTTTGTGTGTAACCGTTTGTCCGTCTGTCTCTTAGTGGGCTGCTAAACTTTTTATGCCAAACTTTTCGTGCTGCTTTGTTGCTATATTTAGTCAAATTTTGCTCGAGTTTTTAATACAAGAGGGGCCCACACTCTACAAGCATTGTCTTTTTAGTGGGTCCCTCCGTTTTTTCACACAGTGCATATTGACAATTCTTTCATTTTCGTTACTTCTGCAACAATTGCAATGTATTGATATTATTAGTTTTTCTCATTATTGTCGGTTTCTTTGTACGAATTTACATACATTGTTTCTATCACTCAAGAAAGTGAGATTTATGTCTGTATGATTTTATTGTGGAAAAACGAATAAATTCGAACTTGAACTTTAACTTGAACCGGAATTTCGTTATAACTGCAACTGTGTTCGTTATAACGGGAGTGCACTGTGGCAATACTCAAATTTAAGCCTCATGCGTGTTTCTTTTTCATAGCCCTACATTTAAATCAAATATAATTTAATCGGATTGAATTCAATTGAATTTACACAAATGGTGTTCAATATCCTCTTTAGGTAAACGAAATCATCTCGAATGATCTTTTGAAGAGCATGCCTGTCCGTCCTTGTGTCAATGACGCCTTTGGATTTCTCCTATCGCTAATGGAATGTCCTATCTTCTACTGCCTTCTCGAGTCATGGATCTACAACACTTTGCTAGTAGTGATGCGGATCCTCACAACATGGATGGATAACGACGAAAATTTCAAGCGTTCACTCGGTTAGTATAGAAAATGGGAAAACACACACACACACACCAACTACAACAACAACAAACTGGAACAGCACCCGCAGAATGCAGACTTCCGCCAAGTAGGTCATTTCTACCCACATTTTGATTTCCGTCCTAGATATATTACAGTTCTACATTCATAACATACCCTCACTGCGGCCGACCAGCCGTCGCTGCTTTTGCCGTAGTTACTGGCCAACCGCGCAATGGCTCTGAGAGTGGGTGGAGCGATGCTGCAGCATTTATGATGGACCCTACGATAGATAAAATTCCTTCAAAAACAATAACAAAAAGACTGCATACAAATTGTGGTGCGGATCACTACCAAAATTGATTATCTGTTCCTTGATTCATTATGAACTTTTTCTGAAAATTTTATTGATTGAAGGTAATTTATAACAACGGGCATCGATCGGGGGAGTGGGGGGGGGGGGGGGGGGGGAGGGGTGGGGATGGGGGCAAACATATAATTTTTCCATCAGAAAACTTTCCAAATACCTCATTCAAAGTATGCACCAGATCGTTGAATTATAATTCTGAAAATACAAAATCTACACCCTCTCCTGCTCGGTCCTTTTCCATAGTCTTAGTAGGCCTACAAATTTAGATTGACAGAGTTCCGAATATTTCATCAAAACTGTGCACCAGATCAGTCACTTTATTTCAAAAAAAATGCAAAAGTTCCCTTGGTGTGGGAGGGGATATCCTTCCCCGCTTGGTTTCCCTCCGTGGATTTAGTAAACTTTTGGTGTTGAGAAGATCCCAAATTCCTGTGTTTACAAAAGATTTTCATTTGAATTCTAAGAATGCAAAAGCTCGCTATTATGCAGGGGCGGGGATCCTGGAGGGAAAAGGGGGCAGTTGCCACCCTTATGAAAATGTGGGGGGGGGGGGGGGGGGGGACAAACATACCATTTGTGACCGTGCATCACAAAACGAACAAAACGTCGCACACTCTGATTTTGTGTGAGTACTGAAAATAGGTGAAATGGGTCAACCTAGCCGATCTAGACTTTTTCATATTTTCTGATGGGGCAAGTCTTCTTCTACATTGTGCTAAATTTGGGATCATAAAACGGGCAGGAGAGTGTGTTTTTAAACAGATTATCTCGAACATTTTTTTTTTTTGGTAGGATAGTGTGATTAGGCTTGTCTTAAGAGTCCTCTTTTCATTTCTTACAGACCGTGCACACACTCTTCACTTTCAACTCTCATAACTTCTGACAGGATGATGCTACTGCTTTGAAAGTCGGCATTAAGTATGGACAGAATGTGTTCATAAGGCATGCTCAATTTCAGTTGAATCTGATAATTCCTTCATTGTCCTGTCTTTTTACTCGAGTGGTACTTCACACTTTTCCTGAGTGTGTGCTTTCTTTAGATAGGTTAGGAGAGTCCATTTGATTTGAGCTTTGCATCATTCTAAAGGTTAAAGTCTGCTCTTTCAGAATCTGCTCTGAACTAAAATTTCCTGGCTGGCGACTTTTTGTTTGTTTTGTGATGCAGGGTCACATTTTATCTCGAAATTTCCAGAGGTTCGAAAAATTTCGTTGCTTTCTTGACGCCAAAAAAAAAAAAAAAAAAAATGTCTACAATATTTCACCAATTATTATGTGCTCCACATGGTTGAATTTCAATTTTGAAAATGCAAAATCTCCCTCGCGTGGGAGGGGCTGGGGGTTACAGTTTGCAATATTCAAAACCCCTAAACTCCCTCCATAGTTACAGGCCTGCTACATATTTCATACTCTTTTGTTTGCAGCGCGCTCCTGGAAACGGGAGCCTCGTGGATTTGGACGGATGGTAACTCTTTTCCGTGATTCTCTGCAAAGCTTCAGGCAATTTGACGGTGACTTGCAACTTATAACTTATTTTCTCTGGGCGTTATCCTCCTTGAATGAGGTAATCATTAGTTAAGAGTTGCGGTATATTTTTTTTTTTCATGGTATTGATCTTTAATATTACATAGGTATTATGCAAACGGTGCGTGTATGTGTTTAAGCGTGTCTGCATTTTGGACATATTCCAAATTAGGGTGTTTGTGTGCGCGGAAAATAGATCTTCTAAAAGATAAGTTCACTTTATGTGTGGATTGAATGAATGCATGTTAGCAATACTAGTAAACACAATGTCTCAAAGTTTGAGGAAAATCGGACAATCCGTTCAACAGCTATGAAGCTTTGAAGTTTCAGTGCTGCCATGGTCCATTGAAGAATAGATTAATATACAGTTTGTGATGTCACATATGCAGAACGTAGAACGTGGAATGTAGAAAGAAAATACAAAGAAAGTGTAACATATTTTGCTTGTCTCGCATAAAAAACAATTAATTTGCATTTTTCAGGAGACAAGGGTAATGATAATTACTCCTTATGTATACTGTTGAAACAATCTTGTCCGAAAATTTGTGGAATTCCGTTTGTAATTAATTTCATTTTCTTTACAGTGCTGTCCTTTCCGATTTTTCATTCGCCTTTGATTCTTACAGATGAACGTGTGCCATGATATCGTTCCGGTTTCAAAGTTTTACCTCCCGGGTCTATACACGACCTACGAGGAGTGTGAAGCACTGATGTGTGACGTGTACTTTGGTGTGCAGAATCCAGCAACTGTGAGCGCCGAAAATTTCCAACAAACTTTACTTACTTTCATGATTTCAATTACGTAACATTATTTCGTTGGATTGACTGTGGTAATAAATAAAAATCTTAAATCATGATTATATAAGTTGCACTCCATGGAATAAAAAAAAAAAGGAGAGAAAAAATTCAGCAAAACCAGACGCGCTATATCCAATTTGGAATAAAAATTAATATCGAGTAAACTGAATACAGAGGTGATGAGGTAGGAGGATGGGTTATGTTCAATTCAGGAAGATAAGAACTGAACGAGGGTATATCAAAGTGTCAATAAGAGGTCAAGAGATTATTATCTCGCCATAATACTATGATACTAGTATGGTGTATCATAACATACAGTGTACTAGCATTTTAAACATCAAGTTCAGAACATATCCGTATGTCTCACAACAAGAGTCGTCGTCCGTTATTTTATGTGGATTAGTGACAGCGTTACGGTTTGCTATTCCAAACGTACATGTACTTGCAGATCCTACCATTCCTGGCTATCCCCCACAAAGCTGTCCTGCGCTTGTTGGTGATATGTTAAGCAATTAACCCTATCAAGCCCAAGCTATTTTGACCCCTCGCAGGCCCAAGGTGGGCACATTGTGCCCCCCCCCCCCCATATAACTTTTTTTAAATTATTTGTGACCGTGCATCACAAAACGAACAAAACGTCGCACACACGGATTTTGTGTGAGGACTGAAATAGGATAAATGGGTCAACCTAGGCAATCTTGACTTTTTCACATTTTCTGAAAGAACAAGTCTTCTACCTTATGTTAAAATTTGGGATCATGAAACGGGCAGGAAAGTGTGTTTTTTAGCAGTTATCTCATACAGTCTTTTGGTAGAATAGTGTAATTAGGTGTGCCTTTAGAGTCCCTTTTTCATTTCTTAAAAAAATCTTGTACAGACTCTTCCCTTTCAACTCTAATAAGTTTTGAAAGGATAATGCCACTGCTTTTAAAGTTCGCATTCATTATGGACAGAATGTGTTAATAAGGCATGCTCAATTTCTGTTAAATCTGTTAATCCCTTCGTTGTTGTTACTCTGATTGTTTACATCCCGTTTTTTGTCCCATTCATCGCACAGCCAGCAAGGCTTGGTGAAAATTTTGCGCTTAAATAGACACGGTACTTCAGAGCCTCACTTTTCAGTTCACACTGGTCTTTTTCTGAGTGAGTGCTTTCTTTTCAATATTTGTATAGGTTAGGAGAGTCCATTTGATTTGAGTTATACATCATTTGTTAAACTGCACCACAAAACAAACAAAAAGTTGCCGGACATGAATTTTTATTTAAGGGCAGATTCTGAAAGAGCAGATTCTGAAAGAGCAGACTCTAAGCTATAAAATGTTGTATAACTTAATTCAAATGGACTCCTCAAACCTACCTAAATACTGGAAAGAAAGAACACACTCCAGAAAAGTGTGAACCGAGAAAAGAGGCTCTGAAGTACAGGGTCTATTCAAGCGCGTAATCTTTACCAAGCAGTGCTAGCTGTGCCGTGAAAGGGACAAACCATAGGATGTAAACTATTAGAGCAACAACAATGAAGGAATTATCAAATTAAGCTGAAATTAAGCATGTTTTATCAGCACATTCTGCCCATGATTAATGCTAACTTTCAACACAGTAGCGTTATCCTTTCAAAAGTTATTAGACTTGAAAGTGAAGAGTGTGCAAAGGATTTCAAGACATGAAAAGCGACCTCTATCAAGTCACACCTGATCATTCTACTCTTCCCCCAAAAAGGGTTGTAGGAAAACTGCTAAAAACACTCTTGACTTACTTGACTTAAAGGCGTAGGACGGTGTGTCCCTTTGCACTCCTCCGGGTGAGCTCATTCCAACCTCTCCTGTCCTTTGCCTGGTTTTCAAGGCTCAGTAGAGTTGATCCTGTATCACAGCGAAGTTGGGCTTTCGATCTGAGGGGAGGGCGACCAGGTGGTCGTGCTGTGTGGAAGTCGTTATAGTAAGCTTCACGTGGCAGGCGATTCTCTGGCATGCGGATGATATACCCAAACGCTTTCATTCTGCGTGAGGTGATTTCTTGGCTGATGGATCTCGTGACGTTCAGAGACTTCCTGATGTCCTCATTCCTGATGCGGTCTAGAAGCTGAACGCCTGCAATGGTCCTGAGGCATCTCATCTCAAAGGGTTCCAGTCTGCTTGTGTCTGCCTTCATTAGGGTCCATGTTTCAGCACCATAAGTGGCGATTGGTCGGATGAGAGCTTTATATATTCTCACTTTTAAGGTTCTCAAGATGTTTTGGTTTGACCATATTGTTCCTTTGAGACGGCCGAAAGCCCAGGCTGCAAGGGTAGTCCTTCGGTTTAAAATCATTTGTTACTGATAGGACCGTGCTGCCAAGACAAATTTGTCTGTCTTTTCAATCGCTTCATCATCTATTGTGATGTCACCTTGTTCGCTTGACATTATTCGGCACTTTGAGATGTTAATTTTCATTCCCCATGCTTTACATGCTTCTTCCAGTTTCTGTGTAGAAATTTGTAGCTTATCAAATACAAGGTCTAACAGCGTGGTGTCGTCGGCGTAACGTATGTTTTTGATATGCACTCTGCCCATGTGGATTCCACCATCTGATGCCTTGATGCCATCCATCACAAATTCGAGAAAGAGGTTGAAAAAGCTGGGGGAGAGGAGACATCCCTGCCTTACACCTGTGACAACATCAAACCATTCAGTGATCTTTCCATTCACAAGTACTGCACATTTCGATTGATTGTAGATACTTTCAATCAGGTTCACCAATACACTGTCAACTCCAATGGAACGGAGACACTTCCACAAGGCATCCCTCCAGATAGTGTCGAACGCTGCCTTGAAATCTATGAAGTTCCAGTGAATCGGGATCCGCCCCTCTCTAGCTTTCTCCATGATTAGGCGTACTACAAATATGGCATCTGTCGTTCCTCTGGAAGT
The DNA here is from genome assembly GCF_040938485.1 of Diadema antillarum. Classification (NCBI taxonomy): domain Eukaryota; kingdom Metazoa; phylum Echinodermata; class Echinoidea; order Diadematoida; family Diadematidae; genus Diadema; species Diadema antillarum. The sequence continues at coordinate 1,817,451 of NW_027271090.1, forward strand.
TCGGAAGCCGTATTGTTCTTCTGAGAGGTAACTGTCGATGGTCTGTTGTATTCTGTTCAGTACCATCTTGCATAGCACTTTCCCTGGTGTGGATAGTAGAGTGATAGCCCTGTAGTTTGCTGGGTCAAGTCTATCACCTTTCTTGTGTACTGGGGTGATGAGTCCCTTGCTCCAGTCTTCCGATGTTTTACGTTCAGCCCACGCAGTATTAATGATCTTAAGGAGAAGTTGATTCATACAGGGTCCTCCGGACTTCAGAGTTTCTGCAGCTATCTTATCCAAACCGCAGGCTTTATTGTTCTTCATTGCTTTGACGGCTTTTTCAACTTCTTCAATAGAGAATGGCTCGCTAGGTGAAACTGCAGGAGGAGGATCCGGTATAGTCCGGAGAATGTTTTCATCTCTTGGGAACTTCACATTCAGATGAGACTTGAAATGAGATTTCCAGCAGTTCAGGACTTCAGCAGGAGCAGTCTTTAATTCTCCATCCTTATTGTTAGCAGTCGATTGAAGTCTTTCTTTTTCTCCAGCTAATCACCTGACCCTTTTGAATAACTCATGACTGTCATTTTTTTTTTTGCATAATATTTTATGCTATTTCCATTTCTTGAAATTCTGAATTGAGCAGATTCTTCTTTCACCGTTTCACATCACGCTTTACTTTCTGGTTCAGACATTTGTATTTCTTATTTTCTGAATTTGGATGGTTTAAAACTGTAATCCTTGCCTTCCTTCTTTCTTCACAGGCGTTACGCACGTCTTCAGGCAAACCTTTGACACGTTTACCAATATTAAACCCGACAACTTTTTCAGTGACGTCATTAGTTGTGTCTTTGAACTTCGTCCATAAGGTCTCAACATCTCTGTCCTCAAGCTGAAGTAGCGGTTCAAATGCTCCTCCAATCCTTACTCTAAACTCTTCTGCGATGGCAGGATCCTTAAATCTGCTCACATCAAAAGTTTTTGGAAGACTCTTCATTCGCTTTGACTTTGTTGGTTGTAGCTCTATGTTTGCCAATTTGTGCTGATGAGAATGATCTGCAATTGTGGAAGAGTTTCATACTTTCTTGTTTTGTAGCCATGAAGTCAATCTGGTTTTTGTAGGTTCCACATGGGGAGATCCAGGTTGTCCTCCTACAATCTTTGTGTGGGAAGTATGTGTTGCACAGGACAAGCTTATGAAGTGTGCAAAAATCCAATAGTTTTTCTCCCCTGTCATTCCTCTGGCCCAGTCCAAACTTGCCTAGGGTGGGTGCCCATGTGCTGACATCAGATCCTATTTTTGCGTTAAGTCGTCCATGACAATGAGCTCCTCTTTCTTTGGGACTTTTTGGATGTGATGGAGTAGAGTGTCGTAGAACAGGTTACTGTCTTGCTCACTATGGGCTGATGTGGGGGCATAGACCTGGATGATGGTCAGAGTGCCTTTCTTCATCTTAAACTTAGCTGTTATAAGTCGAGATGAGACTGCTTTATAACTAACCAGGCTTTGTGTCATTCTGTTTGATATCATTAGGGCGACTCCTTCCCTGCCGATGTTGTCTACTCTATTGGAGAGGATGACTGTGAATTTGTCCTTGGTGATGAACGTCTCTCTGTTTGTCAGATGCGTTTCACTGAGGCCAAGGATATGTATGTCGAATCGCAGTGCTTCTTCAGTGAGAATGTCCAGCTGGCCATCCGTCCTCATGGTTCTCACATTTCATGTGCCTATGTTGAGTATGTCACCACTCCTGTGTTTATGGGAAGTGATTCATGTATATGCATCATGCTTTGTTGGTTACGTTAGATCCTGGCACTTGTTCCTGGTCGCTTATTTACATTTCTTAAGTGGGCTTCTTTTCCTGCGTTGTTCTTTTTGGCGCTGTTCCTTGCAGATGTCCTCTTTCTATCGATCGTAAGAGTCTTCTTCCGGGGGTGGACTGTTGTTCTTCCTGCTGTCTTCACTCTGGGTACCTGTAAGGATGGCAGCCGTAAAGTGTCGTCGACCGGCAGATTCTTAGCACCCCTGCCACCCTTCTGCCATGGGGTGGCCACCGGGACTCGGGGCCGTGGTTTAGGATCAACATTCATAATGAATTGGATTAGATTAGATTAAGTTTCCCGAAGGAGTTGTGGCTATTGCACCGAAGTGCAGAAGACTGGGCACGAGGCCAATGAATTCCCAGCCGGGTGCAGCGATGGTATGCTGTGTCCGGGAGAGAGCTCTTGCCCCCTCCGAGGTTTGATTCGGGTTTTCCTTCCCTATCTAGAGCCCCGTTGGTTCCCCAGGCTGTATATAGAGCCCAGGTATCCAGGTTAGTACCACGAGGAGGTGGGGATGGATCACACACAGAGAGGCGATTATGAACTGGCAGGCTGATAAATTGCTACCAGTGCATACAGCAGGAGAGGGGAAATACTAGAAGCGGGCGAGGGTATGGAATAGGAAAAAGGGGATGGAACATGCAGGGAGCGAGCAAATAGGAAGCGGAAAGGTGAAAAGGCGACTACTGCTGGAGTTGCGCATCTGCATGCTTTACTAACACACCTTAATGTTAAGATACCAAACTGAAAAGTAATGTTGAAGAAGGATTGTTCTTTCAGAAAATATGAAAAACTCAATTTTGACTTGGTTGAACATTTTCACCTTTTTTGAGTCCTCACTTCAAATCAAGGGGTGCGACTTTATGTTTGTTTTGTGGTGCACGGTCATATTTGAAAGCTTAAAATCTGGTCTATCAGAACATGCTCTTAAAGCAGAATACTAAAGGAAAAGCATATTTTGTTGGATTATTCCCCCATTTCAAGCTTAGAGCATGTTAATCACAGCGGCCTTTAATTCATCCATTTAGAAAATTGCGTTTTGGAGAACGGCTGCTTAGAAAAATTGTATCCTGAATCTTGTTCAATCGGAAGATCCGTGGTTATTTTGGGGGCGTGTCCATGACGTCATGGGGTGAAGGGCAAACCCGGAAGTATCACACAACAGCCTGAGCTTACCTATGTATGTTCTCGATGAGAGCGAGATGATGAGGCTCGTACCCCGAAATCCCATGACATTTTTTTATCAGAATGTCACAAGAAAATTAAATGAAATTGTTTTCTGCTTCAAGTCTCCTGTGAAACCACACATTTCCTCGTTTAAATAGAGTCTGTTTATACGTGTTATTTAGGCCATGAATACAGAAGTTGTCAGGCCTAGTGCCTGTAGTGGTGCTTAGTAGTCGATCAGTCACATGCATGCGCCCATCACCGGCCGCGTATGTCTCAGTGCAGTAGCCTCCGTGTATCAAAGAGCGGAGAAGCCTGGGCTTCGTACCTCTTTGGTACGTACAATGTACTATATCAGCAGTTCCTTAGTGGTACTACAGCTGTGTACGCCATTTTAGCGAGTCTTTTTTTTTCGCGAATCGGGACTTGCCAATAATTTCGCAAGTGCTTAAATTCGTGGTTGGGGAGTACACTACGGAAGGGGGAAATATATACGGAAAGAGGGTTAATAATATTAACTCTCTTTCCGTATATATTATTTTCTCGTGTTTTTAAATTCGCAAAAAGCTCCAGGTTCGCGAAATTGGCGAAAATTAAAAAAACCTCGCGAAACATTCGGCGTATGTGGATCGCTAATACTAGATACTACGCAAGGCGCGGGCATCGGCTAAAGTCGAAATCTTCACTAGGCCGGCCGGCCTATCTGGTGATAAAATAAACGATACAGAGCACTGCGATTTTCATCGATAGTGATTAAACTTTAATGGACTCGGTGAAGTAATGAATGGATCGCGCAGTGAATTTGTGAGGGTACCTAGCTAGATAGAATGCTGTTGAGCTGTGAACGGGAGTACGGAGTGAGTGTGATGTTTAAGATAATACGTAGCCCGAACAGACGCTGCGCTAATTTTACAGCGACTGGGCTGTGTTCCGTTAGGCCTACTGCTGCTGTGAAGTACGAGTTCAAGTCAGCACTAAGCTCGGTTCATTTTCAGTTCAGAATAAAAACAACTCTTACCAATCTAAATTTTAAAGTCTATCTGGCATCGGTCCTGCGTCACCAACATTGTTCCCTGGCCTGCCGTGTGGCAAGGGCTCGTACTGCCAATCTCCACTAAGTCCGTCCGCTTCAACCGGACCGCCCTGGGCCTTCCCCACTAGCTCGCCCGCAGCGTCTTCCTCATGCGCCAAGCCGTGCCGCTCGTCATCAACATCTATCTCCCCAACTTCACCAGGATCATCATCACTAGTTTCATCATCGCTATCATCACTAGTGTATACTGTATCACTCAGTTAGTCATCGCTTCCACATTCAAATTCCACCAAGAAATCATTCTGATCATCACTGGCCTTAACGTACGATGTCATTATCGAAAAACAAACTTTCAAAACTTTATATGCAAATACTATCTACAACAACCTGTATAATACAATGCATGCATTATGCGCGCGGGGGCCTGCGACGCTCGAGACCTTGCGCGATTCCCTTCACCCCATGACGTCATCGGCAAAGCCTCGAAATTTACGCTGTGACCTAGATTTCAGGGGGGTTACAGGTGTAAATCTTCAGTATCCTCTATATTGTAACTCCACTTCAAAAAGGCCATTTTAAACGATGTAAACGACAAATTGTTCTATGTGTCCCACTCTTTGACTTCATATATAATATAATATCTTCAGTATTCCCTTTAACTAAAATTTAATGTCTTGCGACCTTGTTGTCGTTTTGTGATGAAGGGTCACATTTTGATGTATCATCGTCATATTTGGCACATGGGTAGAGTAACTCATACTCTACATGACGTACATTTGACATTTCTGAAGGTCACCCATAGAGGGCGCTGTTTACCAAAATATAAGGAAATACATAGGAAATATGCTGAAAACATGATTTTTCTGATTAATGTCTTAATTCCCATTATAGATGTCTAATATGGATCAATCATTTTTTTTTTTGTCACAAATGATAAGCAAGTGGAATCTTATTATTTGCTATGATTGAAATTTCTCAAGGTCACCACGTGGGGGCGCTATTCATATCAACATAAAGAAATACATTATGAGATCTGAAATGAAATTTTTGGGATTGGTACATGTATAGTTATGACATTTCATATTTGCATATTAGTGGAACTTTAAAATTGCAAATTGATAATATGATAAACTAATGATATTCGAGACAACTTGGGTGAGGGAATCAAAATGACACAAAATAGAAGGGCAATCTTTAGAAGATATTATTGTTTTCATTTATCTCTATCATATCTATTGTTTTATGCGTTTGTCACATAAAAACGAAAGAAATAATAAGAAAAATTTTCCAATTACATAATTACTTCAAAGGCTCCTTCAGCAAATTTCAGCCAAGAAACACCCATTTTACACACTGTTATGCTGTTAAATGAAGTGGGAACAGAAAAAAAAGATGCAAAATCTGACTTACATGGTTGTCAGTTTGTGGTTGCCATGGCAACCAACAACATCAAATATAGATAAATTATGTATCAAAATGTTTGCAATAAGATTTTAGGAAAAGTCACTAAATTTGACTGAAATCGGATTAAGGGCGAAGGAGTGGTAAAGGAAAATCTAGTAGGAGCACAAAGATCCCCCTTGGGCTTTATAGGGTTGATGGAGAGGTGCTTATCGAAAGTTACAAGATCTACACGGTGATCCACCTCTCTACCGGAATCTAACCATCTATTCCCTGTATCATTTTGATTTTCCCTGAAAATTTGAGCTAAACCTGTTCTTGATAATTTTTTTGAGTTATTTTGCAAACAAACCATCAGGCTTTGGCAGAGGTAATGAATATAATCTACAATAGATTCTTTTTAATAGATAGGTAAATAATGTCATTTTTGCTGACAGAAATGAAATCAAACGCCGTCTACGCTATTATTTTGTTTCAGGAGACGATATGGCTGAAAGAATACCCATTTCTCTTGAATCTGAAGACGAAGATTCGAATCCTGACCGCCCATGACACACTGAGACAGAAGGTTAGTGCTATAATGATCGTGATGATAGGCGTTAATAACCATTTTTCATTTTAGCATCCGTTTTTGTTTTAAGAAAATAAAGTACGATATTGAACAGTTGAATACAGTTTACTTTTTCAATTCAATAATATTCAATTCAATTCAATTCAAAGGTTTTATTTTCACTCCTTTCAACAGAATGTACAAAAAGTATGAATTCGACATGCGTTTGAAGGAATGATACATAGATAGCAAAGAATAACATTTGTCAATAGTCAATACAAAATTAGGCATTTTTCATACAAACATATTTATACATTCTGCGAAAAAAAGTGGAGGTACCCAGTCAAAAGACTATGCTTGTACAATGTGGGCACCTCAAAGGAGAAAAAAAAATAGGTGAAAACTTAACTACAAGTGTGCGTGATGAAAAAAGAAGTGGAAAGGGGGAAAGGGGAGGAAACAGAAATACAAGTAAAGAGACGAGACAACTAAAAACAAAAAGCCTAGATCAATCAATACATTCAAGATCAAACCTACAGAGACTTTTGATTTGATTTCATTTTATTTTATTGGTTCCTGCATTATATCATTGCTCATGCAGATACATAAACGTACATTAATGGTACCATACATATAAATGGATATACATGAACATTAGTTGCTAACAAAATGAGTTTTTTCATTACCTTTAGAATATACAGCAATACATTTCTTCATTGCCTGTACAATGTCCAACAGAACAGTGATGCAATGAATAACGCAGAAGGGCTACAGCTTAAGCATTGCATGATTTGCATGCAGCTCTCGTACGACTATTGACTACAAGCCATAATTATTAGAAGTGTAGAGCGTTGAAAGCGACGAGAAGGTGATATATACAATTGTATGGGATTGCTTATAGCAGAACACAATCTTTTCTGTGAAGGCACGTGTAATAATATACAAGTTTGCAATAAGAAAAAGCAGGGGATGTCACTGATGTGGAATGCCGCGAAAGACGCGACCTAACATGCCTATGAAAAATCAATGGCATCCTGGTGCTTACAAAACCTACTTACTATAAAAGATTAACAAACAAAATTAGTTTCTTTCTGTTACATTATAAGACTTAAGGAGGAATGATTTCAATCTTCTTTTTAAAAACAAAGAAGGAGCTTTTTTTTTTAATGTCTGGACCAAAGGAGTTCCAGAATCTGGGGCCTGTATGCAATGTCTGTTGAGCTAACACAGTTCTATAAGTAGGGGCATATGAAATTCATTAGACTGTCTTGTTGGGTAACTATGGTATGTCAGGTTACGAGGACACATAAAATCAAATATAAGCGGAAGAGAGTTGTCATTATAACTATACTTAAATTGTCCTAAATGAAATGAAAACAAATCTTTAATTTTCAAAATCTTATTTTCAAAAAACAAAGAAGCTGTAAGAGAGCAAGGAGCGGCATTACAAATGATTCGAAGTGCCTTCTTTTGTAACAATGAAACCCTATCTAATAATGTCTGATGCGTGTTTTCCCATGCCAAAATTCCATAATCTAAATAAGGTAATATCAAAGACGAACACATAAATCATTAATATGAACAATAAACAACAACGGCCCCAATATACTACCTTGTGGCACGCCACAAATTAATTCTCTCATGTCAGAGTTATAATCGTTTATTGAAACTTATTGCTTACGATCATTTATATAACTCCTGAACCACTCCAAGGCCTTCCCACGTATACCATAATGGGACAACTTATTAAGCAATATGTTATGATTAATAGTGTCGAAGGCCTTGGAGAAGTCCAGGAAGATACCGATCAAATGAGAGTGATTATCTAAAGCATGTGCTACTTTATCAATGAAATTCAAAAATGCATGAGAGGTGCTATGCTTTTCTCGAAAACCAAACTGGGAGTTTGTTAAAACACAATGCGTCTTCAGAAAATTCATTGTTCTGTTATATATAATTTTCTCTAATATTTTTAATAAACAAGATAATAAAGAAATAGGTCTATAATTACTAATATCTAAGTTATGTCCATTCTTAAACATAGGAATAACTTTGGCTATTTTCATTTGTTCCGGAAACTGACCATTTGACATTGCCAAATTGAAAATATACCACAAAGGATCCACAATAGAAGATATTGCTCCTTTTAAAATCAAATTGCTTATATCATCATAACCTGCACTCTTTTTATTTTTCAAACCAGAAACAAAATCAATAACCTCATACCTAGTGGTAGGAGTAAAATATATAGAATGTGTATTGTACTGATTCAAAAAAATCAGTAAAATGTTTATCGGTATTGGGAATTTCTTGAGCAATATCTTCTCCAATAGTTGTAAAATATTTATTGAAATATTTGCAATATCCTGAGAATTATCAATATCCTTGTAATCATATCGAATTTTCAATATACCAAAGATTTCGGTAGATATATTCATAGCTTGTTTTAATATATTCCACGTGCTTTTTATATCATATCTATATCTCTGCAATTGCTTATAATAATATTTTTCTTTTCTATACGTAATATTTTTGTGAGGGTATTCTTATACGAAGTGTATTTCAAACGTGCTTGCTCAGTTGTTTTCATCTTAAATGAATAAAACAATTTTTTTTTCTATCAATAGATCGCAAAATGGACTTTGTAATCCAAGGAAGTCTTGGTGTTGTTTTATAATTCCCCCGTTTGTATTTTCTTTTGGGAATTCAAGTATCCAAATGATTATTAAAAACATCAAAAAATTATTCAAAGACAAATCAATGTCATATGTATCAAACACAAATTCCCAATTAGCATTATCTAAAGAAGCACAAAGAGAAAACAAATTTTCTTAAGTTACTCTACGCCTATCCTGACGATGAAGTGGATTAACATTAATTTGATTATACTTAAAATGCGTCATAACAAGAAAAATGATCAGTCATATCAGACAAAATTATAGAAGAATCTGGGAGAGTTAAAACATTACAAAAAATATTATCAATCAAAGTAGCCGAATGATTAGAAACACGAGTTGGTTTGGAAATTAGAGGGAAAAAAGAAAAGGATAAAAATGTATCTAGGAATTCATTTGGTATGTCATGTATGTTGTCCGTTGTATGTTTTAACAAATCAATATTAAAATCACCGAGGAGTATAAACACGATATAGGAGCCTGAGTTAGCAAATAAAGGATCTGTGAGCAACTCGGTGAGATATGATAAAAAGAAAAATCTTTGTTATTAGAAATTGGAGGTCTATGAATAATACCTATCAAAATATTTTTATTACCAGGAACATTGATTTCAACAAAAAGGGACTCCACAGTATCATTCATTTTGCTCAACTTTTCACAAATAATACATTCAAAACTGCTTAAAACATATAAGGCAACCCCACCGCCAGAACGATCAAGGGTCTGTTATTCACAAAAACATTGTATCCTTCAAGCGAGAAAAATCGTTTGGGGCATGAAGATAGGAACGTTTCAGCTTGTCCTATCACTGTAAATAAAGGGTTATTTGGGTTTGAATATCCAATAATAACTGTAATTCATCAAAATGCTTACTTAAACTTCTTACTTCCTAATTCTTATATTCAAATGTATCAACGAAATACGAAGTTCTTTAAATTGATTCAAAGTAACGTAACTACATAATGGGGATTGGGTTAAATCATCAAACTCATACTGTATTTCTTCAGCTGTTGAGTTCATATTTTCGGCAACTAACTATCATAAAAAGATGTATGCGAATTAGAAACTACATCATCTAAGAAATCATATTCTGGTGTAGTAGGTCTAAACAGATCTTTTCGAATGAAATGGAATGGCTGAGATAATACAGTGCTCTGATTTACTTTTACAGGTTGAATTTGCATTATCATCATAATGTTATATTGTTATTACACAAGACATCTTGTTTGAACAATGACAGTAGTATTTGCTATTTGTATGATTATTTTTATTTTGTAAGTTTTGGGAGTCATGTTTACCTGCCCTGACATGAAAATAATGATGATACTAAATGATTAATGTATTCTAATTCATAGTTATCTGTCTGTTTTATTTTCTTTTTCCAAGCGGAACTAGGCGCTGCAAGTGGGGTGGACAGGGGTTAAGATTCTGCATATCAGCTTGTTAAAGCTGGCGATTTCGTCCAAGCGTAGACGTGGTAGAATCATTGATAGGATTAGTATTAGCGACGGCATGACTTTATAACGGGTCATAAACTGCATTGAGTACAGTTATATCATTATCAGTATAAGAGTAATGCATATCAAAATCATTGCTGCCGAGTTTGTTAAAGGCTTGGACTATTCAGAATGGAACAGTGGATGAACATTGGGAATCGGATTTTCTTGCTGTGGTATGAATGAAATTCGAGTATCGGTGGTATAAGGGACATCAAATGTTTATTTATTCTGTGTATTGACCTCAGGGAACTGTTACTTGCCTAACATATGTCGTAAAGGAGATATGATATGACTTCACTGGAATGATCAGAAACTGCTATATAAGTTACGATGTTGTTTTCCATGCTCCCCACAGACAAGTATTCCAAATGCTTCCTGAAAAATTGTAAAGATACATGATTCATCATAATAGATCAAAAAATTGGACATCTGGCGTCAGATAATGGCCAATCGAATGAAATTCACAAGGGCCGAAATACGCTGTATCTCTCGGACAAGGCAAGGTTTACATGGCAATCTAGTATTTCTGTATCTTTGTATCATTGTATCTCAACATTAAAAAACTTATGATCTTTGAGGCGTATTTGCGTTGTCTGATACTGGTCGCTAAATAGATGAACTAAATTAATGCAACTTGAAGATGAAAATGATATGTGATATTTTCATGCTCTTGGTATTTTAAGCAGTGAAATTGAAGGATTACCAATCTATAACAATAATATGAATATGACATATTTTTTTCGAGACAGTTCGCAAGGAGGTGTTCGCAGCTGCAGTGCAGCTGACAAGATATTCCGCATCTCGGCAGATCGGCAAACTATTTTCAACGAACAGTTGCGTCTCTACCTCTCTTCGGTCACCGAGAAAGATGTACAGCGCCCTCTCTATGTGGAATTTGCTGGTGAAAAAGGGGCGGACTGGGGAGTCTTGAGCACGGTACGGAATAAATCCAACATGACAAAAAGCTGATGCTTCCTGAAATCTTGGGCTTGATTAGAGATTATCTTCATGCATGGTAAAAAGAATGTAAATCTCGGACTTTTCTTGTAATTGAATACAACGAGACACGGTGGCGAAATGATTTTTTTTTTCTTCCACATGACGAGAATGTTAATCTAATTGTTACAATAATTGTTGTAACACCTATACGGATTGAACACATGGGAAAGAGTTAGGAAACGTTACTATCATAATTTCAATTTTCTCGCATCTCGCTATGATATAGGAGTTCTTTACGCTCGTGTTTGCTGAATTACTGGACCCGGAGCGTTACGGTCTTGTCCGGCTCTTAGACGAGAACGACCCTGCAGTCTCCCACGTGTGGTTCCGACAGGTTTGACATTGAATCTTGGTTTTGTATTATTTCTACCAGGGGGGGGGGGGGGGGGGGAAGCAACTTAATAGAAATGAGTATTAGCAGCGCCTTCAACGGGCATGACATTCACTTCCAAAGATTACGCTATTATAATTATTGTAAAGGTCGTTGCCTATACCGAGTGATGATCGTTTAAAATTATAACGAATACTCGTTAATGCAAAAATGAAACAAGGTTGGTTATTCCGAAGGTTCGTTATTCCAAAACCCACAAATTCCGTATACCTAAATGTTCGTTATTCTGAAAGTGATAAAGGGTGCATTAATCGAAAAATCAGAAACGATCGCCGAGATATCAAACAAGGCGTCTCTAACGACACAACTACTTATTAAGGTAAATTCGATTTCGTTTAGCGGGGAGTAACAAGTCACACACACTGTACTTGGGCCTTCTTTCATTGTCTAGGGGATCCCCCTTCCCCTAAAAACAAAAACAAAAAACAAAACACTAACAACAAACAAGGAAAAGAAGAGTTAGACACCAACGGAAGATCACATTTGTAATCACGTTTCTGAATCATCTGTCCGAACCTGATTACACCAACCGCATGTGTACACCTACACCGTAATTTATTATTTTTCTATCAGCCTGCCAAAAAAAGTCATTTAATAAACGATTGTTTCTGAAACAGCAATGTCTGACCAAGGAGGTACAGTGTATAAGGCTCGCTTAGTATCTCATTTGTCCGGCAATCAAACACGCTATTCTTTATTATGTTTATTATTATGATATGATATGATATTATGATAGATTATGAATATGTGGGTAAGTTTTCGCATGTACAATGAACATGTACTTCACCTCGTCATGTGTTTAGGGGGCAAATTACTCATAATCGAAAATAACTCCCCTGCAAACACAAAAACAAAACAAATCAAAAACAAAACAAAACAAAACGAAAAAAAAGAGAAAAAAAATCAGCCACAGACGAAAATTAACCCAAAGTGATTAGATGAGAAACAAGTTTAGAAGGAATAATCAAATTTTCATGAGTTCTAATACACATGGTGTGTGAAACAGTGGGAAGCATACACCAACATCGATAATTACACATCGGAACATTTATTTCCTCCTCGTGTTTTGCATGTAGGATTGTGACGACTTGGAGCTGATTCGGATCCTTGGCATTCTCGTCGGACTGTCGCTGTACAACAAAGCCGTCGTCCCTCTACCGTTCCCTCAACTTTTCTACACCAAACTCCTCTCAGGAGGGTGAGTAATAAAGAAAAGAAAAGAAAAGAGCCAGATATGTTCGAATTCCGGATTGTAAATCAAGCCCTGAACTATCTTCTTAACTCATTACCCTTTCTAACCAAATACTTCAGGGGGACTTTGTTTATTTGAACTTTCACTCCAAGACCAAGCCGACGTTCATACTTAAGTGTATAGATTCGTTTATTTACGTGCCTGTTTTCGTATTTGTTGCCCTTATGCTTTTTTTTTAGTTATCGGAACGAAACATTGTATAACTGTAAAGCATTGAGTCTGAAAATTTTTAGTTCATTTCGTTCGTAAACACATGCGAGGAAATACACAAGGAACGATAAAGAACGAAACGCAAACAAATGCTTCTCTCTGTTATTTCTCACAAGCAGAAGTTGAGTATTGGTGTTCAACAAGGGTCAAATACCTAGAGCGTAGAGTACACATAGAAAGGCAACGCCTTACCATGGAAAGGTTTATCATCAATTTATGATGATATGTACATAATATTCATTGCTTAGGCCTGAAAACGAAATGGACCAACTACTCGAGTTGGACAGTGATATGGCCATGCGGTTAACGAAGCTGAGAGATGGAACAAAAGAATACATCGAAGAAAACACCGTCTACATGGAGATCGAAACAGAGGATGGCCAGAATATCCCGGCTAGTGAGGACATGTAAGTAGCTCTACTTTTGGTCAGCCTCGGCTTCGAGTACTAGTAGTTTATTTAGTCCTCTCTTTGTTACAACAAAATGTGAAGTGTATGTTACGTTTTTCTCGACAAAATAAAATTTACTTGAATTGAACTGAATTGAATTAGGTTAAGTATGATCCATTTTTCGGAAGGAGTTGGTGGGGATGGAATTGAAGGTGATTGCATTTGTTTTATAGATATACCCGCGGACAGTGGTTGCAGTGACAAACACCAAAGCTACCAAAATTGCTTCACAGTCTTTTTATATATCCATGTATTTATTCATTTAATTAATTAAATGATTAATTGAATAATTTATTTATTTATTTACTATTCAATCAGCAACCGTTATGTCCAGCAAGAGGTGCGGCGTGCTCTTGCAACTGAACAGATGTGCGCCTTTCGGAAGGGATTCTACCTTGTCTGCCGCCAGAGCATCCTCCGCATCTTTCGTCCTGTGGAACTGGAAGATTTCGTTCTTGGACAGCAACGCTTCGACTGGAAAGCGCTAGAACAGGTTCGTTGACATTTAATACTCGAGCAACCAAATATTTGAAAAAGATAATAGTGCACTTCGGCTTCCATCAAAAGGATGATATATTATTCATGTGTATAATATGTGATGCAAATAAACAGTAAGAATAAAGTAATGAGCTTATGACATTTTTTAAAGTTTCTTGAAGCTTAGACGCAAATTACAAAGGCTCATTGTGACTTCCTCCAAAATCTACGATTTATTCTCCGCAAATAATTGGAAAAGTAAGCATTTATTGCTTTAAAAATGATGATTCCTGTATCGTTTAGGGTAGTTGCGAAATAATCTCTCCTTCATTTTTTTTTCCTTGTGGAAGTATTGTACAACTTATTGACATACCCTCTTCCACTACGGCTTTGTTATGATCCATGTCACTATTTTATCCAATCCTCATTATTGAGGACAATTTGGCAATTTCAGAAGGAAATTAGGAGGACTTCAGTGTGTTTAAATTGCAAAATATTAATGGCTGTAATGATCAAGCAATGCGACGGTGTCCCCGAGCCTCAAACGGAGCTATGTTTTGAGAAAATCAAGAACATTATTTTTACTTGTCAGTAGAAACAAGCCCTTTCCCTCCATAAGAAAGTGAAATATTTCAGGACTGTAACAATATTCAATAATCCCATTAGCATTTTCAACGGCTAAAACGATGAACAGAGTGATGACCCAAACTCTCTTTTATTCTTTGCCACCATTAGAGCACGAGATACTGCATTCCCTACCACCCATCTCATCAAACCATCACAATGTTCTGGGAATGTTTCCATTCTCTTGAGGAGGAACAGAAGAGGAAATTTCTCAGTAAGCATAATTAATCCAATTTGTCAATTTCAAGTGAGATTATGTTTCCAATACCACATTTATGTTGGTACAGGTTCAAGGGGGAATATACATACAATATGTACCACAATACTAGATATTGTACATACAGCTACATGTGAAACTATCAAATGTTCAGATTAACTGTGTCATTAGAAATAAGGGTGATTATAAAAAGCAGCTCCGATGATTTACGGTTTTATTATATTACGTATGCAATTTTAGAGTCTAGCGGCAAAAGTTGGGCTATTTAGGAGCCAAAATTCCTCCAAGGAAGACTCTAGGCATTTATTATGTTAACGCAACGCGTGACACCAGAGCTGGGGAATGTGTCAGAGGAAGTGTCGCCAGAATATTAACTTTGACAAAATTGTAATTATGAACTATTTCTCCTGTTTGTTGACCTAGAAGTCAAACAATAATAAACATGAAAGATTATTCTGGTTTAAGAAAAAAAAAAAATACAGTCCGGTATAGATGACATCACCTTATCTTCCAAAAATTGTTACTGTGGAAATCTCTATCGTTGTCAAGCGAAGATTTTAACTATGATTAAAGCAACCTACAGGTGAAAGGAAAACAAAGCTATATATAATACTTGGTAGTTGCGTTACAACCAAAAAAATAGAAATTTCATGTTCTTAGTTACTATATACATGTACTAGCTTTATGATGAAATTCTGAATTTCATCCTCCAATACTTATTTAGTCATTTCCTGTTCTTTGAACATTCCCCAGAAGTTCCCGGTTGATTTTTGACTTCTGATTACTCACTCACACTCTTCCCCCATGCAGTCTTTGTGTCTGGTGCGGATCGTGTGCCCTGCGGCGGCTTGGCAGATCTCGGTCTAACAATCGTGCATCCCGGTCCGTTTGACGTGAACTCGCCTCTTTCTCACACCCTCCCACAGGCGCTTGGTTGCGACAACCACCACTTCCAGCGCAAGCTGAAATTACCTATGTACCAGGACATGGAAACAATTAAGGACCGACTGGAGGTGGCGCTTTCCATGTGCCAAAGTCCGTTCCATATCGCCTAAATTATCTGCAAGCCTACATGTCACACCATCCTGTTGACCGATAGAAAATTCGAATGCCATTCAACATATCGCCGATTCCGTTAACATTAATTGAGACTTCTAAATCACAAATTAGCTGCAAGCCCACATGTTACACAATTCCTGTCGACCGATAGAAGTTTCCAATGTTATTCGACATATCGCTAATTCCATTAACATAGATTGAGACTTCCCGAACGGGGACGTCCCGTAGTGCTAAGCCCTAACTCGCCAGATATGTCTTTTCATCAGTCAAACAGAGGACCCAGTTGGTAATTTATATTTCACCATCGTTCTGACAATTGCACCTGTAATTAAAAGATTAAAACAATTAATTACCCCTCGGCACAACTCGCCTTAACGGCCACCACGGGCTCGGAGGAATTCACAGATGATCGAATTTTCCCCTCTCCAGATCGGCATCTTATCTGTGTCCATGCAGCCATCCTCATAGCACAAAGTGTCCCTTGGGCATCCTACATTGTATCCTATCTATACCTAATGATGCTGCCCAAAGTTGGGGATCTTAATTGCCTGTATACCTTTTGTACGTCTTAAAGGGACTGTACAGTACTGGTGAGGTGGGGATTCATGTTTTGAACATTCCTACGTGACATAATGAGAAACCTTTTATGAAATATGAAAGCGTATGTATCAGGATTCAACGTTTATTTGATGAAAATTGGTTTTCAAATGGCTGAGATATCCAAAAAAGTGATGACGATAATAAAAGGCGACAGGCCACGCCTTTTATTAGGATCTCTCTGTTTCACCTTGTTTTTTTGATATCTCAGCCATTTCAAAACCGATTTTCATCAAAATAAACTTTTGATACCCCTTAGAAATACATGCTCTTTGACATCTCATAGAGAGATTTCTGAATATCTGGCAAAACGTTAAAAGCTAAACCATAACCTCAACCAGAACTGTACACACCCTTTAAGTCAGAAGTCCCTCACATCCTTCTCAATGAGGCTCATTGAATGACACCCCCCCCCCCCCGTCTCTCTGTCCCCGTATCTGCCCCTCCAACCTATGGCCCAGAGTTCACCTGTCTGCACACACCCCTCCGGGTTTAGTCAGTCACCCATTCCCAAGATCATCTGAAGTGACGCCCTAGTCTGGACTCCGTCCCCTTTTCCTTGGTGCGATAAACCAAGAGAGGGCGCAAATTTTCTGATAGCGATAATCGAGAGACTGCGCGCCCAACGAAAAAGTGATCCACGATGATTTTCAGACTATCTTACATGTGTGTAGAGTTTCAGCCCATGTTGATGTATATAAAAAAGACATCAAATTTTTTGCCATTTATCATTTTGAATATTCTGCAGTTTGTTTCATGCAATTAAAAAAAAAAATCAGGAAGCAAAAGAGCTCAAATCCAAAAGTTGTTACGACA
This sequence comes from Diadema antillarum, assembly GCF_040938485.1. NCBI lineage: Eukaryota > Metazoa > Echinodermata > Echinoidea > Diadematoida > Diadematidae > Diadema > Diadema antillarum. Next base: position 1,834,673 of record NW_027271090.1, read on the forward strand.
TGAGTAAATATTTTCTTTACTGTTTTTAGTGTTCTCTGACTGCCATTTATCCCTCAATCTTCTGTGTGTGTGTGTGTGTGTGTGTGTTATAATGTCAAACAAACGGTTTAGGAGTAATGTCTACTGATCCCAGTAGCGGGAGAAGTGAGGTAATGCAGGCTTAGGATTAGTTCACCCTCACACTTAAAGACCAATGCTATCTGACGAATTTGTTTGACAAATTCATGAAATTTTGTGAACTAAGACAAATTTTTGATTCTTACATTCTCCAGTCGATGGGCGATGGGGACGAATGTCAATGACAATCGACGATTTTGAATGCGATGTCTTTGAAAACGGTTGACCAAAAACGATTTACAATGACGATTGACTAAATTGAAGTTAGGATTTGCATTCTGTGAGTTTCTCGGGACGAATTTTGAATGAAAAATATTTTACATTGAATTTTAAAAGTGCGAAAAATGATCCAAAAAAAATTGTTGTAGTCAAGTAATATTTGGAAAAATGACAGAAATCATTGTTTTCATAAGTCTTTACGCAGACCAGTACTAGACTAACTCTCCTATGAAATCTCGACGGACATTATTCTGTGAAAATTATTGAAAACAAAAATCACGGTTTCCTTTATACTTGCCTGTTGGTGGTAGCAGACAGAAGAAGAAGAAAAACAAAAAGAAGGTAAGCTGTTCAAAGAAAAGTTACAATTAGCCCAAAGAGTTGTAACCGCTCAGTTCGACAAAGCGAGTAATTGCTATTTCCACTACTTTCATTGAAAAAAGTTACTATTGATCGAGTTTGATAGAAGACATGAAATTAATGTAGGCCCTATGTGTATGATGCACATGGGGAAAAATAATTATCTGTAAGATTCCAATATTTGATATCATAAACTTGTTGGTATAACACTATAATAGAGTGTATATTGATTATGACTGCATGTGTGTGTGTGTGTGTGTGTGTGCATATTTTGTACAATAACATTTCTCTGTCTCTTATTTCCTAACCATCCTTCTGAAATAATCATCAATATCATTCTTTCTCTTTCATTTGTTCTATCTTTCTCCATATTACTTTCATAAAAACCTTGTCTATGAATGAGATTTCAATGTAGATGAATAAGTTATGCAAGGTGTTTTGAAAAGCTTTCCTCGTTTTCACAATTCGGCGCAAATGCCTATACGCAACATAAGAAGCGATGATTCCAGTCCTTCACAAGGCCCCCGGCCACGTGGACAATTAGTATCTGGATACCATGTCCAGGTCATTTACAATCTCCGCCTGTCTTTATTATATTATTTTCAAAGGTTAATGCTCCGCATGAAACTAATCAGGTGTTATGGGCCTCTTCATCCAATCAACTATGACCCGAGGAGCTACGTTTTAGCTGCTTAGTTTTCCTTTTGGAATTACATAAAAAATAAGAAAATATGACACAATGTAGTCATTATGAATATGACATATTATGATACTTGTATTAACAAAAATAATAATGTACAAACTAATCAACTATGTATAATAGAACAGTTTTTAATTTCGAAAGCAGAAATCTTCCACATCAAATTAATCAGGCGTTGCATAGCAACGCAACAATGGAGATCTCTTGAAATGGAGTGATCCTGTATACAATGGTATAACATGTTAATCTGCCATACAGATCATTCTCGCAACTGAGGAAATCATCGACATTTTCACGAGATGTTATTTTGGCAATATGACAGAGGCTATTGTAGTGCACTATTACCCTAATGTATGGCGACATTTTCGCATGTTGTTAAATTCGCAGTCCAACAGTGACTCGTGAAGTGATCGAAAATTAAGCCTTCGAGGGAAAAAATATACAGTATTAGCTGCCGAGTTGTTAGTGAGATGAATTTGATTTTATAAACATTTTGACGTTGTCTAGTTGCTTAACCCAGGTGTAAGTCAAAGCCATGTTTGAAGACAACATAATGAATTGAATGATTTCATGTCTTTTTAAGGAGAAATTATTAGTCTCACTTTTCATATTCAGTTTTCATTCCAAAGTTAAACTTGCTCGTCCAATGTATTTATTTATTCACTCATTAATTTGGCCATGCGAAGGTATTGTAATATAACTTAGACGTACAGACAATTTACAATGTATCCTTATTATACAATTATACAGCTATGATACAGATATGCACTGATGTAAAGAAGTGACACATAGACCAGGGCCCCGTTGCAAGAAAGTTGCAATCAATTACAAATAATTGCTAATTTTGAAACAACCATTCTGATTGGCTAAGGGTCTGCCCTATTAAGAAGACATGCATGCAACAATGATTTTGATTGGCCAGTGACAATCAGTTGCAAGTTGCGTTTAAACGCAAAGTTTCTAGCAACGGGGCCCAGGGCTACAAAAGTAAAATTCTTTTGATACGTGAGCTCCCATGTGTCACGGTGACTCTCCTAGCACATAAAAAAAAAAATGTTCATACAAACAAAGCGGATGATTCACAAGGTATTCAGGTATCAAAATTCATTTTGTCCCTCGCCAGTGCCCAGTTCCCCCCCCCCCCCCCCCCGGGCTGCCAAATGACAATGTGATTTGCATAGAAAAAACGCCACCACGCTAATTAATTTTGTCGGTAGAATTGGCAGCCAAAAATTTGAAGACTTTCATGTTCATGTGTTTGTTTGTTTGTTTTTTATTTATTGTTTTTTGTCATCCGATTGACAACAGAATTGTCATTGGGTCACCCCCTCCCCCTTATCGAAAATCTAGGTCCACGCCTGCACAACATGGATCTTACAATACGTTAGAATTTAGACACTACTTGTCATAAGGAATTAGGCATTTACGCCGTGATGATGCCTGCACTGATTCCCGTTTTTCATGATAAGCGTCATTGGAATAATCATATGACTTCCTTCACCATGAGAGATGTGTTCCCGATCAAGTCTTTTCTTATTGCTTTCGTCGGTCGGTGAGAAGACTCGGAACGGTGCCTAAAAATGCAGTAACCAGTTTCAAACCCACACAGAAGAAACTAGTTTTCACCCCGAAGATTGGCGCATGCGTTAACAAAAACCGTCCTAAACGGAAAAATGCAACCAATCGACATGATTACATTTTTTTCCCATTATGACGTCGTGATTATGTCAGAGTAGACGACGCCCGTAAGATAAGATCTGCCCAATCGTTTCAAACCAAAAGTCTACGTTTACAGGCAAAGACAATATATAATTATCTAGTAGCTCATTATCTGACCCAGCGCGAAATTAATCATCCGCTGTGCAAGCGTGGACAAACCAGGTCATTTTTGCCCTCCACGATAGAGTATTAGTACCTGTAAATGGGCGTGCAAGTATTTGTAATCATCATCTAGAACTTCGTGCTTCTTGGCTTTGGCCAAAGAGATAATTTTCTTCTGATGGTGACCGGAACATTCTTGGTTGCCTAATTTTGTTAACCAGAAGGCATCAACGTTACTGAACATGCTTCTTGTTTTTGCCATTCTTGGGAGCCTAGCCTCCACCAGCTCGGTTGAGGCATCTCCCTGCAACATTTACCAGCTATCGGCCGACTGCAAATCTAGGTCCCTGCGGACCGTACCCGAGAATATTCCTTGCAACATTGTCCGAATCGCCCTGCAGATGAATCGCCTTCCAGCCGTAGACGCTGACGATTTCGGATGTTTTTCCTCGCTGCGACAGCTCGACCTGTCAACCAATGAGATTCGTGTAATTCATCCTGCAGCATTCGCACACTTAAATTCACTCACAGTTCTAAAACTATTTGATAACTTTCTCCCCGCGGTTCCCTCTGTGGTAAATATGGATAAACTTTTGGCCTTTAACATCGGTAAGAATCTGATCAACGACTTGAGTTTCGAGATTTCTCCCGCTGTGTCGAGAATGATAACGCTGAACGTTGAAAGAAACAATATCAGGGAGGTACCACAAATTGCTTTCTTAGTGGAGAACATTTGGCTGAGGAACAACTTGATTACAACTTTTGTTCCATCTCAATTCTCTAACATACAAGGAGTAGTTCACTTGGACCTCAGCATCAATAGCCTTGCTGTCATCTCTGATTTCGGACCGATGACAGCTCTAAAGGTCTTGAAACTTGAAGGCAATCGAATCGAGCGGATTCATGAGGATGCCTTTGCGGGGCTGTTGAGTCTAGAGCGGCTAGATCTGAGCTACAATAGACTCCAGAGTGTCAACAGCTTGTGTGTCCTGGCAACGGTCCATGACTTGAACCTACGTTCCAACAGAATCCAACTCTTGCCTCATGAGTGTTTTACGAAGTTTAATAACCTCAAGTCTTTGATATTGATCGATAACCATCTGGCTTCTTTTGATTGTTCTGCCGGTGTATCACTTCTCCCAAGTCTACTTCTCAACCAGAATAGGATAAGCAGACTTGTCATATGCGAAAATGTGACATTGATTACATCAGCCCTGAACGCCTCACGAAACCCAGTTCGTTCGGTAACAATTAGAGGGCAAACAATGATAGAAGACGTCTACATCATGGCAGGCATTCTTGAAGAGATCGTCTTTGACTCGAACAGCAGGGAAACTATACGCTTTTTGATTCTGACACAAAATCGACTTAATAACCTCGATTTCCTGCAAGACTTTTCCAGGCTCTCGTTACTCGACCTCAGTTACAATCACATCCGCGTCTGGAATAGTACACATTTTGAAAATTGCACTGGTGTTTCCACAGTCATAATGAGCCACAACGGACTGCAAGAAATATCCGATTTTACGTTTTTCCCGCAAATGGAGGTACTTGATTTGTCCAATAATGTGATCCGATATATACATCCAGGTGCGTTCAACAATATGCCGAGACTCAATTCTCTAGATTTGTCGGGAAACAAACTTCAGGTCATGCCAAATCTCGGTTGTAGAAAACTTCAATCCCTGAATCTGAATGGCAACGATTTCCGATACCTGCCATCATCAGCCCCACTGGAGGGATTACCGGAGTTAAGAAGACTGTCTCTGCAACACTGTCATTTAGTGAGGCTTCCTTCTTGTAACCTGCCGAAACTGACATACCTTTTATTGCAACACAACAATATTTCTCAGGTAGATTGGGAAATGTTTTCCGTTCATTTCAGCGACGTCACATACCTAATACTGTCAGATAATACCATCACAAAACTCTCAGCTCAACTGCCGCCTTTTCTTACTCATCTTCACATAGACGGAAACCGCCTCACTTCAGTGGGATATGGTTTGGACGCAGCGCTGACAGATATGAATTTTTCTAGCAACGCAATCACAACGACGAAGAACATGACCGTGTCAGCAACCTTAAGAGGTCTTTGGTTGGGGGATAATCTGCTGAGGTATATCACGCTAGCGTTATTTTTACGTGCTCATTCTTTGAACTTTCTCGACCTTTCTGCTAACGTGATATCTAGCCTTTCCAGCAATAGCTTTGAAGGTCTATCAAACCTTTTCAGTCTTTCCTTAAGAAAAAATAGGTTAACTTATTTGCCACCCGGTCTATTCTTTCCGTGTTCTAAACTAGCGCACCTGGATGTATCTGCTAATCCATTGATGAACGTCTCATACCAATTATTCCACGTCCCTCTCAATCTTAATTTGCTTGACCTGTCTGGCACGGATCTATCCCTCCGTCAGCTACAGGCACTCGACGGAAATCCAGCTCCTGGTTACGTTCTTCTCAACAATTGCCTCGGACTTTATGAGCTGGCAGAAGAAATCCAGCTACACCTTTCCAACCCTACGAATACTATAAATTTGGAACTGACATATAATAGATTATGGAGTCATTTCCCTATTATAACCTCTTCCAACATTAGGATCTTGGGGTTGTCCCATAATAGATTTGTACGTTTACCGACTCAATTATTAACAAAACGCATTCACTCGTCGTTACAGGTGTTAGATCTGTCAAGCAACAGAATCAAATGGCTTCCAAGAGATACGTTCTCACGTCTACCCAATTTGAGAGATCTTTATCTCAGTGACAACGAGCTGCAAGCCCTCTCATCGACGTCATTGCCATCTTTTACTCGCATCTCTACACTCGATGTTCGTCAAAACAATCTTACGAGCGTTGACGAAAAGATGTTGCGTTATGCATCACGTAACATGAATTTCTTGGGAGAGGAAAACCCTTGGATTTGCGACTGTCGTCTTCGATACCTACAAATGTGGCTGTGCCACCTTTCTGAACCCTTGTCTTGTTCCTCTCCAACGTCCCTTCTGCATCAGAGTCTGTTCTTGACACGACCGGAAAGCCTCAAGTGCCGGCCGGAAATCTGCGCTGAACAAGATGCTACGTTGATAGCCTTCGGCGGTAGCACTTCACTAGTTCTGTCATGCCCAATGAAGTTCGTCAGTCCCACCGCTATCACGTGGGCAATTCCGGGGGGAATAAGCATAAATATTACCCATAACACCTCCGAATCATTAAACAACGTGCGAATGGGGTCGCTCGGAAGCTTGTTGTTCGATGGCATTGGACTTGACAATGAGGGGAAGTACGCTTGCCGCGTTCTTGACGAGGGACAACTCTACGAATACCGTTTCCAGCTGACCGTCCGGCCGACGAGTCCGGCAGAAGAAATGCGCGCCTACCTCGACATCAACTCCACCAATCAGTTTGTTCTGGCATCTCTGTGGCAGAAAAGGCTGCAGTGTGGGACAGAGACCGAAGGTGAGACTCTCGAAACACCCACGTCTAGTTCTGGGGGCAATGATCTAAGCAGCAAAAGTTGTATTTTTTGCTCATCTCATGTCGAAGTTCTGGCAATCTCCTGGATCTCTTTCCTTGTTTTACGCTATCCATAAAAAAAATATACACCCTTGATATTACCTAATACGTTGGGAAGAGATGGAAGGGAATATTTTGGCCTATTCTCAATTGAAACAGACGTTATCTGGAAACTACAAAATCAACTTCCAGAGTTGTTCAATAGATCAAAAGACCATGATATCGTCGGAACTTTGGAACAAACTGAAATCTTTAATCCGTGACTATTTAATACTCCCGAAGCTATTTCATAATAATCATTCTAGATGAAAGTTCCTGCTCTTTGTGCACATTAAATTACTTGCAAATACATTATTTGTAAGAATGACCTCATTAGAAAATGCATTCGGACGTCTATAGGTATGTTTAGTAAGTATCACCAATTACAAAACTTTCAATCAATGCGATCATTTATGCAGGTAACTAATCTTGCGTATTAACATAAATAGGGGTGCAAAGTGATTATGTTGTATTAAAATCACAAACCCTATAACGATTATCTTTCTGCAATACGTGATTTGTTTTTGTTTTCTTTCTCTCTCGTTGCATGATTTTATAACTTATTTCATTTGGTGTCATGATGTTATAATAAATTACATTTTTGCTATAACAATTTTTTGTTGTGAGTAATGAAGATATTTTCTTTTCTAGTTCTTTTTTGTGATCTCATCGGGGCACGGACACTATATAATATTTTTTTTTTTTGGCTGAATCTCATTGCCATGTTTAATTGAATAAAAGACACTAAATGACTATACGTAACAGTGCAAGATCAGAGAACAGAATGTAACGCTGTCTTCTAAACATTTTCCGTCAACTGGTCATAATGGTAACGGTATACTTCTTATCGAGTGATGGAATTTCACATTTTGTGTGTGTGTATTTGCGTGAGTGCTTGTTAATGTGCATGTGCATGTGCATTTGAGCGAGTGTGTGTGAGTGTGTGTGCTTGTGTAAATGTCTTTGTGTGTGGGCCCACGCTCCGTGAAATGGCGATCTTCTTAAAATGCTCCAAAGGCACGGTTTCAATGTCCTTGGTGCATGAATTGGACTCCAGTGACCGAGGTATAGTTGTAAATTGTATAGTTTTTATAATCTTGAAAATTATTGGAGTTGTAAGTTATTGGATTGTTGTTGTTTTTTTTTTTGAAAATGCGTTTGGTATACTACGTTAAGATTAACAGTTTTATGTGTTGATAGGTTTATTGGTGTCGTGTTATACTCGTATTATAGGGCCTCATTAACGTCAAGCTCTACTTATGATGACAGTCCCCTGTATTGATTTCTCCTTTGTTTACTTATAGAAACAGTATGCTTTTAACATGTTGCTTTGATTCATGTTAATACAGACTGATGCCGTTATGAAATTGACAGTTGTTATATTGATTCGTATGTTTTGCTCTCCTTTTTTGCATACTCTGTATCACTTTGTTTTCATTTGTTATTGTATTTGGAGAGAGAAGATGCAGAAATAAACCGCACCGAATGATAGTTGTAAGTATAGCTCCTAGTTCTAAAGGGTCATTATTCCGCAGGTACATTTTTGGGTTTGGGTTTCGGTAATCTGAAACTGAAAGAAGTTCGTGAATACATAAATTTAATAACGTTATTCTGAAAAAAAAAAGTATGTCCCCCCCCCAAAAAAAAAAAACAAACGAAAGCAAAATACAATTGTATTTCCGCATTAATTTCCAAAATGATGTTATCTCAGGGCATAAGACTATAACGTCTTACCTACATCTTGAAAACAACTCCATTCAGTCTGGCTAAGTGGTCACAGAAAAATGCCTATATGGGTCCGTTTCATCAAAGTTCAGCCTTTGAATGCTCTTGGCGACCGTATAAATGAAAATATTTCTTGCTCAAAACTGGCAGGACAAGTAACAAATGAATTCGAATTCTATACATGATATTATATAAATACATGATTATATGAATACTTGAATATTTATGTTCTTGATTACATTGATTAGAAAATGAGATTAATAAGATAAAATTATAAACGAAAAAAAAAACAGCAACAGAAAACAGAAAATCAAAAGGGAGGGAGAGCTCATTCCAATCTTCCATGAGTTGATAACTTAATATTATTCTTAATCATTCATTTGTTCAAACCTTACCAATGCTTCCAATCTTATACGAAAATACACTCGTTCTTGATTATCTTTATGAAAAAAATTAGATAAAAAGCAGGAAAATAAAAAAGCAACAGAAAACAGAAAACCAAAAAGGAGAAAGAGCTTAATTTAATCTTCTTTGAGTCAATTACTAGTTTCTCTAAGCATTTATTCGATCCCACTTCACCACAGCGCTTACGACCCACCCCCCCCCCAAAAAAAAAAAGAATCTGCTTAATTTTAAGAAACCTTCCTTCATAGGATATATTCTGTTGCGAGAATACAATGAACAACTGTTTATCTGTGACGTGTGAATACAGAGGCAAATCGGATGGGGTTTCTGGAAGATGTAAGGAATAAAAGACAGTTTCATAAAATGAAATTGCAGCAGGGTAAAAAAAAAGGAATAATATTATATGATACAGGGCGTATCAAAAAAAAACGTTACACTTTTAAAAAAATTGTCTAAATTACATTTCAAAATGTTTGGAAGATTTTTTCATATTCATGGATGCCCAATAGTCTCATCTATCAAGTGCAATCAACAAAACAAATTTTTGTTCACGCTTTGCTGAACGCTGACGCTCTTTGTCCAGAGTGTGAAAAATGACTTGCGCCAAAGCAAAAGAAGATGGAAAATTCAGCCAGCAGTCCAAATAAGTGCTCCCATTCAAACAAATTGCTCTTTTGCTTAACGCTTTGATAATGTTATGATAGTCTGAGATTTTTTTGTCAGCTTTATCGTAATTTTAATGATTTCATTTCTCATCAATTGGTGAGAATAAGAGTGTGTAATTACTTCAAGACCTTTAAAGCACAGTTTTCACAATACACGGACACATCAATACCATATGCCAGTTAATCATTAATGTGGTAGTAGTATACCAAATTAATTAACATTCAAATCATTCATCCCATCAATCAATCAACTGATTGAGTGACCAATTGTGACCCGCTACAACAAAAGGATCTGAAAGTCGGGGGAGGACAATTTTCTTAAAATGGCATGATATCATTTCCGTACTCTTCTTATTTAATTTCATATATAGCACAACTCATAAAAATACTCGGTTGCGGAGAAATTGATGATTTTATGAGCGCATGTCAGGTGGTTGAGGAAAACAGACTTTCGAGAAAAACGCCTTCAAAGTTGTTCTTCCGACGCTATCATGGTCATGGGGAGGAGAGACGGTTTTCACCGCTTGACAATAGAAGGCACGCTCCTAGCGACCTTTAGCGCCAGCGGTCTACGCAAGACCAATCGGTAATCAGGATGCCATGCACTGACCAATAAGATCACTCCCTCGTTGCTAGGGGCGGAGTCTAGCAGCGGCGCTAAATCCAAATCTTCGGACACGTTTCTCTTACATTGAAATTCGAAAAATCATGGTCCAAAAAAATGCTAATTTCTTGCCTTTCCTTTGATCATTTAGATTCGACATTTCGGCAGATGATGGACAAAACATTAGACTACAAAATTATGCCAAAAATAGAAATCTGATTTTTTGACCAATTTTGATGATGTGACTTCAAATTCGATTTTCTCGGCTCGGCCGTCAGCGACTTTAGGATCCTTTTGTTGCAGTGGGTCACAATTACTTAATCAATCAATCAATCAACCCATCAATACATCAAACGATATATCAGTTAGTCAGTCATTGCGTCGTTCAATCAATCAGTGAATCGACCCAATTATCAATTAATCACTTTTCAGTCATTGAAATAATCAATCGACTGATTGAACGAATAAACTAACAAATAAATCAGTTTTTCAAATATTGATCAGCCTTTAAGCCACGAGGGGGGGGGGGGGGGGGGAGGTGATATTCCCTAATTCCCTATGTCGATCTGCCACTTTTTATAAAACATGCATACAATTGTGACTGACTGACTGATTGATTGATTAAATGAATGACTAATTGATTGATTAATTGATTGATTGAATGAATGATTAATTAATTGGCATGATTGATTGATTGATTGGATTGATTGTATTGATTGAATGATCTGAGGATGCATTAATTTTGTGCTTTTCCTCTTGACTGAGTGACTGGCATGTGGGTTCGATATGTCTGTGCATGATTTGTGATAACTGTGCTTAAAAGATCTTGATGTTGTTAATCAACCTTCCATAACACAATGGAATCATTTAAAACGTGACAGGAAATCGCCAGAAAATTCCTAAACTATCATAACATAATCAAAACTGTGAGCAAAAGAATCTGTTTGAATGAGAACACTTATTTGGACTGCTGGCTGAATTTTCCATCTGCTTTCAATTTGGCGCAGGTTATTTTTCACTCTCTGGACAAAGAGCGTCAGTGTTCAGCTAAGGGCGAACAAAAACTTGTTTTGTTGATTGCACTTGATAGAAGAGACTATTGGGCATCCATAAATATGAAAAAAATCTTAAAGATATTTTGAAATGTAATTTAGACATTTTCTTTTAAAAGGGTAATTTCTTTTTGATACCCCCTGTATATATGATTATACCAATACCTTCTAGAGCCCACTACCTGTATAGTTGTTTTGTTTTTTGTTTTTTGTTTGTGTGTGTGTGTGTGTGTGTGTGTCTGGAATATGAAAAACAATTTCCACATAAATAGAATGTATGATAGGTTTCTCGAAACGTTGGTAAATGCAATATGGAATGACAAAATAATGAAATCATTTCAATAGTTTAATGGGAGCACGTACAAACACACCATGATATCATTGAGTTTAGAGAAAATTATTGAGTGTGATAAATGCATTAGAATGATTACTGCTCAATGTCAATGGTATAACGCCCGTCAAGTGTCAATAGGAGACAAAGTGTCAATAGGAGACCAACAACTGGTGTTACTGTGGTGAAAATTTGTTCACAACTTTTTTTTTTTCAAAACTCGGGGATTTTATCGGAAAGTTGAAGTTCAAAATTAAGAACAGTTACTAATGATATTGAAAAGAAAAAAAAAGTTTAATATTTTGAAGTGACACCCGACGGTGTTAAATTGTCACCGCAAATGAGCACCGGAAATTTAACATCAGCTCAATTTTTCATATTTAAAACCCGACTTTCTGCAGTGTCTTCAGTTGGTATTAGCAACTCTAACTCAAGAGATGTTTGGAAATCTTTGAAGCTTACTACTCCTGGCAGAATATAGGTTAATCAATAGACTGTATTATAATTAATATACTTGTAATAGCAAAACAAAGAAATAAAGAAACAAAGATTCGCTAGAAAATATCACCAATTAAACAGACAAATGAATGCTTTTCATGAATTTACACAACTACACTCGTTTATTCATTCAACAAGACCTTTAACCTCACACTACGTTATTTCTTCATGAGGTATCACGATGGCATAACCACATGAAAACTGAAGTACGCTCTAGAGCATTAAATTGTTCTATCAATGTCACTAAAAAAAGTTACATGCGCTTTCTTCTAACTATTGCAAACATGATTATGTAGAAGGAACTTCAGATCGGTGAATAATAAAAACATGTTTGGATGACAACGTCTTTTCCTCTAACCAATTTTTGGCGTGCATGATATGTGAGGATTTCATCTGCTTTTTAGCCAAGGGCTCTTTTGCTATTAGTTCTTCCTCTTCTTGCCTATGATAATATTATGTGATGTGATTTAAGCATTAACACGTTCAGTCCTCGGTCTCATTTGAAGTCCCCTCTATCTGTCATCAAGAAGCACCTTTTTTAATTTTATCATTTCTTACACGAGGGGATAGGTGGCCCTGGTCGCTATACCACACTGATTGTTCTTGTTCCGTGACATCCAGACGTAACCCTCCATTCCCCAGCTCGTGCCCCAGCTGTAATGGAAAATGAATAATGATAATAAGAAAGTCCTCTTTATCAACTTTAAAGGACCAGGGTTTCTGACATTTTAATGCACGTTTTCTTTTTGAGGAACGACACTATGAACTGAAAGAAAACCCAAAATCTTGTCCAAGGTTGACCTTTTCGAACGTAAAACTTGCTGTTTAGAAATCAAAAGATTTATTCACTAACCATTGCCCTCCCCGATGACAGGAAGTCTTATAGAGAAGCTCAGTTGCAATTTCGATTTCATTTCGCAGGAAATTTATTATTTCATATTTCTAAAGTATGCAACTATAAAATATAAGCAAAGCATACATTGTGGTATTAAGGAGTATACAAGACTAACTTTAAGATGACAAAGTATTTGAAATAGAAAAAGATGATGGAACCTGCATGAAGGAAGTAAACTTGTTGAGCCGCAGGTCCCAAAACAAGTTAAATAGAAAGGAGAATGGATATTTGTGACCCGCTACAGCAAAAGGATCCGAAAGTCGGGGAGGACAATTTTCTTAAAATGGCATGATATCATTTCCGTACTCTTCTTATTTAATTTCATATATAGCACAACTCATAAAAATACTCGGTTGCGGAGAAATTGATAATTTTATAAGCGCATGTCACGGCCGTCAGATGGTAAAACGGTCTATCTCGAAAATTGCTGTTCTGAGAAAAATGACTTTAAAGTTTAGAGGTTTGAGCTTTAGGAGATGGGTATAATGCATTTTTAGCAATGGGACAAGAAGAAGCGTATTAAACACTGATAACTGAAGAATTTTGTGCTTATTTGGGGTTTTAATTATAAAATAAATGAGATTTTTGTGCAGATAGACTGTTTAACCACAGCACATGTATACACTGCCGCTACACATCATAAGATGGTAAAATGGTCTATCTTCTAGATGGACCACAAACACTATGTAAACTGGTCTAACTCGAAGATAGACCATTTTACCATCTGACAGCGATGATTTAAAAAATCTCAGTTAAGAAGGTTATATGGTTTATGTAAAAGATAGCTTGTTTTACCTCCAAACGATATTACCGACAATGGGCTAACTCAAAGATAGACTGTTTTACCATCAAATCTGAAGGAAAAATACAAAAAAGTACCAAGATAGCAGAAATTATCTCTAAAACAAGACATGATGGGATTTTCTCGATAGCACCATTGGAAAGAGCATCCTCACATGTCCCGGAAAGTGAATTTACCTCAAAAAGTCAAATTTTCGAGTTAGACCGTTTTACCATCTGACGGCCGGTCAGGTGGTTGAGGAAAACAGAGTTTCGAGAAAAACGTCTTCAAAGTTGTCCTTCCGACGCTATCATGGTCATGGGGAGGCGAGGCGGTTTTCACCGCTTGACAATAGAAGGCACGCTCCTATCGACCTCCGCCGTGTTCAGTCAAGTTTAGCGTCAGCGGTCTACGCACGACCAATCGGTAATCAGGATGCCATGCACTGACCAATAAGATCACTCCCTCTTTGCTAGGGGCGGAGTCTAGCTGCGGCGCTAAATCCAAATCGTCGGACACGTTTCTCTTACATTGAAAGTCGAAAAATCATGCTCCAGAAAAACGCTAATTTCTTACCTTTCCTTTGATCATTTAGATTCGAAATTTCGGCAGATGATGGACAAAACATTAGACTACAAAATTATGCTAAAAATAGAAATCTGATTGTTTTGACCAATTTTGATGATGTGACTTCAAATTCGATTTTCTCGGCTCGGCCGTCAGCGACTTTAGGATCCTTTTGTTGTAGTGGGTCACATTTGTTCTTAACAAAAGCTAATTATTCCTTCTTCTTGCTGACTAATAGGGCACACTCTAATAGCTTAATCATATTTGTAATATCCAGAACAGCGCTACTTTTCTCCAACAGAAAAAAAAAAAAAATGATTGCACATGATGAAGTCAGGCTATCAATAATTCAGCCCTTAAAGGAGATATCGAGACGTATGATGTCAAGAAATGACGTCACCTGTTCTTGACGATCCAGTAGTCGTCACCGTTGTCGGAGGAGTAGCCGACGGCGAGCACGGCGTGACCAAGTTGCACCGAGTTGCAGTCGGGTTCGTTGTAAACGCCTGTCGTCATAACGACAAAGTCAGCTCAGATTATTCTGAGTTATCGTTTTTTCAAACGCTTTTACAGCAAACAAGCAATCACCACTGTCATGCTCTTTCACATTTCTGCCTCAGTCTATTTCTTCCTACTCTTTACACCTGGAGGGGGCTTTGAACCAGCTTTGTTTAGTTTCAAGTTATGCGCCACCAACGGTAATGAGCTAGATCAGGTATTCCAGCTGTGCTCCCATCATATTATTTTTTTTTTAAAGTAAAAAGTTCATTATGCCTTTTGTGCACAGATTTGGTGAAACAACTTGTTGAAGACTTCTGCTCATTGAATAATTCTCAGTGGGATACATATATTTATATGAAAATTTTGCAGAAAGACAACGCTCCGACAAACTCTCATGTACATTTTTTTTTTCTGATATTCACCCTGACCCCAATATCTTCATAAAAAACAATAAATGTTGAATGAACAACAATGTTATATACTATTACTAAATATTACAAAGAAAAAAAAAGTTCTTTATTAAAACTTGTTAACAACTCTTTAGATACCCTTCCAGGCAACATTGTGCTTGACACCAACCCCTTGAAATAGTTTATTCAATTAAGTCTTTGGTGCTCGTGTACGCAATAGGCTTTTATAGAAGTGTCATATTAATGCTATTTGTAAAACTACCTTGCGTGATATAGGCGTAATTGATAAAAACATTGCTTTCTGTCATATCTTCATTCATGATTTGATGATGTTGTTTTTACTCAAGTTTATGCAATATTATTTGAATTATGGAATTCTAGTTTGGGGCTATGTTTATCTGACATATATTAGATAAAGTCATTAAAACAAAACTCCATCTCCAATCAGATACCCTAAAATTCTGAAAATAAAACATATGAATTGCAATTTGGCCAGTTCATGTGAAATTATAGTAGTCATCAACTTTAGTATTTCATGATTTGTTCCATCGAAAAAAAAAACAGTGTCCCATGCGATGATCCAACGAATTTAATTTTCCCTTCGCTTGTTAAGAGCTGTTGCATTATCATTATTGTTGCATTATCAAATACATCTGTTTATACTGGACCGAAACTGTGGAATTATTTAGATGACAAATTAAGATAATCTGTTAAATCTATTACATCTAAGTATAGATTAGAAAACTTTTGCTTTTAGAGATACAGTGCACTTCCGCTTATCATACAACGAACACGCTTATAACTCAATTCCGAATACAAAGAAGTAAAATTCAGGTCCCAACATTATCAGCTCTGTATTTTGTATTGCTTGTTTGTTCGATTATAACAAAATTTTGATATAGCCACAAAAAAAAAAAAAAAAAAATCAAATAGGTCCGGTCTCGAGGACTTCGTCATTACGGGGGTCAACTGTACAAGATTTGGATATTCAGCTCAATTATGTGATAACAATAGTGTGTTCACCTGTTCTGGTAATAGAGTGGTGTGTTCTGTAATACAGACCTTGTACATTCCTCTGCTACTTTTCCTACCTCCTTTCATCTGTTGTCTTGTTCTTATTTGTTTTTTTTTTTTGTTTTATTTATTTCAATACGGTTTTAAAAACTCACTATCAGCCTCAGGGTTGTTTTTCAGTGAGTCCGTATATTATTTACATGGTATAAATTAAACAACAAAATGTAATACATAACGATGAAAAAAACAAATCTTCGTTCTTTTGTAATGCCATTGTGCTCTCTTTCTTGCATGGTGCCGTGTCTTTTGTTTAATTAAACGAATGCGTTTGTTATATTTGTATATTTTGGATTTTGTATGTATAGCCACAATCACACTGGTAAAAGATCGAGACCTTAAAGATCGCGATCTTAAACTTCCCGGTCTTTTGCCATTGTGACCGCGGTTTGTATGTACACTATTTTAATATTGTGCTTGTCTTTTCCGGGTACAAATGGCGCAATTCCTAGTCTCTTTCGTATCAGTGGCTTTGGATGGGGTTCATTCTGGAGGATATTATGCATCATTCTCGTGCACAGCTTATGTAATTGTTTTGTTTTGTTTTGTTTTTTTCACCACTGCCACCTCCCTTTTCTTAAATTGATTTTACTCTCTGTGGCACAATTCACTAAGACTAGACTATACTAAAATCCAAAATTACAGATAGTTTTTTTTTTTGGACCTGTATTTGGTGTTTTTAATGAAAGCGAAATTGAATTGAATTGAATTGAAACAAATCAAAGCTTAGGTCCAAATTAATGCATTTGGCACCCAATGGCTACCGCACCTGACTCGTAGTGCCGAAAAGACATGTGCCTGGCATCGATAGACACCGAAATGGGTCCCACCGTAGCGACAGCCTCCTTCAGTGCGCTCTCGTTACCAGATGCGATGTATGAGTAGCCAGTACAGGTCGCTCCAACGCCCGACTTGCTGAAGTGGCATTGACCATCCTATTGAAGAGAGGATACAGAAGGGAAAACAACAACAATCTGTTCCAATATTGGAGTTGATTGTTTTTGTGAATGATTGTTGCAAAGCTAATATCCACTCTACATTCAATATAACTGTTAAATGGGGAGAAAAAAAACTCAAAATAAACTCATTTAAACAAAAGGATTAAATCGATAAAATCAGACAAACAAAAAAAGGTTTTTTTTTTTTAAAAAATTACTAGTATTCAGGCATATACATGTTCGCGAGTGGGAATTAAGGATTGAGGGACTGGTAGCTGTGAATGGTACTCACTGTGCCCTCATACGGGTAGCTGTCTTCGGTGTCGATACCATTGTGATCGATAACGTATTGGAAGGCCTTGACCGCCAAACCGCCATTGCACCCATGGTTGCCCTCGGGGCCAGAACAGTCCACAAGGTTTTGCTCGCTGAGACTGACCAGCTTACCAGTCTTCTTGAAGTGCTGTCCCTCCAAGGAGCCGGTAGCACTGAATGCCCAGCAGGACCCACATCGTTTCTGGAAGGGAAATTTATCGCAAGTACTTTCGTAATATCATAGTCATTCGTTTGTAGTGGAGGATATCATACTTATATTTAATTTTCTTTTATATACACACAATTGTGAAAGGAAGGTCTACTTCAGAAAAGTTGCATTCGTTGGCAGAATGCAGCCCATTGTGCTTTAAATCAATATTTCTGGCTTTCTTTCAAACAGACTTGATTACCATGGCGATTATGATTGTCCTGTGCATTTTCGTTGTTCCTGGGGGTCTAGAAATACTTACAGGCCTGGAAGGCTATTCTCCACATGAATATAGGCCTATATTTGTGTTTTTTCTCTCTTTTTAGTGGCTTTATAAGTTATTGCGTTTTTCGATGGATTTTCGATGGAAAAATTGAATTGCTTTGAGATATCTCACTATCACATAAAAAAGGCGATTCTTTGAAGCTTTTAGAATTGATAAGATCTCATGACCCTTTGTCCTGTGTTATTTGCTCGGGTTTGCATGGATGTTTCTGTGTCAATGTGTGTTTGTTTGAATGTGCGTGTGTGTGTGTATGTGTCATCTGCTCCCATTGCTTTGCTTGTACCTCTTCCTCTTATTTCTTCTGAATCGGAATGCCCATTCGTTTATTTGGATATACGTACGTATGCAAAGACTTTTTTCCTTTTTTTTTTACTCGGGGAACATGCTAATTGTACGAGACTAGCTTTAAATGCAAGTTTCCTCCATATTCGTTACTAACTAGTGCTATTTCAACTCAAGGTGATTTCATGAAGATCAAATTATTGCATATTACGGAGGTTCTAGTGATGTGCTTGTAGTTGCAGGTGTGTATATATTATACTTTTGTTATACTATTGTTTGTATTTGCTTTATGACACTCCCACCTTCTTGTACAAATTGTTAATCCTCCTAAGCAATAATTTTCTGTTATTTGGATATGAAATGAAAAATGAAATGAAATAGATAAACAGTTGGGGGCAGAGACACAGAGAGAGAGAGAGAGAGAGAGAGAGATAAACAGACAGACAGTCAGCAAGACGCCGGAATCAGAATACATGATTCCATTTTTTATGATATTGTGATTTATGGGATTTATGCCACATAGGCGATAGGCATGTTGAATATAGGGGTGTGTCTCTTCAGTGTTCTCGAAATAGGTATGGCCCTGTCTTTATAAGTATCTTTACATTACTCATTCTTTTACGCCCAGGTGAAAAAAGCTATAGAAAAGAAACTTTTTTGTTGCTCTTTTGTTTCAGTGACACAAAAATAGGCACACGATTCGCATTCAGAAGATTAAGCTATAATGTAAATGCAGTAGAGACAGAAATGGACAGGTACTTAAACAAAACAAGCGTCGAAGACTTGCCTGGTCCTTCACTCGTGTGACATATCCTTTGGGGCGCCAATCAACAGAGTCTGGAATTCGAACATTCTCTGGGGCCAGAAAAACCGAAGCAGATGTTGCCTCGCTAGTAATGTTACCTCGGTGTCCGTTCATCAGTTCCATGAACTCCTCGTTTCGCTGTCAAAACAGAAGCAACCACACGTCATGTGTGAGGACAAGTAAACAAATGGCCTGGCAAAATAGATATCTTAGTCAAAGCAATCGGTTTGATATGACGGTCAGTTCATTTTCTATATTTTTCCTGCACCAACTACGCTCCGGACCCCAAATCAAAATGAAGGGTTTGTTTGCAAAAACCGATAAGTCCATATTTGCCAAATGGAGATATTTGCGATTAAAGGTCAAGAACAATAAAGAGAATAATAATTTTTTTTTTGCTTCTTTAGACCATGACTTCAAAAATGTACCCTTATATGTAATGACCAATATATCATTTAAAAGGTATTATTTTGTACTTTATGACAGAGATCTTACTTCAAAATCTTCAAAAAATGGACTTATCGGTTTTTGCAAACAAACTCTTCAAATGAATAAATGCACTCTTTTGTCTGAAAAATTATTAATTTCATTTCCATCAGCAAAAAAAAAGAAGAAGAAAAAAAAGATGCATCATGCAGGAGCGAAACCTGGGAGGCTAGAGGTGGGGAGGGGGGGGGACACTTTTTGGATGGTCAAAAAGGGGGATTGTACCATTGCCCTCTTCGATGCCACATCCCCCCCCCCAAAAAAAAAACAAAAAAACAAAAAAAAAACAAAAAAAAGCACCAAATCCTATAATACTATCGTGGTGTCATCACCTGTAAAGCAATATACCTAATGTTATACATTTTTGTCCCCGCCGGGGTTACTAGTGATCTTGATGAACTGCGCGGTACCACAGCCACCAGAAAAAAATACACACACAAAAAAAACAACAACAACAACATCAACGACATAAACATGTCCTACCGCTATGCAAAATACATTCGATGAAAATGGACATGGAAAAAAAAAATGATCGAGATTGGTCAAAAATCAAGTCGGCAATTCCAGGAAGGTACATTTAAGCATCTGATGTAGGCCAATTATATATACAATTGACTAAAGAAATTACACATAGTGTTCAAATTCAAGTTCAAGTGATTAAGAAATGAACTCTGAATGGGTCGTCTCACCAAGTCAGCGTATTCGTTTATGCCAAGCTTGTACGTGAATTCGCCAAGGTCGTATCGGACATTGTGCTTGGTGATATACGCTAGGTTCTCTCGCCAGATCGAAAATCTCCTCGACTCCTCAAAGTCGTCAGCGTAGGTCTTGCCAAACTTCAGCTTCCAAGCCGTCCATTCCTCCTCAAAGGCTCCGAACACGCCCAGGAGACAGGCGGATAGGACGAGTGCGCCCAGGTATCTCATTGTGCAGGCCGCAATCTGCCAACCGAAATAAACTATTTCTTATCCGCTTATTTCTTTGATAAAATTGCAAATTTGTGGCCTACATGCATTCATACTGATACGTGCATACTTTTCATTCGTTGCTAGTGCAGAACAAGAAATCCTCTAATATGGAGGTAATGATCTATGAAGACTAGTCCAAGAGCATTAGTTTTAACCTGGACATTTTTGGTAAAAAGCTGATTTTTTTTTTTCAGGATAGGTCCAGAAATATGTCCAAAATGGACGCCATTTGTGGAAATTCTTATAACTTTTCAACCAGAAAACCCAAATACACAATTTAAATGTCTAAACATATCTTTTGAAGCACGAAGAACTCAATGAAATACATATTAAGAGATGTTGACGCACGCAACCACCGTAATCCAAAATGGCATCCAAAATGGCCGCCAGTTTCTGAAATTCTTATAGCTTTTCAACCAGGTAACCCAAATGCAAAATTTAACTGTCTAAATACATGTTTTGAAGCATTCAGAACTCAATGAAATATATATTAAGATTTGTTGAAGCACGAAAGTACCATAATCCAAGATGGCGTCCAAAATGGCCGCCATTTCCTGATTTTTTTTTTCTTATGGTTTTGCAAGTAGATTTCACCTGTAGGTCTATACACACTTGGAATGTCGAAATATACGTTTTGAGTCACAAGGAACCAAATACAATACTTATTCAGAGATTTTGAACACACATAAGTCACTTAAGCACTTTCAGAAATCCAAAATGGTGTCCAAAATGGCTGCCATTTCTTGTTTTTCTCATAGCTCTGCAACTAGGTAATAACCGCCATACGCATCTTAATGTCTAGATATATATATGGGACAAAAGGGACCCAATGAAATACTTATTCAGAGATTATGAAGCACGTAAATACAAAAAAAGAGAAAAAAAAAAACACGCGAGTTCTTCGCGAAAACTAAATGTTGCCAAAAATGGCCCCAATTTTGGTTATCAAAACATTGCTGTTTCTAGCCTGTTTCAAGAGACAAAGAAATCCAACGTAATGTTCAAGATTCAACAACTCAGAAGGTCCAGCGGCATCGTTCCCTTAAATGTGCAGTATTCTCCTCCCACACTCCTCTTCCCCGACGCTTTCCTGAACTTATATTTTTCCTAACGACTTTAAATAGAAAATAAATATCGGACATTTCACCAAATGGGTGCAAAGTTGTGAATTTCAAGTCTAAAAATACGAAATTTTCCCTCGTGTGGGAGGGGGCAACCCTATGACCGTACATTGCCATGATTGTATATCTTTTTGTTCCTTTTTTGATGGAAACAAAAATCTAATATTTCACCAATAGGGTGCATGAGATATCTGAATATCAAGTCTGAAAATGCGAAATATCGAACATGTTTTTTTTTTTGGGGGGGGGGGGGAGGGGAGGGGAGGGATCCCCCTTAAACACCCTCCCATTGCCCGTTTCCCTGGATACTTTTCCTACTCTGTGATGGAAGCAATTCTATATCTTATCAAACGTTTGCACTATATGTTTCACTTTCGAGTAAAAAAAAATCCCTCGTGTGGGAGATGAGTATCCCTCCTCCATGTACCAATAACTATGAGTGTCATACTCTCTGATTACTATCTAATCTACATGAAATGAATACGACAATTTAGACACTATGTTTTAGGTGGAGCAATATACTGCACCAAAGAAATTTGCTGTCTTGATGTGATTAATTACACATTATTTTGTAGCACATGTACATTTGTAGGCATTAATTTTGAACATGTATGTAGCACAGACACCAAAAAGAATCATTTTACTTCCTAAGTATAACTGACTGTTTCAAATGAAACTCACCTCATGGTAGACATCAAATGACTTTGAAATACAAAAAAAAAGAAGAAGCTTGCACTAAATGTTCATCTCATGTGCTTGAGATGACGAAAATAGACCATGTGGTTAAAAAACAAACAAAATGTTGCCTTCTGGTAGGCTGTCTGGTTAGCAACAAATCTGATAGTGAAATGTTTCTCTCGTTACAAGGACACGCTCTTTGATTTTCACATCCAAATATTTTTATTTGTATTCTTTACACATAAGAATTTATTTTCAATAAAAAGTTTCTTATAAACTATACTGACATTTATTTACATAAATGGGAGATAAAACTGTTACTGTCGGCCATTTTGCACGCCATTTTGCATTTTAGGAACAGCTCGAGCGGTTTAATATGTACGTCCGTGCGTCAAGATCGCTTGATATGTATCTTATTGAGTTCTTCATCCTTAAAAACGTATATTCAGATATTTACTTTTTGTATTTCAGCTCTCTGGTTGAAAGGTTATAAGAATTTCATGAAATTGCGGCCATTTTGGACGCCATCTTGGATTACGGTACTTGCGTGCGTCGACATCTCTTAATGTGTATTTTGTTGAGTTCAACATGCTTCAAAACATATTTTTAGACATTTAAATTTTGTATTTGTTTTCTCTGATTGAAAAGTTAAAGAATTTCCGGTAATGGCGGACATTTTGGACGCCATCTTGGATTGCGGAAAACGCTCAAGGAAGATTTATGAGGACTTTAAGTATGTTATTCGAGACATATTTCCGGATCTATCCTGAAAAAAAAATCAGCTTGTTGCCAAAAATGTTCACGTTTAAGCCTATTTTGACCTAATGCTCTTGGACTAGACGAAAGACTACAAAATTAGATTTATGTCATAGCGAGGTCTCTCCTTCAGGACTGACGTATTCTGACAAAAGCGTTTCCACGTCACGAAGGAGAGCATGACCATTTCTTTCTCATCCTACAGATTTCCTCTTGGTCTCCGCAGTGCCATGCTAGACGTAATATGCGGAGATAAAGGTGTGTAGTGTTAATGCAGCAATGAGATCGAAATGCAGAAGTCGTTTTATTTAAACGCTACTTTTCTTTATCTATTTGGAAATGGTGGGCATGATACAGTTTCTATATCCATTTCAAGACAATCTTTTTTTTATGATAAACGTCGGCTTTATTTTTGGATAGAGCTCGTTCTACTGAGATATACGTTGTCGCCATTCTCGATTCACACTAATTACAAGCTCATTATTTCCAATAATTTCAGGGGTTTTTTTTTCTGTCACCATAGTTGTACGTTAATGTTATAGTCGCACTGTGACTGCCGTTTGATTGTTTCAGTTTATGACAACTAACATCAATTAAACCTACAAACGCTTAATACAGTTTTCCAACTGTTGGCATAACAACTCTTAAAATCTACTTGCACTCGGCATGTATTCATAACGCCAATTTCAGCTAGTACACACCCTAACTCGGTTGGAACTTACCACGTGTGCTGACAAGGAAGACAGAGTGTGAATTGTGAGGTCGTCTAAACACAGTCTGAAAGAAACCTGTGACAAGGATGACAAGACAACTACATGTACATTCCTTCACTATCACTGAGTCCAAGCTAAGTTTGATCGAGTACCTCTTTGTTTGAAAGCATGTACGGTCAGCCTGTAGCGTGGGAAAGCAGGACACAAGATAAGTATATCAAATTAATGATATACAGAAACTGAAAGATTACTTGCGATCACGGGTTTGCAATTATCGCGTATGATCTATGTCTCAGGCGAGGCCATACATTGCGCAGTTTTAAGTTTGCTCAAGTATATACCTCTTTGTTTGTAATCATACTGTCAGTCTGCAGCTTGTGATCCCAGAGAACCAGGATACATTACAACTATGTGAAGTGAATACACGGAAACTAAAGACTACTTATACCATCACGATTTTTGTCATTATCATTTGACGGGAATAATTTTATTGACCTACAGTAAAGTATTTTCATGATGTGTGATCTATTACAGTATTTCAATAGATCATGCCTATTTCCGTGATCCAAGCCATGTGCACGATGAATGTTACAACAAAATGTAAAACATAATCACTGATGGGTTGAGAGTCTAGCCCGATGAAAAACGAATATTGTCTAGATTTGGGAGATTCATGATTTGAAAATGACTGACTACTAAGGTATTTAAGTGCTTCCTTTATTGGTAACACGAGAGCCTTTTATAGACACACGAACACACACACACACACACACACACACACACACACACACACACACACAAGGTGCCATTTCATTTCAACTCTAATTTATTGGATTGTTCGTATCAAATGTCCCTATCCAGTAGATATTACTAATGATCAAGAAAGTTATTTCTGGCGAAATGTTCTTTGTGTATTCCGAGAAAAAAAATGCAGTAATTGATTCAAGCTCTTTGAAGACTGAAAATCGCCTTCATTTATTGAGTGATGCTCAACATGACTTGTTATCACACCTAAATTTTACTACTGAATCAAATTTTCTAATCAATGTTATATCTTGAAAAAAATCATGCAATTGCAACTGATTGACAAATTGCCCAACATCAACGTAAATAATCACTGGAATTGATCAGTGTTTTAGTAGTAGCCATGATAAAATTAAATTAAAATTTTTCGCAGTACCCGCTGCATGCTATTGACCGATTCTGTGACGCGCTTTATGTATTATCGGCATGGACACTGCCTTGTCCCAGCCGACCCCCCCCCCCCCCCCCCCCCCCCACTCCCCCACCCCTCTCACGCGCACGGAATGAAAAACTGATGCATGGTTACTTTAGCCAATAGGCGTCACGTACTGAGTGCGCGAATGCTTGCTTAGTGCGCGAACCTTTGTTACAAGTGCGCGATAAACATGTTGCCCGGGGGGTGGGGGAGAGGAAGGGGGGGGGGGGGTCGGCCGGGACACCGCAATTTGAGCTAATGTCTGCGCCCAGTGCCACAAAATGTCTGCTGCCCTCAACGAACCCGAATCGGTCAAGAAGGATTAGAATCAACACTTGCTGTAGGGCGGAAGCTCGGTGGTCTAGTGGAGATGACGCCTGTCCGGAGATCAGGAGGTTGTAGGTTCGAATCCTGGTCGAGTACATACGCCCATGATTTTGAAAAGGTACATCGATTGACGCAATTCAATCTCATTTCATTCAATCAAAATTCTTCTTCATTTGTCTCATAAAAATGTACAATATACGAGCTAAAGTTATTAAAAAACAAACAAGCAATATCATACAATGCAATATACTGCAAAATATGCAAGTAAGAATATAAAAATCATATATGCATATATATATGTATATATATATATATTTATATACCTCATTTCTAGAATCCTCGCATCTGATTGGTTAAAAGGGGAGTCATGAAAATAGCTGTGCCCTATTTTTGAGTTACTGTGACCGGGGCCCGGGCACAGTTAGTAAATAGGTTTTAGAGACAGTCGCGACCCCGTAAACATCTATTAGCTCATATGTACGCACCAATGATACGACCGCCGCGCATTCGATCAGCGTGCTGTAAAAGAGACTAGCGGACTGGTTTTGAGACAGTAGCAACTCGCAACCCCGAACATGTTCTATACACTGTGTACATCAACACTACACATAGATGATCGCTCATGTACGCACCAATGATACAACCGCCGCGCTGTCGATCAGCATTGATTACAAGTGCTGTAAAAGACACTAGAATCTATATTTTCAGTATCTATATTTCGGAATCTATATTTTCGGTATATAAAACAAATAATGACTGCTTGATATTCGGTGCACAGTTAAAATTATGTACGCCCTCGGTGATGTGAAAACCATAACCATGCCCTCAGCTTCGCTTCGGGCGTGGTTACGGTTTTCACATCACCTTGGGCCCATTATTTTAACTGTGCCCCTCATAGCAGTCATTATTTGTATAATATATATATATATGTTGATAAGGTAGTCCACGTGTTGGCAAGATAAAAAGATAAGTAACAAAGCTGCAACAAAGTTCATGCTGTATTCACCAACGGTTTATTTCTTCACACAAATTTTCGGGCGTCTCGCCGCCCTTTCTCAAGTGTTGATCAAGTGTATCAACACTTGAGAAAGGGCGGCGAGACGCCCGAAAATTTGTGTGAAGAAAAAAACCGTTGGTGAATACAGCATGAACTTTGTTGCAGCTTTGTTACTTATCTATATATATATATATATATATATATATATATACATAAATTGAGACCAATGAAATTTAATCACAATAATGAAAACGAAAAGCATTTTCCCAAATGTTCTTCCTTTAAATTGCACTGCAAATGCCTGTACAAAGATAACGTGTGCGTCTTCTGTCATTCAGCACACACACACACACAGATACACAAACACATTCACATCGAGTATTATCCATGAACATTGTACACGTTATGCGTTATGTGTGTGCGTGACCACGACGTGTAGTACGATCAAACTGCACCGAGACTCGCGCAATGTAATCATGTAGAGTGTTTGATAATGGTTTATTGACATGATCAGTCATGAACCAGTTTGTGTTTGTCTTGAAACTGAAGCCAAAACTACACTTTTCCAAATTTTGAGATGTGTGATGAGTTTTGGTAATTTTTCACGTGTCTTCTGGTAATTTTGTTCTGCTAGGACCTGGCAACGCTGTTCCGAGCCTCTTTACACACATTCTCACACATAGAATTCGTTATGGACTTGACGGTATAATGCTTGTATGTACTTGAGTCAGCATGTCTTCTTCACATAGATCTCCTACTTTACCTAGTTTTCCTTCTCTTTCCTTTACTTCTTTTGTCCTTTGTACCTTGCTATGTTACCTTTCATTTTGTCCTCAGTACTTACATGAAGTCCTATCTCCATTGCGAGATGTGTTCACATTGGTATTTGTTCCCTGAAACAATAGGCGTAAAAAGTTTGAATTTATTTGCATATTTTTCAAGAAAATGTCATACAAAAAATAGTCATACATGTCATAAGGTACAGAAATTAAAAAATAAGAATTAAGTGAAACCACCACCTGAATGTACAGCTGTCTCGATGTGAAAACAAAAATAATGATTTGTTTAGAGTAGTAATTTACTGTTATCTTAAAAAGTAGGATATGATAATTTTTATAATATATATATATATATATATATATATATATATATATATATATATAATGAGGCCTGCATAAAATCGATCTTGTTCAGTCGTAGGTCTCAGACTGAAATCAGGTACAAGTGTATAGGAAAATATGGAGCACGGATATCTATTTAGACCACCTTACACCTTGTACGCAGTATGCATCTTGTGGCCGGCTTCAAGGTGCTTTAATACGACGAATATGTTTAACAACTGAAGTGTAGTATCCTGCAAGGTTCATGCCATCTATGTAGTCTAGTGTGGAGATTACAAAGCGTGGGTATTCCCCCAACGGAAATAGAATGATATATTTCGCAATCCATGATGGCCATTGCTCTCTGTGTCGAAATATCAGCTGGTTGAGGAAAAGGGCGATCTGACACATTTTATAGTCTATTTTATAGTCGTTCTGTGTGCTCCCATGTAGTATAACAGCTTAGCCTATATACACAGTATGAGTTTGTGATTACGACGAGTTACACAGCTAGAGGTAAGTTTGATGCGATACATATGGTCATTGTGTCTTCTCAAGGTAGTCTTTTATTCGTAGTTATATGGGTTTGTTTGTCTAACTGCGAGGATTATGATTTCTGTGAATGTTCAGGGAACCGTGATTTTGCGGACGCCTCCTTATGGGACCGGTGTATTGTAGCCTTGTATGACATCGCTCAACAGAATAATTTGATCTGATCTAAACAACGTAATGCTTAGCGTATAATGATGACTACTTGCATGGAAATTGGTGAAGTTTTATGTGCAGGGTAGGAGGAGATTTCTTAGCCAATGTCATCTAATTTACATATTTTGTTGCAAGTAACTCAATATATAAAATATTAGGGCCTACATATCATATAACATATACGACGCATTTTCGTGAAAAGGAGTGAACTGTTATTACTTATCTGTTATTCCCTTTGTTGGATTTTGCATTTTCCCTCCAAGTCAGCCTCATGACGTGTGCAATTGCAAATCAACCCTTATGATTCATTGTGATAATCATTCAAGTTAATCTCAGACCATCTTGTGAAGGACCCTATACTTGTTGAAGAGGGTTAATTCTGCTTTGATATTTATACAGATTTTATCAGTGATTGTGTTTATCAAATCCCCCATCGAAAAAGAAGCAAAAACAAAAACAAATACCAACAAATAAACAAACAAACGAACAGTCAACAATAAACACACAAGTACACAAACAGATACAAAGGAATAAGATATTTTCCGACTTGAGAGTATCATATTTTTTCAGGGTTTCTTTTTCAGCTGCAGTATCACTGAACTTCCTTATGGTTTGTTTGTTTGTTTGTTTGATTGATTGAATAATTGATTGATTGATTTTCTTCAACGTGATTTCATACATGAATCAGAATTCTTTTCAGTAATACCTTAGAAAAAAAACATCAAGGAATTATTCAAAGGAGAAAAGATAAATGTGTGCATTGGTTCCCTTACTAAAATATAAAGCATTACCAAATTTGCAAATAATTACCTAAGAAATCATGCAGAATAATGACAGCCACTATAAGCGGATGCTGCAACAAGTGGCAGCCCAGGAAACATATTTACGCATAGCTTCGTACTTAGTTTATTAGAATGGAGGGAGAGAAAAAAAAGTGAACATATATTAATGCATTCAGTTTTCATATTCCAGTTCATAGATACCAATAAAAGTATGGTAAATTTATGATTATGATGAAAGGGTGATGATGAGGCTGAAAATGTAATCATGAAGATGAATGTGATGGTGATTAAATGAAATGGTAGATAGGCATAGGAATATTATGTATAATTACTGTTTATTGTAGTAACTGTTTCAAATCTACTTCACAGTTACAATCTGATCACAACAAAACAAAATCGATGTTAACAGATTGTAGTCTTACAAGCACAAAATTTTCAGTCTCTCCTTAAAAGAATATAATGTTCTATATGATTTAATAACGTTATCTGTAAAATGATCACAAGGTCTGGTCCATTATGTCTTATGGTATTTTAAACAATTAAAAACTTTGGATTTACTAAATGAAAATTTTGACAATTACGAGTGAGATAAGAATGAAAAGTTTTATTCAGTTTTAAAAACTCATGAGACATGTGAAAAAAATCTTGGAGTAAATTATTCAAGTTTTTAAACATAAAAGCAAACATTGAAATTTATTTATATCAAATGTATTCAATGTTTTAGCTGAGAGCTAATTTAAATGGGTTAAATATTGTCAGCCAGTAAGGATACGAATGGCTTTCTTTTGTAATAAACAAATATAGTTGAGTTTAGTCTTTGCACTTGCAGCCACATTAAATTACAATAATAACAATGACAAGGGAATTGTAAATCATAAAAAGTCCCCTATTATTAGGGTACCTGATGAATACAGTAAAGCTGTCTCGAAAGTATAATCATGGTGGACATTTTTTGTATATATCATATAATATATATTTCTAAATATTTCTATATAAATAAATACATTCAAAACAATTTTCATTTCATTTCATTTCATTTATTTCATTTCATTTATTTCATTCCTTCTTTTTCGGCAAACATAACACGAAATGAATCAGAAGATATAACATAGGCATGTATTCGACTTTACATGGTAGATAATGGTTAGCAAATACGAAATTATACATGCATACCGGCAAAATACAAAGTTATTTTTGGAGAAAAAAAGAAGATGCACGGCCACAATATGTGGCCGTGCATCACAAAACCAACAAGAAAATTGCGCGATTACTCAAAATAGGTGACGCGGGTCAACCTAGTTAATTTTGAGGATTTTAATTTTTCTGAAAGAGCCATTCTGATTCTATATCATCCTAGTTTGGGATCATAAATCGAATGGGAAATGTCTTATTTAGCAGCTTTTCTAGAACATTCTCTTTTTTTGGTATAATATTTGAGGCCCCTCTTTCATTTCTTAAATACCCTTTACACATTCTTCACTTTTAACTTTAATTACTTCTGAAATTATTATGCTACTACTTTGAAATTTGGTATTATTCAGGGATTATTGTTGCTATGGAGTTTTACATCATGTTTCTTGTCCCATTCATTGAACAGAGCACGGTTTGGTAGAGATTAAGGACTTGAGTAGACCCAATACTCTACAGCATCTTTTTCCAGTACACTCTTTTCCAGAATGTGGGCTCTCTGTCCAATAGTTAGATAGGATAGGAGAGTCCATTTGAATTGAGCTTTAAATAATTTTTAGGTTTAAAATCTGCTCTTTCAGAATGTGCCCTTAGCTAAAAATCCCTGTCTGACGACTTTTTGTTGGTTTTGTGGTGCAGGGTATATATATATATATATATATATATATATATATATTCATAACTTCAGACTACATTTATCGTTTGACTTTATTCTCATCCAGCCTAATATAACGATTTTGAATTCAGCATCTTTCGGTAGTGTTTTCTGCCATTCAAGCAGAGCGCGTGATGGAAAGGGCTCAAGCTGGCGCTTTTGCGCCTCACCGTGATGATACCTCTGGTCGCGTAAAGGCTGCGTTCCATCGATTTGTGGAAGCAGACAGTCCGTCGCCCGAGCTCCTTGCAAAAGTGACCGAAATCCTCTCGCCGGAAATTCTAGGACACGCCTTCAGGAACTCTCAGGGGTTTGCGTCTTTTACACTTTACCATTTTCATTTCTCAGAGACCAAAACATACACACGTCATACACAACTCATGGATTATTATATCATTTTAATTACTTAATATCTGTATTTTCCCTCATAATCATTTGTTGTTATTATTTTAATTATCTTTATCGATAACTGAATTGTCATTTCATAATCCTAATTATGACCTGTTTTTGACATTTTGTCAAAAAAAAAAGACGGACTAAGTGATAAAGATGCATCTTCTGAAATTGGTGCTGCAGTGCTTACCGCCATATTGTTAACCTCCTTTAGTGCTATTTGATGTCAAATGAAATATTAAATTGACTGGCACTGATGGCATAAATTGTGTTGTAGACATTTTTTCCCTTTGCGGTCCATGCCAGAAACTGTGATGGAATTAATGAAATGAAAATAAAAACATATTTTTAAATCATCATAATTATTTACAGTCGCAGAAATCAGGGGAGATAACTTTTTTTCATTGAGCCAAATTCTGTAATTTCATATAACTGAGTCACGTCGAGTTTGTTTTAGTAAGCATTAATGCTGCATACTGCACAAGAATAAAAAACAAAAAGAGAATGATCGGAGGAAAATACTTAAAGGGGTCGTATAGTTTTGGTGAGACCTAATTTCAGGTTTTTTACATTTTTTTTTTGGTGAGATAATGAGAAACATCTAATGAAATGAAAGAGCATGTAATTTTATGAGGAATTCAACGTTTATTTGATGAAAATTGGTTTTGAAATGGCTACGATATCCAAAACAGAGCGATTCTAATAGGTGTGGGACCCACACTTTATTATGATCGCTTTGTTTTACTTTGTTTTTGGATGTTTCAGTCATTCCATACCCGATTTTCATTAAATAAATTTGAATTCCTCTTTAAATGGTATGCTCTGTACTATTTCATGAGTGCTTTCTTGGTATCTCGCAAAAAGTTAAAAGCCCAATTCTCATCTCCATCAATACTGTACTATCCCTTTATCAGTAAAGGACGATCAGAATGTAGCTAAAACAAATCAACGCAGGCAAAGATTTATTAGAAATTAGAGATCACTGGATTTCCGACAAACAAAAACATATTGAAAAGAGAAGGAATAACTCTAAATCTCTTTTGATATTGCAGTGAAACTCATCAGCTGATAGATCTGGCGCAGGCTGGGGAAACTTTTCGCATTCTGCGGCTGAAGGACTTCCACCTCAAACTGGTAAAAATAAATGAAATTATAATTGTACGCAACGAAGATGCAGAAGTCAAGCTGTAAATTAATACAAGTCACATTAGATCACACAAGCCATATGATTTAACAAACGTTTTAGTCTTCGATATTACTATTCGATCAGAACGACAGTGAATTTTATTGATGCAGAAACCGTTGAAATTGTCGTGTAAAAACTACCGTCCGCGTCATAGCATGTCCTAAAAGAGAATGAGGCCTCAAACACACCACCCTTCCCATACCTGATTGTATTAGAGACACTTTTTGTTTACCTTTTTTTTCGTATAATTGCACGGATCTGAAAACAATTTTCCGGCTTTGGTTTGCAGGGAACTTAATTTTTATCTATAAACATTATAGTCTTATATTAGCATGTCATGTAGATGCCTTGACAGATAAACATTCTGTTTTAAATAATGGGACTTCATGAGAACTGATTAGGCGTGACAGTTTCGCGTTACTTGGGTATAGTTAAAACTTATTTGCAACCTGCTGTTCCTGAAGATATTTCAAACTTCATACTCGTTTATCAGCTTTGTTCTTAAAATGAGATGTGGATGAGAGCTCTCTTCTTCTGTATCTCTCGCACACACAATTGCGCACACTCACCCATGCAAGAAAGAAGACATCTTTCGACTTGCTTCCTTATATCCATGCACCATTCGTCTGTCAGAAATAGTATGCTAGTGAACATGAC
The DNA here is from genome assembly GCF_040938485.1 of Diadema antillarum. Taxonomy (NCBI): domain Eukaryota; kingdom Metazoa; phylum Echinodermata; class Echinoidea; order Diadematoida; family Diadematidae; genus Diadema; species Diadema antillarum. The sequence goes on from NW_027271090.1 coordinate 1,867,712, forward strand.
ATGTTACATAGGAACACACCCTTACATGGGCAAACAGAAGTAAGATACAAAAACAAAATATTTTGTTTCTGTTTCTGTATCTTAAATGTTTCCCAATAAGGTCCTATCTGCATAATTGTATTTCAAATTTGTTGCTAAAAGTTTAGAGGGCAGCTGCATTTCGTTCTTAATAATTCGCGAATCAATAAGTAAAAATCCAGACAAGCTCTATATGAAGTATAAAATTGTACATGATATACTTGACAAATGTGTGCGTGTATGTGATATACCTCTTTACATAATCTTCCCATCAAAGGTGGCAGACATTCATGAGCAATACAACGGATGCTGGTCGAGACTGTGCCACGCCCAATACGATCACACCCTTCTAAGGGCACTGTCTCTCATTATCATGTGCCCTGCCTTCGACCACCCGGACGAGGCGTGGTCTCGCAGAATAATCGTCCTCGTTGCCGAATGTCTTAACAAGTTTGGGACAAGCCAGTCTAAGGATGCCTTCGAAACTCTTTGTATGTTGTAATTCCAGGTTCCTACTGCATGAAAACTTTTTGCATGAAATCACTCCGCATGATGATGTATATAAATCTCAGGTAGATATTCCTTAGGAACGATGACCCTTAATTGGCAAACCCAAAGCTTGCCTAACCCAGCAAAAAACTATACAAACCGCTTAAAACAAGAAAACTTCAGATGTAGCAGGTGAAAAATTACATTATGTCGACGGCCTTGTTATTAGATTGAGCATGCAAAATTTGAATGCGTTGTAGAACATGTATTTGCAACAAATTTTGATCACCAACCATGCATACTATGCTTATTATTGCTTAGCTAACATCAATGAGAGTATCCTAGGGTAAAATATCCTAAGTCTCTTTGTGAAGTTGCCTCATGACGCTTGAAGTGAAGAGTTTGTTCGCAAAAACCGATAAGTCCATATTTGCCAAATGGAGATATTTGCGATTAAAGGTCTTGAAAAATAAAGAGAATAATAAGAAAATTGTTGCTTCTTTTGACCATAACTTAAAAAATGTACATTTTTACATGTAGTGACCAATATATCATTTGAAAGGTATTATTTTGTACTCTATGACAGAGACCGTGCTTCGAAATCTTCAAAAATGGACTGATAGGTTTCTGCGAGCAAACTCTTCAAGTAGGCCTATAAACATCGTGTACCTGGCAATGGAATGATTACTCACACACTCATAAGTACTACATACATGTACGCGTACACGCACATGTATGATTATGGCGGAAATGATTTCATACTCAATGTTTATTGTCGTTGACACACAGGCAATTGGTGGGAACACGATGACCGTCTACTGCGGCGGATGCTTCTCGTGTTGAAGAAAGGGCTGCTGGCACTGCGACGAAGCAGGGCGTACGAGGAATTTGACACCGTTTTCGTCTTGATCAACGCACTGAAACATCTCAATGAGGTAGAGTGCCAAACAACGCTTTAGTCCTGTCAGCTCTAAAAGTTCTGACATAGACTGATGGGATAAAAAGGTCCCCCCCCCCCGGCTTTTTCTGTTCACCTCTGGTTACCAGGTTCTGCCTAAAGTTAGTGTTATACCATTGACTACGTAGACAGGCAAAATGAAAAGCTGACAAAGTTTCTTGTGCAATGTTAACACTTGTTCTTGGTTTTGTATGTTTGTTTTAATGTTGTGTGTCATAACCATACTTTTATGCATTTTGTACTTAATGTGTATGAATTGTTACATGGATTTATAATAAGACTGGTCTGGGAATATTTTTGGTTGTATTATTTGTATTCATGACAATCATAATACACAATCTGAATCTGAAGATGAGATGAGCGCTGACAATATGCATGCGGATACGCGTATATGGGACATATTTTTATCTGTTTACGTTTTCTTTTTTTTCCTTATTCTATTTTTATTCAAGATTTTAACACTGAATTATTCATTCGACATTTCCAGAGAACAATGCATCACTCACAAAAACACATGCGTAGTACAAAAGCTTAAGAAATCCGGCCTCCCTGAGATGCACTTCCCGTATTATGACCCGTAGGCCTTTCCAAGCAAATAAGGAATCACATCAGGAACTCAAAACAATTAATTATCTTCAACACACACACACACACACACACACACACACACACACACACACACACACACAAACACACACAAACACACAAAAATCATGTCATATGATGCAGTGGCATATTTTTAGATGAATAGAACAATTTAATGAATTCAGCTTGAGCACACGAAGTGAATTATTATGCATGTTAATAAAAATGACTGGATCACAACAACAGCAACAACAATAACAATATACCATCAATCTATATAAAAGTTTATGTCTGTTGTGGTTCCAATTGTTAACAAAATATTTTATAAAGATGGAGCATAATTCACTGTAATCGTTATATCAAGAGATATGTGCATTTCGGGTGTTTGGGGTGTTATACAGACCCAATATTACACAAAGCATTAAAGCAAATAAGTTCAAATTCAAATTCAAATTCAAATTCAAAACTTTATTTTCACTCTTTTTCCAACAGAATGTACAAAAAACAATATGATACATTTGGCATGCGAGTCTTTGATAATATACATAATCAGACAGGGATAACAACATGTTCATGTCTTCAATATTGTTGAAGTTCCTCAATATTGTTGAAGGAAAGACGACAGAGAGTCAAGGAGAGTCCAGTCCTTAAAGGACAAGTCCACCATCATATACATAGGGATTGAGAGAATACAGCAATAATAGCAGAACACATCAGTGAAAGTTTGAGGAAAATTGGACAATCCGTTCGAAAGTTACGAAGATTTTAAGTATCTGCGCAGTCACCGCTGGAAGAGAAGACTACTACAGTGTATGATGTCACATGCGTACAACTATATAAGGAAAATAAAAAGAGAATTTCACAAAACTTTACTTTTTGAATAAAGTGCACAGTTCTTCGACTTGCTACTGACGTATGTTAAGGGTAATATTATTCCCCCCTGCCTTCTGAAAGAGAGAAGTCGAGTGTTCTTTTGTTATTCGAGAAAAATGGAAATATGTTGAATTTTCTTTATTCTTTCTTTACATCGTTGTACTCTTGTGACATCACGAGCTATAGTAGTCTTTTCATCCAGCCGTGACTGAGCAGAAACTTCAAAAATTCATAACATTTTAACGGATAGTCTGATTTTGCTCAAACTCTCACTGATGTGTTCTACTAATATTGCTGCATTAACTCAACCCACATGTCTATGAAGGTGAACTTGTCCTTTAACTTTAATGGTGAGATTGTTCCAAAGTCTGGGTCACATAATGATCTTTATCGGGAACTCTTAACAAGTTTGATTCAAAGTGGCAGTCACTCCAACACATTTTTGTGTAACCGATAATGAGAGAAATGTAAAAAAAAAAACCCAAAACACTGGCTTAAGACATTAGTATGAGTTGGAAAATGCTGAAATTGAGACAGTGAAATAGTCCATGGAGGTCTAAAAAGTTTTGGAGAAAAAGAATGTAGGTATTACGTGCACGAGTTGTGACTATGTCACACACGAGGCCTCTATGTCCTACCCTTGGACAGTGATTTGCCTTTCTTCAGAAGGGAGATATGATCACACACAAAATTGCTCAGCCGAGGGAAGGAACCACATCGTTGCTCCTGTTTCATACCTTTATAGTGAATAACATGCTATAAACATCATACAATCCCTCATCGATAGTTATATACATTAATTGTTACTCTGTAGGCTGTGTACATAAAGTACTAATAAAAGTTCAGAATTTACATTTTCATATCTGCCTTCCTTTTATACCTTTTCGATGTCACAGCAGTTTTACTACTCTTCTTTTCTCGTCAGGCAAACGAAAGGAAGCACCGTATTGTATCCTATCGGATGTTTTACACACGGGACATCAGCGAAATAGAACTCCAAAATCATATGATAAAATATCACGAGGACAAGGCTCTAAATGTTCAACCAGTAAGTCCAAATTACCTTTGTTATATTAACAAATAGTATGCGCTTGTACAGGTGTATTTCATTCAACGGGATAAGTCTGACGAAACTAATTGTTAGTGGAAAAATGAGCAAAGGAAATGGGATATAATCGGGATTCGAATCCGAGACCTAAGGATGCTAGCCCGGTACTCTACCGAATAAGCTATAGAAAGCCCTAGTTCAGTGTTCGTCCCAGAAATCCTAAATTCTCAGTGACACACACGCACACACTTAAACCTTGCATAAACCCGAAGGATAATTCAACTTGGGGATGAATGCGAGGGATCATCGAAGTGATGGTGCATCACTTCTTTGCTAATTGTTCCACTAATTATATTCTTTCTAGTCAGTTTTATCCTGTCTGCATTTGTCACAAACTCAAGAAATAATTGTTAATAAGACAAGTAAACAATACTAATACATCTCTTGTACGAATAACTGAATGTAAATTTTAAAAAAAAATACATTTGGGAGGGAATAAACTTATGAGAGACTAGTCGTACCTGATTATCGTACTGAAATTGCTAAAGGATTCATTTATTAGGTGAAAATGGTTTTAAGACGATTTGATTTAATTACAAATGTACAAATTAATTTGATGGCAGTTTACTTCATCAGGCCGTTTAACAGTAGCCGTTAGCCTGATAAGTTTTTTTTTTCTTCTGTATATGCCAACAAAGAGAATTAGGAAAGCTACCGTGATTTGTCATTCTCCTCTTGTGATTGTCTGACGCAATTCAGAGACCAATCCATCAAATGGTTATTTTTTTCCTTCCAGACATTCACCTGGATTCAGTATCTATTCCTACTTGATGTCAACACCAAGTGGAAGCTTCTCGAAATGTCAGCGGATATGGTTCGGGTAAGTTCATTCCATTATAGAAACAACCTTTAGAGAATTTAACCTTAAAAAAAAAAAAAAAATCGGTATCGTGTTTCGGATTCAATGAAGGTTCGGTATTCCGAATGTTCGTTAATCCGAAACACACACACATTCTCTACACCTAGAGGTTCGTTCATCCAAAAATGCAAAAAGGGTTCGTTAATCCGAAGATTTGTGGAGTTATTCCGAAGGTTCGTTTTTCCGAAGGGTCGTTTATCCGAAAATGAAATATAATTCGTTTTTCCGAAGGCTCGTTTATTCGTAAACGAAATAGGGTACGTTATTCCGTAGATTTGTTATTCCGAAAATGAATAAAGGTTCGTTATTCCGAAAGTTTGTAAATCCGAAAAAAAAAAGGTTTGTTTTCCGAATGCTCGTTTTTTCGAAAGTGAAGTAGAGTTCGTTTTTCCGAAGGTTCGTTGATCCGAAAATGAAATAAGGTTTGTTTTCCGAAGGCTCGTTGATCCGGAAATGTAATAGGGTCTGTTATTCCGAAGATTCGTTATACCTTAAGTTTGTTAATCCGAAAATCCATTGTCTTGAATAAAAACTGCCAGGATATTACTCAAGGAAAGTTCGATGTTGTCTCAGGGGAGGATGATACACGTGTATATTTCACGTAAAGCACGTCGTGTTGCGTGGAGAAGTGGCGTTATTCAATAATCTTGATTTTAATCCAATCTTAACAACGATTCATCTAAGCAATTGAATTTACAGCGTAGGGGATTGTGTGATTTTTCTATACCCTACCTTCAGACACCCTCACATTTTAAATGATAATAACAGTAACGACAATAAGATTGATACAGAGAATAATTAATACGTATTGACAAGGCTAAAAAGTAACGTTGATGGTGGTAATGGCAATAGTTATCAATAGTAACAATGATGATAACGCATGACAGCTGTAATTTGGATGGCTGTAATATCACAAGAACGTAGATAGTAATTCGTATCCTGGGCTTGAAGTGAATGCAAACATCGCTGTGTAACTTTTTTTCTGAATCAGAAAGTAATAAGACTATAGTGTTATGGCAAATGCTGTCATAATGGAGTGCTAACGCAATTCTCTTAACTTTATGAGAGCTAGAAATTATACGTTACACTGGCTTACATAATCATCTCTTACCATAATGACATGAATTTTATGTGCTCCCATGTCACACAAAAAAGTAGAGAACTGTATTTAACTTCTCATTGAATTCATGCAAATATTATTTCCTACCCAGTGGTCGGTTTAGGACAATTTCGATTACATTCTACTCTTCACAGTGAAGCTTATAAAAGAGGTGTTAAATTTGAAATCTGCTTGTTGAGTAGGCCCTATATTGTTTATTTGCTTGATAGCTGTCATTTTTAGGTCCATTCATATGTAAGATTTTTTTTTTCAGCTTGAGACATGTTACGGTGGAATCAAACTGTTATATCTGATGAATTTTGTCGATGTTGTTGATTTACCACCATTTTTGTTTGCATATTTGTTTATTAGTTTGTTTGTTTTTGTTTTTGTACAGGACCTCATCACTTCTGAAATCGACTTTCAGAATTACATCCAGTTTGTGCAGAATAACATTTTGCGGGCGAATCCACATTTGGGGATTCCCCCAAGCGATCTACGATCTCCCGTATTGAGGTTTGTGGACATCCAACGAGGATCGAGTATCGTGCAGTCTGCTATGGAGAATGTCGATCGGTACTGGAACGACGGAAAAGCGACATGGTTGAAACCGTTGGAAGTTCAGTTTAAGGACGAGTGTGCAACGGACCTGGGAGGCCCTACAAAGGTCCGTGATGTCGTCATCACACAGATTCTCACTTTAGTTCATCACCACATAAACAAATAAAAATAATGTAACTCGATATCAATGCAAAAAACGGTTTTGCTGAGTGAGACTCCTAAAGGACATGATATATGTCGGCTTAGCGGTAATTTAATTTGTAATTGAACAATAACATTTTCCCAGAATAATCTAGACAATTTTTTTTCTTTTTATTTGGGGAGGGGGGAGGGGGTGGTAGAAGGGCAATAGTATTGGCAAATCGTTATAATCGATTACAAACAATAATGTGTGATATGCCTAGTTTGTTTTCAACATTGGAGCTTTGCCAAGATGTCAGGATGTATTGTTAGAAATGCGAGAATAAATGCAACTATTTTTGTTAAGTTATTTAAAGAATATATATATATATATATATATATATATATATATATATATATAACGAAGAATAAACCGGTAATGCAATATTTCGCCAATATAGAGTTTATTGAGGAACTCAAATTTTCGGTGGCTTCCATCCACCTTCTTCAGGAGTCTCGACGCGGAATGTCAATGTCAAAACATAAATTGAACATTAAGAGCGCGCACTCATATACACAGAATTGGTTGCTATGAGAGTGCGTACCCTTTACAATGATGTTGCCATGTAGACGCAATGTAGTCAAGGCACCCCACGCTTAAGGAGGAGGACATTGACAAGCTTATTACGTAACAATGGTGTTCAATTACTTTGTATTAACACAAGTTATGATATCGACATACTATGTACTCATCAACGTACCATAGGTTACAAAAAATTACTACCGATGATTATTGTATTCTGAGTCATTTAATTGTTTGAGCGCTCTTTAACTTATTTTTGTAACCTATGGTACGTTGATGAGTACATAGTATGTCGATATCATAACTTGTGTTAATACTAAGTAATTGAACACCATTGTTACGTAATAAGCTTGTCAATGTCCTCCTCCTTAAGCGTGGGGTGCCTTGACTACATTGCGTCTACATGGCAACATCATTGTAAAGGGTACGCACTCTCATAGCAACCAATTCTGTGTATATGAGTGCGCGCTCTTAATGTTCAATTTATGTTTTGACATTGACATTCCGCGTCGAGACTCCTGAAGAAGGTGGATGGAAGCCACCGAAAATTTGAGTTCCTCAATAAACTCTATATTGGCGAAATATTGCATTACCGGTTTATTCTTCGTTAAATTGGAGCCAATACGTGAATTCGCAACATATATATATATATATATATATATATATATATATATATATATAAAGACGATGAAGACAAACAAGTTGACATAATGCATTAGATTCCAACTTCATTTATTTGTAAACCAAATTTTCGACTCTTGCACGGATCTTCCTCAGGGCCCCATCAGGGAAGATCCGTGCAAGGGTCGAAAATTTGGTTTACAAATAAATGAAGTTGGAATCTAATGCATTATGTCAACTTGTTTGTCTTCATCGTCTTCATGCTCTTATTCCAACACGCGGATAATAATACCATTATATATATATATATATATATATATATATATATATATATGTACACTTGAATTTGTTCCACCTCTGTCCAAAATAAGATACAGCTTATCAGTTTTTCCCTGATGAATATCTATTCACAAGGTCGATGCAATGTGTACTGATAATGCCAGTATCGATTCAGTGCCGTATCAATACGCGGTGGCATGGCTTTTACAGGATCTGTAAATTTGTACGCACACACACGTTATCAAGCTACAGAAAGGGGAGGGGAACGTGTCTGCACCTCTGGTAATTACGTTACTACTTAGCATTTTAATCTGAACAAGCCTGTTTCAGTTTCTTTCTTTATAATTATATACTTGGAATTTGTGTTGTCATTTTCACTACTCGTGCATCATGACATATTCATTCAAGTCGAACATGTTTGCTGTTTCTGCATTTGTTTTATTTGTTTTTTTTTAATATTACATGACTGCATGGGAAATGCGGCGGCAGAAACGCAGCCTATCCCGTTTAGACCCAAACTGTGGAAATGGCACATTATTGTTATTCTGATATAAGGGAGTTCACGGTTGTGATTTGAGCATGTGCAGAGCAAAGGTCAAATGAGAATGTCTGTGTATTTGCCACTGACTTTAAAACGTTAAGAAGTCTCGAGCAACTATGAGAATCTGAATTTTGTCAGTACAATGTATGTGTCTCAGACTAAATTAGAACGTACAGGTGTAAGTCATTCATCAACACCGTTTAGCATAATCTCTTGATTTAATACAAGATGACATGCTTCAAGAAGGAATTCTTGATTACAACACATGTCCATGTTATTTCAAAGTCTGTGGTGTAGGGGTCAAATGAGACATGCACTAACCATGAACTCCCTTATTCTTTTAATTTTACAGGAATTCTTTCAGGAGTTCTTCAGAGAGGTAATGGACACGAACAAACTGTCATTCTTCAGGAGGCTGGATAAACATAGCGTTTCGTCTTACATGTGGTTCAATGCGGTATATATCAGCCTATAAGTTAGTTCATATATCGCCTACCTAGATCTCTCTCTCTCTCTCTCTCTCTCTCTCTCTCTATATATATATATATATATATATATATATATATATATATATATATATATATATATATACCGGGTGTCCCAAAAAAGCGGAACGGTGGATTTTCAGTACCTTGCGGTTTAAAAGTTATATATTTTTTGACATCATTAGAAAGAACATCTTCCGCAGAAGACTATGATACCAAAATCATTTAATTTGGTTCAGTACTTTTTATTCTACGCCAATTTCTGAAAATGCAGTCATTGTCAAATTTCGCCGGATTTTTGCGACTTATGATATAATAATTTGAGTGCGACACGCGATCCATACGGTGAATATTGTGTAAGCTCCGTGATCCATGTCAACGAAAGATACAGCTTTCACATTGGGCACCGGCCAGGAAAAAAACAGTGTGTGTGTGTGTGTGTGTGTGTGTGTGTGCGCACGCTCCCAATATGAAAGCGTTATCTTTTGTTGACATGGATCAACGAGCTTACACAATTCACCGTATGGAACGCGTGTCGCACCCAAATTATTATCTCATAAGTCGCAAAAAATTGAAAATGACTGCATTTACAGAAATTGGCGTAAAATAAAAAGTGCTCAACCAAATTTAATGATTTTGCTATCATGGTCTTTTGCGGAAGATGCTCTTTCTAATGATGTCAAAAAAATATATTACTTTTAGAACGCAAGGTACTGAAAATCCACCGTTCCGCTTTTTTGGGGACACCCGGTATATATATATATATGTATATAATATATATCCATTACTGGTAATGCATTTCGGCCACTAACATAAAGGTTTATTTATCTCAAATTGCCGGCGTCCCAATTCTTTTTTATGGAGCCATAAAAAATGCGTGAGACGCCGAAAATTTGAATAAACCTGTACTTTATTGGCTAAAAAATGCATTACCAATTCGTTCTTCATTCTAGAGCCAATACATGAAGTTTCGATTTATATTGTGATTATGCATGCATATATTCTCTATAAATGTGTGATATATGTATACATTACAAACATGATGAGGTAGTACTAAATTGCACAATAATGTTATAGATTTTATTTTACGTAATGGGACTAAGTACACATTTACAGATAGTGTAACATTTAGTTATATCGACATTGTTTAATTGTTTTATTGTTACGTTTCCCATAGGACAACAAGGACCTCAAGACTCTACAAAAGATCGGGTTCCTCTTCTCTTTATGTATTCACAACTCGTCGGTCGTCACTCTTCCGTTCCCTCTATTGATGTACGAAAAACTCCTGAACAAAAAGTAGGTAGCACTATGGGGTTCCCATTGCAAAGGAAAGCAAAAACAATAATTATAGCATGGAAATGTTTACATGCTTTCCTAGAGTGTTGAGATCTAATTAGTTGCATTTATCGAAAAAAAGATTCCCCAGTCGTCTTTTGAACATATGATGAAATCATATCAACAGGTAGACCTGCGACAAGATGATTCCTGATAGATAATGCCCAAGAGATATAGTGTCTGTATGTCGATACTCTTCTGCCTTTCAGGAATTATGATTAATGAAATTTAATTCAATAGTCTAGTTTAATGCTGTGATGGTGATTTTAGCACCGTTTCAAAGTCTCATTGTGAAGGTAGATTCTATTCTACTGAATATAGAAACAGCATACAGAAACAGCACAAATCACATTCCTCCTTCATTGATTTCGACAGCACGCTCAAACGAAATTGACGAAATGTAACCGGTTATCTTTTGCTTGGAAGGCTTATGACACATGAAGATCTTCAAAGTCTAGACCCAGAGCTCTATCTCCAGCTGGAGGGTCTGAAAGTGTACTCTGCAGAGGAGCTTGAAGGGCTCGAGCTCAGCTTCGATGGGCTGCAGCCAGACGGGGAGAACTTTGCTGTCACTCAAGACAACCTGTAAGTCACAGTATCTACTTTTCATAAGTTCAAGTTCAAATTTATTTCGTTTTATTCACAGTAAAACGATTTGTAAACATAAGTTTCACTCTCTTCAGTGCCATAAATAAAGCATGTAACTTTGAACAGATAAAACATTAATTGAACACTTACAGTAGGGATATACATTACAAAGGCTGCTGAGGTAGAAACAAATGCCAATGACATCATGCACTGTGTGAAAATGACAGAAGGACCCACTAATAAGACAAAGCTTGTAGAGTGTTGGCCCCTCTTTGTTTTAAAAAAAAAGCTCGATGCAAAGATTGATTTGAAACAAAAAGGCAGCACAGAAGGTTTTGGAGCCCACTGAGAGACAGACAGACAAACAATTACACACACACAAAAAAAAAACCAACAACTTGCGAACATTAGACATGCAGGGAAAAAATTGACCTGACGACAAGACAAGAAACAAGACTAAAGCGTGACAAAAAAATAACCAAAAAGATAGAACAACGATCCTCGGAGGTTTGGGAGAAGAAAAAAGATACAATAAACCCTTCAACTGCGAACTATAGGTTAAAAAAATCTTATCATAGACTTGGCTTAGGCAATAGTAGCGATAATAATGATGATGATAATAATGATAATAACGAACGGCAATGTAGATTTTACAGACGGGTGATAGAAGAAATAAACTAATCCAATTTGGGGGACGTCATTGTAGGATTGTAAAAGAGAAATAAACTAATCCAATTTGGGGGGTCGTCATTGTAGGATCGTAAAAGAGAAAACCTCTATCTCGTTTTGAATGAGTATAGAAGGAGCAAAGAATGATCTGGTTCAGTATACATAAATGTATTCTTTGCTAGAATGGTTCGAAGAAGTGGTAAGTGAAATTCATCAGAGCGCCGAGTGGGGTTATTATGGAAAGACCGATTTTTAAGAACATAGAAGGAAAAATAGGATGAAGTTTACTGTTGTCATACATGTACCTAAATTGGCCTAAGTTAAATAAAGATAATTTGTTGATTTGTACTAACTTATTACATGCAAACAAGCTATTTGTATGTGAACGTATTGGAGAATTACAAATGATACGGAGGGCTTCTTTTGCGGTAATAGCGCTCAACTCAGGAGCGTCTGACGAGTACTGCCCCAAACTAAAATTCCATAATTGAGGTAGGGGAGTAGCAAGGAGGAGTAAGACACAAGTAATGCCATTTGAGGGATGCAAAATTTCAGTCTATTTATGAAGCCTATATTGCGAGAAATAGTTTTGCAGATAATTATGATCAATTTGTGTTTTCCAAGAAAGTTTATTATGTACAAACATACCAAAAAATGAATAAAATATGACACACTTCCTGAATTACAATCATCCTGAACTATATCTGAATTACGGAAAACATTAACAGTATTGCTGAAAGGCATAATATTCTTTTTTTGAACATTCAAAGAGAACTTATTAGCTCTGACTCAATTGTTCACTTTTATTTCAATTCTATATTTACTTATTCAACAAGAAAATCGACGTCATTATCTTGATTATGGGCAAGAAAAACATTGGTATCATCAGCAAAATATATAAAAGAAAATACCTCTGCTACGGAAGAAAATAATTGATATTATATTTTGAATAACAGCCGTCCCTGTGGAACACAACATGTGGAGTATGAACTCATTGTAACGAAGGCCTTGGAGAAGTCCAAGAATATACTAATTAAATGAGAATGATTGTCAGTTTAATTAACAACTTTATCAATAGAATGAAGGACTGCGCGGATGGTACTATGTTTTTCTCAAAAACCAAACTAAGAATCTTTAAAGGGATCGTACAGTTTTGGTTGAGACCTAATTTCAAGTTTCTGACTTTTTTGGTGAGATAATGAGAAACCTCTTATGAAATATGAAAGAGCATGTAATTCTACGAGGAATTCAACGTTTATTTGATAAAAATTGGTTTTAAAATGGCTGAGATATCCAAAACAGAGTGATTCTTATAAAGTGTGGGACCCACACTTTATTACGATCGCTTTGTTTTACTTTGTTTTTGGATGTTTCAGTCATTCCAAACCCGATTTTCATCAAATAAACTTTGAATTCCTTTTGAAATGGTATGCTCTGTACTTTCTCATAAGTGTTTTCTTGGTATCTCGCAAAAAGTTAAAAGCCCAATTTTCATCTCCACCAATACTGTACTGTCCCTTTAAATATTTTGTGCTCATTAAAAAGAATGATAATTCTGATGAATATTATTTTCTCTGATACTTTGGACAGTGAAGATATTAAAGACATTGGACGATAATTACTAACATTCAAATTACTACCTTTCTGAGATATTTGAATGTAATACTTTAGCAATTTTCATTTCATCAGGAAACATACCACTTGAGATTGACAAATTAAAAAAAAAAATGTGAGCCAAAGGATCTGCAACTGATGATTAAAACCTTTAAGACAACAATTATCTATGTCATCGTAATCAAGGCTTCGTTTGTTTTTAAAAAGGGTACAATATCAATAATCTCACATCTATTTGTTAGAATTGAAAAAAAAAGTGGAATTGGTGTTACACTGGCCTAAGAATTCAGTAAAATTCTGTTCTGTGACCGGAATATCTTGAGCAAGCGTTCCAGCTATTTGTAAGAAATAAGAATTAAAAACATTTCCAATAAGAACGGGGTCATTCATTATTTCATCATCTAACTTACCAATTTCTGTATCTAGTCGGAATGTTTAAAGCCTGCTTTCAAACTTTCCGAGTATTCTTAGCATCAAACTTGAATCTCGACAACTCTTGAGAATCATACTTTTGTTCTTTTTCAAACATAAAATTCTAATGTTCATACAATGCATATCTTTAGTTTGTTTCATTTTGTATTTATAGTACAATAATTTTTTTTTAAAAATAAAATTGAACGAAGAAATGATTTTGAAATCCACGGCAACCTAGCTGTCTTTTTATATCCGGGATATCATCCGAAAGAAAATCAAACATTTCCATAGGATTATCAAAAGACAGAGTAACATCATCACTTTCATTATACTCGTGACCGATCTGCATTATCATACAAGAGCGACATCAAGACTGGCTAACTTTTCACATGAGACTCTACTTTTAAATAATGAAGATGAAGATTTTGCAACATTGACTAGAGTTTTCAATGTAAAATGAGTCATAATTGCAGTTATGACTAATTACTCAGTTGTTTATTCGATGTCATATTGAGGTCATTATAACCGCTCTGTATCATGAGATTTTGAGGCTTTTCGTTCGTAAATTAAAATTTGAGGACAAAGTTTTATTGATGGTTACAGGACAATCGAAAATCAGGGAGAGCATTCAGTCAACATGCTGCATCGATAGGTGACAAAATTCCCTAAAGTCACGTCATTACTGGAGTATACTCTAATTTATAATTCATGTCGACCCTGAAGAAGACGCATGCACGCGTCGAAAATGGTATACATAAATAAACAAATAAATAAGTAAATAAATAAATAGATAGATAAATAAATAAATAAATATCACTGTGAGTGTTTGACTTCAAAATGCGTTACCTCTCAACTTTGTCACCTCTTATATTATGATATAATCATACATAATAGTGTACATACATGTATATACAAACATACAAAAAGAAAGACATTTCTTCGCTTTGTGTGTAAATATATGTAAGAGTGTAAATAGTATTTACTATTACAGAAAATGATTATGCCTTTTTTAAGTTTATAGAGGTTATGATAATATCATAGAGAATCACATAGTCATATTACTTTATATCGTGTATGTTAGAGACGAGAGAATCTGATATCCATCAAATATTTCAGTAAGATCATATCCAGTAATTTGTATCTTTGTATGATCACTGCTCAAAAACCAGGCAGGAGTACATTGACAAGAAATCCATCAATCAGCTCGCAGATGCGCAGTTCCACTCATTCCGCATTGGCTTCCACATGATTCTGAATCCAGATCTTCTCTACATGTTTAAACCTGAAGAGCTACGAGACGTGATCATTGGAGAAGAATTTGACTGGAAATCCTTTGAAAACGTATGCTCCCATCGTCATTCTATTTGTCTTTATAGGATGATGAACAAAGATGCACCTCTTACATGCTGACAGTGACTTAGGGTCATTCTTGTCAACTTTTTCATTTTTTCATTTTTATTTTCTACTTTCATATTTTTCAATGAATAATAAAAAAAAATACATCAAATGTAACAAAATTAAATAATACATGATGTCCAACTAGGAGACATACATAGAATACTGTAATCATAATTATAACACATAGTGGTCGATCGATAAAAGTTGGAATATGGGAATGAATGCTAAATAAATATGAAGGAACCTACTAAAAAAAAAACTGGAAGGGGAAAGCAGTAACGTTGGTTAACACATTGCACTGCAGTGGTCGCATTTTGGTCATTACGCTACGTCAATATTAATTTTGTCCCCCGGATTTGTCCCCAAACTTTTCCTGAGGTCTTGAGATCACATGATATCAACTTGTGATTTTGAGGGTTTAAAAAAAGCAATTCAATCATAAGAAGAATTGTGCTCAAGATAATTCAGTGTAACAGACCGTATCATCAGAATTACTTTCACGGAAAAGGTAACCTGATCTAAAAGATATACTTAGCCTAGTATTAGTTAACCATGTATGGTCATTCAATCTTTATTTTACAAGCTGATAAATAAAACGTATTATGTTAGTTGAATGATAATTAACTCGGCAAACGGGATAACATAGTGAGCTAGTAATGCCTATCACTTTGTGTCTAATCAGAAGAAATGTTATTTTATTCCATTGCTTTGTTCGTGGAAGCTGCTATCAAATATCTCCAAAAATATCTGTATTTCAAACAGAGCACACTCTACGGATTGCCATACAGGGCGGACCATCCAGTTATCCGACTATTCTGGCGTGTGTTCCATGAATTTGATGAGGACAGGAAGAGACTCTTTCTCAGTAAGAAACTTTACGCTGTTTATTTAGGATGTCTTCGTTTCATTCCTGTCACCCAAAGCATCACAAATAGACAGACACAGACATAGCTGCGCGCACACACTCACACATACACACACATACACACACACACACACGCACACGCACACACACACAGACACACACACACACACATTATATACTTGATATGTGAGTGTTATACATATTTGTATTTATATATACATGCGAATGTTATCGTGCATGTACCAGTTGATATACACACATGTCTAAATCGATATTTGCCACAAGTTTGTGAATTCAGGAAACATTTTTATTATCAAGCTAAAACCATTGGGCAACGTTTAATATGACACTGCCAACGCTTCAAAATTTTGTCTCATGTCGTATGTCGCAGAGTTCTTGACTGGAGCTGACCACGTACCCATCGGTGGCTTCCGGTCTCTCGATTTCACAATCCTACATATGGACACAAGAACGTGTCACAACGGCGCTGATCCCTCGGAGATCTGCCCAGAAGTCATGACCTGCCCAGGCTTCATCTCCATGGGGCTACCCGAGTACGAATCCGAAGACGACGTCCGGTTCAGACTCCTAAAGGCAATAGAAATGACTCCGAGCTTCAACCTGGAAAGACCTCGCAATGTGTGTCAGTGAAGCCTGTGAGTCTATGCTGAAAGTGGAGTCAAAACTTTACTATCCAGTGAAATTAGAAAAGACTGCATGTTGTGTTAAAAGCTGCATTCCAGAATACTGGAAGTATTTATCAATTAGTAAAAACCATAATTTAATGTTCTATAACTAAGGAACGCGGTGGAAGATATTCCATCAAACAAACCCAATTACGTAAAAGAATATATATATATATATATATATATATATATATATATATATATATATATATATTGCAAAGCTTTCTATACGGCATTTTATTCCCTTTCCTTTTATCCTCTTTGACATTTTATCTTGTAGCTCATGGTTAGTCAACATATTGAGTAATCGGCCGTGCGAGTAAAAAAAAAACAAAAAACGATTGAATTTTTATTTTTTTTTATTTTTTTTGTTGTTGATTTGTTGATCTTTTTTTTACAAAACAGTCAGTGTGGGATGTCAGGATTAGTGAAGGATTTAAACACACAACATGCCTCTTCAGTCGTTTTTTATACCTGCTGTTTTAATTGTTTCCTTTTTCCTATTAACTCTTTATGTGCCATGTTCGCACGTCCCACTCAGTCGACGGCGTGCCAACTTCGCATATTCTGCTCAAACGCACTAATCCGCTTAAACCGATTGATAAATCGCATAATCCCGCAGTACGATGAAAGCTTTTGTCGCGCTTTTGTTCCTTTTACATACAGCTTGCATTCTCTGAAGTGATTGACTATCAAGCGGTGTTCCCAACTAAATTTGCGTGTAAATTCTAAGTTTTTTCTCACGGTTTCATGTGCAAAAGTCATGCCTTTACAGTAATGTAGCAACTGGTCATTAAAAAAAAAAAATAGAAATAGATTTGTCATACAATTTATATCAAATCAAAGCTTGGCATTCCTCTTCAACTTTGCTCACTAGGGGAGAGCGGGGAGAAGTGGGACATTATTTCAAGTTCGCCAATTTTCTTCTTATATCTTTTTATAGAAGAGATGATTACATTTCCTTTTGGGCTTGCATGAAGGTTCATATGGTAGGTTACATAAAGAGCTATAAACTGGGGGTGGCACTGTTCTCAATTTTCTGCAGTTAATGAAAAGAAAAAACCTTATTTTGGGGGAGAAGTTGACCCACCCGTGGGTAAAGTGGGACAACGGCAAGGGAGAAATGGGACGGTGTTGGTAAAGTGTGACATCCTATAGAAATGTCGGAAATGTCAAAGTTGGAAGGCGTAATGAAACATTGGTAATGAAAACAGTCAAACATGCTTTAAAATTATCTCTGTTTTAACAAAACAAGTTTGAACGACATGTTTGAAAATCTCAACTTTTTTTTTACATGTAATGCTATTATGAGGGACAAATGGGACACGTTGTCCCAATTGTCCCTCACATGGCATATACATAAATATGTACGACTGCTCAGTAACCATGCAGGCATTTGTCAAAAACAAGTTATATTAGTTGCATATCAATAAGGCTCACCACCAGCTTCAATTGTGCCCTTGAAATCATGAATACAAAGACAACAGGTTAATTAACCTGATTTCAAAAAAAATATCATATTTTGGGGAAAATTTTCAATAGCATTTTATACATACTTAGAATTTGCCGAACTGCATGGCTTTCTTAGTGTGATGTATGGTTGTTGGGGGCTTATTGTAGATATAAGCCAATCGCTGATTGGTTGAATAGTTTTTGATTCAGAGAACGTGTCCCACTTGACCCGCGTCCCAACTCACCCCGCTCTCCCCTATATGTCTACCTTAACAGAAATTTGTAGAAGTTATATAGAGTGGAAAAACAGAATTCTTTCTCAAAGCATGACTATTGTACCTTCGTGTCTCAGAATAACGTGGCAAGCATGGGGTTTCCACCATGGCAAATAAAGAGTTAAAAGGAAAACTTTCCTTGTGAACTTTTATAGTTAAGAGTATCTGACAGGAAATTTGGAAATGTCGCTGGGTAACTGAAAATGTTTAGATTTTCCTTCTTTCAGGAAAAGATGTGTAATGTCATGGAGAGCAGGAGGTTATACTTATCTTTGCATAAATTTGATGCTATCGATGATGAAATCTTCTCCATTAATAAAACCTCATCCATGCGTATGTTTAGCCCGATATTAGGCGTAATCGCCCATGGGTATTATGCAGAGCGATTCGCAGACACAGTCATGATAATGTTAATGATATTTGCCCCTATTTATTGTGTTTTTCCACAGTGAACATGCCAAGCATGATACGAAGCAAGCACATCTGACCATCTCGTGAACTTCCTTTGCGTATTGTCGGTCTCGTGGGGTTCCCCCTTTTAAAATTTAGGGTCTGTTCAAGCTCTTCGCCTTCATCAAGCCGAACTTTTTGCAATGAATGGGACAGAATAAAAGGAATGTTAAACTCCAAAGTAACTACGATGAACAAAGTATCAGCTTAACCTGAAGTTTTACACACTATATAAGTGCATTGTATTCATGGCTACTGCTAAATTTCAAAGCAGTAGCCGCATCTTTCCAAAACCCATTAGACTGAAAAATGAAGAAAAACGAGAGGAATTTTGAGAAAAGTATAGGGGCCAGTAAAACTTGCACAACCTCCCCTATAAAAAAGAATGTTGTAGAAAAACTGCAAAATTCACAATTTCCCACTCACTTCATGATTTCAAACTTTGCTTCAATGATGAAGAAGAAGAATTGCTCTTTCAGAAAATATTAAAAACTAAGATTAGACACATTCAAACATTTCACCTGTTTTAAGTCCTAATACAAAATTGGGGAATGGGACTTTTTGCTCATTTTGTGATGCGCCGTCACAAATTAATATATCATCTCTCTCTCTCTCTCTTTCTCTTTCTCTCTGATCTCTTATACCTCAGTGAGTGATGGGTGACGAGGTGCCTTACCCTTGTAGGGAGTCAAGCATATTCAGCTTTTTGATATCATGTTATTGTGCATTCTCCGAGCATGATCTTCCTCGAGTCGCATTTCGTTGAACGACAAGGCAGTTCTGCCACACAAAAGTAACCTATTTCGATTTATTGGTTCTTTTGTATGTGACTTCCATTTTACAGTTACATATGTAATAGACCACGTTCTCCCCAACCTCTTTGACCATTGTTTATCAAACTCTAATCAAACTCAGCTCTCTAATTCGTATTGATGCCTATACGTACCATTTATATGTCCGGTTATGTGATCAGGTGTAAAAATGTTCAGTTGCTATGCCATAAGATTTCTGCAGATCACTGTTATGTATTTCTCATTCTTAAAGTTTAAGTGCTTGTATTCACATGTTTTGTGTAAACTATGTGCACTGTAGTTTGTTTCCCATCATAAAACGGGCCCACACCTTCAGTGAATGAGAAGGTAATTTAGGGTAGTGTATAGGGATATTATACATACATGAATTCAAGATTGTGTTTACAACAAACAAACATAAACAAGCAGGGTATTAAAATAGCACAAACACAAAAAGAACGAGGGCATTGTGTCTTTCTTCTTGTTACCGTTTAAAGGGATAGTACAGTATCGGTGGAGATGAGAATTGGGCTTTTAACTTTTTGCGAGATACCAAGAAAACACTTATGATATAGTACAGAGCATACCATTTTAGGAGGAATTCTAAGTTTATTTGATGAAAATCAGGTTTAGAGTGACTGAAACATCCAAAAACAAAGTAAAACAAAGCGATCGTAATAAAGTGTGGGTCCCACACTTTATTAGAATCGCTCTTTTTTGGATATCTCAGCCATTTCAAAACCAATTTTCATGAAATAAATGTTGAATTCCTCATAAAATTACATGCTCTTTCATATTTCATATAAGGTTTCTCATTATCTCACCAAAAAATGTTAGAAACCTGAAATTAGGTCTCAACCAAAACTATACAGTCCCTTTAACCCATATAGCTATGATTATGGTCCAGCACGAAATATTTGAGCGATGATATATGACCATATTATTAGGTTTTCCCGGCCAATTTCGCACTTTTGTCAGTCCATTTGATAAAAGGTTCATTCAATTTAGCGAAAATCCTCGTCACTGCACATTCTGTCATTCAAAATTGCAAGTTGGTCGTTCAAAGTTAGCATTTCGATCATTGAAATTTGCACATGTGCCTTTCGAATTCGTAAAACGGGCATTCAAATTGGTACGTGCTCTTCAGTCATTCAAATTAGCCAGCACTGACCGAAAGGGTAATTCAATCCTTCAATTTCGCGTATGGGCAGTCAAATTCCAAACATGTTCATTGAAATTAACGTCGATATGTCTTTTTTTTGAAAAGGTGAGAGCATTTGAACGTGTATTTCTATGTGACTTTTTGTTTCACCCACGCACTGTTAAGCAGTAAAAATATATTTTTGACCCTATTATAACTCCAGTTTGTTGTTCTGTAACGCCCCTTTTCTTCCATACATGTCATAGGCCTACATGTACCAATACTACAGATTAACTTCATCTTCTTACATTCATGACAGCACAAGTTAGATACAGACGTATTTCTCAAGACGACAGAAAAAAGAATTATAGGAACATTTGATGATCATAACCATGACTTCCCAGAACTGGCCGACACACTCGGAATAAAGCGCTCAACGGCCAGATAAGTTGTGGCCAAAAGCACAGTGAAGAAAAAAAAAACTGCTGCCAAAATCTCTAAAACAAATACGAAAATATGAAATGTAATGACGCTTGCAAAACAATAACTATGTTTAAAAAAAGAAAGACAGAACCAAAGCATAAACATGCGTGCTAAATTGACTGCAAAAGATGTTAAATTGGATGCCCAAAAATGAATTCGAATGAACGAGTTCGGCATGTCCGTGATCACGTGACTATGTTATTCTAAATTGAATGAACGAATGACGAAATGGTGCTTGTTTTACTAATTTCAGTTGAAAAAGTGTTAATTAGAATGAGGCTAAAGGTACTTTGAATGCTCCTAAATGAATTTGAATGAAGAGATCATGAAATTGAAATACCGAACGTGTCATCTACGCTACATTTTGCTAAATTGAATGCAGGAATTAGGAATTAAACTGACAAAAAAGCGCGAAATTGGCCGGGGAAACCTATTTTTGTGCCACGTCATTTCATTGTTACAGTATGAGCATTGTATTTTTCGTTTAAGGACAGAATACAGTTACTGAGCGATGATTTCTGTCTATATTATATTGACATTTACACGCGTCATATTTCCATTCGTGTATTTGATGTGTAAGATGATAATGCTTTACTACTTACATGAATTATAACTGTGAGAAATGTTCTTCCTGTTCCGAATACTTATAGACTAAAAAATGTGCCAGTTTGCCCTTTTTTTTTTTTAACATAGGGAGTTCGTACCCGTCATTATGTTATCAACAGTCCTATACCATCAGACGAACGCTGTTATAGAGGGATAGTCGGAACCGCTAGAATTTTCTCATTATAACGAAAAGTTTTTCAAACGAACAAAGTCACATTGGGGGAAACAATAGGGCAATGACAGTCAGTTTTAGTGGAAAAATCCTCTCGTAGTACGGACATCTCGGTGCATTTATGTAACAAAAGGGTTTTTGCGTATTCCTTTGTGCTCCATTGTTTTTATGCCTACGTTGCACTAATACCCAACATGATACTGTGTGCCTCTCAAAATAACTACCCACTTGGATTGATATAAGCTCACAATGAGCCTCCTTTGTTCAGGTTTTGATAAGAAATTTCTCATTTATTTGCTGGTTTGCTTGTTTATCCTTATGTACATGGCTTGTTACACAAACAAAATCGTAGTCATGCTTGGTAAATTTTATACATATGTAACTAGAAGTGTTGATTGTAAAAGTATGTTACCATTGCATATTGTGACTGTAAAATGTGTTTGGCGGACGAGATCGACGTTAATTTGAAAATAAGTACTTTACTGTCTGGAAAGAGGAGCAGAGTGGAAGAAGAGAAAAGTGACTACGCCAATTAATGTTCTTTGATAATATACAAATAGTGAATGGTCACGAGTGCAATTCGCCTCGTTGAATAGAGCGCCTCTATCTTTCACCTTGTGCGAAATCTCGTTCCATTGCACGAGTAAAGACCATACACTATTTGATTTATACAACGTCCAAGTAGATCTTTTTGGTCTAAGTAGGCCTAGAAGTCTATATATGTATGAAAAATATAGCCATACTGACATGTATATCCACTGCGATTCTCTTTCTGGCTTGTGCAATCAGTGTAGATACACGTCACTGCTATACTAGCGCTCATACACGTACACTAGTACTACGTAGGCCTACGTACGCGCATGCATGTACCGCACACGTTCATTGCGCTAGCTGCATGCGATCCTCAACACACAGCACAGTACACGCAGTACCGTACAATTTCTCGAACCGTGGAATAGAACGCAAAAATCGAATCAAGTTGCACGCAAAAATAGAACCAAAATTGCACGGCGCGTTGAATGGAGTACTTATTGAATATCACGTCACCAACAATTCTCCAATCAAATTACAAGGATCTACTTGGACGTTGTATAATATGTTTTATGTATTTGGTGAGTGTTAATTAATATTTACCTGCTCACCTGTTCTGTGGTCACCATAGAATCTTCTCCTACTTGGCCTGCTGGCAATATAATCCAATATATTATGATGGATAAATGGCTCGTGAACTACCTTGGAAGAACTCTGTCCTTCAGGCTGAATTTGTTTCACCCATCGGCTGTTCACATTTGGGTAACCTTCCTACAAGCATCTGTATGCGTTTCCTTGTACTAACACACACCAGAATATATTCATACATTGACTCTTAATTGCTTTTTCTCACTCAGCCTTGTATGTCTTACTCTTAACGTTTTTATATAGTCAGGATTTCATGCCATGTTGACGGTGCTATCATTGAAATAAATGGAAAACAAAATTGAAATATACGAATAATGTGTAACTTTGCGTACGTTTCCAGCTATATTTTCAAAAGCATTGTCCGGTAGTCTTCTTGTTGTTCTTGTTGATATTTATTTAATCTGTTCCGTACGTGAACCTGGTGGCCTGCTTATTAAGTCTGTGTGATTTTAGAATTCAGTATAGAATGGGTTAATATTCTCCAAAAAGATGACATTGGGTGGGTGTTTTGCGTTATCGACCAAATGAAGTGGAGAGAGATCAAAATTTGATGGAGGTTGAGTCGACGGCCGCTGGTATCCTAGACATGAACGAAACGTGTAAAATATGCAATGTCTCCTTTTTTCATTCATTCTGCAATGCCTATGTATACGTACGTGCAACGTCCCCTTTTCATCCATTCTGCAACGCCCATAGACACGTCCGTCCAAAGTTCGCGGCCTATTCCACGCCCCGTGTTATCTTACATCACAAACAACTATTACAGTGTATTACACATGTATGTACTTTGTAGTCCATTCACACCTCGGCCGACCTTTATTATTCCAATAGTGTGGGGATTCCCCGGCGTTGGGATTTCCCGGCATGGGTTGTTTCCACTATGGACTTGGTATTTTACAATCTTCGATTGCATATTGGTCTCTGTGTCGGAGTACCAGCATGTTGACATGCAAAGTATGATGCTACACAGAGAGACGTCCGGTGCATGCTAAGTGTTACAGCACAGTTCAGTTCGTGATCACCAAGAGTCAGGACTTCTAGAGGTAAGTTCGACAATGCACCTTGAGCATCCCTTGAGAGGGTTCTGAGATGATGACCACCAAAATGGCCGCCAAAATGGCCGCCAATATTGTTCTTCAAGCCTACTTGATGATTCCACAATATTGTCATCCACGTACCATTGTTGTCTGTTTATCATTATCTGTATTGAGAAGATTCTGTTATTGCCCCGGGTATTTGTGCCTTCCATTTTGGTTTTCTTTATTTTGGTCCTATGTTGAACCCGTGCTCCTCATCTGTATTTTACACTCTGTTCAGAATTTGGGACCTACGCTACAAGCTCGCTTTTGAATAGGTTCATAATATTATTTTAGCGTTGTACATAGAGCTAAACCTACAAAGATAGACCGCCATGTTTTATATGTTTACATTAATTTACTGTGCATCCAAGCCGGATATTATGATTGACTTCATTTTATTATATTTGACGTACATTCCTTCGTTGAGAAATATGAAAGTGAATTGAATTGAAACACTAACAATCAGTGATCAAAAGATATTGTAGTGGGGGAGGTGGTGGTCCTCTCGCGGGATTATTGCGGGGTGTGGGTGTATGTGTGTTGAACTGGATGATTTACTAGAAGTGTGATGGGGTGCTAGGTGTGTGAGTACGCCCTACTGGTTCTGTTGCGGGGTTCTTATGGCAATCCAGTGGGGAAGGGGCGAACACGAGGCACCATGAAAGATGACCGAGTGGGAGACGGATCTGCCTGTATAAAACAATGGGAGAGGTCTTTATTAATATGATTGTACATGTAATGATAATATCATTACAAACAAACATCTTTGTCCAACACAAATACATGCCTTGAAATGCACTTGAAACACACTAACTCTCGAAACACTGTAGTGTACGATATCATGAAATCCGTACATGTTTAACCATGGGCGTCACCAGGGGGGGTGCGTTGGGTGCGAACGCACCCCCCTTCAGATCCTTAAAAAAAAAAAAAAAAAAAAAAATCAGTCTGCGAGCGACCTCAACGCCGGACGCTAAATAATTACTCTTTTTCTATTTTTTTCATATTTTGCACCAGGGACACACACACACACACACACACACACACACACAAATCAATTCGCACCCCTGGTTCTGGCAGCACTGATTTTATACATATCTATTAGTATTCTACAGTGTTTACTATTTATCGACCGTACTGTACATCCCTACGATACCGAGCACTTATACACGTTTGCATGTACGTGTGCTACTTACAAGTACATAGTATCCAAATATACTTGGCCTTGAGAGTTTCTTGTTAAAACTATGGGCAGAGGTGACTCTAAACTAGTACTATTCACTGAGGGGCGCAGCCCCGAAGTGAATAGTACTAGTTTGGAGTCACCGAGGCCCATAGTTTTCACAAGAAACTCGAAACTAGGCGAAGTATATTTGTTTTATATTTTGGATCAAAAATCTGAATAAAAAGTGAAAATCATTTTATATAGGCCCTAGGCTTAGCCGCACTGCGGCGGCAGCGCAGCGCCTGCAATACGCAACAGTGCGAGAGATCGGAAATTGAAAAACATAGTAGCCGTGGCACCGCCAGAGTTGCCCGTCGCATGTATCCAAGCGCTCGTATGGCCGCTGCAAACCTGAACACTAGAATTCGGGACCGGACGCTGACGGGTACACTAACACTTGATTGTAAAGAAGGGTGATTGTGACATCATTTTGCAAATAGTATATACTATTTGCAAAATGTCGTCATAAAAGTGACGTCATTTTGCAAATAGTACTTCATGGAGTGTCAAACACACCAACACTCTAAAATAGTTCAAAATACCTATAATCACGTGAAGCTCTTTTAACCAATCATTGGAAGACAAATTTTTGATCCAAAATATAATAGGGTCTATGTACATTACTTCTGACCAATCCATATTGCCAGCCCAAGAGCGAGCCTTAGCCTCATTAAAAAAAGATGAAAAAAAAAATGGAGGGGCAAGCATATTATTTTGCCCACCCCCCCCCCCCTCCATAATTCCAGAGACGAGAAGATTTTCTTATCTTTTTTTTTGGACCGAAAAACAAAAAGTTACCCCCATAAAATATTGGAGGGGCAAGCATATTTTAATTTTGTCCCCCCCCCCATAATTAATAACTCCCGAAATGAGAAATTTTCTTGCTTTTGAAATAAAACAAAAATGTTGCCCCCATAAAAATATTGGAAGGCAAGCGCACCATTTGCCCCACCCCACATGATCATAATTCCCGCGATGAAAAGATTGTCTTGCTTTTTTGTTAGAATTCAAGAAATCTGTCCAATTATTTCACCCAAAAGCAGTGGCGTAACTACGGGGGGGGGGGGGGGGTGCGCTCCCTCATAATCCGCTGGTAAAAAAAAAGACTTACCGAAATAGTAATTCAAGTGTTAGTAAACTGCTTTTGAATGAAAGGGTGATCAAGAAATAAGATATTTTTCTATGATTTCTTTTAACCATAATTAGATAGGTATATAGTGTAAAACATTGTTCAAAAAGCCCGGACCCGACAAAAGATTGTGATTCAGCGTGATTCCTGGTTGGCATTCTGCATATAAGCAGGATGTGCGCAGTGTACTCAGTACATCCGAACGAAGAGTCGCTACAATGTTGCGCAATGTGATGTAGAATGTACAGCACCTTTGGACCTTACGCTTCGTTATATCAAAGCTAGATCATTGCTTTTGCAGTGTTGCTTTACATACTAGTCTATGTAAAAATGTCTTGCATTGCCAATAAAAAGACTTGACCTGGGCTAATTCCTAACTTTTCCATGTACATATAATACACACACACAAACAAACACGCACAATTAGTTTAGGGGATGCTCTAAAGTGCAGATTTTTGGACATCCTTTCCCCGCTTGGTCACTTCGACGCCACCTCGCTGGTCATACCTCCCCCAGTCATGAACATGAACCCACACCCTTGACTACCAGTGGCGGATCCAGGGGGAGGGGCGCACCGGGCGTCCGCCCCCCCCCCCCTTAATTTCCAAAGCGAAAAAAAAAAATAATATAGCTTCAAACGGCAGTTTTTGGACAGTAAAATGTCAACATTTTCAAGCTCGCTCGCTCCTCTCGCTCGCATTTAGTCGTAATGCCATTCTCCTGAAGTTGCTGCCAGTAATTGCCGGCAGTTGCGCCTGGTGCGCCCCCCCCCCTTAATTTCCAAAGCGAAAAATTATAGCTACAAACGGCAATTTGGGGACTGTAAAATGAGTATATGAATATAAGAACTACCCAAGGCCATGGAAGACCATTTCGAGTAAACTAAAAAAAACTTCATATCTTTTTTATTTGTCCAATAATATTCTATTTAACTGTGATGGAAAGGCAACATTGTATATACAAATTAGAACATATATATTTTTATGACAATTAACATTTACATTAATTGTGGAGAGGCCATTTTGTGTGGTGGACTTGGGTCGTTCTTTGATTCATATGGACTTGGGTCGTTCTTTGATTCATATACATGATATTCTGCTATAGAGATGAGAGAAGGATGAGAGAGGGCGCTATTATATGAATGTAAGAATGACCCAAGTCCTTCATTCTTACGTCAATATAAGATTTAACTCATTCATTTCAGGCACTTCCGGGGGTAATTGGGATTTATCTATACACAAGATGAGTCCATGCATAAGCTACAATTTCCCATGTCAAACTGAATTTGGCCAAAAATTGGACTTGGGTCGTTCTTATATTCAGGTCTTCAAATGTCAAAATTTTCAAGCTCGCTCGCTCCGTTCGCTCGCATTTAATCTTTATGCCATTCTTCTGATGTTGCTAGATACCAGTAATTGCCTGCAGTTGCGCCCGGTGCGCCCCCCTTAATTTCCAAAGCGAAAAAATATGGCTAAGAACGGCAGTTTTTGGACTGTAAAATGTAAAATTTTCAAGCTCGCTCTCTTCGCTCGCTCGCATTTAATCGTTACGCAATTCACCTGATGTTGCTGCCAGTAATTGCCAGCAGTTCCGCCCGGTGCCCTTCCCCCTTAATTTCCAAAGCGAAAAAATATGGCTAAGAAAAGAACGGCAGTTTTTGGACTGTAAAATGTAAAATTTTCAAGCTCGTTCGTTCTGCTCGCTCGAATGTAATCATTATGCTCTCCTGATATTGCTGCCAGTATTTGCCAGCAGTTGCGCCCGTTGGGCCCCCTTAAATATAGAAATATACCTACAAACGGCAGTTTGTTTTTTACTGTAATATGTCAAATTTTCAAGCTCGCTCGCTCGCATTTAATTGTTACCCAATTCTCCTGATGTTGCTGCCAGTAATTGCCGGCAGTTGCGCCCGGTGAACCCCCCCCCCCCCTCCTTTATTTCCAAAGCGAAAAAATATGCCTCCAAAGGGCAGTTTTGGGACTGTACAATGTCAAAATTTTCAAGCTCGCTCTCTTTGCTCGCTCGCATTTAATTGTTATTCCATTCACCAGATGTCGCTGCCAGTAATTGCCAGCAGTTGCACCTGGTGCGCCCCTTAATTTCCAAAGCAAAAAAATACGGATACAAACGGCAGTTTTGGGACTGTAAAATGTCAAAATTTTTAAGCTCGCTCGCTCGCATTTAGTTGTTATGCAATTCTCCTGATGTTGCTGCCAGTAATTACCGGCAGTTGCGCCCGTTGCGCCCCCACCCCTCCTTTATTTCCAAAGCGAAAAAATATGGCTCCAAATGGCAGTTTGGGGACTGTAAAATGTCAAAATTTCCAAGCTCGCTCTCTTTGCTCGCTCGCATTTAATCATTATGCCATTCACCTGATATTACTGCCAGTAATTGCCAGCAGTTGCGCTCGGTGCGACCCTCCTTAATTTACAAAGCAAAAAATTATGGCTACAAACGGCAGTTTTTGGACTGTAAAATGTCAAAATTTTCAAGCTCGCTCGCTCGCTCGCTCGTATGTAGTCGTTATGCAATTCTCCTGATGTTGCTGCCAGTAATTACCGGCAGTTGCACCCGTTGCGCCCCACCCCTCCTTTATTTCCAAAGCGAAAAAATATGGCTCCAAAATGGCAGTTTTGGGACTGTAAAATGTCAAAATTTCCAAGCTCGCTCTCTTTGCTCGCTCGCATTTAATTATCATGCCATTCACCTGATATTGCTGCCAGTAATTGCCAGCAGTTGCGCTCTGTGCGCCCCCCTTAATTTACAAAGCAAAAAAAAAAAAAAATATGGCTACAAATGGCAGTTTTTGGGACTGTAAAATGTCAAAATTTCCAAGCTCGCTCGCTCCGCTCGCTCGTATGTAGTCGTTATGCCATTCCCCTGATATCGCTGCCAGTAATTTGTCGTTTCACACCGTCATTCCATAATCCATTTATAAGGGATGCAACCCTCTCCGGCACTTCCACACCCTCCCCCCCCCCCCCCCCCGATGAAATCCTAGCTACCGGCGCGCCGTTGCCCTTTCCCCGCTTGGTTTCCCTCAAAAAACAGTAAAAGTCTAGGGATTGAGAGCTTCCTATATTCCAAATGTCTGTCCAAAAAAATCTCGTAAACATTTAGTGTCAAAACGCACCCCCCTTGAAAAAAAGCTGGTGACGCCCCTGGTTTAACACCAAAACCATCTTAGTCATATAGTAACACTCAGATACCAAATGAGTTATCATCCTTTAAGCCATGTAAATCCACAGTGGAGTATCAATAATACACTTTGTAGTATTATAACTAGTAAAAGCATCTGCCATATCATCAGCTGTATGTGTGTCATAAATCTCTCTTTCTCTCTGTTGTTTCACTAATCATGACTTTTCAAAACCATTTATAATACAATGTACATTAAACAGACTGTAAATGGCAGAATACAAATACAAGTGTATTGTGGAACCATCTGATACAATGTAAATGTGTTACAACAATATCTGCTTTTTGAGACTTACACATTTTGTATGTTACAACACTGTAATGCCTATTCACATAGAAGGCTCACTCTACGAAATAAAATCATACTATCCACACTTCACGACAAGCAGCCAGTGTCATGTCCACTCTGTTAATGTAATGTCAGACCCCATATACATGTAGTAGGATAAAGGCTTTTTACATCTGTGACTACCAGTCCTTGCATATCAAATATACAAAACATATCTCATTCATCATTATTTGTGAAAAGAATAATACCTGTTTTGTTTTAGAATCCAACAGAGATCCGACTCAAACTATGCTATTTTGTTTGAATAATAAAAACAAATGAGACAGCAGTTCTCTCTTCACTGATCTAAATTGCTGAACAGTTTTGTCCAAACGTAAATGCATCTATTATTAACACTTTCACATAACCTTTCTTTGATCACATTTGCTCTTTAATGAAAATCATGTGATATCATATGGAGAAATCCTCTCTTCCACCAACCATTCCTAACACATAAAGGTCACATCGTCACAGTCAAATCAACTATTAGTATTACTCAAAACAATTACAATCACACATCTGATCCATATAGGTTCTACTAGTACTACATGAAATCTGGAATGTCAGCAAGGTAAGATGGGAGTATAATAATGCTGAAAAATTACACTATACCAAACTACTGCGGATCATACAACTTTAGATCACAGGGTACACCATCTATAAAAAACAAACGCAAATCTACACAATGTCTCAGCATGACAAACCTTAAATGATGGTAACGGCAGTGCTATACACCTGTATTCTTAACTCCACCATTGTGTGTGTCAAAACTATTATGATCGATACTCAGGTAGCTACTTAACTCTCTTGCTAGACGACACATTTACAAAATACCACAATCCCTCCTATCAATACAAAATCTTACTCTATTAGGAGAAGCAAAAGGACTAATATTCCCTCTTAAGAGTTAATCTTACAACCTCAGTGGTATTACATTATAAACCCACAACATTGTACCTGCACTGTACTGTACATCTCTGACTCTATCTCTAAACTCTTCCCGTTACCAAGATCATATTACATAGTTGCATTAATTAAGTAACGATAGTCAATAAACACCATCCAATCTTCCTATCACACTATGTTAGGCATTCTTTCTTTACTCATAGCACACTGACTCACTATGCTTATCCAACGTATCTTGAATTGACCGTGTACTCCAACCCCACTTAGGCCTACAGTCTTTACGTACTGCAGTATATCATACGTACAAGCCTACGACCGCAGTGACTCAATGCGCCTATACACAACACACATATCCGCAGACTAATTCACACACATTACGACTGTGGCATAGACGTGCGTACTATACATACTAGGTGTACGTTGCATCAAGCCAAGTGTAAACCGTACTCCTAACACCAAATTATCCATCTTTAAAATAACATTATACAATCTAACAATAACACTTCCAAACCTGAAATATGTATGTATAATATGACATAATGGATACTGCATGACATTGTGCCATAAACTGGTATTTCATGAAAAATGACGGAGTTCCACATAACGGACGCACTCACCTGTATAAAACAATGGGAGAGGTGCCCCTACAAAATTGACAGAGGCCCTCTATAGTTCAATGACAGCATACTGTGATCCATCACAATATTAATCTCAATCATGGTAATGAGAGTGATAAATGGAAGGCAACTGAGATCGAGTACTAAGGATTAGTCATTGTTAATCCATGAATAGTCAAATTGGTTGATTAGCTAATATTGGCGGTCGTCTAGACATTGTCTAAAGACACACATCTTTTTTTTCTTTAGATATGCAGGAGTAAAGTATGAATAGGTAAATCCTCATTGTTTTCTGTAAGGAATATTTTTTCATGAATGTTTTTATATGAGCGGTTCAAAAATGATTGACAGCGGTCAAAGTTCAACACTAGGAATGTAAATTAAAACGGATACATGCACACTAGGGTTTATTAGAAGTCACTAGTGACAATGCCGGTAGCAGTAATTTCTAATCACAACCAGAATACAAAATGATAAATGTTTCATGAGAATACAAGAAGAAATGCCCAGTTGCCAGTGATTGCTTTATTTATCTAGAATAATGTATATCAAACACATTTATACAAATGTACTAGCAGGTCACACAACTCACAATAGCCAAAACAAGGTAAATTCACATCTCGGCAATCATTTTGAATGCAATTGTTACGGCTTTTAAGTACAGGAAAACTATTGCCCACCCAGCCATCTCTGTGTGCCCAAGAGCAAAACATTCATATTTGACAAAAGACGTTGATATCAACCTTTTCATGCAGTGTGCCCGATAACATCCTATGCAACATTTGAATGCTTCATGTATGAATTACTAACGTGGCTGCCACTTTGAAGTTGTTTTGGTTGATTTGACAAATTTGCTCATGATGAATGTGAATAGAAGTATGAATCACTGGGGGGGGGGGGGGGGGGTTTCACATTTGGTTCAATCTCCAAAATTACTTTAGAGCCCAATTCTTTATCGTCTACAAATAGGATATAAAATACAAGGTTATTGACGGTCATCTTGGAGGCCTTCTTGAATATCTCAAAATCCTCAAAGACGCAAAAATTGCTTCATCAAGATTTGGATTCAGCACCCTCGAAAGAATAAACACGGTCCGGGAGGACGGTAAAACAAGGTTTAGCCTCTGCAAAGCACCTACAGATTACAGAAGTAGATTCATATTCTTCAATACATATTCGTGTAGTCACTGGGTTCGCCATACCAATTAGTGTGTGATAACAAAGCCTTGGTCATATCGTGAGTGTATGATATCTAGGGATATAATGTTCAAGGAGCAGTAGTTTTGCGCGTGACTTGTCAGTGTTTGCTTTATAGCCTTAGAGACCTTGCCATGGAACCATTTTTTTCCCCCAGGTTTCCATCACAATGCAATCGTAGGAGGAAAGAACAAACAATTAATGTTGATAAAGGGGCCTATGTTTTCAGTTCGCGTCTAGCTCGACTGCACCACAATAACAATAATGGATACTCAGCTCTTAGTGCAGTGAGTTTTGATATTACCGAGACCAAAAGCCAACGGGACCTAGACACATTGGAGGGATGATTACATGGCATTCTCATTTCATAATAGTATATCATGGTGCTTCACTGGACGTGTACCATTTGCAGACGACACCAACTGTTTTTTTTTAATTCCCACAAGGACATTGTAACACTGGTTGATACACTAAATATGGAATTAAACAACATCTCGAAATGGTTTATAGAAGTAACAAGCTTTCATTGAATATTGATAAGACATGTTTTATACACTTTCATACGCTTCAATCCCAACCCATCCTTCCTCAAAGTATTTGTATTGATGATACAAACATTGCTGAGAAATATTCAACCAAGTTCCTTGGAGTGACCCTAGATAGCAATCTAGCATGGAATACTCATGTCCAGAATATTACAACAGCAGTATCTAAAGCAAATGGTGTTTTAAGGATAATAAAATATTTCATTAACGATCAAACTTTAATAATGCTATATAACATCTTATTTCTACCAAATGTAATGTACTGTAATATTGTAAGGGACAACTGTAGCAAAACTAAATTGAACACATTTTTTCTTCTCCAGAAAAAGGCTCTTCGTATATGCACACATTCACATTTCTTGGCTCACACTGATCACACATTTTATCGCCTAAAAAACTCTAAAGGCTCATGATATACACTTATACCTAACTGCCATATTTATGTAAACACACTCGAAATTTGTTGCCATTTTGTTCATAATGCCTTAGTAACCAATGACCATATTCATTCATACCCTACCCGTCGTTCCCATGA
This sequence comes from Diadema antillarum, assembly GCF_040938485.1. NCBI lineage: Eukaryota > Metazoa > Echinodermata > Echinoidea > Diadematoida > Diadematidae > Diadema > Diadema antillarum. Next base: position 1,901,771 of record NW_027271090.1, read on the forward strand.
TTTTCATTTAAGTAATCCAAAGCTTTTACTTGCTCAAAAGTCGATCAGAAATCACGGTCCGGGTACATGGAACACTCTTTCTGAGGAGTTGAAACAGTGTGCCTCCTTGTTTTCATTCAAAGCAAACTTAAAGAAGCACATTTTATTACAGTATACTTCAAATACGAACTAAAAACAAACAATTTATATGACTAATGTTGGTCTCCCGATAGCAACATCGCATATCGTTCCCTCTTCCAGCAAACCAATTCTAGTATTCTAAATTCCAGCCTATCTGCCCTTGTGCACTTTCAAGCACTTGCACGCACATTCACCATCATCACATATCAGAGTTTATTTTCCTCTGCTATCTTCGCAGCAGAATTTGTATTGTTACTAATCTAGTACGGTCCTACCTTTGCCAGCCATCTTTTCAAGCAATGCTTACAATGGCGGCCCTCTGCAAAATCGCATCTTAACTACAATTGTTATTGTAATCCCTGCTGCATAGACATGCATACTGTATAATAATGTGACCGTGCATCGCAAAGCAAACAAAAAGTCGCACCCCTTGATATTACTTGAGGACTCAAAAAAGGTGACATGGTTTAACTGATTCAATCTTGAGTTTTTCATATCTTCTGAAAGAGGTATCCTTGTTCTACATTATTCTTTAGTTTTGGATCTCAACATGGATGGGAAAGTATGTTTTCAACATTTTATCTATAACTCGTTTTTTTTGTTTCTTTTTTTTGGGGGGGAGTAGAATGATCAGGTATGTCATAGAGGCCACTTTTCATTTCTTGAAAGCCTTTGCACACTCTTCACTTTCAACTCTTATAACATTTGAAAAGATAATGCTACTGCTTTGAAAGTTAGCACTAATCATGTACAGAATGTGATAATAAAACATTCTCAACTTCAGCTTAATCTGATAATTCCTTCATCGTTGTTGCTCCTGTAGTTTACATCCTGTGTTTTGTCCCTTTCAAGGCACAGCTAGCACGGCTTGGTTTCTAAAGAGTAAGCGCTTGAAAAGACCATGTACTTCAGAGCCTCTTTTCTCAGTTCACACTTTTCCAGAGAGTGTGCTTTTTGTCCAGTATTTAGGTAGGTTATAGGGAACTCCATTTGAATTGAGTTATACATCGTTTTTGTTTTGTTTTTTAGAGTCTGCTCTTTCAGAATCTGCCCTTAACTAAAAATCCATGTCTGGCGACTTTTTGTTGGTTTTGTGATGCATGGTCACGTATTATATCATTGATTTCCTTTTATATCTTTGTTTATGAAAGTCAAACGACTCTCAAACGACTTTGTATGTTTCTCACATGTTCGTGATTATGTAACTTATGTATATTGATTTGCAGAAAATAAAGTTTCTATCAAACAAACCATTTGTGTAAAATTGGCTAAATAAGCAAACAATTCGGTGAACAGTCATGCTTTTTTATGATTAAATCCTTAAACAATTTCAAACAACTTTCGAGGTAAAAATACGAATAAACAGCTTCTTTAAACATCTTATAAATCGAAATTTTATAAGAAAGGATCAAATTGACTTTGAAAACAGGGTGAAGCAGACGTTTGTGGAGATCGGCAGACTTTGATGAATTTGTAGGTTTTAAAATGAATTAATAGAATAATGATATTCTCCTAAATCCCATACATTGTGTTTTGGCTGAGGTGAGGATAACTAACTACAGCTCTCCAGTCCTCACAGTATAGGTTGTTTGCCCGTTATTCACGAAAGTCGCGCTTGCAGTCTATATGAATTCAGCAATTGCAACATTTTCCCGTTAATAGCTATTTATAGAAAGTAACAACGTCAGAATGTAATAATGGCACAAGTCCTATTTAGGCTTTCTTTTGAGACCCCTTGCAAAGTAATTAAATCATTGATGATTATTGAAATGACAGTTTAGCATTTCAGTATCACACATAACTCAAAAAGTAAGAAATTAGGAAATTATTTTCTTTTCATTTTCTCAAAATTCTTTCTCAAGGGCTTAGGTCGTATTCATTTGCAACACAATGAACTGATATGCATACATTCTCAACATTAATCGTATATGCTCACAGAGAAAATGTAGTGAAGTTCTGTGTGTTGGGCAGAGGTGAAACTTTCGAGACCATGACATTGTCAACTCATGTATTGCACAGAAATGTGGTTACAACTAAAATTGTCGTTTCCTGGAAAGCGTTGAATTTTTATGAAATATCTGTCATTCCGTTTGTTGGATCAACTCAACATGACCATGGTGTAGAATATAATTTGTACTTGAATCTCAAGGATTCGTTGTGATATTACTCAAAATAGGTCTTGGACCACGTTTGGTACATCATTAAAGGAGGTTAATCATCAAGTTGTAATATTTACAATGACTATCTCAGGAGATCACTTCTGTGAAACAACCCCGCCCCAAGGAAAAAAAACAACAACAACACAGCAACAACAATGAATAAACAAGAGCAAGAACAAAAACCACCATTAATAAAGAAACGAAGAAAAAACACAATTAAACACGCATACATTCAAACATACAGAAATAACTGCATTTGACAGTTTCATATTTTTTCCATTGTGACGTCAGTTGCAGTTTTTTTGAACTTCCTCATGGTTACCACTAAAAAATGTTATAACTGTCGTCTCGAACGTGTATTAATGTTTCCCTTTTAGCTTTTTATATTTTGTTTGTTTGATCGTTGCTTGTTTTATTAACATGTGATTATTCACGACTTACAAAAATGGCCAAACAACGTATTTTGCCTCTTTAAAACATAAAATCTACTCGTTTGATTCGAGTCTCATCCCAGAATAACTTTGAATGCCGCCTCGTGTGGTGTTGTGTTGTCTACCAGATTCCAGCACCAAGTCAGAGCGTGATGGAAAGTCCTCAAGCGGACGCTCTTGCCCCTAACCATGAAGAAAAATGCAATCACATGAGGGACGTGTTTAACAGGCTTGTGGAGGCAAACAGTCCGTCCCCTGAGCTACTCGCAGAAGTGAAAGAAGTGCTTTCACCCGGGTTTCTTGGACAGGCCTTCGGCAACCCCCAGGGGTTTGTTTGTTTGTTTTTTCATTCATTGTTATCATCACCATGTAGAGACCTTTCAAATGCACTGTATTCCTCCCACGCATTCTGTCTAATTTCCATTACTACCTCGACTACGGTATCTATTTTTCATCATCACTATCACTTTTCATATTATCTTTAATCATTATTATTGCTATATTGTAACTATCATCATCACTATTGTTTTAATGATTTTTATCACGTCTATATCAACGCTAGTAAACACAATCATAGTGGTTTTGGTTTTATAAATCGATCATTCAAAGTAAATTAGATTATTGCGATGTTGTGTGGAGGAACATAGAGAAATGTCATATTCAAAGACTTCAAATTTTTTCAAAATAGATCACTGCGTGCTGTACCAAACGTTCAAGCTAGGTTCCGTACTTAACACAGCACTACCCATTGATAAATTGGATAAGAGACGAAATAAACAAACTTTACATATTATTATGTATACAATCGCTATATTGTAACTATCATCATCACTATTGTTTTGATGATTTTTATCACGTCTATATCAACGGCAGTAAACACAATCATATTGGTTTTTGTTTTATAAATCAATCATTCAAAGTAAATTAGATTATTTCGATGTTGTGTGGAGGAACATAGAGAAATGTCATATTCAAAGACTTCAAATTTTTCAAAATAGATCACTGCGTGCTGTACCAAACGTGGAAGCTATAGGTTCTGTACTTAACACAGCACTACCCATTGATAAATTGGATAAGAGACGAAATAAACAAACTTTACATATTATTATGTATACAATTGGAAACAGCCTTTGTCCGAAATATTTGTTAGATATGTTTGGAAATAACAATTTTCAGATATAATGTTATGATTAAGATTAAGACTTGTTTTAAACATAAAAGTTTGACATATTTTGGATCAATACATTGGAATAAGTTGCCATTTGAGCTGAAACAAAAACCAGTATTAATACATAAGCTTTAAAAACGCACTTGACCAAAACAGTAAATAACTCTCCTCAGTTTTTCTTTGCATGCACTTCTCTCTCCTTATATATATATATATATATATATATATATATATATATATATATACATATATATATATATATATATATATATATCCGTGGCTCCCCTCCCTCTCTCCCTATCTGCATATCTTGTCCACGCTCTCTCCCATGAACTCTCCTTTGTTTTCGTCTCTTTAATGTTAAACTACAGCGATGTACTTATGTAGTAATTGTATGTCGTTATCTTCGATTGATTGTGTTAATTTCTGTCTAGATTTGTGCCGCAATTTCATCACCATGTTTGTCTGTTTTCTTTGTTTTGTTTTGTTTTTATGTATCAGTTTTGTTTTTTCCATCATGTTGTAGTTTATTCGTATCGTGTATACGGACATGCGGAAGAACAGTCTCCGGACTGAAGTATGTACCTTAAATAACAAATGAAATGAAATGAAAATAGACAAAGGAATGAAGTGCATTCTACAATACTTTGCCACCATCTTCTACACCCCTTCCCGTGTATAAACTGAAATGTAAGATGAGCTAGTTAGCCGACACAAATGGCGTCATTTTGTATTGCAGATACATTTCCTCCCCAGAAGCGATGGTGAAATCGTGGGATTGAATCATAATATTAGTTAGATATGGAGGTGGATAATGATTGTTGATTAATTATTTTTGATAAATTCTGTAATTTCATACGACTGCATCACGGGGCTTTGTTTTATGCCTAAATGTTGCTCACATTTTTGCTTTGAAATAGCAACACAAGACACGACCAATTCTAAAAGGTTAAACACTACCGCCAAAAAAGGCAAAAGCAAACATTTTATGAAGATCAAAATATGGTCAAAACAGATAAACGCAGGCTGAGATATTCTAAAGATATGTCAGAGGTGATTTTGTCATGAAAATATTTTAACATTTTGAGAAAAGAACGGATGCGTCTCATTCTATATGTTCACATTGTAGTGAGACCGACCACACGCTAAATCTGGTGCGAGCTCGACAGACCTTTGGTATTCTACAGAACAAGGACTTCCACCTGAAACTGGTAAAAATGAATATTCCACTTCAGAAAGATGTACAAACCAATCAATTTTCAATAAAATTAAGTCAAATCAGATCATACCAATTATATAATGATTCAAAAATTGTTCAATTTACGTCCTAAGTTAACTTTATTAAAAGGGGGAGCAGTTTAGACTTGCCCTTTACCAATCATGTTAACCGAAAACTTTCACGTCAGATATATCTGATGTGAAGTAGGCGTCAAAATAAGTGAATCTTTTCATATACTATTGCATTGGATTCACTTTTACATTTTCTATTGTGTTTATTAAATGAAATTTCTGGAATCTTAAATCATTTATCTAGCTTTGAATTATTGAGTCCTAAGACGGTTTTCTTATAGATTATGCTTGTTAAGATGCTTGGTAGATAAACATTTTGTGTTCCTCTTACCTAATTTCATAATAAATAATAAAATAATATTTTACCAGCTTTTCGAGTACCAGCTAAGGCTACTGATTAACCTACTATCTAGCTTTAGATTTTTCTTATCAAAAGGAGATTTGCAGGAGAACTTTGTTCTGCTACCGCTGGCACGCAAAATGGCGCGCACTCACCCATATGACATGCACAGCTTTTCACGCATGCGAGAAACTAAACATAATCACTTTATACTTTTATATTTTCATGCACCTGAGCATCAAAAGTAATACTATTATGTATTAATAGACATGTTTATGTAAAAGAACACACCCTTACATGAGCAAACGAATTAAAATAGAATGTTTCCCCCTCTGTACTTAAATGATTTCCATGTTTGTCCAAGCATACTCGAACTGAAGTATTATGTAGATGGCGTACAGCATGCTATACTACGACCATAGTAGGCCCTATACATTGACGGTATATGCATGAGTGTATTCTGCATGTATTAATCTGTGTCCGTGCATATCATCCCATGAAAGGTGGCAGATATTATTCATGAGCAATACAACGGATGCTGGTCGAGACTGTGCCCCGCCCAATACGACCACGCCCTCTTAAAGTCGCTGTCTCTCATTCTCGTGTGCCCTGCCTTCGACCACCCGGACGAGGCGTGGTCTCGCAGAATTATAGTCCTTGTCGCCGAAACTCTGAATAAACTTGGGACAAACCAGTCGCAGGATGCCTTCGAGATTCTTGGTAATTCAAAGTTCCTTGCAAAAAAATAAATATAAATGTATATAATATAAATGTATGTATATATATATATATATATATATATATATATATATATATATAAGTAACAAAGCTGCAACAAAGTTCATGCTGTATTCACCAACGGTTTATTTCTTCACACAAATTTTCGAGCGTCTCGCCGCCCTTTCTCAAGTGTATTCACCAACGGTTTATTTCTTCACACAAATAAACCGTTGGTGAATACAGCATGAACTTTGTTGCAGCTTTGTTACTTATCTTTTTATCTTGCCAACACGTGGACTACCTTATCAACATATTATATATATATATATATATATATATATATATATATATATATATATATATATATATAGAGTGTGAGAAGGGGTATCGACCATTTACAGTACCAGTGTGTGGCCTTCATTATTTGCATTCAGTGTGAAAAGAAGAGCCAGGTGGACGTAGCTAGGTCAACGTGTCTGTTTATTGCCGCCGAGCTTTCGGTCCCAAACGGACCTTCATCAGGGCTGTAACGATACAAAAATGACTCACTCGTATGGCTACACTAATAAATATATATTCATATATGTATACTAATATAAATCTAACTGGCGTGAGTCTGTAATGACTGTGTAATCAATCAATCCGTAATTACAGCTGTATATAACATATTCCAATAATCATATACATAATCAATTGCTTATGTGATGCGCATATGCAACCATACGCCAACCCACACATACACACACACACGAACAGACACACTCAACCCACACAGACACCGCCGCAAGCCTTTATATCCGCCATTAATAAGGTAAATCCTTTTTTTTATTATGTGAACCGTTCATATTCTGTACCTTATGTAATATTCTGTTATATGTTATAATACAACTGTATGTATATGAATGGTTGTGGTATATCAGTATTATTTACCTCATTATACGATAGCCAGAAGATGACGCGTGGCTGTTGTACTGTATTATACAGCCACTTACGTCTTGCAATGCTGCCACATGCTGTATTATCGTCGACAACATAAAAATGTCTAGTTTGATATTATTACAGTCGTCTTTCACACAACACATAAGATGAGGATACTGAATTGGTGTTTTTGTTATATACCTTCACCTCAATTAATAACACGAGTGTGATATGAAATGTATTCAATAATAAGCAATTGATGATGTATATGATTGTTGGAATATGTTATATACAGCTGTAATTACGGATTGATTGATTACACAGTCATTACAGACTCACGCCAGTTAGATTTATATTAGTATACATATATGAATATATATTTATTAGTGTAGCCATACGAGTGAGTCATTTTTGTATCGTTACAGCCCTGATGAAGGTCCGTTTGGGACCGAAAGCTCGGCGGCAATAAACAGACACGTTGACCTAGCTACGTCCACCTGGCTCTTCTTTTCACACTGAATATATATATATATATATATATATATATATATATATATATATATATATATATATTATATATATGTATATATATTTATTCGTTTATTCATCTATTTATTTATTTATTTATTTATTTATTTAATGTATGTGTGTGTGTGTATGTGTGTGCGTGTTTGCTTAATCACTTTCATGAAGCATACTAATCTTAGGCATGATGTTCCTTACAAAGGGTTCCTTTGACAACCCCAAAGCTTGTTGTTTGCCGTGTCCATCAACAGCAACAACATACACCACGTAAACCAGGAACACTTCAGATGTAACAAGTGAGGAAATACCAATGTTAGCTAGATCGCTAAGTTTGAACACGCAACATTAATTGAATACGTAGTGAATGTCTTTGTTATGGATCACTATCACGGTGATTGCAGGTGCTCAGCCAACAACAATGAGTATCGTGTAGTACAATCACATCCTTTTTTCCTCTTTATGAAGCGGCCGCCATAAAACTAGTAGAATACCGTGCCTGTGTATAGGACTAGCCAGCTCCGAATGCTAACAACTATTTATAATTGCACACGCACGCACACACACACACACACACACACACACGCACACACACACGTTTGAAAGTATGTTTGTTGTTGTTGACAGTCAATTGGTGGAAATGCGATGGCCGTCTATTGCGGTGGATGATTCTCGTGTTGAAGAAAGGACTGCTCGCCCTTCGGCGAAGCACGGCGTACGAGGAATTTGGCACCGTTTTCGTCTTGATCAACGCACTGAAACATCTCAATGAGGTAGAGTGCTAAACAACGTTTTTGTCCTAAAACCATAGTTTGAATCAAGAAAATCCACCGTCGGAGAGCATTTCCCTTTGCACTTCTGGTTGTCTTGTTATAGAAGTCTGAGTTACCCTTGATTGCCCTGACAAGCAAAATGAACATTTAATAAAGTTTTACATGCAATTGTAACACTATGGTGTCTGCAGTTTTTAGTTCGTTGTATTACTGTGTAACATAACTGAATTTTCTATATTTATCGTGCATTTGTGACTACTTATTTATACGACTGTGGAAGCATTTTTTTTCTGTATTTTTTTTTTGTACGTGACAATAATCAATCTGAATCTGAATCATAATCTGAAGGTAATGTGGGCGCAAACTACGAGCAAGCATATGGATATAAGCGCGTGCGATAAAAATTTGCTTTTCCACCTGTATGTTGTCGCAGAAGTTTTACTCTTGTGTTTTTGTTGTTCTTTTTTTCTCAATCGTCAGGTAAACGAAAGGAATGGCCGTATTGTATCTCATCGCCTGTTTTACATACGGGGCATCGGAGAAGTAGAACTCTTCAACCATCTGGTAGCACATGAACGTGCAAGGGACCCTAATATGCCACAAGCGCCAAATGTAAGTCTGAAGCTCTAATGTAAACCTCGAGATCTTTAGTGGCAGTATAATTTGGCGCATTACATAAACAGATTCCCGTTCAATAAAACTCGTGGTTCATCGGACGCTTAAATGATAATTCTAATGTAGATTATCACTTGTATGAATACCCGGGGATTTTGATAATACAAATTACACTATGGGAAAAGAGAGAGAACGAAGGAGAGAAAGATTCGACGACGAACAAAACGTTAAAGGCTGAGACTAATCGTGGCTCACTACTATACTGACATTGCTCAAGGAATCAGTGGTGTTACTAGGTAAACCTGATAAAACTGCAACATTTGAAGTATGTACACATATAAAAATCGGTGAAATGACAGTATTCGTATTATTTAGGCTTTTTATTATTGCCTTCAGCTTGCTCAGCTATTCTTATCTCACATGAGCCAAAGGCTCAATTCTAGTAATTGAGATCACTCATCGTCCGACGTTCGTCGTCCGTCGTGCGTAAACTCTTTATTTTATGTTTCATATTGTGTAATCTTTATTTCTTCATATGCCACATTTAAACAAATAAATCGAAGAAATTGAATGAGCTAATTGTTGAATACAGCGAATAAGACAAGACATATTTATTATGTGAAATGACGATATGAAGAATCTACATAGAAGCATTACTTGTGGGGCGTATAGATTCCTAGATGCTGACTTAAGATTAGTTCGTACATGAAATTCATATCTAAAAGGAATGATGAATTATAACGTACGGAAACACAGAAGCGAAGAATAATGATTATGAGAAAAACAAAAGAAAAGAAATGAATGTCCGCTAAACTGCAGTACAAAAGAGTGGATCATAGTGATCACCCGACTGGGCCACGAGTCAGATTCAAATGGAAATGGAAGTTATGCACATAGAAAGCCTAGGAAGATAGAAGAAATCATCGTAGGTATGAATTCAGAAAAAAAAAAATGAATTTTAGTTTATGCTTCAATGAATTAAGAAAGATTGAGATTGGATTATTTCTCTATCAAGGCCAATCCAGAGTTTAGGTCCCGTGGGATTTTTTGTTTTAAGAGCAGAAGAGGGATGAAAAGAACATTTTTGTCTCGTATAGGGTCAGAATGTACATCAGTATTGTTCTGGAAAACTCCATCATGATGGATTTCCGCTAAACTTGGAAGGTAGCATCCCTATACAGGGAAATAATTATGATCTCAATTCGTTCAAATGCCCACTATGCCCTCTTGGGGCCTCCAGGGAAACCCAAACCTCCAAATGTAAGGAATCTTTCAAAATCTTCTTCTCTGTGAGATAGAATTAAGTTATTACATATGAGTATAAAGTATATTGATGACTTTGTTCATTGAGGATCCAGGGGTGCCCTCCCCCTTGCAATGGAGCTGGATCGGGAAGGGGAGAGTAAAGGGGCCGAAATAGGGGCATAAGCTTACACGTAGAATCACCACAATCTTGATCATGTAATATGACTTTTCTGTTTGCATTATATTTTTGCTTGTATTTCATTTTGAATTGCAAAATTAATGAAATAATACGCCATAACAACAACAACAATAATAATAATGATAATAATAATAATAATAATAATAATAATAATAATAAAGTGTGCATTATAATCTTCTTCTCTAAAAACTCGGCAGGTAGCATCCCTAGGTTGAATGGGGGATGTTTACATTGATATTTTTTTTTAACATCGTTTAATGCATAATGAAAATCTGTAAAAAAGGGCCTGTAGTGTACTTCATGGCAGGTATTTTTTACCAGTGTGAGGAAATATGCAAATCGGCACCATGCCCCGATAGAAGCCCTCAAAGCTCAGGTACATGTAGGCCTAGTGTATAGTTTGCAAAAATGCGTGGAAGGTGAACTTGCTATACTCAGGTGAGCACCAGACAGTCCGGACTCGATTCTCTTGTTGTATCTACTCACAAAGGATACATTTTTTCTCTCTCTTGTTTCTTTGCTGTCACACCACTTCTTCAGGTTATGTTTTATGCCTCCGCCATGAAATGTAGCTGGAGGCATTATATTCTCGGGTTGTCCGTCCGTCCGTCCATCTGTCCATCCGTCCGTAAACAATTTTGTGCACAGCGTAACTTAGAAAAAAAAAAAAACGTTTGAGGTATCCTAATGAAACGTGACATATGTATCATGTATGAGTGGACGAAGTTGTGCCTATCAACTGTTATTAACTTCTCACAACTTCGTCTCACATTGTCAACATGCACTCTTGACCTATCTGGAGAACCATACAATATGGCGGATGCATGCTAGTTGTGATAGAGACATTTCTAGTTTTTGTTTTGTCTTGTTTTGCTTTTTTTTTTACCAGGCATTCAACTGGATTCACCATCTCTTCCTACTTGATGTCGCAAGCAAATGGACGGTTATCAAAATATCAACTAATTCTATGCGGGTAAGTTGATTTAGAAAAATATTCTTGACAGCAATGAACAAATTCTAGCATCTTTTATTTTCTTTGCTATCGTGTTTGTAATTCAATTCATTTCATATAACCTAGTAAAACGAAATTAAAAGCTTTTATAGCCTTTCTATTTCATTTTCATAAATATAAATTTGTCATAATTATATCTCATTGCTATAATAATGACTCAGTGACTTATCGAGTAACAGTCATACTGAAACTGCCCTCATTTCACTAATACTATAATAATTGTAAACTTCCGTCCAAATATCTTGCTACAGTAGACGATTACGACTGCGACTGCGAATTAATACATGAAATAAAACATTTAGCTCTACTTGTTGCACAAAAAAAAAATGTCTTCTAAATAAGAAGAAGACAAAACCGTCATGATACCATCACAGTGAACTGTGCAATTTTGTAGCTACTGTACTATTAGTTTGGACGAAGAAATTACTGTTCTATAATTCTAACCATTCTTTCTGAATAAACCATCAACTAGAACAGTGTCCTTTTGTTTAAGTCATTGTTACGAAATCACTATACATCACATGAATGCGAACCATGCTATTTATTTTTCTTTTTGACCCAGTTGAATAAGGAAAGAAGAAGGAAAACTACCGAAGATAGTGCAAGTGTTAGTTAATGTATAAGGTTCACGATAACATTTTCACCACATCACGTAATTTGCATAAAGTGCTTGTGACTGATATTGCAGTATGGGGAAAGCATAGAAATTACGATTTCAACCCTTTTGCCGATTCGCATGAAACATTTACTGGTCTCTTGGTATCATTAATTTTATGTGCTGCCTACCGAGAATTACTTCAAACCTTTTTTTTTTTCTTCACAGACAAGACTTCGTAAAAGTTCATCCAGAGGGGGTATTTGGCTCGGCTCGCTCGGACTGTGCCATTGTGCATTTTGTTTATTATGCGCAGCTTTTCCCTTGGCAATCGTGGGTTAAACAGGGCGCGCGGAACTGTGACGCCATTTACAAGAGTAAACCGTGCTTGAGAACCCGGTTGTAATAATAAGACTTTCTAAACATTGCTTCGAGTAAAATACGGTTTAGAAACTCACCTCCACATTACATTTCAAAACCACGTATCAAATCAATGTTTATCTCGATTACCACTTACAGAAAAAAAGTTATGTAAACTACAAAACGTGGTTCCAAAATTATGTTTCTGGCCAAGAAAGTTTACCATTTAATGCACCATTAAAGACGCCATGGATTGGAAAGGCCGGCTTGCATGATATTTGAGAATCCCCCTTCGAACAGATTTGTATAAACTTTATGACAGATCTCTAAACTAGTACAGCACGGCCCAAGAATCTCGACCGGAGTCGGCTGCTACCGTTAGGCCTATAGGCTTCCTTGAATATTGGCTAACAGGTGCTATTCATAGTTTTGAATTTAATACCCCGGTGTCAGGGGTGAATCGCCCCACGCTCCCTCGGTTTAAAAGACCCAGTAGCATGGGGAAAGAAGATTGGCTCGATTGAGTCGATCTGTTCGCTGCCTGCCTTGGTGCATTCAAATTAAACCACCGCTAGCACAGTCCTGCTAGAATAGTTTTGCCCGTCAGCAGATTAAACGTAAACATGGTAAAGTAAATTATTCGGGCGCATATCCGAAGCATTGTAATACTCTCATCGGTATAACGTTCAACTCCAGCAAGTCGATACCTCTCTGGATGCCTTTGTGACGAGTATGCCCACGGAGGTGGAAGAGATGTAGTTCCAACTGGGTGTAATTATTCAAACAGCTGCCATTTTTCTATTATACATACAAACAAACGAACGCGTCTTGTGTGTCTGACGATAATGGGTGGTCGATGTTACATTGTCTGATTTACTGGTGTTTTGGTTTTTGTTGTGTGTATGTGTGGGTTTTTTTTCTTCATATAGCACTGCCGCAGTTATGAAATCAACTTCCAGAATTTCTTGAAGTTGAACCGGAACTACATTTCGCAGGCATTTCCACATTTGGGGATTCCCCTTTTCCGAGATTTGCACTCTCCCGTGATGAAGTTCGTGGACATCCGGCGCGGATCGGGTATCATACAGTCTGCTATGGATAATGTCGATCGGTACTGGAGCGAGGGACCAGCGACATGGCTGAAACCGTTGGAAGTTCAATTCAAGGACGAGTATGCAACGGACCTGGGAGGCCCTACAAAGGTCCCGGATGTCGTCATTACACAAACATTACCAAAACGGTGTTAAAGATTAGGTTACCACTACATACACACTATAAAGAAAAATACTCCTATATCACAGCAACGTTTGGGACAGGTTTGCTAACTTACACAATAAAGCTGAATATTGAGTGAAATTATATTTGCATTCGAGGAATATCCGTTGGTATGTATCTATACAAATTGCCTTGTTCTTAATGTCTTTTTTTTTTCTTGGGGAGAAAGAAGCTTGATGGGGATGGTATTGGACAACTTTATTAAATCGTTTACAGTCGGTTAATATACCTTGTGTAGTCTACTTTATATTTTTCATAATAGGAACTTTACAATGTCAAGATGTAATCATCACAATCCTTCCTTACGATGATAATGAATGAGAGAAAAATAAAGTTAAATACAGTATTATCATATTTCGAGAGACTTTTATGACATAACTAGTTATGATGGGATGAAAATCATTGCCTCAATGGCAGCCACACAATATAAACTTAGATTCAGATTCATATATTGTCCATTTAGGAAATGCTTCTTGTTAGCATATGGGCGTACACACGGGGATATCTGCATACATACATGAATACGTACGTATATTCGTGTACGTGTATACATACAAATGAATACAATTTTCATTATACACAATCCTTTATGCATAATTTATACTCACAATACAGTGATCACATACATCGTTACAAATTTATAATTCATCACATATATTTACCGATCAACAACAAAACAAAAAAGATACAACGAACATCCCATTTTGCCCCTGATGAACAACTGTCTGATGAACATCTGACGATCAATTTGAACTTATTATTCATGTTGCTGTTGATGTTGTTTTTTTGTAGGAATTCTTCCATGAGTTCTTCAGAGAGGTAATGGACACAAACAAGCTGTCATTCTTCAGGCGGATGGATGAGAAGAGCATGTCGTCTCACATGTGGTTCAATGCGGTATGTCAGCCTAACTGTTTGTGTATGTGCGTGTGTGTGTGTGTAATACGGTGATACTATGCCATTATTTTTAAAGCCATAATTAGCGTTCAACAACTTTTCATGATTGCACCGAAATTTGAACGCTTCAGATAATGCATTACAATGTCTTCCTCTTTCTTTCTTTTTTTTTTTTTTGGGGGGGGGGGGGAGGGGGGTTGTGTGTATGTACAGAAACTAATAAGACGTGTTGGCTAAAATCGTCAATATGTTATGTACAATGTTTGTATTAGTTCGGTAGTATGTAAATACGCAGTAAATGCATGTATACAACAAAAAACTTTTAGTTCCATATGTTAAATGATCATGAGATCATGATATACTAAATAGGTAGTGACTCTCTCGAAACGATGGGAAAGCTGATTTTTTTTCACCTGTTTCATAAATAACGTCTAATCTGTTGATGTAAAAAGGATAGATAAACACGTTTAAATAATTATAATTTACATAATTTGAAATATTGCTTTTTGCCTTTTTTTTCCATTCATAGGAAAATAAGGACTTCCAGACTTTAGAAAAGATCGGATTCCTCTTTTTCCTATGTCTGCACAACGCCACGGTTGTCACTCTTCCATTCCCTCTTTTGCTGTACGAAAAACTCCTGAACCCAAAGTAGGTTTGGTTTCCCCGTTGTTGATATCCATGTTAGTTACATTCATAGTATCAATACTCTTCAGGCTTCGATTTGGTTCAACGCTTGAGAACATATCGAAAGTTTGACCTGTAATTTAGATGACTCCTAACTGGTAATACCTAGAAATCCGGTATATGGGTATGTTATTGTCAAAATCGTATATCTGTTGGCTGTGTGTAACGAGATTATGAGAAGATGGCTCGATAGCCCACATTAACTGAACTAACTGGTCTCCAAAGGGTCAAGTTGGATGTCTGGAGGGACATTTCACCGGGTTATGCACCATGCTCTTTACGATGAGTGAATGAAAGGAGATCTTTTACGTGCACGATTGTGACTCTCTCACACAAATCAATTAAATTCAATTCAAACTTTAGTTCAAACTTTAATTTGAACAGAGTGTTATGCCTCTTACCATTGTGGGGAAGGATGATATCACACAATATTGCTCAGTTGAGGCGGTAATGCAACCAGGGTTGTTCGGATCCGGATGCAGACGCGCTACCGACTGAGCCCAATCCCTGCATCTTTTTCAAAAGTCCGCTCACAGTGGCGGAGAGATAGAACTATATAGGCCTATCTATAAGTCTGATCTTGATATGAAATTAACCTTTGCTTATGTTTGTACCTTGAAATATGATATGTTGCCTCTTACCATGAAGACCTATCGCATACGAAGATCTTCGAAGCCTAGACCCAAAGCTATTTGGCAAACTGGAAGGTTATAGAAAGTGCTCGGCAGAGAAGCTCGAAGGGCTTGAGCTCAGCTTCGATGGACTACAGCCAGACGGGGAGAACATTGCTGTCACACAAGACAACCTGTAAGTCACAGTATCCGAGCTATTTTATATCATTCACGAACAATTAATCAGATTCCGCCCCTATACTAAGGACAGAGCCGAATCATGAGATTTTGGAGGGTTTTTTTGCGGACATTCTGAAGTTTGAGGTCAACGTTTTATCGCTCATGACAGGACAATCGAAAATCAGGGAGAGAATCTGTCAGCGCGATGCATCCATATTGAAGTGAGAGACTTCCCGTGCATTTCTACATTACTCCCTTACACACTGAATAAGAAACAATTTCTCCGCTTTCCGTATACGTGCACGTACGAATGTAGAAATTTATGCCTCCGCCATGAAGTGTCGCCGGAGGCGTTATGTTTTTGGTCGTCCGTTCATCCGCCCGTCAGTCTCTCTGTCCCTCATTCCGTTCTTCCGTCCGTAATCGTTTTTTTTTTTTTTTTTTTTGTGGACAGCATTATAGTAACTTGATGTATCATTGTATTGTGTTATAAAGTCATATATAATTAATGTATTGTAGTAATGTAACGTAAGTGAGGGGACTGCAATCTACAAGTTCGCTTTTTAGCAGCCCCTCAATTTCCATTTCCATGAAGTTCTTTTAAGAACCAATATGTATTAAAATGAAAATAAAAAAAAAAACATGCATGTGAACATGCATGTGTGAAATGAAAAAAGAAATGAAAAACTTATCCATTTGAGCTATTCAAATGACACTTATTGTCGTGTTTATGTATAATATATTTGGCCTATCAATATTTAGGTGCACATTTCCAAGGTCCAAGGTCCAAACATCTATTTTTTAATGCTGAAAATACACTATTTCCTCCACACCTTGAAAATTACTCAGTGCAAACACCCAATAAACTAGTAATGCAGTATGATTCTGTATTGGGCCAAAGGTTATAATAAAATTCTAATAGTATTTAGAAAATAGCTCAAAGGATTGTCATAAAGATTGGGTATGGCAATTTAGTAATTAGTTGAAGAAAGATGTGAGCCCTGCTGTCGGGGGGAAAGAGTAATTTTTCAAGTGAAAATGCTGAAGTTTAATTCGGTTTTTTTTTTTTACAATCATGTAAAACAGTGCTGTCATCTCACACTGTCAAGATGTACAACAAACCTTTGAGAGAATAATGCGATACGTTGGAGGTTTGTAACAGTCGCAAAGAGTGATTTTTCTGGTTGACTCTTTAACAAGTTATAACGATATAGAGCGTCACAAAATGCCATGTTACATTGTATTCTGTATGTTGAAATAGATAAAATGCTATATCATTCAAAGATTCCAGTAAAATCATATCATTCTTAATATCTGTATGCATTCATGATCGCTCTTCAAAAAACCAGGCAGGAGTACATTGACAGGAAATCCATCCATCAGCTCGCAATTCAACAGTTCGTCGCCTTCCATCTTGGCTTCAACAGAATACCGAAGCCAGAACTCTTCTTCAAGCTCAGACCCGAGGAGTTACGAGACGTGATCATGGGAGAAGAATTTGACTGGAGGTCCTTTGAAAACGTATGTTGCCATGCCATCGTCATTCGATAGCTTTAGATATTTGAGACGAGGACGTCTAAGACGACGAATGCGTTGGGCGTTCTCCTTTCTCACTGCGTCGTTTTGCAAAATAGTTTTAGAGTAGCGAGGACTTAATATAAAAATGGCACCCCCATATGATCACTACGTCATGTATAGCTCTCTGATGCGCCTTGAATATGTTCTAGATCCAACAGTTGTTTGTTTTCCCTTTAAACGTCCACTTCATGAAAAATCCAAAGCTCCCTAATGTATTGTTCGAAGGACAACAAAGATTCACTTGTTATAATGCCTTAATGTAGTTTCTATGCAGTCCGTCAAATCCCCGACTTAACCAACTGATCACCATTGAAAGATTTGATTCGTATGTCATGTGTGTCTGAAGGATGAACTTTTATCTTTATCATCATTACACAATACCCAGAGCACGCTCTACAAGTTGCCATACCGTGCGGACCACCCGGTCATCCGACTATTCTGGAGTGTGTTCCATGAGTTTGATGAGGACAGGAAGAAACTCTTTCTCAGTAAGAAACTTTGGGTTTCTTTCTCATGTCTATTATCCATTACGCCAGTAATTCAAACACACACACACGCGCGCGCGCGCACGCACGAACACCATTATATATATATATATATATATATATATATATATATACATATAATGCGTGTGTGTGTGTGAGTGTGTGTGTGTGTGTATACACCATATACGATATCGATCACATATGTATAACTCGTGTGTTTGTTGGTGCGTGAATAATCCATGTGAATGTTTTTGATGTTTACATAATATTCATGATAAACATAAACGTACGTATACTACTTCATTATTATGATGAATTATGTCTTAATTCCATGAATTTGTTGCTGGTTCGCAAATTTAAATAAAATAAGAAACCCTTATGTTTAAGGAGATTAATGGTTAATAATATGTAAGGTTAGGACTTCTTATATAGCTGGCATGACAAATTTCTGACTTTCCCAAACACACCAAAGGTCTTATTTTGCAGATATTTGGGAAAATGAAATTTAAATGTAACTTAAAGTAACAGCTGCGATCATTATGTGAAGGTGCACTGCTGCAATAACCAAGACGAGTATGACCAAGTGTTTGCATTGCGTGGGTGGAGAGCGGCACCAACGGTTTGATGTCTCTACAGTAAGAGCTGCCGGAGCGCCGGGCACGGACAGCGTTAATGATCTCCATCTTCCTTATCCCTCCAGACTGGATGACGAACATTGAGAGAGGGAGAAGCATTTTCCCACTCGTCATTCCGCTCTTGTTTGTTCGTGTACATCCAAAGGCATTAATGACAGTGCAACATTTATTAAGCGGCCAAAAGCTAGCGTACTCGTTAAGCGGCCAAAAGCTAGCGTACTCGTTCTTAACCGCAGCGTGTATAGGATCACACGTGTAAACAACTGGAAAGCTCAATATTGTAATATCTTCATGGTGGTCACTGTATTTCAAGAAAAAGCAAATGCAGCCCACTAAAGACCGAATACACGTCTCGTAATAGACTTACCATATTAATGTGACCATGCATCACAAAACCATCAAAAAGTTGCTAAACATGGATGTTTAGTTAAGGGCAGATTCTTAAAGAGCAGACTCTAAGCTTTAAAATACTATATAGTTCAATTCAAATGCACTCTCCTAACCTAACAAGACATTGGATAGCATGCGCACACTCTGGGAAAGTGTGAACTGAGAAAAGAGGCTCTGAAGCAAAGGGACTAATCATTGACAAGCACTTTAATCTTTACCAAACGACATTAGCTCTGCGATGAATGGGAAAAAAAGGACGTAAACCACTGCGGCGACAACAATAAAGAGATTATGAGATTGAACTGAAATGAAGCACGCTCTCTTAACACATACTGTCCATAATTACTGCCAAATTTCAAAGCAGTAGCAATATTCTTTCAAAAACTATTGGGCGCGAATTCACAAAGGTGGTTCAAATGAAACCATGGTTTAAACCATGGACAAAAACCATGAGCGCCAAGTGTTGCATGGAATATTTCGTTACGAAATGTTCATTTAGTTAAAAAATGTTGTCATTTCGTTACAAAATAATCATTTCATCAACGAAATTACTGATTTCGTAACGAAATATTCCATACGACACTTGGTGCTTCATGGTTTTTGTCCACGGTTTATACCATAGTTTCATTTTGTACCACCTTCGTGAATTCGGGCCAATGAGTTGAAAGTGAAGAGTCAGTATGTGCAAAGATTTTCAAGAAATGAAAAAGGGCCTCCAAGACATACTTTATATCACTACTTTACAAGAATGGGGTTGAAGAAAAACTGCTGAAACACATTTTCCCATTCATTTTATAATCCCAAACTTGAGAATATTGTAGAAGATGACTGAAGATGATTATATTAGGATGACTCTTTCAAAAACTATGAAAAACTTTTTGAGATTGACTTGGGTAACCCCTTTCACCTTGTTTGAGTCAAGAGGTGGGACGTTTTGTTCGTTTTGTGATGCACGGTCACATAATAATTATACAAAACAATTGTAGGTAATTATGTTTTCTATTCAGATAAAATGGTATTACAGTGTATGTGGAAAACCTTTATTCTGTTTCAAATGACAAAAAGTCCCCACCAACTCTATGTCTCATGTCATATGGCACAGAGTTCTTGACTGGGGCTGATCACCTACCCATCGGTGGCTTCCGGTCTCTCGATTTTACCATCCGACGTTATGACACAAGAAAGAATAACGACGGTGCCGATCCCTCGGAGATCGGTCCAGTCGCCATGACCTGCCCAGGCTTCATCTCCATGGGTCTACCCGAGTACGAATCCGAAGACGACGTCCGGTTCGGACTTCTACAGGCAATAGAAAGGACTCCGAGCTTCAACCTGGAAAGACCTCGCAATGGTTGCCAGTAAATGCCTGTACCCCGAGAGGATTGTTACGACTTCCCTGTCAACGAAACTAACAACTACTGTATCTTGTACTCATACTTATATAGATCAATCAATCAAGTGAAAACCACATTCACTTATTGCTCTGCAAGCTGTAGACACTTCAGCTAATGATCTACCTCAAGCAAACGTAAACACTGTACGTGAAAACAGACAAACAAAAACAAATCCGTGCACGATGCGTTTGAAATTGGAAAATACAAAGCACAGACTCTCGTTTAAATCTAGAAATGAGAAATTGATGAAGATAACGACCTTGTATCAAAGTCGAAATTACCAGCCGTTCAACCTTTCATTATGACACCTCAATCCTTTTCCTTATTATTTATTTTATTTTATTTTATTTCTATTTTTATTATTATTATTATTTTTATTTATTTTTTTTTTTGGGGGGGGGGAATACTGGTATTCTGTTTCTCGTTACTTATAGTTTTTCACCATACTGCTTAAACAACATGAACGCACTATACGATTTGATTTCATATTCGAGTTCTTGGAAAAAAGGCTTTCCTGAAATATTAAATAAGATTTTGTCTCGATTCTTGGTCTTTTGTATCCCTTATCAAAATGTGTAATCTAATTTCTTTAATTTTTTTTAAAAGTCATGTCATGATAGGGGGCTTATCTTCTCAATGTGCCATTTTCGCCCGAAGATGTTTTGAAACTTTCTTATTATATTGGAAAGACTCAGAAAATATGCAAGATGGTGAAGAAATGGGAGGGAAAAAATTACAATTTGGTCCTGATGTGAATAACGGTTCATACTTCTCCTGAAACATAACAATAAGTTGTCAGTGGTGTAGAACCATTACATACATTTATGATCCTACTCAAAGAAACATTATTTCTTGCTCAGTTGCAGCCTTAATTGCAGCAACCAAAGCAGTTTCAAAGCTTGGTGTCGTGATAATTTTTAACTATTGGTTGCTACTCATAAGTTGCCACATCTAGTCATGAGAATATTTTGGATTCGACTGTGTTTGATTGAATTTATACACAAAATGGATTTGTTATTCGCAAATGTATTAAGTTTGTGCATTGAAATTATGTCAAGAACATTTGTGTGTGGGTCGTCATAAGCTATTCAAGACGTATCATGAGAGGCCCTCCAGTTGTTTATATGTACAGGATTTTCATTGAATATATGTTTTTCTTTTTACCTTTAGCCAACGAAATCTCGTCAGATGTTCACCTAAATCGTTTTAAGGCACCAGAAATTTCATAGTTTTGTCATAACTTTTTCAAGCGAAGTTACTGTTAATTTGTGTGTGATTTTGCATTATGTTTGTTTGTTTGTTTGTTGTTGTTTTTTTTTTTGAGGGGAGGGGTGGGGTTTAGTTGTTGTATAATACCTTTAGGTACGATCGTTATTAAAGGTATTGTATAGTTTTGGTCGAGACCTATCGTCAGGTTTATTACAATTTTTGTGAGATGATGAGAAACCTCTTATACAATATGAAAGAACATGTACTAGTAATTTCAAGAAGGACTTCCAACGTTTATTTGATGAAAATTGGCCTTGAAATGGATGAGATATAACTGACAGGCCTAGACTTTTATTAGGATCTCTTTGTCAGTTTGTTTTACCATGTTTTTAAATGTCTCAGTCATTTCAAAATCAATTTTTATCAAATAAACTGTTGATTCCCCTTAGAATTACATGCTCTGTAACATTTCATAGACTGGTTTCTAAATAGCTGGCAAAATGTTTCAAGTTGAATCGGCAATCCTCACCTCAGTCGGAAATGTACAGTCCCCCCCCCCCCTTTTTTTGGTTTTATTTGTATTATGAAAGTCGTTCATAGTGGATTGGTTCAGCAGTACTGTGTAAAAAAAAATCGAGTGAAAATACTCACTCTTGCAGGAGTAAATACACACACACAAGAAAAGATTAGTGGAAAAGTGAGCAAAGAAAATGGGATTCCATCGGGATTCGAACCCGAGACCTCCGGATTGCTAGACCGGTGCTCTACCGACTGAGCTATAGAAAGCCCTAGTGCAGTGTTCGTCCCAGAAACCCTTAATTCTCAATGCTCGGGTGGTCAGAAGCTATAGCAGTGTGTTAGTGTGTGACACACACGCACACACTTGAACCTGGCATAAACCCGAAGGATAATTCAACTTGGGGATAAATGCGAGGGATCACCGAAGTGATGCAGCTTTTTGAGTTTGTAACAAATAAAGACAGAATAAACTGACCAGAAAGAATATAAATTATTAGTGGAAAAGTGAGCAAAGAAAATGGGATTCCATCGGGATTCGAACCCGAGACCTCCGGATTGCTAGACCGGTGCTCTACCGACTGAGCTATAGAAAGCCCTAGTGCAGTGTTCGTCCCAGAAACCCTTAATTCTCAATGCTCGGGTGGTCAGAAGCTATAGCAGTGTGTTAGTGTGTGACACACACGCACACACTTGAACCTGGCATAAACCCGAAGGATAATTCAACTTGGGGATAAATGCGAGGGATCACCGAAGTGATGCAGCTTTTTGAGTTTGTAACAAATAAAGACAGAATAAACTGACCAGAAAGAATATAAATTATTAGTGGAAAAGTGAGCAAAGAAAATGGGATTCCATCGGGATTCGAACCCGAGACCTCCGGATTGCTAGACCGGTGCTCTACCGACTGAGCTATAGAAAGCCCTAGTGCAGTGTTCGTCCCAGAAACCCTTAATTCTCAATGCTCGGGTGGTCAGAAGCTATAGCAGTGTGTTAGTGTGTGACACACACGCACACACTTGAACCTGGCATAAACCCGAAGGATAATTCAACTTGGGGATAAATGCGAGGGATCACCGAAGTGATGCAGCTTTTTGAGTTTGTAACAAATAAAGACAGAATAAACTGACCAGAAAGAATATAAATTATTAGTGGAAAAGTGAGCAAAGAAAATGGGATTCCATCGGGATTCGAACCCGAGACCTCCGGATTGCTAGACCGGTGCTCTACCGACTGAGCTATAGAAAGCCCTAGTGCAGTGTTCGTCCCAGAAACCCTTAATTCTCAATGCTCGGGTGGTCAGAAGCTATAGCAGTGTGTTAGTGTGTGACACACACGCACACACTTGAACCTGGCATAAACCCGAAGGATAATTCAACTTGGGGATAAATGCGAGGGATCACCGAAGTGATGCAGCTTTTTGAGTTTGTAACAAATAAAGACAGAATAAACTGACCAGAAAGAATATCGAATCCCGATGGAATCCCATTTTCTTTGCTCACTTTTCCACTAATAATTTATATTCTTTCTGGTCAGTTTATTCTGTCTTTATTTGTTACAAACTCAAAAAGCTGCATCACTTCGGTGATCCCTCGCATTTATCCCCAAGTTGAATTATCCTTCGGGTTTATGCCAGGTTCAAGTGTGTGCGTGTGTGTCACACACCAACACACTGCTATAGCTTCTGACCACCCGAGCATTGAGAATTAAGGGTTTCTGGGACGAACACTGCACTAGGGCTTTCTATAGCTCAGTCGGTAGAGCACCGGTCTAGCAATCCGGAGGTCTCGGGTTCGAATCCCGATGGAATCCCATTTTCTTTGCTCACTTTTCCACTAATAATTTATATTCTTTCTGGTCAGTTTATTCTGTCTTTATTTGTTACAAACTCAAAAAGCTGCATCACTTCGGTGATCCCTCGCATTTATCCCCAAGTTGAATTATCCTTCGGGTTTATGCCAGGTTCAAGTGTGTGCGTGTGTGTCACACACTAACACACTGCTATAGCTTCTGACCACCCGAGCATTGAGAATTAAGGGTTTCTGGGACGAACACTGCACTAGGGCTTTCTATAGCTCAGTCGGTAGAGCACCGGTCTAGCAATCCGGAGGTCTCGGGTTCGAATCCCGATGGAATCCCATTTTCTTTGCTCACTTTTCCACTAATAATTTATATTCTTTCTGGTCAGTTTATTCTGTCTTTATTTGTTACAAACTCAAAAAGCTGCATCACTTCGGTGATCCCTCGCATTTATCCCCAAGTTGAATTATCCTTCGGGTTTATGCCAGGTTCAAGTGTGTGCGTGTGTGTCACACACTAACACACTGCTATAGCTTCTGACCACCCGAGCATTGAGAATTAAGGGTTTCTGGGACGAACACTGCACTAGGGCTTTCTATAGCTCAGTCGGTAGAGCACCGGTCTAGCAATCCGGAGGTCTCGGGTTCGAATCCCGATGGAATCCCATTTTCTTTGCTCACTTTTCCACTAATAATTTATATTCTTTCTGGTCAGTTTATTCTGTCTTTATTTGTTACAAACTCAAAAAGCTGCATCACTTCGGTGATCCCTCGCATTTATCCCCAAGTTGAATTATCCTTCGGGTTTATGCCAGGTTCAAGTGTGTGCGTGTGTGTCACACACTAACACACTGCTATAGCTTCTGACCACCCGAGCATTGAGAATTAAGGGTTTCTGGGACGAACACTGCACTAGGGCTTTCTATAGCTCAGTCGGTAGAGCACCGGTCTAGCAATCCGGAGGTCTCGGGTTCGAATCCCGATGGAATCCCATTTTCTTTGCTCACTTTTCCACTAATAATTTATATTCTTTCTGGTCAGTTTATTCTGTCTTTATTTGTTACAAACTCAAAAAGCTGCATCACTTCGGTGATCCCTCGCATTTATCCCCAAGTTGAATTATCCTTCGGGTTTATGCCAGGTTCAAGTGTGTGCGTGTGTGTCACACACTAACACACTGCTATAGCTTCTGACCACCCGAGCATTGAGAATTAAGGGTTTCTGGGACGAACACTGCACTAGGGCTTTCTATAGCTCAGTCGGTAGAGCACCGGTCTAGCAATCCGGAGGTCTCGGGTTCGAATCCCGATGGAATCCCATTTTCTTTGCTCACTTTTCCACTAATAATTTATATTCTTTCTGGTCAGTTTATTCTGTCTTTATTTGTTACAAACTCAAAAAGCTGCATCACTTCGGTGATCCCTCGCATTTATCCCCAAGTTGAATTATCCTTCGGGTTTATGCCAGGTTCAAGTGTGTGCGTGTGTGTCACACACTAACACACTGCTATAGCTTCTGACCACCCGAGCATTGAGAATTAAGGGTTTCTGGGACGAACACTGCACTAGGGCTTTCTATAGCTCAGTCGGTAGAGCACCGGTCTAGCAATCCGGAGGTCTCGGGTTCGAATCCCGATGGAATCCCATTTTCTTTGCTCACTTTTCCACTAATAATTTATATTCTTTCTGGTCAGTTTATTCTGTCTTTATTTGTTACAAACTCAAAAAGCTGCATCACTTCGGTGATCCCTCGCATTTATCCCCAAGTTGAATTATCCTTCGGGTTTATGCCAGGTTCAAGTGTGTGCGTGTGTGTCACACACTAACACACTGCTATAGCTTCTGACCACCCGAGCATTGAGAATTAAGGGTTTCTGGGACGAACACTGCACTAGGGCTTTCTATAGCTCAGTCGGTAGAGCACCGGTCTAGCAATCCGGAGGTCTCGGGTTCGAATCCCGATGGAATCCCATTTTCTTTGCTCACTTTTCCACTAATAATTTATATTCTTTCTGGTCAGTTTATTCTGTCTTTATTTGTCACAAGAAAAGAGTAACGTTAGTATGAAATTGGAGTGAATTTTGGAGTGACTACAGGAATCACTCGAAGATTTTGGAGTGACCCCTGAGGTCACTCCAAAAAGACTGAAAATGAACATTTTCACTCAAAATTCACTCCAATTTCCCTCTAACTTCACTCTTTTTTGTATTCACTCCAGCAAGAGTGAATATTTTCACTCGATTTTTTTTTAGAGACTAACCTTCCTGATAGGGCTCACTCTGTTTCTGTGAAGAGTATATAGTACACAGAAAATTGGTTGCTGATTTGATTGCTGATGACCCTATCCAGTTCTCCAGAAATTCTGGCCATTATCATAACATAATGTCTATGATTTGAATGCGCACAAAGATTGATGGAGTTTTAATCCATTTGTATTATAACATGATTTTGAAAATATCACCAACACACAGACTCAACGTAATGACTAATCAACATGGAGACAGGGTAACTCAATCAAATCTTAATCATATGAATATTGTTAAATCGTTCTCCGAGGGATTCGCATTCTGAAAGTACTTCTTGCAAAGGGCGTTTAGTTCCTGCAGACAGTTATCGAATTCAACTAATTTAATTGAATTGAGTTGGATATGATTGAACTGAATCAAATCGGAGTGAAATAAACTAAACTGAAAAAGATGAAATGTTTATCTTGTCAGACTGATGGAAAGAAGTGTATGGAATTTGATTATGTATTGCTTGCACTTGTGAAAAAAAAAGTATATTTGATAAACCCATCATAAAAACAGGATAGTTCAAATCAAGCGATATAATCCAAAAGTAATCAATTCCTGAGAGATGATCACAATTATATCATCCTACAAGTTAGTATATTATTTAAACACACTTCATTTCTGACCGCAGACTGGTTTGAATTTTGTTTTCTTTTAAAGCCTACCATGTAACACTGTGTTGTGCCTCATAGAAGATATCAAATAAAGTATCGTCGGACCAGATTGGCATTGGTCTTCTGCATGTATAGTGACTCTTATCATATCCCTACACGTCTATTCTTCTAATCCTTATTAAAAGATAACAGAAGTGTCATTCCCTTCAAATACAACACAAATACACACAATTCATCACAAATAAAACCATCGTCTTCAGACATGTTGTTGTGCACATATTATTGCTTCATATTTTTTTAGAAGGACACCATACATGTATACAGGCTTACAGGGTTTCCCAACTGTGCCCTTCAAATACAACACAAATACACACAATTCATCACAAATAAAACCATCGTCTTCAGACATGTTTTTGTGCACATTATTATTGCTTCATATTTTTTAGAAGGACACCATACATTACAGGCTTACAGGGTTGCCCAACTGTGATCACCTCAATTTATGGTGTAAAAATGTTATAGAGATCACATGAGTTTCCAATGCGCATTAGCAGATTGAATTGAAGAACCAAAAGATGAAAGTAAAGTTACATGAACAATTCGAACTTTTATTTCAAATTTACCTCTAATATCTTGAGCTATTCCTTTACCACGACAGTGGCAGATACATATCTCATAATGCGATTGATAATTTATTTGGTCCACGTTTCTGTTATTTGAATTTGTTTCATTTATTTTTTTTTTAAATTTTGGCTGCAATTTCTACATTTTCGTTTTTCAATGTAAGAATGATGAAAATGAGTGATGTGAAAACATTGAAGTATATGAAATCTATCTCGTTCAACAGGAGTATTGATGACAAAATGTAGCATTAGCTGAACTTAATTTCATGCTATACTTTCTACTTTATTTAATTCCAGCGCATAAGCACAATTTAAACGGTATGGCAAAAAGAGCGCGGAACAGTACATCGATAAAAGAATCCCACAGGTTTGCAATGAAAATAAAGTAAGTGTTTGAAATCCTCTTTCTATAGGAATAGATTGGCAGATTGTTTATAAAATCACGAAATAGCTCCAGAAGGGCCTCTGTAAGGGTAGTCAAATAACCGGCATGTCTGAAGTGAAAAGAAAGACGATAGCTCGCCCAACCGGAGATGACCTCCATACCTCCCTGCTTGATAAGCAGCTTAGAATAACAATGCACGCCAAGCCAGTTGGAACCATCAAAATGCACATAATGCGACAATGTATACATTATGAAAAGCACAGGGGTCACATCACATCACATGATTGTATACTGGCATATTAATAAGAAAGTTATTACGCCATAAAATCTAACAAAAAACAAACAAGCAAACAAACAAGCGGAAAAGAAACAAACGAATTCGTTTTCCCTTACGTGTGTATGTGTGTGTAATCATAAAGAACTATACATGCGAACTTTATCATTATAGATTATCAGTAAAGTGATAAAATCGGCCTTCCCGGGGATGTATTAGCAAACACTTCGAAAATACAATGCTCTGATTTACACCATAAAACTTGTTTCAGGACTGTAATGGCTTCTGTTGTGCACTGTTTGTTCCGTCAGCAAGTAACATTTCATTTTTCATTTAATGAATAAGCAATTAAGCACAAATACACCTGTTGGATCCTTTTAAACTTAAGGGCGTAGAATGTGATAGTTCTTTAAATAAATACAAACACAGCGACAAGCACTGTGATATCCATCTATCATTTTTTTTTTTATTATCAAAAGCAGTCCTTTAATGGTTTAAAGGGTACAGCTCTGCTGAAATCCTGGCCTTTTGACAGTCATGCTTCCTCAAGGGAAAATCATAATCATAAGTAGAGTAAACAAGGTCATAAAAATTGATAGTTCTTAAATAATATAAAAAATGTTTAAATTCATTAAAAAAAACAAGTTTGTTTGTAGAATTTTCACAGGATGGATGTTACCATGTTAGCGGGCATTGTTTTTTTTTCCACGGGGTACCATATAAAAGAAATGCGTTCATATCAATAAACTTTGCATAATAATATAAAATGCAAACTAAACATTTAAAAAGACAAACAATTATTTGTGTAAACCAAAGTAAGATATATAAATGGATAAGGACTTTGCTTCCTGAGAGAGAAAGGCAAATCTAAGAAGAAAAAGTGGAAAGTAAGAAGGAATAGAAACAAAGGTGTGGAGCATATGTGCGCTTCCTGTAATCAACAACGGCTTTGATTCAAATTAATGAGGTTCTAAATTACGGCGAGATAGAGATGAAGAATAAGAAAAAGTGGCTTGAAAAGTAAACTGGTGTTTACTTTTCCCTTGCCTTTCTTTCATTTCTGTTTTTGTTTTCCTTATTCTGTTCATGTGTTTGCAAATGGGTTGCTTTTTTATGTTTCCGTCCGAAGTCCTGACGAAGACGTGCAAAAGGGTCGAATGCTTGTAGTATATCATGATTCTATTCGTTTGTGTGCACTTTCTATAATCCCAGTTATTCCAAAGAGTTGAAACGCAACACAATACGTACACGTATCATGCATTGCCCGTACATGAACACGCACATATACACCATGCGTTTATCCTAACTGTGATGGACTTTACTGTTTTTATCATATGAAATACAAAAAAAGCGAAATGAGATGCGGATGCTGCCAGAAAATCTGCTTTGAAAAAGGTGAACTAAAACGGGCTAAAGATTCGGTATTAAAACACAATAAGTACCATTTAAAGATACCATTCATATCATTGGTATAGATCATCACACTGTACACTGTTTATTATACAGTTTTATTGCCAAATCAAGCACCGTTTTAAAACATTTCGAAGTTAAGTTCATCATCAGATAGAGCACAATCTAACCTTTCCAGTCACACCTTAATCGTGACATGACATAACATGGAATACTGCCGAAGGTATGATTAAAATATTCTGTATCTTATCATTATTTTCTGTTTTTGTTTTTTTTACAGCTTTAATCACAAATGTCCCAACATAATAAGAATGGGTTTAGCTCGTTTTGCGATAAAACTCTGAGTGTGGGAGTGTGTGTGTCTAAAGATGTAACTAATAAATTATGTATTTGTATCACTTTTTTTGATCTCATGTTAGGCCTATGAATCGGAATAGATGTTCAAGAAGCTCAATTATTGTGGAAAATACAATGAGAAGCAACCACACAGGCACAGGTGTTTTTTTTCGTTAAGTTTGGTTGTTTTTCGTCGTTTTTCTTACATTAGTTGTCAAGAAGGTTATTGTATTGTTGTTTATTCTTAATGATGTCGAATTAATCTTTTTCTAAGTCCTTTGTCGACCTTCTTGTTATGTGGAAAAAGTATTTGTTATAGGATTACCTTCGTAATTTCTTTTACTTTCTTTCCGCGGCTGTTTACTTCATCCGCGATAAATATTTCTCGTAAGAGACGCAAACACACATACACATACACACACACACAAAGGCAGACGTGAAAAAAAAAAAGAAAAACAGCACTTAGCAGCCTTGAGCGGTATTTTGCGCTTGAAAGGAAGAGTTAAGACGGGCCCAATGTTATTTGTTGAAGTATTTTTTTTTACTCGTTGCAAATTTTAATCCATTTTGCCTTGCCTTATTAAAACTTATTTCTCTGTAGATTTACACATTAGATGAAAGAAATAAAAAGTTCATTGACTGAGACACTATCGCAAAAGGATAACAGATAGGAGTTCAGGGGACAGTGGAGTGCAGGGATTAAGACAAAAAAAAATCACTTGATAAAATTGAAACAAATACATACTCTCCAATTGCAGATTTATGCAGGATTCATATTTATTTCATGTATTCCAGGGAGATAACAGAACGAGCTGACATTAGCCGACTTTCCAAATGCTACAGGTACAATATGAATGAGATGTGCACTGTATCCAAGTAGTTGAACTTTGCGGATATAGCAGCAACATCACGTTTGTTTGTTTTTTTTCCCTCTCTCTCTCTCTCTCTCTCTCTCTCTGGTGTACATCGTTACATGTTTTCTCTGTACTTTTATTCTTAATGGCTTTGAGGGGAGTGCATATTACATGCTCTCCTTATATTTAGATTCCCGTTCATCTTCAACATTACAAACAACATTTTGTATAATCGTGCATCTAACCTCTTCATGCTTTGTCTTCCGCTACATATCCCCCCATAGTTGAATTGCAATTATTTCTTTGGAAAGTGAAAATACTTGTTGTTGTTTTTTAAACTATATCAATTCATTTACGTGCATATTCTTACTCGGTTGGGAATTACAAAAGGTCACTAATTAAGGTTCTAGATTTTACAATATTTCGCGATATACATCGAATCTTAATATTTTCTTGTTTTTCAATGACGGCTTGTACATTTATATTCTTCGTTGAAATTTAAATATAAATGAAACAACAAGTAAAAATTTTAATGAGCAACTTAAGAACTTCGATCAATAGTGATATTTACGAGTCAAATCAAAGTATTCTTGGTCTAGAATTTGCCATTGATATATCGTTTCGTAACTCACCAACAACCAGAAACAGCATTGCGGCTTCGGTCTGATGCTTTGTCTTTCGAAATATTTCCCCCGATTATTCATTCCTTCATTATTTCTTCGGGACTCAGAAAACTCGCCATGAATTTGAGCAGTATTTTGATTAATAGCATGCATTTTCCATTTGGTTGGGAGAATTGCCACTCGACGACTAAATTCTTTACAGAGCGGTTGATTAACAATGCACTTGGGAAGGCTCAAGTTTTTTTTATTTTGTCAAATAGCAGATCCACTGTAATTCATATTCTGACTCTGTGGAGATAAGGGAAAATAAATTCCATATTATTTCTCTCTCCGATATCAGGTACGCAGTAAGTAATCAGATTAATTACCAATTCAGTCACGACCAGAAAACTCTAGAATTTGTACAGCAAATTGACCCGTAACTTGTTTGGGGTTAATCCGTTGCATACAAGAACCGGTTGTGTAACGTTTTTAGTATAATGAAAAGGTAGCTTTCACGGAATGAATGGGTTATTTTTTTTTCCTTCCATCAGTTTGCTGCGAGGTGCGAGCTGAGCATTGTCGGTATCTCACTGGCAAACCATGATCTTGCAGAACACAAATGTCAAGAAAGTATGAGAACGAAGAACCAAAAGGAGCAATTACTGGACAAAGTCAGAAGCACACATCTTAGATAATGTTTAGCAATGATAGTAATGATATGCATGCGATCATGCCTAAACAAATGTACTCTTGGTTTTGTACATAATAATATCAAACTTGATATCCATGTAATGTTATATCTCGATTAGATAATCTAAATACAATAGCACAGTTGTGTAATTTCTATTACTTTACTCGATGATAGGAACGTTATTTTTTGCTTCGTCTAAGTTTAGGAAGGGCATATAATGCATGACGCAATATTTCCTTCCACTGAACTATACGCTAAGATATGTGTTCACTGGTTCACATTATACTTTCCTTGGAGATATCATACTTGGAAAGGTTGTTGTCAACTTTGACTCGAATTATGATTATTATACTAGTGCTTCATAGGGAAATGTATTTATCCTGTACAAACATGACAAAGCCTACAAGTTGCAGAATCTCGTGGACAATGGAATAAAACTGATATCCCTTTAAAAAAAACCAACATTTGGTTAGCAGTGCAATAACACCCATTTGATATCTCGACGTCAGATCACTTCGGATTATCCGGAGTCATTCATAGCTTCCCTTTCTGTGAGCCACCTCAAGAAATCTGCTACATAGTTAACATCCTTTAGCTCATTTGCCTCGCCGGGTAAATTTTCTCCTGCCCTTTCAACGCCGTTCTCATTTCTATTTTTATATTCTCCCTCCAATTCTTCATTTTCTTCCCGTTCGTCTAGATTTTCTTTCTCAAAATTCTTACTATTTCTCTCAACTTCTTCATTGCTCGTTTCCTGGTCTAAATCAGCCAAAGCCCTACTGTCTTTATTGCCCTCAACAACGTCTTCATTGTTTTGACGCTGGTTCAATTCTTCTACATTTTCTTCCTCAAAATCTCTTTCATATTCGTCGTCCTCACGCTCTTCATAGTTCTCTTCATTTTCTTCCTCAAAATCCTCAAAATCTCTTTCATATTCTTCCTCATCCTCACGCGCTTCATATTCCTCTAGGTTTTCTTCCTCAAAATCCTCAAAATCTCTTTCAAATTCGTCAGCCTCACGCTCTTCATAATTTTCTTCATTTTCCTCCTCAAAATCCTCAAAATCTCTTTCAAATTCATCAGCCTCACGCTCTTCATAGTCCTCTACGTATTCCTCAAAGTCATCGAACTCTCTTTCAAATTCATCGTTCTCACGCTCTTCATAGTTCTCTTCATTTTCCTCCTCAAAGTCGTCAAAATCTCTTTCAAATTCGTCGGTCTCACGCTCTTCATAGTTTTCTTCATTTTCTTCCTCAAAATCCTCAAAATCTCTTTCAAATTCATCAGCCTCACGCTCTTCATAGTCCTCTACGTAATCCTCAAAGTCATCGAACTCTCTTTCAAATTCATCGTCCTCACGCTCTTCATAGTTCTCTTCATTTTCTTCCTCAAAATCCTCAAAATCTCTTTCAAATTCGTCAGCCTCACGCTCTTCATAGTTCTCTTCATTTTCTTCCTCAAAATCCTCAAAATCTCTTTCAAATTCGTCAGCCTCACGCTCTTTATAGTTCTCTTCATTTTCCTCCTCAAAATCCTCAAAATCTCTTTCAAATTCGTCAGCCTCACGCTCTTCATAGTTTTCTTCATTTTCCTCCTCAAAATCGTCAAAATCTCTTTCAAATTCATCAGCCTCACGCTCTTCATAGTCCTCTACGTATTCCTCAAAGTCATCGAACTCTCTTTCAAATTCATCGTCCTCACGCTCTTCATAGTTCTCTTCATTTTCTTCCTCAAAGTCCTCAAAATCTCTTTCAAATTCGTCGGTCTCACGTTCTTCATAGTTTTCTTCATTTTCCTCCTCAAAATCCTCAAAATCTCTTTCAAATTCATCAGCCTCACGCTCTTCATTGTCCTCTACGTATTCCTCAAAGTCATCGAACTCTCTTTCAAATTCATCGTCCTCACGCTCTTCATAGTTTTCTTCATTTTCTTCCTCAAAATCCTCAAAATCTCTTTCAAATTCGTCAGCCTCACGCTCTTCATAGTTCTCTTCATTTTCCTCCTCAAAATCCTCAAAATCTCTTTCAAATTCATCAGTCTCACGCTCTTCATAGTTCTCTTCATTTTCTTCCTCAAAATCCTCAAAATCTCTTTCAAATTCATCAGCCTCACGCTCTTCATAGTCCTCTACGTATTCCTCAAAGTCATCGAACTCTCTTTCATATTCGTCGTCCTCACGCTCTTCATAGTTCTCTTCATTTTCTTCCTCAAAATCCTCAAAATCTCTTTCAAATTCATCGTCCTCACGCTCTTCATAGTTTTCTTCATTTTCTTCCTCAAAATCGTCAAAATCTCTTTCAAATTCTTCATCATTCTCACGCTCTTCATAGTCCTCTACGTTTTCCTCAAAATCATCGAACTCTCTCTCAAAGTCGTCATTCTCACGCTCTTTGTATTCCTCTAGATATTCTGCCTCAAAATCCTCAAAGTCCCTTTCCTCCTCTTCCTGAAACTCGTCCAGAAAAGTTTTACGCTCTTCTTTAACCTCTCCTGTGGTGTCATGTTCTCGAGCCTCCATGTCCTCGACGAAGTTGTCATCCATGATATCATAAAGTTCTTTCTCGAATTCCTCTTCGTTTCCTCGCTCCTCCACATTCTCGGTATTTAACTCCTTCTCCTCTTCCAGGTTCCGCAGATCAGGCTGAGACACCGTTTCCTTTTCTCGATTTTCCATCGATACCTCTTGGTCTTCCCCTACCAGCTGCTCAACCTTTCTCTCAGCGGCCGAGACCATGGAGCTCACTTCAGTCTTTGATATTTTTTTTTTTAAACATAGGAGATAAAAAAAGAATGAAAGCGAATTGAACATTGAGTACTGCTACCTGTCACGATAATTTGTTAAGATCTTGAAATGACAAACGTCAAAGCTGGGTGCAATGCGAAATAGTGCAATCGTGGCTGAAACTCAATGAACAGAAATCTTTCCTGTCCACATTTTTAAGCTTAAGTTGTGTAAGTCACAAACAAAATGTATAATAAAAGCTGATTTAAATAACTGACATGATATTGTTTCACAATTGCCTAATGTTATCAGCCGCAAAACATATTTACCGAAATACAACAAATTCTTAATTTTCTTTGTTCCAAGTCAAAAAGAAAAAAAGACAAATCTGTACAAATATGTAAAATATAATAATATTTCATGACACTATTTGTATATTTAAGATATTTTGTATTATTTGAAATTTTAGGTCTTGAAAATTCAACTTGAGGAATAATCCTCATACCATGATTTCATCCTATATTTGATACATATAGGGAGGCTGTCAGCGATTATGACGTACTCGCAAAAGAGTAACTTTCGTCGAGTAATGATGACATTGTTGGTATATCCTTAGATAAATATTGAAGTTGCCACAAACGTTTTTTTTTTCTTGATTTGATTTGATTTGATTTATTCTCTGTACGCCATTTTTTCAAATACTTCAACTTTCTGCAATCTCATTAAAGTACAAAATAACGGTAGTATACTTTCAACAATTAATATCATTTTCATCAATTATACAATACATCTGAAGTATAATTACATGAGTGACATCTTAAAGATTTGCATACAGAACCATTGCCAAGAATAAGCACAACGCTTGACTGTTTGGCAACCAATAACAAATTACATTACAATGAAGAAAAACAAGAGGGTCCAACATGCGTGTAGAGCGATTAACTAAATAATTGGTGTCTTAAATCATGCTCTGTCTCCATTACCTATACTCACTTGGTCGTTAATACTCTACCCTTTCTATGCAAACACAGGTGTATTCATACCTAGTGTGCACACATTTCAAACACATGCTACATGGCCAGGAAAATAATGTGGCAAGCAGAAAGTTAAAGGAGACCTCAAGAGTGTCAGACTTTTGAGTCTGAAACTCTACGTATCGGTTACACTGTGTACAGATTTATAGAAAGTTTTCAAAATTCACAACAAATTAAACTAAAAAGGAATGATGACACATATTGTATTAGCTTCACATAAGAATGCATTATTGGCCAAAAAAGAAATGCTTGGGCGCTAATGGATGCAAAACAACAACAACAACAACAAAAGATAACATTTGTACATTTTGCACGAGTGAACGTGTTAAGCAAAGAATATTCAATTACCCTTGTAGGAAGAAAAGAGGAGAATGAAAATGAAAATGAATGAATTGTATTGAAGTAAATCAGTGAGATTCACGAATTTGTGTGATACGAACCTTGAGACTTGCATCGCAATCGTTATCCCCCTAATTTTGTATTCGTGAATGCCGATCATACTTGCTCAAGTATGCATATTAATACTTTGTCTTTTCAGTGTATTGATTTATCTTCTCAAGGATCACAATAAATTTCACAATATGGGAGATACCGATTTATGTAATATTTGATGCAATATTATATCAGTCTTCTGGGATGCCCTGTATTTTTTGGAAACTAAAAGAAAAAAAAAGAACTCGAAAAAAAATTAGCATAATTTCTCGCTTTGAAATGAGAGCCAAAAGCATTTTCTTATGTAAAGGGTCCGGCAGTAGTTAATTCGTGAAGAGATTTATCTTCCGCCTGATCATGTTATTTCACATCGTTTTCGGCTTTCGTTACATTGGGACACCGGGTAGAGTGAATAGTAAATGACTTGTTAGAGGCATTGCTTGTTTGATCAAAGAATTAAACTAAAATAATAATAATAGTAATAATAACCAAGTTGTATGGCAAGCAAGTACGAAAGAATAAAAAGTAGCATTTATGCAGATGATATTTAATGAGGATATTCCATTAAATCGAAAACACGAGTAAAGAGTGCTAAAGCAATCATTTAATACCAATTAGTGGCAGCCTAACTCAAAGTACTTCCTGCTACTCTCGCCCTAACGCCCTAGATAAAAAAAATCAAAAATTAAATCAGGTATATTATATCAACTTCTTGTATTTATAAAAGGGGTATGAACCAATGTTTTTCAAACTTTAAGATGATCTTGAATACGGAATAACCAAAAGTTAATGGTAAAAGACTATCATCGGGATAGTTTAGAATTTCAGTGAAAACCTGCTGCCTATATAAAGGAAAAAAAATAACTACAAAAACGCTCAAATTGTGTCTTTAAAGCCCCACATGTTCTTTAGTAAGAATTCAATTCAAATCAACAGGTTTAAAAATAATAATAAAACCGGAAAATAATGTTTATTCTTCTCTACTGAAAGTTGGTGTTCATCTTTCGCCATGAAAGAAAAAGAAAATCACAATAAATCCCTTGATGTTGATTTGTGATAAATAAATACAAAACCTAAACTTTTACTGGTCCATTTTTTCACCTCTTTCTCTCCTTTTTTTTTAATCTATCTTGCACCATAAGTTGTTCATCTGCAAAAACAAGTATATCATTTCAGGTATAAGTGTTTTCAATTACTCTTCCTCTACAAATGTAATTTGTATTATAGATCTTAATTATATCTTAGATCTTATTATGGATCTTAACAAGTTTAATTTGTGGAGGGAGACGAATTGAAGAAACTCATAATATCTTGCTTTCAAGTTTGTTATTGTCAAAACTCACCCTTTTTTCCTGTAGTGGGAGTGCAAATACGGCGGTTGCAGCAGCAACCAGAAATAGCAGGGAAAGCTTCCCCATGATGCAGTCCTCTCGTCTCTTTCTTCACCGACCAGGTAACAACTCAGAGATCAAGCCGAAGGAGCTATTTAGGCAGGCGATTTGTTGAATGAAACTACCGCTCTCTTGGAAGGGGTTTATATCCTTCAGGGATTAAACCGGTCCCGGCTAGTCAGGGTATTTGTCCCTCAAATAAAAACGGACGACGGATTAAAAAATATATATGTAATGTACATAGTCTACATTCCTTTCGTATTTTGAGACAACGTATGTAGCTTGGTAGCTTGACCATGTGACCTTCATGTATTTCTAACCCCCGACAAAGAAACAAGTTTTGAATAATTAAATTGGCAACTAGCCTTCTAGAAATGACACGTAAGCAAAGAAGTCTGTATTTTTCTTCAGTTTTTTTTCTGTTTTGGTGCGGTACTGTCGTACTTTTTTAAAGGAACTGTTCAAATTTGTCATTGAGGTAATAAAATTGTATGAATATATGCGCTATTGTTAGAAACATTAATTTTATATCTTAGTCTTTCGTAGTAGGACATCATTTTTGTTGTGTTTTGGTAATTGACGTTGCATGCTTCGTGTAGACACTCATCACCATTAGATAAAGAAATGTAAGAATCGAACACTGCACGAGAGAAGAAAACCCTCCATTAACATTTCCGGACCCCCCTTTTTTTTTGTTAGTGTTTCCCATAGAAACGTGTATCAAAGGAAGTATAGACAACCGTTGAAATATGCATGGTTGACTAAAAATGCATCATGTGTTCATTTCGACCATAAAAGCTCTGAAGGGGGGGGGGGGGTGATAGAGGGAGTAGGCACTTCATACCTTTTGTTTAACCTACCTTTGATAGCTAATTATGTCAAATCTAACATGTTTTGAAATGTATTTGGTAAGTGCTGCATCAGGGGCTGTGGACTGGAGTGGAACATATTACGTTTATACCCACCACTCCCGCATCCCCCCCCCCCACACACACATACACATAAAGACACACAGGGACCTATATACTAAATGGAAAAAAAAAACAAATAAAAAACTTCAGCGGCCCCTTCACATATTGCATTTAAACATAGGCCTATGATGAAAACGATTATCATGATGCACTATTAAATAAAATGATAATATCCTACTACCACAAGTATGCAAATCGCTGACAAACGCATTTCCGTTTATTTTTCTGTATCTAAGGAGGTGCAAGGGAAATTACGTCATGCTCAAGATATCATTTTACGATAATTGCTGCTGCTTCACATCGATGATTTGCAGCGTGTATTTGAAGTCATTATTATTTCATTTTGTTTTGTTTTGTTTTTAAGAATGCTCATGATATTCCAAGGAGGTAAGCCTAGTACCTCCTTGGATAGTCTAAGCGTGGCCATTATGCTTGTGTTCAGCTCTTGGAAAGGAGCTTCTTTTCCGGATTTCTATATTTCACCAACTGAATTTCTTTTAATCTGATAGTTTCCGTCCTGAGCTCAGTAAACACAGACTAAGCGCAAGGTGCATGATTATAAAGATATATTACAGGTTTTTCCTGTCAATTTCCTACTTTTGTCATTTCAGTTCATGAATGAGCGTTCCAATTCACATAGCTCTAATAGCGCTAGTAATGCATTGCATACAATCTTTTAATTTTACCTGTTGTGTATTGGAGCTAAAATGCGGGCGATAGTCCTCACTGAATATCTATTATCATAATGAGTCATTACTAGTGTTAAACAGCTTAAAATGGGTATTTCGGACGAAACCTCGATGAAGACACGTGATGCGATGACAAAGATGTGGACCATAAACAAGAAGTATATAATGTAATGCCTGTTGTCCCCCCCCCCAACTAAAAAAAAAAAAAAAGGTAATTGTCTAGTATAGTAAAAGCCTGTAAAGTCTTTGATATAATGAAAACCTCATCAAGACTACTTTTGTTTTTGATTACTGCATGTTTTAAGGTGAGCTTTGATTTAATTTTCCCTATACTGGCAACGTAATGAGAGTTAACTAGTCAGATGGATATGGCTTCAATTGATAAGTAAAGGCAAATCAATTCAAGTGATTAGTCAAGACAATTAAAAGACATGGCTCCGGCACGATTGATCCCATTCATTTATTTGCATGTATTGTTACTGCATCATCAGCACGTTGATGCACTCTATAATATAACATATAATTTCTACAATCATAGGCCCTACCTATCCAGACCTCTCTCTTGGTGCTTTTAATAGAGAGTAGATTCCAGTCCATGAGATTATTCATTCCATTGAGATCAGAGAGCGTTCTTGAGTGTTTTGGGAGACTTTTCCAAGGTGCAATTTGTTATTGCGGAGATTCGTTAATTCGAAAACGAAATAAGGTTCGTAATTCCGACGATTTGTTTGTACCCAACGTCTTCATGTTTCTGGAATAGCAAACCACATTCCATTTTTCGAACCTCCGGAATATCAAACAAACATCACCCATTCTTTAAATGCAGCATTGTTTGTTTTGTTGTTGTTGCTGTTAACGCATGTTTGTTTTCGTTCATTTTTTTTGAGGGGGGGGGGGGGTCGGTGTTATTACCGTATTTATTCCTAACGAGTAATAGGCACGGCAGGATCAAATCGATTTCTTATTCCAAACAAGAAGCTCAGTAAATGGCTGATATAATGGTTGCGTTGCCTACAGACCCAAGGTTGGAAATATGCATTTCACATTGTCAAAAGGCTCCAACCTTGGGCTGAAAGAGAGAGACCACAAATATTTACTTCATTTTCTTCACCTCTTGGTCAAATGGTCAAACCGTATACTCAATAATTATGAAAAGATGACTGCATTTCAACCATTTGCTTTTCTTTGACAGTGTTTTTTTATATTCTTAAGTCTTAATCCTCGCAACGTATCGATTCGAGAAGACAAATATGATGGCGAAAGGGGAATGTGCGTTTATTATGTGTCCTTGCAATAAAAAATGATAGGGTACCGGAAAAAAAGAATTAATAGCAAATATTAAACAAAAAGCAGACAGAGCTTTTATACATAACCATGATAACTGAGATTTAATATCTCTATAGAAATCTGAACGAACTGGTTTCAACGGTTTAGCGTTCGAAATGAAAATGAAATTAAATTTAATTTTACATTGAAAACCAGTCTTCCATCTTCGACATGATTCATGTTTTCCCTGATTTCAACTCGAATGGTTGCCACAACTCTACATCCCGTATCATGGTGTTCAAGTAAACTGCCACCTTTCATCACCATCCTCTGACTAGGACTGATGACGTAAAATAAATGATGATACAGTGGAAACTCGATATAACGAGATGGTCGGGACCGAGTCGTTTTCCTCGTTATAGCCGATATCTCGTTATAGCAGTGTTCGTTATACCGAGTTTCCCCTGTAATTGTAGATAGCAATATACTGATCCGAGCAAAAAACGTGTGCACGCGTTAGCTTTATCGTTGATCTCGCTAAATTTTATGAACTATACTCTTTCGGTAATAGGGGGGGGGGGGGGAGAGAGTGGGATGTGATGACACGTGTCCCATTTTAAAATCATTAAGCCGCTCTTTAGTATATGGAGTGACAACCTTAGGTTCAACGATGGTGACGCTGACAATTCATTTCAGCATGATGTGGAGGTACATTATAGGTTACTATGATTATGTTAAAATTTAAAATTCATACCATAATTGCATGTTTTATTTGGAGATGGGAATAAAAAGAAATGAAATAAATTAAGTTCAGAGGCTCCCAATATATAAGGTGTGGCGATGGGAATAAAGACGCAAAATGAGAACAGGGGAAGGTGAAGTTGCTATGCTACAGGTTGTGATTACGCAAGCGAAGATTGATATTGATGGTAGACGATGAGTATACAATGATGATGGCGATGATAATTGGAGGGTGGTTATGATGTTGGTGGTGGTTATAATTGCAATGAGGTGATGACGTAAATGTGACGAACACGATGACAGGTGATCGTCATGATGGTGTTTATAACTGACAATTATCCAAAATGATGTTGATTACGGTTGGTTTGATATGTATGGTAGTGCCCCGAGAAGTCTGCAGCAACGCTATTTCATTTATACCTCGGTCACTGGAATCAAACACTCAGATTTAGTGCTCATACACTTTGTTTATTTGATAATGAACATCCCATCAATAAAAGCTGTCAGTTTATGGTGCACCCCCACAGAACCAAACAACGTGAAATAACGATGAAACCAAAACGTTATAATGTGGACAGAGTAAATGCAGTAAAACTTCAGTAGAAAACATCAGCGAGGATGGAGGAAAAGTGGGTAATCCGTTGAAGAGTTTATTCCAATATTAAGTTTCGGTGTTGCCATTCCTGGTTGAGAAGACCGCTGCAGGTTTTGACGTTACGTGTATCTACAAAGATATAAAGAAAAAGGAGAAATCCACAAAATGTCATTTTTTTAAATGAAAAGTACAATTTCTCGACTTGTTACTAACCTCAAGGGTAATACCATTCTACATGCTCTCTGAGGGAGGTTTAGTTAAGTGCTCTTTCATCAAGCTTGAAAAGTGAAAATATCGTCTGTTGAGAATGAGAAGGGCGTTAAGTGGTCTCGAACACTGTGGGTTTAGTGGCAGCTTAACGCCCTTATCATTCTCAACCGACGATTATGTGAATTTTCGTTTTGCTTTTCTTTACAACGTTGTCCGTATTGCGTCACAAAGTGTAATAATTTTCTCGTCCAGCAACTACAAATTTTAAGATTTCCCTAAAACTTCACTGAGCTGTTCTATTAGTATTGCTGTATTCCCCTCAATTCAAACAATATTTCTGGATTTCATTCTCCTATGTGGGTAGGCGAAAACGTTCGCAAGCAATTTTATAGATCATGTAATACGTGCATATATTTGTAGTTACATTGTATCATCGTAAATATTAATGTTCCATTTATAAAACGATTTCAAGCGATTCTACTACTACTATTACTACTACTACTTCCACTACCAATAACATTATTAGTAATGTATCAAAAATACTCTTATTTTCACATCATTATCAAAGCAGTTATTACAAAGTCATGATTGTTGTAATCATTGCCACAATAATATAATGAAATACATGTAATAATATTCTTAAGTTATAAAGACTCAATGAAGAATAACGCAATGCATCGCCATTACTCTCACCTGAAATAAAGCTTGAAGCATAGCCTAAATCATATTCGGTGATAAAGCAATTCACTGGTAGTAGAGTGTCACTTTCAGCGAGACCCGGAGCCCCGTTTCATAAAAGTTGTTATCAGTACTGTGGCAAGTGTCATAGTTGTTATAAGCTACTGAAATCCTTTCATT
Organism: Diadema antillarum; assembly: GCF_040938485.1. NCBI lineage: Eukaryota > Metazoa > Echinodermata > Echinoidea > Diadematoida > Diadematidae > Diadema > Diadema antillarum. Next base: position 1,944,885 of record NW_027271090.1, read on the forward strand.
TGATTGGCTAAGAGCAAATTTGTCACAGAAATGTGGCAGTTCTGTTGTAACTGATAACGAGTTTTATGAAACGGGACCCCGGGTTCTCTTTGAATGCGAATATACCAGTAAAATGCGCGGAGGGATTACCTGCCATGAAATCTCAGAGAACATTGTTAACATTTTACACCCGAGTTCTGGAAACGATATTATAGTTTTAATTCCAGACCAGCTTCCCTTTCTCTAATAATTGCAAAATGCATGGTGGAAGATCGATGGTCTATATTTCCGTACACATTTCGTACCAGGGCTGATGCATGTTAGGTATTATGTTATTCTTCACCTTTTGGATTTCAAGGGTATTATAAAAGCACATGTGCTTTCACTATATTTTGTCAAGAAAAACATTGCGATGGGAAGTGCAATTCTGTCGATACTCCCTTTAAAATCAATCTGTCACCGTTGAATCCGTGGATGTCAGATGACACTAAACTATTTATCAATATCCGTTTTATTGTAACTCTCAGGAGGCGAGGACGTCATACAATTTGTGTACACAAGGGGACAACCCAGTGTCAACTTTTCCACACCCTTCCACGCATTGTGCTCCTCCTGTTCCTACGACCGTTTCTATTCACTGCCATTTTTACCACAATTTTAGAATGCTGGAATTGTGCGTGTCAATTGTGTGTGTGTGTGTGTGTGTGTGTGTGTGTGTGTGTGTGTGTGTGTGTGTGTGTGTGTGTGTGTGTGTGTGTGTGTATGTGTGATCCAGTGGGACGTGGCAATTTTTAAAGTTGTGCTATTTAATGGCAGTGGCATTCGATCAATTATACCTATCTGGGGCAGCCACTGAAAGAGCTTATGCCTACATTACCCTCTAGGATATAGAGTTCACGGATTTTTCTGTACACTGTTCTGATTACAGCCACATTTCGCTTGAATACAGTCCTGTAGTTTCGTTTGTTGCTTTAATTCGCTGTGTTCCCAATCAGCATGGTGTATTCGTCTCGGAGGGATGAATGCATGTACATTCTATTTATCTTTCTGACCATAATACATGTACTGATCACATGCAGTTTTCGATGAAATGGGACATGATCACTTTCAACAAGATGGATGACCAATGTGCAACCTGCAATTTCCATGGGAACACGGACGTCACTCTGTTGGATCTCAACTCGTTTTGACTGCTGGTGAAACGTCACTAGTCTTGTAAACCGGATTGATGCTCATCTGTACGGGGGACGACTTGATTCAATGCACGTATTATTGGTAAGATATGTCACACTCAAAGCATTCTAAGCCCAGAACATTTTAAGGTTAATTGCAAAATGTTTTATCGCTGTATGTATTGATTTGTCTGTCTGTCATTTAGACAGAGACATAATAAAGTGCACCACACACTTATCTCAATCTTTTCGTCAAGGGTCCACTCTATTAGTAGTTCAATGTGTCTTTCTTTATGACTATTAAATTTGCTTCCACTTTTAAAGCAGGTATCACTTAATTTGAAGACACAGTTTCAATTCGATTTGATTCAATTCAATTCGATTTTATTGTCCGTTTCTGTAAATGTGTTTTGTTTGCATGCATATACGTTATATCGAAACATATATACATAATACAAAGCACACGTATATAACATATATACATAGACATGATAGACATTGACAGTAATACAATATCAATGTTATGATCAAAAATACATACACGTGACAATGAAGGAAATATGAATCTGTATGAGTCAACATTGTGTTTGGATGTGATTAATGTGCATATAACATGTACGGATGTGTGAATGATAACTATATAATAGTTTTTAAGGTTATACGTTAAAAGTTTGACTTGGTAAAAGTTGCAGTTTTATTGGGTTCTAAAGCTTCTAGTGTGTGAAGTAATCGTGTACTCTCTTTTCTTTTTGACTGGTTGAGATGCGTTACATAATTTGAAATAAATCGACTTGTCTCTAAGATATATCTATTTTCTTTTTCTTTTCCAGGCAAGCAAGGAACAATACACTTTTTTTACATGACGTATAGACCTGCACACTTTTCAAGACCCACAGCTAGAGAACAAAACTGTAAAACGATGTCCATCACGACACCAGACGTGAGGTCGGTAATGGAGTCAGCACCTTATCTCAATTCTTCATGCGTGAATCACATTACGGCAAGCATCATTGCACCGGAAGACTGTGAATTCTTATCGGACCTCGCCTTGGGCTTTGTCGTCATCAGCGTCGTTCTGATCATTTTCGGCCTCTTCACCAACGTCCTTCTCATCTACATCATCGTCTCTAATGGCCAGCAGACGAAGACGCTTCCAAACATCTTCGTGGCCAACATGGCTTTCCTGGGTGTTCTCTTCCTGGTCATCGTCGCGGGCGTCAACGTGGTCATTTTCTCGCAGGCCGCGTTTCAAGTTCAATACTTAAGAAACGATAACATCAACACTGCACTGTTTTTGTTCCAGGTGGTAAGTACGGCAATTAGAATCCATTTAATAACAAAATAATAATAATTTTGATTATTTACACGAATCATTTGAACATCAACATTACCTCCATTTATTGTTTACAAATGAAAAATAAAAAAATAGAAAAATTAAAAAACCTGTAGTAAAATGACAAGCTATGTCTTCTTTTCACAAATTATGAGAGGAAAACACTGATATCGATAAAGGTCCTACCGATATGTTTACGGATTCACATTAAAGATAAACAACAACAGCATTAAAGGGAGGTATTTCGAGCTCGACTTTTTACGGATTTTCCTAAGGAATTAATAAATCTCTTCCCAGCCGCACTGTCTTTATCGACATTTCTCTCTTTCCTTAACTGAACCTTGGGATTTGCTTTATGTTTCTTTTTGCTGACGAGTTTTATCCCTCTGTTCTGTCCAAAATGTATTTTGTTATGTTGTATCTAAAGGTTAAATGAATTTAATGAAGATGAATATGATTCTCCAGACTCTTATCAGTAAAGTTCAATATGTGACCCTGCATCGCAAAACCAGCAAAAAAATCGCCAGACATGGATTTTTAGTGAAGGGCAGATTCTTAAAGAGCAAACTTTAAACTTTAAAATGATGTATAACTCAATTCAAATGGACTCCCCTAACCTATCTAAAGTCTAACAAGAAAGCACCCACTCTGGAAAAGTGTGTGAGCTGAAATTGTTAAAACATGTTATATTAACACATTCTGTCCATGAATAATTCCAAGTTTCAAAGCAGTAAAAATATCCTTTCAAAAGTTATCAGACTTGAAAGTGAAGAGTGTGTAAAGGATTTCAAGAAATGAAAAGGGGACTCTAAGATATACCTTATCATGCTATGGTCCCCAAAAAGGGTTGTTGAAAAACTGCTGAAAACACACTTTCCCGTTTATGTCATGATCCCAAAATAAAGAATAATGTAGAAGATAGCTCTTTCAGAGAATCAGAAAATATGAAAAACTCAAGATTGACTCGGTTGGCCCATTTCACCATATTTAGTCCTTACGTAAATCAAAGGGTGCAACTTTTTGTTGGTTTTGTGATGCATGGTCACATATGAGACTTCGTACACTTAACATAATTATGTCTTGATAATTAATGATATCATGCATTCCATCATGCAACGGTGTGGTATCAAGTTTCGTGGCCAGCAATATATTCACCTCTTCTTTACATTCAACGTGTTCAAAGAAAGTGTAAATAAACTGCAGGTCATTAGGTTTAAAGAGGTTTACCATAAACTATACCACAGTCAAATAGTTTTTTTTTTTTTAAGACGGGGCTTGAGTGTATGTGCGCCAATCAGCACTCAAAGCACATAATCAAGAATAAAGAAATTTATTGAAAACATAAATTTGATCGAATTGATATGAATGGCAATTCCCCAATCAGATGTTATTCTAATCGCTTTTGATTGTCTGGAGGAAGATGGTAGTGTAGGCATTTTTTTCCCTTATTGATATCTGACATTATTTATGAGATATTCATGCGATTTCTCTTCTTTTCTCATTCTTTTCGTCGCTTTTAACTTTTATTTATTCTCCTGTCTTTATATTTACCGTTCGTCGTCTCTTTCTTTTCTTCTTTCTTCCCTTATCTATCACTTAGTTCGTTGCAATTGCATCGTTTAACACGCTGGTTGTGCTTGCAATCGATAGATACTTATCGATTGTTCATCCTCTGCGATCGTTGGCCTGGCGAACGAAGAAGCGATCGTTCGTTGCCTGTGGACTTGTTTGGATAAGTAAGTACATGTTTTGTTTTGTTTTTGTTTTTTCATCATGATCGTTTTTACTTTCCAGTAAATTAGATTATTGATGCTGATGAAAAAACCACTGATATATGACAGTCGACAATTCCTATCCCAAAATCAGAAGTAGGAATCAAAATTATGCAGAGTGACAGCGCACTCATATTATGATCAAATGGTTGATTTCATGGAATAAGATTGATTGGATTTTATATATATATATATATATATATATATATATATATATATTTTATATATTTTATATTATATTATGTATTTTCGAGGGAAAAAAAAAACTATTTACAAGGAATGCTTAACCTCGCATTATTCCCATGGTGAAAATGATTATGGTACTGATTATCTTGTGTTGTTTTCCTCAACAACAACAACAACAGCGACAACAACAAAAGAAGAATATCAGTTTCTGCTCTTACACCACAAAAAGTTTTAAAATGGGAGTGCTCGAGCCCTATGTGTAATAATTGTTGTATCTGAAGGGAATTAATCCCGCATGTCCCCGAAAACAGAAGTTAAACCCACGACCCCCCCCCCAATTCTTTGCTTTAAGATATAAGGTCGAACTGTTTTCCCTCCGTATCGGCCGCGTGGGTGCATATGTCTTATTCATCAGTTTATTTGCCCCCCCCCCCCCCCTTATCTAATTTGAATATTTGCCGACAGGCGGAGACGAAGTTGAATAACCATTGCCAAAAATGTTTTTTCAATCGGTTGCCAAATAAGTCAATTTGAACAAAGAAAAGCGATTTGAATGACGGCATTTCGATGACTGTGCAAATTTAGTGAAAATGAATGTTTCTAATATGAAATGTTGCCAGGAAAGCATATAATATTCTTCCCTCTTTCTTTACTTCTCCGTACCCTCGATTTCATATTGTGTACTAAAGCTTGCAATCCTTTCACGAAGATTGGTTGATTTCGATTTGCATTTATGAAGGTAAATACCCTGTTAAGATTTCTAATCATTCAATCATTTGTGACGTGGTCAGTGGTCACATGGTCAGGCCTGTTATACGTATACTGCAAAGAAAAAGCAGGTCCTCTTGCCTTCTTTTCACTTTGTGTGTATGTGTGTCTCTAAATGGAACAGTATTGTCCATCCTTAATAGAAAGGAAATATAAATGAAAAAAAAAATGGGGATAGAGAGCACTGACATAGTGCCCCCATCACTTTCAAATACTATAATGGTAAAGATTTTTTGTGTATGTGATAATATGAGTAACATAGTTTCCCTTATTATGGAAATATTAGAAGCAAGCTCACAAAGATGTATCTACTGCAAAGAAGAAGCAGGGCCTCTCGTCTCCTTTTCATTACATTTTTTCCCCAATTTTTTCCCGCGGCGTAAGCCTCTAAACGTGAATGGTATCATCCTGAATAAAAGAATATAAATACAAAGAGAAATCAGGGAATGAGAGCACGAACCAGGGTAGAACCTCTACCCCCTTTTCTTCAAATAGATTCTCTGCGTATAAATGGACATTATTATACTTAGTTTCGCCTGTTATGGAAATACATTAAGCAAGCGTACAAAAACACAAAAGCACATTCACACAGACAAATGTACACACACGAACACACACGAACACAGCTATTATGTACACATAGATACAGTACATAGGGCAGAGAAGGAAGTGAAAAAACAAGAAATCCTTTAAGATAGTGCCCTGGCATTAACTTTTTTGAAACTGTTTTGTAAGGGTTATATTTTTTATTTCTTCCTTACTGCATCTTCGGCAATTGCATATTTTTGTTTTGTTTTGTTTTATTTTACTTTCTTTTGTTTTTTAGGACTACGGGCAGACGGGTTATGAATTAGCAAGTATCTATTATCGATTATTATTTCTACAAAACAGTAGCGTAGCCTATAAGAACCTCGAAGAAGCCAAGACGCGAGTTAAAGCTATAACCAGTAACGAGACACTGACTAAAGGAGGAAATTCAAATGCAGTTGAAAATTAGTTTCAAGAGGAGGAATAAAACTGTTCAAGCATCTCAAATATTCGATCACGATCGGATGACAAATAAGAAAACCATGGCATTTTAAAGTTTCGCCTTTTTGTCAGGAGCCTATTTCTTGACACTCAGTGCAAATGATGAAGTTTTGATATAATCGTTCCCCTCATAACTTGCCACACATAGGTTGTACATAAGATTTTGAAATTTCCAATTTCAAAATCCTTTCATTCAAACGTAATTACGCTACTGTTTCAAATGTTGATATATCTAGCTGATCATTATTCTGAAGCTTTTCAACCAGAAAATAACATCACAGGTAACACTGAATAACAGAAACATTTGATTTGTGGCATTTTTTTTTTTTTGGTACACGATCAAAGCAAAATTGTGAGGTGGTAACAGCATGAGCTCAATTATTTGCATATTCCTGTCAAAAAACTGCTCTGCAAAAATTAGCAAAACCGTATAACTTCATAACTTACCTAATTTTTATTCAGTTTTTATCATTTTTTTACTGATATATTGATAAAATTTCACTCTTTCTTATCAGACAAACTTAGAACTGGACTGAAATTCATCATTAATTTACAGTCAACAGGACACCATTCATAAAATGCAATTAAGTAAACGATCGACTTTAGAACGAAAACACACCATTCGGGAGGAAACGGACATAATATCATTTTGTCCGTTTCCTCCGAATGGCGTGTTTTCGTTTTAAAGTCAATCGTTTGCTTAATTGCATGTTAACATTTCATATCGTTAAAATCAATACTTTGATAATCCGGAATATCATCGGATTTCTTACTATATCCAGCATGTTATCCTGATTTTATCATTATAAATACTGTGAACCTTACAGTTATGCTAGTTATTTCCTCTAGTTTCAGGACTAAATGTGCTTCCAGTAGCTCTCAGTGGCGAGGGTCCCAACGTGTTCGAGGTCGGTGATGGACGTTCGTACACACAGGTCGCCACTATCTTATTCGTGACGCTGTCCTACGCCTTACCGCTGTTGATCGTTGTTATCTGCTACGCCGCCATTTTGAAGACAGTGTATCACAACAGGACCACATCTGCTCTGTCCGCCAACGAACGCAGCAGGCGGTCGAACCAAAGAACGCAAATCCTCAAGACAATCACAATAGTCGTGGCGTGCTACGCGATCAACTACGGATACTTTTTTTCAATATTCATGTGGATAAACTTCGACAGACGCGCCCAGTCATATACCAGGCTCAGCAACTCCCTTCTTTATTCAGCAATACTTGTGGTCTATCTCAACACCTGTATCAACCCCCTGATCTACGCCTTGCACCTGCCCACTTTCCGATCGTACCTCTACAAGGCGCTCTGGCCGGCATCTCGTAATCGGCAGCGTAAACAGGATGCAGACCTCACTATCATCCACGGAGGTCCGACTCTTACTTATAGCGATGGTCCGTTAGTTTCAGGCGAAGGAAAAACTGTCCATCCTATCTCTCAAGTGTGAATTCATCAAGCAGCACAATAAATGGAATGAACAACAACAACAACAAAAACAACGACAACGACAACAACAACAACAACCACCTATCTGTGCAACATTTCCTTGCCAGGAGACACATGATATATTATATCAACAGTGAAGACATTTACCATGTTTACCTTACATACCTTAACCCTTTTTGTCTTTTGAGTGCCAATTTTCACACAAACACACACACACACACACACACACACACACACATACACAAATGCGTTATTACACTGTTCAAAGTCATTTGTTTCAACTGTAGTAGCCTTTTATTACACAAAGTTGTTTTTTTTTCCTCATCGGTCACTCAGCTGAAGCGAAGTTCGTTTCATAAGATCTTACACTTGCCTCATCGGATCATCGCCCGACATGTCTGACACTCACCTGATAGTCGATCAACACACAAGTCTGATTCATCGGACTGCGATCTCATACACTTCGGTGGGTGGCCAGAAGCGATAAACTTACCTTCCGATGAGTGACCGATGAGGGAAAATATCTGTGTACAATGGGGTTGTAGATTCAAGTAATATTGTACTCATTTAGTTTGTTCAATCGACTTTATATTAAATTTACATCTGTATGTTAATGAAAAAGAAATGTAGAAATAAACATCAATTTATCAATCTATCCAACAAGCAACGTCAAGGAAAGGGTTGAGGAGCATTTTCACTTCACTGCTTATATTCTTTGCACAATAACTCAATGCTGTTTACCCTGCTCTTTGCGATGAATAAATGAAGTGGAATCTTTCACGCGCATGAATTGTGACTCTCTCACACATGGCACCTCCACATACACGGCCCAAAACTCACTAAATTCAGGACTTATTTTGAATTGATTGTAATTATTTGGAACATGGTTGCCTATTCAGGAATTTGCTGAAATGCGTGTTCCTCTCTTAAATTTGAATGCTACGATAGTGAATTTGAATGCTCCGACAGTGAATTTGAATGCTCCGATAGGGAATTCGAATGACTGGATATTGAATTTGATTGCTGATTCAGTGCTGCGAGAGTGGAATGCGTGAAATCGAATGCTCAGAAAAGGAACCTGAATGAAAAAAGTGTGAAATTGACCGGGGAAACCTATATTATTATCATTACTACTACTACTACTACTACTACTACTACTACTACTACTACTACTAAGCCTACTACTACTACTACTACTATAATTATTATTATTATCATTATTATTATTATTATTATTATTATTATTATTGTTGTTGTTGTTGTTGTTGTTAATATAGCGTATAGCCTTGCTGGAAAGAACACAGTGTCCCACTACAGTGTTAAGCACTATGTAGAACATAGTGTGAACACATTGTGAACACAGTGTGAAATCTGTTCACACTGTCAAATTCAAACATTAGTGTGAATCCTCAATCCAAAGTATGAAACAGAACATTACCATAAAAATGTAATTGAACAACCACATCACAGTGTGAAATTATCGTCACATTGATAAATTCGAACGTTTTCAATTACATGTAGTTGACAACTATAATGTGAACACATTTTGAACACACTGTGGGACACTGTTTTCTTTCCAGTAGCACAATAGGCAATGTGCATACGAGGAACATAAATATTGACCAAAGGGAGGGGTCCAAAAATATAGATCTGATTGCGAACGTGTAAAATTATACAAACTGAAAGAAATGGGGGATATGACCATTCCGTATTAAGAACTACTTACTAGGTCCTATAATTGTTGATACTTGTAATAAATAGAGTGAAAATGGAAGATAGATTAGAATGAAGAGAGGTACAGTGTACATGAAACATGATTGAAATTAGTGATTGAATGAAAGAGACCATTGAAAAAAAAAGACCGAAATGAAATTGAATCACATCATGTTCATCGAATTCGAGTGTTTACATTTGGAAGTTGCGTGCCTAAAATAATTATATCAAATGATATTTAAATTGGTTCTTGGGACGATATTGAACGTCAATCCAGCTGTTGCAAAATTGAATGCTGACTTAGCATCGTGGGGTTAAAGCATTTTTCTCCAATTTGTATGAAATATGATTTTAAATGAGTGAAACGAAACAACTTTAAATGATTAAACAAATAAAAAGAACCATGAACGCTATATCGCTTTCTCATTGATTCGAATGCAAATCTGCTGGAATTGGAGGGGAAATATCTACACCTATGCTATCAATCCAAGCTGCCACATTACGGTGCACCTTTTCAAAAATACATGAAATGAAACATGAAAATAATTCACGATGAAGCCAAACCATACGGATTGGTTGAATGCGTCATCATTGAGGAATACACAACAGCGAATTGTGACGAAAATCTGGCAAATCGTTGAAGAGTAAGTAATCTATACATTAAGTATTGGCGCAGCCATCCCTGGTTGAGAAGACCACTGTAGTTTGTGACGTCACCATGATAGAAATTCTAAATGCATATATAATATATATATATATATATATATATATATATATATATATATATATATAATATATATATATATATATTATATGCATAATATCATATACATATTATATACATACACATATTATATGCATAATATAGTCCCCGTCGAGACTCCTGAAGAAGGTGGAGGCCATCGAAAATTTGAGTACAATAAACTCATTCTTTATTGGCAAAATAATGCATTACTCGTTTATTTCTTGATTCTTCGTTGTATAATATATTCTTTTTTGAAAAGCATACAATCCGTTGACTACGACTGCTGCATCGAAAATGTTCATTACTCATGTAACTTCTGAACAAATTGTAAGATTTTCCTAAAACCTGGCTGAGCTTTTCTACTAATAATTTTTGCGTACCCTACACTCCAACGATATTTAGGGATTTAATTCTCCTTTGATAGGGTCCAAAGTTTTTGCAAAGTCCTTTATACATTGGTCATCATCGTAATAAAGCTAATGTCCCATTTATGAATGTATACATAGTACATACTGCGACTACTACTGCTGCAATACTTCTACTATTACGAACAATAATCATAGTAATAATATCATATTACTCTTATATCATTATCAAAACAGTTCTTACAAGCTCATGATTGTCATAACTATCATGCAATATTCAGTTATCATAAAACGGCCATAGAGAGGCTTGTCACTGTGAGAACTCAATACAGTGTGACGTAATAGATCTCTGTAAGTTACTCTCTAAAATAAAGCCGTGAGCAACCTAAAGAAATATCCGGTGATAATGTTATTCGCTAGTAGCATAGGAGAGTGCACTTTAATCCAGAGCGGGTTCTCATTGACCGCAAATATACCAGTAAAGTTCGCGGAGAACATAATACCTGCCGTGAAATCTCGAGGTACATTGTCAATGTTTTACACTTGAGTTCTCTGAGGAGAATAGATTTGATACCAGACCAGCTTCCTTCATCATCATCACTTAGAATTCAAGGATAATAAAATTCTACCAATACTTTCGGAAGATCGTGTCTGAAAAAAAAAATACCCCCATGACATAATTTGTCTGGGCGGCTTCATTGCAATGCCAAGCGCTCTATTGTAGATAACCCCCTTTCAAATTAATATCATCACCACTGTTGACGCCGCGTGGATGGTAATGAAAAAGTTTAAAGGAATGTACAGTACTGGTGGAGATGAGAATTGGGCTTTTAACTTTTTGTGAGATACCAAGAAAACACTTATGAAAGAGGACTTCACAGTTTAATTGATGAAAATCGGGTTTAGAATGACTGAAACATCCAAAAACAAAGTAAAACAAAGCGATGGTAATAAAACGTGAGTCCCACACTCTATCAGAATCACTCTGTTTTGGATATCTCAGCCATTTCAAAACCAGTTTTCATCAAATAAACGTTGAATTCCTCATGGAATTAGATGCTCTTTCATATTTCATAAGAGGTTCCTCATTATCTAACCAAAAAATTTTAGAAACCTGAAATTAGGTCTCAACCAAAACTACACGATCCCTTTAATCTTTATCAGTACTAGTATTCGCTTTAGATTTTAGCAGGCATGCAAGTCTATGCATTGTGCCTCTCCTGTGCTTACAATCACTTCTGTTAACTGCGATTTCCATTTTTTTTTTTAGAATGTTATATTTGTGTGTGTCCATCCGTGGCGTGTGGTACTCTTGATTAAAGTCGTGCCATTTAGCCATGGCGTTGAATCAATTATGCCTATGTGGAGCAGCGACCGAAATAGTGCTCTATGTGCCCATATCCTCGGAATACTAGTAGTGTTCACCAAACGGGTTGTTAAAGGTAGGGAATCCCATTTGCGTGCCTTAAATGAAGAGTTGTATAAATACAGTGGTATGTTGAAGAGAGTATCATTTTAGAAACTCCCATAAAGTGTTGAAAGTGGAAGGTAACATTTAGTACACTTTTTTGACCGTTAGATTTTGAATTGAATTTTTTTCGGGGCTCACCGTAAATTCCAGTACATTACTAGGCTACCTTTGCAGACCCATGCACTGCATGTGTGTCCATCATGTATATTTTGTGAAGAAAGTTCATCAAAACTTACAAACATTTCTATATACATTCTTGCCACACACTCTATATGTTATTACATCAGCTCTTATACTTTTAGATTTGTGTTTATAGATAAAAAATACAGCAGACTGCAACAAAAAGGCTTAAGTGTGGCTGACACACAGAACTACTGAGTAGTTGAGTTTTGTGCATTATTCAAATTGTAGATAACTGTTGACTTCCATATTTCTCAGCAGTGGCCTAAACAAGTCCCCTGAGGTTCATATTTAATGTTTTGCTGCATTTTGGGAGGTCTGTAAAAGGTATCCCCTACCTTTAAAAGTGTACCTCGCGTGCGGCTTCTCTGTGTACGGTTCTGATTAAAATTACACATTTCGCATTGCTTTAATTACAATTTGAATTCGGAGCTTTTCCTGATCTACTTGTGTGTTCGGCAGTATGGTATGAATGAACATGCCTTCTATTCATCTGTCTGACCATGATCACGGTTTTCAGTGAAGTGGGACATGATCATCACTGATAGATGACCAATGTGCGGCCTGCAGCTTAGATTGGAACACGTTTTTCCGTTGCTTCTCGCCTTGTTTTGAACTGGGGTCAAAAGCGTTACACATGTGTGAAGGGCCGGCTTAGCTCAGGCGGCACGACGTGGATTTCGTGCACGTATTGGTAAGTCATGTCACATCATAACATTTTAAGATGAATGGTAATTTTTTTTTATATTATTGTTTAATGTTTTTTCTGTATATGCTTACGAAGAAGACGTAGATAAGTGCACCGTACTTGTCTCAATATTTGTGTCCGTGATCATTCACAAGGATCCACTCGATCAGTGGCTCAATGTGTCTTTCTATGACTATAATTTTGCTCCCACTTTCAAAGATAAGAATTCCAGTTGAACTGGGTTCAAAAGTTTAAATATTAACTTGATACCGATTTCTATATGCTGTGAAGTAATCGTGAACTCTGCAGAGTTATTTTTAAACTCGTGCGTGTGCTCTTATATGAAATTAGTCGATTTTCCCAAAAAGGGAGGCCTAAAATGTATTCTGTTATAATCATTGTAATTATTTTATGCATGTGTATATGTACAATATGCATGTATGTATGTATTGTTTGTTTGTTTCAGGTAGGACGGATACATATCACATTTCCATAAAGGAACCATAGTCCTGCACAACTTTTAAGCACTGCTGGACAAACTTACATGTATGACGTCCGTCATGACACCAGATGTGACTTTAGTGGTGGAGTCGGTACCCCCTTTCAACTCCACATGCGTGAATTCTATGATAACCGTCATTGCGCCAGAAGACTGTGAATTCTTATCAGACCTCGCCTTGGGATTTGTCGTCATCAGCGCCGTTCTGATCATTTTCGGTCTCTTCACCAACGTCCTTCTCATCTACATCATCTTCTCTAATGGCCAGCAGACGAAGACGCTTCCCAACATCTTCGTGGCCAACATGGCTTTCCTGGGTGTTCTCTTCTTGGTCATCGTCGCGGGCGTCAACGTAGTCGTCTTCTCGCAGGTCGCGTTTCAAGTTCAAATCTTCAGAAACGATAACATCACCACTGCACTATTTTTGTTCCAGATGGTAAGTGCGGTGGTTGGAAAGCTATCTAATAACAAAACGGATTCGATTCATTCACATCAATTCATTTCAATGGCTGTATTATAAACAATTGCTTAATTCACTGGTCACAAAGAATATACCCCTATAGTAGTTTGGCAAGATAAATCCCCTCTTCAGTTAATGTTAGAAAAGCATTGCCCGTTATACCAATATGTTAACATTAATTTTAGACGAAATTCGAAGTTAAGCAACTACAGTATAAGGTAGGCCTATGTAATGCTCAAACTTTGTTTTACAATGGATTTTTATATTGTTCTCATTTAAAGTGTACGTAAATAATCAAATCTCTTCCCGGCCGAAGCAGCGTATCTTTTGCCAGTTTTGATGATATTTCCATTTCAATTTTTATTTCTATTTTCGAAATTCAAAGTTAAGCAACTACTGTGTAAGGGATGTAACTAAAGCTCAAACTTTGTTTCAATGGATTTTATATTGTACTCAATTAAAGTGTACATGAATAATCAAATCTCTTGCCAGCCGAAGCAGCGTGTCTTTCTCCAGTTTTGAAATTTCCAATTCCTTTAAACTCATCTGCTTTTATGTTCCTTTTTTCTGTAGGGAATCCAATCCTCTTTATTCTGTTTAAAGTGTGTTTGTGCATGTTGAACCTAAAAGGTGATATGAATGCAATCGAAAATGATTCTCCCGAGTCTTCTCTGTAGTTGAATATGAGATTTCGTAAAAGAAGCATGAATATCTGGATAAAAGCTATCATACATTCCATCAACGATATGAATTTTCATGACATGTGATTATAATGTATTCAGCTCCTCTTTGATACATACAAACGGAGGGAAAATAAACTGCAGGTCATCACTCAGGAAAACTTAACTACCATAAACTGTAACGGTCAGAGAGCTCATAATATGATTATAATGTTTTGTAGTTATGATAATTGTAACGCAATGATTTCGTTCGAATACCTATAGCCTAATAATTTTGTTTCCATAGATGTGAGACACTTTTAGTGCGTTAACCATTCCTGTCTCATGGACTTTGGGCATTTAATGCACGGCTTTGTTTTGTGTGTGTGTGTGTGTGTGTGTGTGACAATCAACATTTAAAGCTCACAAAAGGGTTAAGCAATCTTCTGTGAAATTGATTTAAATCAAATTGAATTGATTAACAATGTCCCAACTGATATTATATTGCCTTTTAATGAAACAAATAATTCTCTGAAATAAGCTGTTGTTAAGCGTATCCGGGCAATTACCCCAATCAGAGAGCAATTACCCCCGACTAAATACTGGTTATTGGTAAGGTTAGAGTAAAGATTAGGGTCAGGGCTAGGTATTAGGAGTTTGGGTTAGGGTTAGGATTAGGTTCAGAATTAGGATTAGGGCCAGGGGAAGGGTCCGGGGTAATTGCCATGGGGTAATTGCCCCAGACCCGTTGTTAAGTATGCGCATTTTTATTATTATTATTATTTTTTTTTTTGCTTTTTGATATTCAGCATTATATATGCAGATATTTAGGAAGTATCTTTTTGTCCTTTTTTCCTTTTGTCTCTTTTCATGTCTTTATATTCATCTTTCTCCTCTCTTTCTCCTCTTATTTTTTTGCTTTATCTATTAAGTTTGTTGCGATCGCATCGTTCAACACGCTGGTTGTGCTTGCAATCGATAGATACCTATCGATTGTTCATCCTTTGCGATCATTGGCCTGGAGAACAAAGGAGCGATCATTTGTTGCCTGTGGACTTGTTTGGATAAGTAAGTACATACACACTTTAATTTTAAGGCTGATTGTTTTCACTTTCTAGTCTAATATATTATTGATGCTGATGAAAATATATAGATATATAAGAGAATACATATTTCCGACCCAAAAAGAACAGTTAGAACACCAAAATTAAATAGAATGACAGCGAAATCATCTATACGGATAGTTGATTTTATGTGATATAATAATTATGATTGGATTCATCTATAGCAACTCTTGATAACAAGATTTCAACTCGGAATAATGACAGGCGTTATTCTTGAGGGAAAAAAGTTATTTACAAGGAGTTCTTATACTCGCATCATTCACATCAAGGCGGGATTAATTATGATATTGTTTATGCATACTTGTGTTGTTATCCTCAACAACAGCAGCTGCCAGCAGCAACAGCGACAACAAAAGAATATTAACCTCTGACTGTTACATCAGAGTGAAACGATTTAAAATGGGAGTGAGCCCTAGAGGAACTAATCCCGAATGTCCCTGAAAACAGAAGCTAAACCATGAAAGATCTTTCTTCTCTTGAAGATATTAAGGTCGAACCTTCTTTTTTCCCTCTCTCTCTGTATCGGCAGCGTGGGTGTAGTCTATCGTATCTTGGTCCATTTGCCCTCATCCTGTGTTATTTTCCTTTCTGAATTACTACTTATACATGTTTTTAGGCAGGTCGAATCAAATGTGTAACATTTCACGTTAAAATCAAAACTGCGTCGATATTGTAATAATGTCCATCTGCATAATGATAATTATCATCTTCGTTTTGTGTATAAGCTTGCAATCTTTTCAAGAAACTGATTTATATTTCAATTTGCCGTTACTGAAGGCAAATATACCGTTTTAAAATTTCCTATCATTCAATCACTTGTGGCGGGGTCGGTGGTCACGTGGTCAGGCCTCTATCTATTACTGCAAGGAAACAGCAGGTCCTCATGTCTATACTGACTGATTGTATATCTTGCATGCCTTTAAATGGAACAGTATCATTTATCCTCAGTAAGACTATATAAAAAAAGAATTGGTGAAAGAGATCAAGGGGTAGTACCCCCACCCCTCCCCCATATATTTTCCTGCGTATGGCCTTAACATAGTTTCGCCTGTTAGCTTACAAATCTGTATCTACTGTAAAGAAGCAATTAACAGGTCTTGTCGTTTTATTTTCATTCTGTTCCTTTTTTTCTCTCTCTCTCCTGCGTATGCTTTTAAATGGAACAGTCTGATTCATCCTCTATGGGAATACTTAAAAGAATGATTATAATATTGGGGAAAGAGAGCACGGGAATAGTTCCCCCCCCCCTCCACTAATACACTGTAGATTTTCTGCGTACGGCCATGATAGTTTCGCCTTTTGTTGAAATGCATTAAGCAAGGTTGCAAGAACATAAAAGCACATTCACAAACACACACACACACACACACACACACACACACGTGTACATGCACATAAGCACAGTACATAGTACACACAGAGAAGGAGGTAAAAAAACAATTAAGTATCCATTATAGGAGAGTGCTCTGGCGCGATTAATTAACTTTCTATAGCCACTGGTTTTTGTTTGGTTTTTTTTTTTTTAGGGTTATGAATGTTAGTTCTCCCTTCTGAGCATTTTCAATTATTAAAGTTCATTGCATTACTGGAGCAGTGTTTATTTTGCAATGAGTCTACGGTGAACTATAGGCCTATGTACAGGCGACGGGTCATGAATTAGTAGATAGCTATTTTACAAGACAATGACGTAGCCTGTAAAAGAACCTTAAAGTATAGCCAGCACAAAAGGTAAAAATCCATTACCAGACATTGACTTACATTGCAATTCACTGTTCGACGGAAATACATTAATAATGTCTCAGTCTGCTTTTCAAAATTGTTACTATCATATCCTCTAAAACCATTCAATTCTTTCTTTATTTCATGTCGTTATGTCCATCACTTATCTGTGACCATGCGTCACAAAACGAACAAAAAGTCGCACCCCTTGATTTTACGTGAGGACTCAAAAAAGGTGAAATGGGTCAACCGAGTCAATCTTGAGTTTTTCATGTTTTCTGAAAGAGCTATCCCCCTTCTACGTTATTCTTTAGTTTGGGATCATAACATGAATGGAAAAGTGTGTTTTCACCAGTGTTTCTACAACACTTTTGGGGGGAGAGTATTTAAAGGGATAGTACAGTATTGGTGGAGATGAGAATTGGGCTTTTAACTTTTTGTGAGATACCAAGAAAACACTTATGATATAGTACAGAACATGCCATTTTAAGAGGAATTCAAAGTTTATTTGATGAAAATCGGGTTGGGAATGACTGAAACATCCAAAAACAAAGTAAAACAAAGCAATCGTAATAAAGTGTGGGTCCCACACTCTATTAGAATTGCTCTTTTTTGGATATCTCAGCCATTTCAAAACCAATTTTCATCAAATAAGCATTGCATTCCTCATAGAATTATGTGCTCTTTCATATTTCATAAGAGGTTTCTCATTATTTCACCAAAAAAATGCTAGAAACTTGAATAAGGTCTCAACCAAAACTGTACGATCCCTTTAATATTTATATAAAATGACCAGGTATGTCTTAGAGATTCCTATTATATTTCCTGAAATCCTTGACACACTCTTCACTTTCAATTCTAATAACTTTTGAAAGGATAACAATACTGATTTGAAAGTTGGCACTAATCATGGACAGAATGTGTTGATAGAACATGCTCAATTTCAGTTTAATCTGCATGATAATCCCTTCATTGTTGTTGCTCAGGTGGTTGACATCCTGTGTTTTGTCCCTTTCATCACACAGCTAGCGGAGCTTGGTAAAGATTAAGCACTCGAATAGACCCTGTACTTCAGAGCCTCTTTTCTCAGTTCACACTTTTCCAGAGTGTGTGCTTGCGTTGCAGTATTTAGATAAGTTAAGGGAGTCCATTTGAATTGAGTTATACATAATTTTAAAGATTAGAGTCTGCTCTTTCAGAATCTACCCTCAACTAAAAATCCATGTCTTGCGACTTTTTGCTGGTTTTGTGATGCATGGCCATTTGTTCATTCAGTTGATCAACTCATTACATTTTTTTTAAATCCAGCAATCATTCAGAAGTTGGTGTTTCTTTCTTTTTCAATCATCATTTTTGTTCACATCATTATCTGTTAACAAGCTATGTCACTTGTCTACTCTAGTTTCAGGAATAAATTTAATACCAGTAGCTCTCAGCGGCCAGGGTCCCAATGTTTTCGAGGTCGGTTACGGACGTTCGTACGCACAGGTTAAGGTTACCACCATCCTATTTGTGACGCTGTCCTACGCCTTACCACTGCTGATCGTTGTCGTCTGCTACGCCGCCATTTTGAAGACGGTGTGGGACAACCGGACCACGTCTGGTCTTTCCGCCAGCGAACGCAGCAGACGGTCGAACCAAAGAACGCAAGTCCTCAAGACAATCACAATCGTCGTGGCGTGTTACGCGATTAGCTACGGCTACTATATTTCAATAACCTCATGGATAACCTTCGACATGCGCGCCCAGTCTTACACCAGGCTCGGCAACTCCCTTCTCTATTCATCCATACTTGTGGTCTATCTCAACACCTGTATCAACCCCCTGATCTACGCCTTGCACCTGCCCACTTTCCGACCGTACCTCTACAAGGCGCTCTGGCCGGCATCTCGTAATCGGCAGCGTAGACAGGATGCAGACCTCACTATCATCCGCGGAGGTCCAACTCTTACTTTAAATACAACTATGCCCCCTTAGTTTCAGACGTAGGAAGAACTGTCGATTCTATCGCTCATGTGTGAACATATCACGTAAGACAATCAGTGGAATAAACAACAACAACAACAACAGCAGCAGCAACAACAACAACCAATCCGTGCAACATTACCTTGCCTGGAGAACGCATCAAGATATTGGATGTGTATAAACTGTATCGAATCTATAATCAAGGACAGTCTCGATCCTTAACCGTTTTGTGTTGAGTGCGAATCTTATGTTAGAGACTTTGTGAAAAACGGACCCAAAATGAAGAAATTATGAGAATTCAAAAGTTCCTCATAGTCACAAAACAGTGATAATGGGTCCAACCACTTTAAACCAATCCCCGGCGCAGAAAATGCAATCATACATTTTTCCTTATGGGCCAGTCACAAATCAGTTGCGATGCGTCGGCGATGGGTAAAACCCGGGAAATTTTAACAAAATCTTGAGACAGATCTCACGATTTTGCACCCGTCGGAGGCGCTCTCCGGACGCCTGCGGCTTGTCGCAGATTTTTTAGGCATCGCCACACCCGTCGCGGTCCCTAACTTTGAACTTAAAGGACAAGTTCACCTTCATAAACATAAGGATTGAGAAAATGCAACAATATTAGTAGAACACATCAGTGAAAGTTTGAAGAAAATTGGACAATCGATGCAAAAGTTATGAATTTTTTAATTTTTGTGTTGGAACCGCTGGGTGAGGAGACTACTACAGCTTGTGAGTCATATGCGTACAACAATATAAAGAAATTGTAAAAGAAATTCAACATATTTTCACTTTTTTCGCATAATAAAAGAGCAATTGACTTCCCTCTTTCTATAAAGGCAGGGGGAATAATATTACCCATAACATTTGTCGGTAACGAGTCAGGGGAATGTGTACTTTTTTCAAAAGATGGAATTTTGTGAAATTCTCTTTATATTTTCCTTATATTGTTGTACGCATGTGACATCTAAGTTATTCATACATTGCAGTAGTCTTCTCATCCAGCGGGTACTGCACAAAATCTTCAAAAATTCATAACTTTTGAACGGATTGTCTGATTTTCCTCAAACTTTCAATGATGTGTTCTACTAATATTGCTACATTCTCTCAATCCTTATGTTTATGAAGGTGAACTTGTC
Source organism: Diadema antillarum (assembly GCF_040938485.1). Lineage (NCBI taxonomy): Eukaryota > Metazoa > Echinodermata > Echinoidea > Diadematoida > Diadematidae > Diadema > Diadema antillarum. Next base: position 1,965,310 of record NW_027271090.1, read on the forward strand.
CTTTAAAATTGCAAGATTGCTCGCAAGATTTTTCACCCATTTTTAGCATCCCAGACACAATATCCGATGACCTACGATGCCCTCCGATTAATCGGAGGCGTCCTGCGAATAATCTGAGACTAGTCGCAAGACCCTCCTTCCTTTTCCCCCACTATATGTTGATACCCAGGGGGAAAAAATTAAAAGAAAAGACGATCGCAGATATCGTCTCCGATCGCCTCCGATGCAATCGGAGGCGATCGGAGGCTAATCCCACGATTTTTCGACAAAACCGGGTAAAAATCCTTGAAAAAATCTCAGACATGGTGACTGCTCCACTTTTATTAGGATTATTGCTAGGATTGTTCAAGGATTCTTTATTTTCTACGACGACCCCCGGCCAAAACTACTCCCCGACAGATCGCCGACATTGTGACTGGGCCATAAATCGCTGCAGAAATCATCATCAATTTTCCTCGTTTCATCCATATTAGAATGGATGAGAAGACTGATAGGTTGAATCCTTCGTATTTCAAGCTATTTTAGCCTTGTGATCTGTTGCTTACATGTGGGATAATAATGGCGCCGCTGGTGCTAAATTGTTGGCCCCGAATAATGTAATTGTTATTATTTTTGTTCCTCTACAAACCAACTTGAGAGTCATATCGAAGTGGTGACATCATTGCGTCTTCTTATTAGTGTTAGTGGTTCATACGAAAAATTTGCATTCGGCAAAAACGTGTAACACTCTAAAACTCTAAAATCCCTTTTCTTAGGTTAATCCTCAGCATGTTTTTTTTTTTCTCTAAGCTCACTGTCTCTATCTAAAAGAGAACTTAAAATCTTGGTGAGACATGAACTGCGTTTTCTGAAGACATTTTGACCCATGCTATGCCATGCAGGGATTGTGGACAGTTTAGAAAACGCTGTGTGATTTTAAGTGCCAATAAGCACACAAACATATTTTAAAGGGTTACTAGTAATCCAGTACCATCCAAGCAGGCATGAAAAGGGGAAAAGACAAATTAAATGAAAGAAATCAATCTAAACTTTTAAAATTATTTCTGTTCAACCTCTAGAAAGTTATGTGAGTCCTATACGTCTCTGCTTCAGAGGGGATTCTAGATCTTGATGATTTAATCCAGTGTGAATAATCCGATTAAAGTTTTCAGCTCTACCATTTAAAGTGTAGGACACAATTGATTTGAATGGAATGGAATGGAATTGAATTGAATACTAGTAATCTTATAGCCTATATTACTCCGCTGTATAATCGACACAACAGGCCATGATCTATCACAGTCATTATTGTCAATGATTTTCATTGATGAATGCATGCTCGTTTGTGTCAGACTGTATGAGGGTGTTTTGCGTTGTTTGCGGGTGTGGGTTCATTAACCAGTTACCCAATAAGTTCCTACAGGTAACCATGCATTCATGTCAAGCGTAATATGAGGTCGAATGCAGAGAACCCTTTTTGTGAAATTAGCACAGAACGAGGTAGGCCTAATAATAAGAGAATTTAAGAAAAATGTACCACAAAGATCTTTATTTGTAAGGTGGTTGAGGTGGTATACTGGTGCAGTGGTGGCGGTGATGGTGATGGCAGTGGTGGCGATGGGGGCGGTCGTGGAGTGCATATGTGTTTTGCGTGTGCGTGTGTGTGTGTGCGTACGTCTTTTGTTTTCAGAAACAGCTAATGATGGATCAGCATTTTGTTTGCGGTTTTCTCTAAACAAGACATTAGTCTGTGATCTATAATAAGCGGTATTGCAAATCAATCGCATTGCTCCTTTCTGTAACAGAATTAGAACTCTATTACTGTCTATATTTTTTTTTGTACAGTATTTCCCAATGCCATTACGCCATGATTGAGGTAAGGTAGAATGAGAGTCCAATGCAACATAAGAAGCACTGACTTAGGGAGAATCCGTTTAACGTGATTGATAATGCCAATGTTCTTGAAACTATCTTGCAAATGTTATCAATATGACGATTCCAAGTTTGCTCAATCTAAATTGTAATAGGCCTACCTAGAAATTTTGTGATCTTGACTTCTTTAATGACAGAATTATTAAGTATCACTTATTCAGGAAGTTGTTTAACCGAGTTAAATAACATGAAATGTTTTTTTTTTTTTTTGAAGATGATTTATTCGCTTTTATCCAATTAGTTACATGTGTATACATTTAAAACTTCTACTAACTATTAGGATCACTATGAGTATAGAATAAATTTGAATAATCAGCAACTTCTTCGAGGATAAAAGAGACAACACTTGAAGAACATCGGATGTCATTTAAATAATAGAGAATGACTGTGGACCAAGAATGCTTCCTTGGGGAACTCCACACATGATATAAAGAGAATTCCACAAAGAAAATCATTTTCATGAAAATTACACATTCCATCAACTTGATACTGACATAATGTTAAGGATAGTAATTATTCCTGCTTTCTGAACGTGCGGTTATTGAAGTGCTCTTTCATTACACTAGAAAAGTGAAAGCATGTTGAATTTTCTTTTTTTTTTCTTTATAATTGTTGTCCATACATGATGTCATAAGCTCGAGTACTACAGCAGTTTCCTTATCCAGTGGTTTCAACACCAAAACTTTTAAAAGTCATAACTTTGCATCGATTGTCCCATTTCCTCAAACTTTCACTGATGTGCTCTACTAATGTTGCTGCTTTCACTAAATCCACATTTCTCTTCGGGTTTTGGTTTCCTTTAATCACACAAAAATGATTGCTTCAGTGAACTAAGGAAGGAAGACAGGAAACATAGCTGGCGGCATCCCTTACATCAGTGGGAAGATTGTTCCAGATTCTCTCCCTTACATCAGTTATATGTAAGCAACTGGAACACATTATTTGCCGCCATATTTGTAAGCACCTTGAAGATAACAACATTCTATCCACATTAAATCATGGCTTCAGATCTGGCCACTCCACTGAAACTCAACTCCTCACTGTAGCGCATGATCTCTTGCTGGCCCACGATAAAAAGACCCAGATGGACATCATCATACTGGATTTTGAGAAAGCCTTTGACACCGTGCCTCATTCCCTCCTTCTTCACAAACTTCACCTTTATGGTATAGAAGGCCCTATCCACCAATGGCTCTCATCATTCCTCACCAAAAGACAGATGAAGGTAGTAGTAGAAGGGGAACTCTCCGGCTCAGCAGCATGCAGTCTCCTCTGGGGTACCACAGGGAACGGTATTGGGCCCTCTACTCTTCCTATGTCACATCAATGACTTACCAAATGTTGTCAAATCCCAGATCCGTTTGTTCGCAGACGACTGTGTCCTGTACAGGCCAATCACATCTCAACGCGACCATGTCAGATTACAAGATGACCTGTCCAGACTCCATGACTGGGCACGTACATGGGGGATGAGATTTAACACTGCAAAGTGCCAAGTGATGAGTATTGACCAGAAATCGTCACACTTCTACAGCATGGACGGTCACATCCTAAAGCAAACACCCCAAGAGAAATATCTAGGAGTTACATTATGTGATGATCTGAAATGGACCCCACACATAAACAGTACCACCAAGAAAGCAAATGCAGTTCTAGGACTACTCCGTCGCAATCTCCAATTTTGTCCAGAGCAATGCAAACGAACAGCATACATTGCCCTAACACGCTCGGTTTTGGAGTATGGAGCATGTGTGTGGGACCCACATCTTCAAAAGGACATCGACAACCTTGAACAGGTACAACGCAGGGCTCTCCGTTTCATCACAGGAGACTACACATCTAGGACCCCTGGCTGCATCACCAGCATGAGGCAGAGGCTAAACCCCCTACCCACCCTAGCATCAAGAAGGCAGGTACTTAAATTATCATCCTTCTTCAAAGCGGTCGAGGGGTTGGTCCCGGGTCTACCCATTGAAAATTTTCTGACTAGAACAAGACCTAAAAGAAATATCAAAATTAAACAGTTCAAAGATCACAAAACTCAGAATATTCTTGAAAGACAAGTGATAAACCACGATAAAGGGTTTACAGTTCATCATTGTAACACAGAGCAATATAAACATTCATTTTTTTGTGAGCACCCCCCTCGCTTGGAATCACCTCCCAGCAACAGTGATCAACAGCCCATCTCCAGAAGTCTTCAGAAGCAAGATAGAAAAAAGCCACCTTCGTTACGATTAATTTAGTTCGCGCCCTCTCTCCCCGCTGCACTATACCACACGGTCCGGCAGCGTATTGATCCAGATCCAGATCTCGGGAAATGCCGTGAAGGGGAGAAGAAGGACCCTATACAGAGCCTGGGTTCGAGAGGGGAGGTGTCGAGAAGTTAACACTTCTACTTACTATAGTTACCTATATTCAAGTCGTGTAGGCCCTATGCAACCACCCTGACAACATTTCTCCCTTCTATTACAAATTTGCTGCCTTCTATGGGATCCCTCATCTTAAAAGAAAAAAAAAAAATGTATTCAGATTTTATTCGCACAACGATAGCAATCAGATATCAGATATCAGATAACAAGCAAGTTAAAAAAACAACAAACAAACAAACAAACAAAAACCCCTCAGCGCAAATTTACTCTACCTAACCACAGAACTCTATGTGTGTAGATTTCTGTGTACCTAACCAATTCACCTGAACCTGCTCCAGTTTTCGACGTTGAGGGCGTCAATACTGTATTCTGTTCAGTAGTAAAAACAGAGGGTCTGGAAGCCAGACTAAATCTACCGACGTTCTGCTGCCGAGTGACGAAGAAATCCTGAACGAACAAATATCAGAAACGCAGGTGTTTCATTTCATATTCTGATGTTGGCAATGACAGGAGTTGCTGGATGGCTGTGATGTAGATGTGCCTCAAATTCTCTGTGTAAATGTAAATGAACTTTCCTTTGTTTTCCGGAAATTCCCCCAGCTCAAAAGATAGGAAGTATTTGTAATAGTCCCATATATAGAAAAGCAATGAGATGTGCACGCTCAACATTGTTCGTATTTAAAATAAATCATTTTTTGGCACCAAAGATCGGTCAGCTTTCTCCAGATCAGGTAAGCAATGTCAGAAAACTTTCTAATTTTGTAGTAATTTGTATTTCTATCAAGCTTGCATTGAAAAAAAAAAAGTCAAGCAATCTGCTCTGCGCTCTGTGTCTGATAATAATAGTAATACAGTGACGTCAGTGTATTTCACTTGTTTTTTTCTTCACATCGGGATCGTGATAGATCTAGTACGGTACTGAGTACATGTAGTCTAACGTTAGAATCTATAACCTGTATATCAACCATGTCAGGCAGAGCCTCCAGAAATCTTTATCTATTTTGTGAAAGGGACTCATTATGAAACTTCAAATATAACACTTACCCTATCCTTGCCCTGCAACAAAGTGTGTGTATGAATGAAGTATAGTGCAGGTCTATCATTATTTATTTACATCCGTCAGTGTGCTGCATCCCCCCCCCCCCCCCCCCCACAATTATCATTTCATCTCCGCATACTGTATGTATATATTGTAGATAGTTTTCAGGCTGAAATTTTCAGTCTTGTGTACCTGGTGGCTCTTGATGCTGATTCTGTTTTTTATTTTTTCTTCTTTCTTTCTTTTCAGAAATAAAAGAGGAATGATGGCGGAATTGCGTCAAAAGCCGCCAGAACCTATTATCAAACAGTTTGTATTTGTAAATAGGAGTTTCTGCAATTTACAAGCATTGCTTTTCAGCGGGTCTCATATCTTTTTTCCACCTGATGTATAAATACGTACGTCTCTTATCAGCTATCAGTCATGATTGTCAAATCATTGATTTTTGTCTTTTCGCCCAATATTACAATTTTGTAATTTGTTATTCTTGGTGAAATTGAAAAAAATAAATTGAAATTGAAATTGAAATCGAATTTAAATTGAATAGAACTGAACCATGGAGAATAGACATAATTATATGGCAGCATTCTGTATTTTTAGAAGTATATATTTCTTAGACTTTGATATTAAGGAAGGGCAGAAATAGGCATTTGGATTGCATACATAATGTATAACATGTTTTCTTCCCTTGAAGTGTTAATGTTTTTCTATTTGATTGTTCGTTTGTTTGTTTGTTTATTTTTTGCCAGAATGTAGCAGATAATTTACTATGATCATGATGATAAACATTTCAAAGGAGCTATACTGGCTGATGCTGCTGTATGGTATTCAGGGGGTACCATATGGATTTCAGGTAACTGCTGCTCATGCATCCGATATTGGAGTGCATTATTCACATCACATAGTGTAATGTGTAGTGTGTGTGTCTGACTTTGCAACAGAAGAGTTGTAATGTATTAATGTTATAAACTCTAAATACATGAGACACTGATATCTTTTAGAAAAGGAATATACTTTTTTCTTAATTAGTATAACTGTAAATTGTTGATGCAGACAGTTAGAGAAAAGCTCTGTGACCCCATGGAATGTTATGAACATGAGCTTAACCCGTTCCTTCCGCAATTCTCTGAGTGCCTTTAATGCCCCCAAACGAGATTCTTTTCGCCCGTCGACAGAGAGGCACACAGGTTGGTAATCCAGCTGTGTGAAGGCAGTCAAGCGGTTCATTGTTTCCCCCTTTCCACGGTCAACTACATGTGCCAGTGAACAATGGAAATATCGATCGGGTGCGAGGTATGAATAGAGCGTGCGCTGATGAGCTCTCAGAATCTTTTGTTCTACACAAAATCAGGTACCTGAATGAGGTGGCTGGGGTCAGCGAACCCGCATTTCTAACTGATCTCAGCCTTGATCGCTATGTACATGTTCGTACGAGTTTACAGCAGAACAACCAAAAAACTAAATCAGGAAAAGGTACATAATACTGTAAAACACGCATTTTTCAAACAGAAGGAGAACAAATCTTAATAGAGTAAACTCTTATCTTTTTATCAAACCCACTTTTCTGAGCATTTTAACACAAAGAAACATGAATTTAGGCCACTGAAACAGGCACCCTTGTCTTCATTTTGGGAACCTGGTAAACCAGGTTCCCGTATATCAGTTGCTCCCACGGGAACCTGGTAAACCAGGTTCCCGTAAGGAACGGGTTAATTATGAGACGATATGAATTGCCTGATATTCTTGGAACATTCATGACTCGTGTAAACATGAGTTTATTATGATTTGTCACTATTTATCATCGTATTTATCAAAGAATATAAATTCTTATAAACAATAAAATAATGAATAATAGAAATTTGTGTATAAACAATACGAACTATTCTCTCCCTCTCTCTCTCCCACCTTGTGTGGGGAAATGAAGAAATCAAATTTTGACGAGTGACTTGTTCACACTGTTAAAGGGAACTTGTGTAACATCTAAGATTCCCAATTTGTCATCCACATGATGACTTTGGAAAATGATATTCCTACAGGTACAATGTAAAAACAACATTTGACCATTTTTTCTTGACGCAGATATATAATTATTCTCTTAATCCTGGTGTTTATTATCTTTGTTGAAATCTTTGCATATTATTTCATTCGCTGCCATGGAACTTTTCAAATAGTGTAAAAATGTTACCTGAATTGTAGTTTTCCTTTTCTATTTGCATTTGCACTATGGATTTTATTAGGTTGCTTTCCTACCCATCTTACTGCATGCTGGGGGAACTTCACTGACAGAAGTCTCACTCCTCAGGTTCCTCAACCTCCCTTGGATGTTGAAGCTCCTGTGGGTCCCCTTGGTGACCAGCTCAGGCTCCGTGCAGCGACCTTTGACCTACACTCTGGGTGGCCTGGCTCTGGTCTTTGCACTAACATCAGTCATCAGCATTCAGTCGATAGGTTTGCTGAGTGTAGCGATGCTCACTGTCAACATTCTAGTGTCTCTCCAGGACATATCTGTGGACACGTTTGCCATCCGGTCACTGTCGCCTGGACAGCTGGCCGCCGGTAACGCCATCCAGGTTGTTGGGTACAAGCTTGGAGCAATGCTGGGTGGGGGCGCTCTAACCTTGGCCAGCGAACTCTTCCCTTGGAGTGCCTTGTTGCTGTTTATAGCGACGCTGTACTCGGTGTGCACCCTCTCCGTGCATTTCTTCCTGCCGCAAACTTTCGCTGATGAGCATAAGTCAAGTCACAACTCACAAGAGGGACCACAGAATTACAGTGCAATAGTGCAGTGTGACTCTACATCTGTTCTAAAAAGGCAGCGCTCTTCAACCAAACAGGATGGAAATGAAGGAAGTGCTTGTGAGCAGTGTAGATCACCCGATCAACCTTGCAATGAAAATGCTGTTTTCCCCAGACACAGATACAATCTGAGAAAGTCAACCATCATTAAGACTAACAAGGGCAAAGGAGCTGAACATCAGATAGAAACCAAGGACACATCCAGTCTTTGTCTTTCACAAAAGACATCAAAAGAACAAACCAATTGTAACAGTAGGAATGGCCGAAATGAATTTTCGCCCGTATGTGCAAAATCGAAGGAAACTCTACTGCCATGTGCTCAAAATATAAACGGTGACCACAATGACTATTCAGAATGTCTTTCAACGTGCCAGACACACCTCTTCAAGGCTGAAAGGAAGCTGTCAACCATACAGAACTTTGCTGCTATTTTCTCAGTACCAGATACAGGATGGCTGATACTATACCTTCTGACATACAAGCTTGGTAAGGCTCCTATGAATTAAATGCATTACAATATTTTCCAGTACATGCTTTTACCATTTTCCTGGTAACTTGAAATGATTCTGATATCAGTATGAAATATCTGATTTTTTTTTTATTTCATGTAAAGGAGGAATATGATATGTCAGAAATGTGATGGAGATTCCTTTCTTAACCCACAATTGACCAAAAAAGTTATCTATGTAGCTGAAGAAAGTAATGTGTGGGAAGTGAATGTTCTATCTAATCATATTGTTTAGATACTGTCATAGTTAATTTCAATTTTTTGTAGTTTTGATGAATACGTTTTTTGGTCAGGTCATCAGTCTTGAGTGTGGCCACTACTTGAAGGCTTACCCAACTCTTCCATCCATAAAATGTTGACATATTGATAGGCCCTACTGCTCCTTTTTACAGGTAAGAGAATGACACAATTCTTGAGTTTCTCCAGCCCTCTTGCTTCCAAAGAATCAGCCTTGCTTGTAGGCTAAGGTGACATCAATAAATTCACTTTTTTTTGTTACTACGACAAGCAGGCAATAAAGCAAGCAAACTAGAGATGCACGCTAGGAGCGCAGACCTCCGCCAAGCATGCAGCTCATTTCCACCACTGATCTTGTTCTTCCATAGAGATCAGTGATTTCCAGCCATACATATTATGCATACTGAAAATTGCCGATTTCTCAATATAGAAGCCTTTTGTTACACTATCAACTTCCAGCTGCGAGGCACTCACCCTAGCAGAAACTAGAGCATGCACTTTAGTGTGCATATTTAAAACCTTTAAAAAAATGCAAGGCTTGAACTCCCAAGTTCATTGACCCTTCTTGCCAAAATATTGAACATTTTTCATTAGGTCCATAAAGATTTTTTAGATCACTACCAAAATTTAATCATCTGTTTCTTGTGTCATTCTCAACCTTTCCTGTAAGTTTCATCCAAATCTGTTCACAACTTTTTGAGTTATTTTGCACACAGAGAAACAAACAAACAAAACAATAAACAAATGCCGATGAAAACATAACCTCCTCCCTTGGCGGAGGTAACAAGCAAGCAAATGACGAAACAAGCAAACTTTTCTTGTCTTTCAGGCGAGCAGGGAGGAACCAGTCTCTTTCCCCTCTACCTGCTGGATACCGGTGTCTCTGCGAGACAGGTGGCCTTGTGGACCGGTATGCTGAGCCAGTGGATCTCCATCGCCGGCTCACTGATGGGTGCCCGGCTGGTCAGCTGGATGGATGCAAAAAGGTGCACCTGTTTGACATTTAGGAGTGCCAGTCCATGTTAACATGACATGCTGACACCCTTCTAAACGTAGTGAAAATATCTTACGATTACCAGAATGATATGTTGCACAGCTTTTTGAGCACCGCAATATGGTGAGCATTTGAAGCATACTGTACATGTTAAAAAGTTCTAATAGAGTTCATGTTACAGAACAGTGAGACATTTTCACCATGCTTAATCACTAGATATGACACATCAAACAGCAGGTTATCCTTTTCCTTGTGGCCTGTATGAAGCTTCCATTATCATGCACAAGTCATTCAGGATTTTATTGTCTAGTCTACTGACACAGCACAGAAAATTTTTCTGACCTTTTGCAAGTCACAAGACTCGGTAGCATGGGTAGACCATGCGATGGACAGGCTGGTACGACTGATAAATTTGGAAATCCCCCATAATGAATTGTGCACAGCCTTGTCTGCAATACACATTTTAGGCTGAATCTGAATGTTACTGATGAGTGTATGCTTCGGTACGGTACATACATTCGCTGACTGAGTGATTCTTCCCGACCAAACCTGCACTAGTCATGGTTTTCAAATGTACCGGTACTCTGAATGAGAAGTGCACAAAGATCAATTCAATCTGGACCAGCCATCTCTCTCCATGCTGCAGGGTCTTTAAAATTAATCCATTGAAGATCAGTCCTGAGTACACTATGGTGTCTATGGGAAATATGTGTTGTAGCAAAATCAGCCTCTCCTCAACGGGTTAAGATATATAGGATGAATGCAAAACATGAAGGCCTTTGTGTAATATGGGATGACTTTATGTAATCGATTGTTCCTCCATTGTAGAAGGCGAAAGTGGGAGTGGAAAAAATGACTGAAAGTCACAAAACAATTACAGGTACATTTGTATGTCTTGTTTTATCAGCTATGAGCAGCAAGTGTTACCTGCCAGTTATACATGTAATTGCCTATTCTAAATTGCATCTTTCTTTCTTCATTTTATTTTCCATTTTGATAAAGGACTCTTCCCCAATGCCTGGCAGTGCTGTGCGTGCTCCGTGTCATAGCAATATTTTTGCTGTCAGCTGTTGTAGAATGTAACAACAATGACATGCGACTCAGACTGATTTGTAAGTATCTCTTCTTTCAGGTTCAGTGACATTTGCTCCTCCCACAATTGCTCCCATGAAATATCTGCATGCTAAGCCAAACATAATTCTACCCACAAACATAACCTTAACCATAACCCTAATCCTAATCCTCACATCAAACTAAATCTAAAACCCTATCACAACCCTAATCTTAACCCTGGGTCCCTGGAGAAAATGAGACAGGAGCATTTGTTGCTGGAGCAAATGTCATGCCACCCTTCTTTCCACTCCTGGATTAAATAAGTCAGACAAGAAGTGGGTCAGTGTTTCTGTTTTGAATCCAACGACTTTTTCATAAGGGAATATTATATCTACAAGACTGATTTCATACAAGTACACTCCAATACACTTGGTGGAAGTGATAAGAAGAGAGGAATAATAATAATGGGGAAATAAGAGGAGGGAAATTCAAAATTTGGTTCAAGAATTTTGGCAGCTTAGATTACAGTGTGATACGTAATCATAAGGTCATTTAATTATCTTCATTTTTTTTTCTTTGTTGATTACAGTGAAATCCAGACTTTGTAGGTTGCCTATTGATGCAGTGGTTTCGTACCCTATCAACATTTTAACTTATTGTGTATTGCTTTGGCTTTGATTCTGAAGGGTTAGTGCCTTTTGCTATTATACCAGTTAGCATCTAGTTGATGGCACATCGATCAAAGTGCATGTCAACCACTTCTGAGCAAATTCCTTTTTATTCACCTAATGGGTAAAATGAGAACTTTGCGGCAACGTGATTTTGGCATGATGTCTCCATGCACTAGGTCAAATCACACACAATGGCCTAAATTTATGAACAAGGTGGTTTAAATTTAGACCATGGTTTATGCAAATTTCTTCTGCAAAAGTATGATTGACAGATTTCATACACAAACAGACGTCCAGTAATGACTTGCTTTGATACGCTGATGTCAAAGGTATGCTTACTTCATACTTATCTTACACTGTAGTCCACCGCCCTTGTAAATTTGGGCCTATAAATCATAATCTATCCTTAGCTCAAAGTCATAGGGAGGAAAGCATAGTGAGGTTCAGTCTCACATAATCTTTTTATTTCCTTTGCCTTACAAATGTATCTCTCTCTCTCTCTCTCTCTCTCTCTCTCTCCTTTCTGACTAGACATGTGTGTTCCAATGTACCTCCTTCTACTGCTGGGTGGGGCCGTCACCACGGCAACATTCACCATGATGATGCTGTACTCCCAGAGGGCGGAGAACCCCACCACACAGGCCCTTCATCACACCACCATGGCCACTGCAGAGGTTGTAGGGAAGGTCGTCTTTACCTCGCTGGCAGGTCTTGCTGTTGATCACCTCGGCTACGCCTTGGTCTTCCGCAGCTTTACTCTCGTTTCATTGCTACCTCTCTTTCTTCTTTCAAAGATCAATAGCAAATAATGCTCTTGAGAATAACAATAATAGATGACGACTGGACAGAAATGAAATACAGAGGTTCAAAGCCACTATCTCGGCACAATTCTGAAATTTCAGCAATTCTGACTGTTTTGCTTACACATAGAAACTGCAGACCATGATTCTAGCATCTCATCTACACATGTATTCAGTGGCAAGTGGTGTAGAAGTTGAAACCAAAATAATCATAATTATTGTCAATTCAATAGACAGATGTCAAAACACACAGAATGTATTTTTCTTAAATCTCAAAGTGACACTGAACAGATAAGAACCACACCCATGTGGTTGTAGCCTGTGTAGTGTCATTTTGAGGTCATGACTGCACATGGCCTGAATGCCTAGAGAAAATGTATCAAATTAATAGTGTAATAATGCATAAAATTTGTTACAAAATATTTATTCTGTTTCATTGATAGTAAAGAACTGGTATTTCGTTTTGTTTTGTTTTTTTGTTGTTTTTTTTCCCCCTCTCTGTTACCTTTTATATTAAAGTCAGCACCTATTGAAAATACAGTAGGGTCCGATTCAAATGCTTTTCTGAAAAACCACTGTTTTGTTATGTTTAGACAGCTTCAAAATATGTTTTTATAACCAAGTAATGTTTAGTATGTGGCTTGGAAATTTCTAGTTTATCAGTGCTGATGTAATTGGTCATGGTTTCTGTGGCTACTATGAAATAAGATATTGTTAAAAGAAATATATGACCTTTTGTGCCTACATCATACAGTGTACTCTTGCGCTACTTTAAAATCATTACACATGTAGTAACATGTTATAAAAAATTTTATGATTTGAGAAAATCATCCTTTCATATCCCCAATGGACAATCATAAGTGTATTATTACACTATGTAAACATAGTTTTTGAATCATAAATACATAGCACTGACAAGCGTTTTTACTAGTGACAGGTTTATTGATACCATGTTGTCATACAGGTGGGATGCTAGTGTTTTTGTGCGCTGCAGCATGATTTTCTCTTATAAATAGCTGACATGACGTTTCTTCATTGGAAAATGTATACAGGTATATATTTTGCAGGTATCATTACTTTGGCTGAATAGTATTTATATATGGATATTGTTTATAGATAGTATTATATAGTTTTATAATGGATGACCTACCTCCCTTCACACTGTATTTCTTAATGAACAATCTTCCTTTGGACCAACAAGTAGGGCCTGCAGATGAACCTGCAAGAAGAACTACTTTTTCTTTTTTCTTTTTATAGCAATAAAAAAAAGGAAGAGCCCAAAAAAGAAAGGAAAATCATGAAGTTAAGAAAAGATGAGCATGCAGTTGAAGTGACTGGAGCAAGTTGATGACCGAATCCATCTCAAGTGAATCTGACCACAAGTTTAAACACTCAGATAATTGCCTGTAAATGGCAATTCGAAAAAAACAAACAAACAAACTTTCCTTTACAAGATCAATGTATAATTAGCAAATGTGTGTGTAGTGATTACATATTTGGCAACTTTAATGTTACTTGACCAGTTCATATGCATTTTCTTTTCTCAGACTACTTTCTTTTCTGATACTTCTTTTCCATTTCACATATTTTTGAACAAGTCTGTGGATCATTTTTATGTCCTATATTTTCAGGGTATTTGAATCTTCTGTCAGTAGGGTACTTTCATCTAAACACACAAATTAAGAGTAAACCGTATTCTCTACCATGATCAACATGAAGATTTTGGTCTTTTCTTTTGTATCATTGTGAATGCATGCATGATTGTGTGTGTGTGCGTGTGCGTGCGTGTGTGTGTGAGTGTGTGTGTGTTTGTGTGTGCATATAATGGCAGGTGACATGACATTTGCATCTGTGACAATTGCTCCGATCTCATTATTTTCTCCAAGGACTTGGGATTAAGGTAGGGTTGTAATAGGGTTCTAGGTTTAGATTGATGTGAGGATTAGGGTTAGGGTTATGTTTTGGGTAGAAAATATGTTTGGCCTTATAGCGTGCAGATCTTTCATGGGGGCAATTTATTGTTGCAGGAGCAAATGCCATGGAACCATAGAGGCAACACTCTTTGTAAACCTATTTTTGTACAGTGCAAACCCGTTATAACGAACACGGTTATAACGAAATTCCGGTTACAACGAAATAAAATTTGGGGCCGCAACATTATCAACTCTATGTATTTTTATTGTTTATTCATTCGGTTATAACGAAATTTCATTATAACGAAAGAAAACTGCCTGTCCCGAGGACTTCGTTATAACGGGAGTCCACTGTACAGTGTACTTGGGTAAAATTCTTCCCTCTGAACTCACATCCATCAGCCATTGATACTGTATGAAGAGAAAACAAATACCCAGTATAACACCAACTACATTGTTAAATGCAGGTGTCACACTTTCTCAAAACTGAGCAAAGTTGGGCACAAGACATAGGATATCCTCCATTTTGGCTCTAATTGTAGAAACATTGGGTTATTCATGAAGGTATTTTTAGATATCAATGACTGCTGGTGACATTTGTCGGGCTCCTACACAATGTGAGTGGTGGTAAAATCTGTCTAGCCATCAGTGGCAGATCAAGAGGGGGGCGCACCGGGCACGTGCCCCCTCTTTAATTTTTGGCTAAAACAAAAGATATTAAAAGAAAAAGATGGGGGGGGGGGTGGTGCGTGCAACCCCCTTTAATTTTGCAAAAGCGCCTCCCCTTTACGGAATTCCTTTGTGTGGCCATGGGATCGGGTAAACTTCTTTAATGAATATTCATATTTTTGTGTAGCCTTTGGGTGTGGTCCGGGTGCCATATCGTTTGACCTTCTGCAGGGCTTGACATTAGTGGTGGCCTGGTGGCCCAGAGCCACTAGAAAATCAATTGGTGTCGGGCCACCAAATTTATCTTTCAGTGACCTGAACAGGCACCTGTATTGTAAGATTCAAAATGGACTGTTTCTCCTGCTTTTATTTCGGGCCACTATACAAGGTATCTTTTTTGGCCATTAAAATTTCAGATTTAAAGATTTTAGTGGCTCAAACAGGCCACCACACAAAAAGGTTAGTGTCAAGCCCTGCCTTCAGTAGGCATTGTACTTGCTTTGGCTGTTGATTGGCTTTTTGACCATGTTCAATCATGTTCCAACTTCACATTATATGTATAACATAGAAAATTCCTTATTCATTTTGCCTATCTTGTGTCAATTATGGGATAATGTGGTGCCACCACTTGAGAAAATCAATTGAAGTTGATAATGGCAGCATTGGGGAGGTACTTCCACAGTCTATATGTTGGTTGTCGAGTCGGCATTTGGTATCAAGGAAAACTACATTGTATTTTGATGACAATGACATGTACTAGAGAGTCTTGAGTCTTGACTGAAAATAATCACTTTAAAGCAGACATATCACAGCAAAAACCACACAAACTTCTCTCGAACGAAAATATCAGAATCGAACGACAGGACATTGAATATGGAAACACACTAATTTTTCATGTGTGTTTTTTTGTAATTTCTAATCCAATCATTATCATACATACTTACAATGCATACATAGATGTACAGATAATCAATAATAGAATTAAGATAGTTCTTCTATAGTACACTATGATCGAGAAATTGTAAACACATAATCAACACACATCGGTAAGAAACAAAGTAAGAAACGACCTCACTGGAAGAGGAAGATTTCACAAAATTAACACTACATAGGAGGGTATCAAAACATGCTACAAAAATGTCTTAATTGTTCTTGATGCTCCTAAAGTTGACCACAAGAGGGATGATGCCTACATGTACTTGAATTATTAAATACAAATGTATGTCTATTACATTGATGTTGATTTTACACACTGGAAAATGGCCTAAAATGTGAGCACATAAAATTTCTCATAAAATATGGACAAATTCATCACCCGCCCCCATTCCTACTCCTTAAACTCAAAATTTATCAAGAATCACTTGAAGGGTAAAGGGAAACCCTGGTATAACAAGGTCATTAGAACTGCCTTTTTTGCCCTGTTAAAACCATTACCTTGTTGCAAAAGAAGAAACCAGTGAAGTACAATAATGGAAACTCGGCACTACCAAATCACCTTGCTAAAAGCAGTACCTCCTCATATTAAAGCAAGCTTGTTATATAAGGGTTTCCCTGTGCTGTAATTGTGTATTTCAATTTTAAAGAATTACACACGAAGAATGCTGCACGTGCTTACACATCAACGTCATAATGTATTCAAATTTTATGAGTTCTATCTCAAAAGACTGTTCTTGGCAATCCACCAAACTCGTCTAAGATTTCCCATGGATTGCCAGACATAGCAAAAACCCAGTGTTTTCAAAGAGCACTTCCATCTGTAAAAGTACAAGTACGAGATAACAAATGAAATTCTAACACATTTGGCCTCCGTTACATTAACAAATTTGAATACATCATGCCGAACAGGCCCAGCTAAAGGTACACGGTCCTTGTAAAGTTTAGATACTTGATTCTGAGACCGTTAAAATGTCTACACATTATTTCCCGTCATTATCATTTGGCATCAATATGATAGTACTAGTTTAACTTAAAAATCATCAAGTCTAAGGTAGCTAATGATCACGCAAATGGGAATTACATATGCTCACTGTTTTTCTCTTCATTTGCAGCTATGCACAAAAACTCTTCTCATCTTCAAACTAAATTGATGTACAGTGCACCCCCATTATAACGAACACGGTTACAACGAAATTCCAGTTATAATGAAGTAAACATTCAGGCTGCAACATTATTGTCTCTATGTCTTTAATTGTTTATTTGTTCGGTTATAACAAAATTTCGATATACAGTAACGAAACAACACTGCCGGTCCCAAGGACGTCATTATAATGGGAGTCCACTGTATGAAACATGTGAAAACTACATCATGTGAGGCAATTCTGAATAAAGAATGCCCTTCTTGTTGTTACTACATGTACGTATGCTTCGATAAATGGCATTTATCTGTGCGGCCTATGTATATGCTTTACACTGACCCGCTCTCTCGAGGCAACGAAATGAGAAGGACGTCTACAAACATGACAGAACTCAAAATGCCCATCAATCTCTGTTTAGTAGAGTACGATGTCGTTGGTATCAACTGTTATGCCCTCACACTGCGAGACCAATATCTGCATATAATATTATCGAATCACAATGACAGTTTATGAACAATTCTGCTTCAGCTTGATCTGACCATACTCGAGCACATTCAACTCCACATGAGTCAAACTTTTGCCTCAGTCAAAGTACATGTGTAAATTCTCAGGACCATAACGTAAAAACTGTGTACACTGTATTCATTTCATTGTCTAAAACCAACACTGTCCAAGTTGAAGCTTATTCTGAAGTCCGGACTGACCCAACTTTTAACATGCAGAGTTGATAGCCATAGAATCATTTTCACCAAATATTAGTAGTCATGAAATCGTGTTGCATCTTGGAAAAAACAACAACATAAAATAAACATGATTTCTCAATCATAACGAACAAACAAACAAACAAGAAGTTCCAATGTTCACATCGTATTCATACTAACATATGATCAAACTTTAAGGGTATGGTGGCTCATTGTAACCCTATCATATGTATTGGAAACATAGTAAACTTGATTCTCGTCAAGAACATTATAGCAGTCTTTGTGCACATTTGACCATCAATGCCACTGCTTGCATGAAATCATAAAATTCGGTGCTACATGGAAATTTGAATGGGAAGAATGGAAATCTCCTCTTATTCCTCTAAACATAATAATGATCAGTGCATGGTACATGAGCATACTCCACAAGCTACCCAGGTCTATCACTGCTATAACATCTACGTAGGGTGACTTGGTACCGCGTCTTATCTAAGTAACATCACAGTTATACAATTTGTATACTGGTGGACACAATGCAACAACCCTCCCCTCCCCCACCCCCCCCCCCCCCCCCCCTCGAATTTACACGCTGCTTAATACACTGACACTCAATTAATCACAAGTTCTGACTCTTTGCAACTCTGGGTGAAAATTTCACAAACTTGTGTCATTGTGTCACTAAAAGACTCGTTTTTACACAATCAACATCATTGGGTCGGGCAAAGTTCTATTGACATCAACTCTCTTTAACTGATTTTGAAGGAGAATAATGTACAATGTACAGTGTTTCCACCAGTGCACTGGACATCCATACTGATCAAAGTCATGTCAGCAAGGACTTGTACCACAAGTGGAGATGGTTAAATCTGGTGGTACAAATAACACAAAAATTACACTGTGCTTTTCACTGAACTTGGGAAACCACCCACCCCTAATCGACACACACTGATAAGCACAAGGAAAAAGCAACCTACATTTTCTACAGAATACCAGCACTGTGTAAATTCTCTTTTTTGATGATGCTATTGTGGTGATCATGTACTTGTTTTCCCCTAGTATTCAGATACCACAGCAGATATTTCATAAGCAGCCTTGATAGTATCTTACGTGAAACCATGCATCTTGATCTTATAGGACACAAATAAAAACATGGTGTCAGATGACACAGTTTTGTCATCCTACATTTACGATCGTAAAGAGTGTACACTTGTGTCTATTTATTCATTAATTCTTTTTAACACAAATACCAGCACTTTACCATTTACAGGTAGAGTATATATTCTGTAGAGGGTATTTCCATGGCAGCCACAGACCACAATATTCACAATTCCATGTAATGCATCTTTCGTTTGAATGCGGGGTGTCTTTCAAGACTTTATAGCAACTGCAAATTTCTACAGGATGGCTTGTTACAATGTGGGTTTGTCGCGACTAAAATAGTCAGCGATCGATTTGTAAGTCTATCCACATTACTAAAATTATAAACTGATTGGTATCTGTGGAAATCATGAAGCCAATAAAGTTTTAGAATGTGGCTCATACACTGCATGCAATCATGATCTGGAAAAGAATTTTGTAAGATTTAACCTCTAGTTATGGTGCCATTTAATTGCTTTGGATGCGTTTAAGAATTACACGCAAGAGAGTTAAGCCTGCCTGGTTCAGCGACAACATTAACCCATTGAAGATGAGTCCCTAGTATACTCAGGCAGGTGTCTATGTGAAATGCATGTTGTAGCAAAACAGCCCATCCTCAACGGGTTACAAAAATAATGATAATAATTAATATTCAAGGAATGAAGTCATCATGTTTGCGACACACAAACATCCATCAAATAATACATCTTGCTCATAACCATTTATATCCCCGATTCCCCAACAGAACACAGATCCATGTATAATACACCCCATCCATTACTTTAGTAGGAAAGTTATATGAGATGGAAATTAAAGCAGAAACTACATTTTAAAGAATAAACTCGAACAAGCCTCTGAGAGTAATGTAAAACAGAAAAGTAGCACCTAAAAATGACAGTACACCAACAAAGCAAATGAAGTACTGCTACATACACACAGAATACTGAACTTCAAGAATACTATTCAACCCTGTTTTCAATGGCTACAAACACACAGGTACACTAGAGATGTAAGGTGAGTTGAAGACAGCTGATGACAGTCACATCAATCCTGTGCGCATTTTAAATTACTGGCATCGTCGTTTAAGAGTTCGATTTATATGCAGTGTCCAAATTGTGAAACACAGGCAGCCATACATATCAATCCATGGCTTTAGGGACTTGTTTAAATGCCATACATCTTTTAAAAGCAGGTCCGCAAAGTTTAATATGGATGGTCCAACCTACATGGGTGGAATTTTCTAAAGCACAGGTAAATCACACAAAGAAACAAACACACAAACATACAAAAGGCTGTCTTAGGAAACCTATCAAAAAGTTATTGCAAGAAACCCCACTAGCAAAGGAAGAATACATCTGCAATTCAATCTATTTGGCCTTCAAGATATGTCCAATTTGTTTTGACTGGTTTGTCAAGTCCTGATTTAATATCCTGGATAAATCAGCAGATAAGTCTTTTCAAACAAAGCAAGAAAGAAAGAAGGAAAACCTTGCATGAGAATTTATTTAAACGGAAATAAAACTTTGACAAAACAAAGGAGGATTGTAATTAGCTTTGCTGACATCACAGCTGAGGGCACCACAATTATTCTCATGAGATTTTGTTATACTCTTACATAGATTCTCTTTGTAGGATTAGCTTCTTTCTAATAAAAAAACAACAACAAACAATAAAGAACAATAAAAAAATCAAAAATAAATATTTGAAGCTCTGGAGCAGTCACATAATCAACATGATTGACTGACACAGCCATGTGAAGAATAACATAAGGAAGCAGATTCCATGGAAAACAACAAGAAGATGCTAACTGGAGTTCCTCATGTATTCAAGGTACATGTCGTCAACACTTAAATCCTGTGAGAGCCGGAAGCTGATGTTGCAAAAGAAAAAGAAAAAAATGAGCTCAATTACCCTTTAGAGTATTAGAACGGTAAATTTATTAAGCGGCCTCTAAAAGCAAAATAAAACGTCTAATTAGTGATCCCCAGAGTTTGAAGTGCAAGCTTAGGATCAGAGAAAATTGTAAGTGTAATGAGGCAAATGCTAAGACGCTTAAAGAGCCATGCAGAACCTGCAAATATACTGCCCCGCTGACAGCAAAATGCAGACGGACAGAGCTATCAAACGAATGCACAATCCTCATTTGCTTTACGAATTCATGACCAGAATATTCATATTTT
Source organism: Diadema antillarum (assembly GCF_040938485.1). Taxonomy (NCBI): domain Eukaryota; kingdom Metazoa; phylum Echinodermata; class Echinoidea; order Diadematoida; family Diadematidae; genus Diadema; species Diadema antillarum. The sequence goes on from NW_027271090.1 coordinate 1,986,366, forward strand.
AATATCAAAAGACATCAAAACTACTTTCTATTGGTGACCATGTTCAAATCATCAAATTCAATACACTACTTCACACCCTCAAGGATGATGACATTCAGTACTTCAATCCAAAATAAGATAATTTAAATTTTGAGATACGTTGTATCATATTTTTGTCTGTTTTTTACGTGCCTGTATTTGGAAAAAAGAAATTATGCTGTGAAAATCATGTCACAGTCCTGTCTTGCACAAGCAAACAAATATCACATTTTGCCAAAATTCTCACTGATCTACAGCTTAAGTTCTACTGCTGTAAAGGTTCTAAACTTCATGTGCACTGGTGATTTGTATTCCCAACATGCCATGGAGCTCCATTCATGGTCGCATCATAAAGTTGACCGAGTTGCATGTAATTTTTGTTTTCCTGTAGTACCAGGAAGATGTCCAAATAATCCCCTTGTATGAAAGGAAATTCATGTGACTATTTTACATCTCAGATTCTATGTCTGAAAGAAAAGCTAAACCCTCGACATGTCCTTCTTGGATTCTGTAATTGTATAAGTCCGAAATAATGTGTCTAAGTTCTGCATGTTGAAAAGCGTAGCAAATGAGGCATCAAGCATTCAGAGCATGATCTGTAACATTGTCATTTTTTTTTTCATGTAAATCACTCCTACTTTTACAGGTATTATGGAAGGCAAGTACCACTTTTGAGCTGTAGAATTGATTCTCTTTCGCGGCATGTGCTGCTTGTTTGCGATGACACAAAACGAGTTGCTTGGAAACCTACAGTCAGGAAATGTATAAATAGTATAAACATATAAAACAAGTACTAAAGACACTGTCTACATACAATCACCGCCAACTGAGTTGCTGAGACATAACGCTGGAGAAAATGTTCACAGTTTCTCCAACACATTACCACTGAATACTGGCAGAGAGGAAGGGCGATATTAGAACAATGTTGAAAAATGCAGAGTTTTTAACAACTAACATTTGGGGGTAACAATGTTTTTTGACATCACAAAGATGTTTGTGCTCATCTACGATGTGTTTTCTTTTTTCATCCGTTTTAGCAGTTATGGTCAGGCCACTGACAGTAGCATTAATTAGTATTCATCAACTAATGTCAGTGAACGTGTATCACCATCTGCAGGATTTTAGTCATTAGTTAGCCACACAAACAATAGTTTCAAGCTTTCATGGTACTGTTGGTACATGAAAATTGTTCAATAAACCAGTATTGTATAAAAAGTGCTAAAGATTGCCACTGTTTACTATGCACAAGGTACACTAGATCTTTGGAGCTGAGATTAAAAAAAAAAAGAGATATCAATAACAATACAGAAAGGCCAGATGGTCTAAGCCATAGTATTGCATCAACCCAGTGACGAAAACCACTGTAAACCCAGAGTGACCACTCTAAACAGCAAAAATTAAGGAAATAATTATGGCATCTTGGGTAAAAGATCACCACCAGGTATCGTTTCCCCTGTTTTCATCATCAAATGTGCATCTTTCTACCCACTGGAGTTGAAAACCCTCATGTATGACACCATTACTTTCATCCGTAGAGATTCACATTGAAGCAAACTTTTACATTTGTTCAGAGATGTTTGCAACACCTCATGTCAACAATCAACGAATGGACCAGTGCACTTCCGTTATAACGAACATGGTTATAACAAAATTCTTGTTTACAACAAAGTAAAAAATACAGGTCCCAAAATTGTCATCTATACATCTTCACGTACTTTGCTGTTCGGCTTTAACGGAATTCCAATATAACGAAAGGAAACCATCAGTCTTGAAGACTTTGTTATAGAGTGCAGTGTCATAAAATCTGTAATGATGCCTGTGTCAATGATGATCAGCTTGTTGATCACAGTGATGATGATGATAATGAAAAAAAAAAAGAAGATAATCATGACAATGAATGCTTACAATCATACTGACCAACATCAACACTAGTAACATAAACACTCTTAAAAATCTAAGGAGATGTAAAACTGAATACTATCAGCAGAATAATAGCAGGATGTAGAAATTTAGACCACGGTATCAGTGTGGACTTTCAGCGCATCCTACTCACTGTCGTTCAGTCGCTGAGATGGTAGATACAAATTGGAGTAGTTAAAGGGATGGTATTAAATGCATCTACTTTCCCAAATACTGCTTCACCCCAATCACATCATAATAAGCTTACAACAAAAGTTTGCCTGGAGTAATCCTACCATAAATTATTTCTGCTCAAAATATTGTTTATGTTCCATGGGGCATTTTCATGCCATTATAAATTTGATACAGGACTACCAACAGTCAGACACCAAAATCACAGCAGTTCCAAGAGCAATCAAGGAGATATCCAAGCACTTCATGACCCTAAATTGGTAGAAGCAATTCTCATACTAGGGTTGCTGGAAGTGTGAGTTTTCTTCAAGTTTTGACTCCCTCTACAAATACAATTTGTATTAAAGATCACAACTGCTGATCTCTGATATAACAAGCATGTCAGAAAAAAGAAACCAGCGGGTATCGAATCTGTCATCCACTGCTTTTCACGGAGCGACACTACCACCAGGCTATCCCTGGTTGCCGGCAGTGACACAATGTACTTGGAACAAAGAGATGCTTGTAATTCATTTTTTTCTGAACACATTTTTTTTTTTTTTTTTTTTTTTTTTTTTTTTGGGGGGGGGGGGGGGGGGGGGGGGGGTCAATTACTATTTGTCCAGAAAGTCTCCCCCACCCCTACACCCTCAATCAGGGACACCTAGCAATCCTATTGACATTCAAGCCACTGAAAAAAACAGTAACAAAAGGTGTCTATATTTCTCGTTTAGATATATCCATGAGCCACTTTCAGATTCGTATTACCAGCTGACTTGAGCATCTCAATATCTCAACTCAATCAAGGAATAAAGCACTGATTATAAACAAAAACAAACCGGGGTGGTCCAGGCAATTCTTAGATCCTTGCCCACACGAGAATACCACTTCCAACACAGACTAATGCCCTGCCATTAAATGTCATACCAGTATTTAATCACTCATTCACCCATGTCACCGACACCAACAGAATTAACTCCGCTGCAACATTTAAAATAAGCATCATTAGAGATTAATCTGGTTTGATTAATAAACCATGATAGAATAATCCATGGAGTACTAGTAATGTTTATCTCATCATACTTTCCTTGCCTTTGGCATATGGCATACATTATGTACATACAATTGTACATTTTTCATAATGACAACATACAGCTATAAAACGACTTCCAAGTATAGAATTGTACAAAAACATCCCAGGTGTACTTCAAGAAACAAGGGGGAAGTGAACATAATCTTCTGTACACTTCTACACTTTTGTCCTATTCTAGATACAGGTCGGAGGAAAAAAATTGTGATCCAATTAAAATAACTTTTTGTTGTCTTTTCACTGTTGATGTTGACTTGGCAGTATGAATACTTGTCACAATTTGAGTATATTATGTGCTTTAATACAGAAACTGATTTAATATCAATCTATCATGTTGCATTCAATTCTTACCTAGCTGTATGTTTGCCAGTGAATGAGCGGTGGGGAAATAGGGTACAGGTAACCTCCCATACAACCAATAAGTGTTGTGTTCGTGAGGGATCAAATGAAACTTATGTCACATGTACCGTATGGAGGGGGATATTACTCTGCCGCTGGTTTGTTATTTTCAGTGTACCCGGTCATGTAGCTCCGCGTACATTGTATTTTGCCTGTGGCAAAAACTACTCATCATTCTTCTAAATCTGCTACAGCCTCATCGAATCCACCACGGTTCTTGTGGCAAACTTCTGCACTGTCAATTGTTGTGTGTTCACTGTCTTATCCATTCCAGCTTGAAGTCTACTGTTAATCACACGGCCCTAAAACTAGACATATTTGAAATTGTCACGACTGTTTACAAGAGGAAAAATATGCAGGATTCCCATCCAAGATACTTCAGTTTTCAATCTTAAAAAAGAAAAAGAAAACATTTTTTTTTCCAGGCTCTGTACACGTAACGGAATACAGGGATGAACAGAATATCATGTTTCTATCTTCAAAAAATCTGATTAATAAGAAAAATAATAACACTGGACTTTATGTATTCATTTCTGTCTGTCAGCTACCTATCAATGCACTTCTCTGACTGCCCTGAATATGTATGGTCACATTGTTCTATAAACTTGCTATAACCCCCAAAACAATATATCTCCGGCATCCTTCAGGCCAGCGGCACTGGAATAAAACAAGAATAAATAATACCACAGAAAATAGAGCTCTACTATCCAATGCCCCGACAGATGGATGTACGTACGTACTACGGTAATTTTATGTAGTCTTACACTCTGCACTCACTACCCGGCTAATCCAGCCCGACCTGTCCAGCGCTCACGTGTCCTACGGCAGAGACTGGAAGCCCGGGTGGTAGGTGGGGTAGAAGGCCTGTGAGGGGTACACGGCACCCCCGCCAGAAGGGGGCTGGGGCGTCATCATGGTCGGGAAGTAGCTCTGGGGAAGGGTGACGGGGATGGTGTGCATCGGAGAGCCCCGGGCGGTCAGACCCGGGGACAGGCCGAGAGCTGGATTGACCGGTGGCTGCTGAAAAGATGATGATTCACAGGAGTAAGAGATGGGGGAGAAGTTAGATGGCATGTGGGATGATTGAATAAAATTGAATTGATCGGCAAATAATCACTGTGCACATTTGAAAATTTTTCTTTACAATTGAAGGGGTCGGTGCAATATAGTGCTAACCCACACTTTTGTCAAAATTGAGTTACATGCATTTTCATAATCCTTACCCTTCACTCTAACCTCCGTGAAAATATCATATTTGAATTCAACCAATAAGATGGTAAAAAATGCAAGTATTCATGTTTCATTAATGTACAATGTATGGACTTTCCAAACATTCAACAGGGATTATCTCAAAATGACTATTTTGTGGGTTAGCACTATATTGCACCGACCCCTTCAATTATTATGCAAATTACTGCAAATATTCATAGGAGTGAAAGCAGCAAATCAAGTTTCCAAAAACACTTGGGTAGAAATAATGTTTTATATATATGTGTAGTGCATCAGAATGAAATTGAAGTATACCTGACCTACGTGTTGTAAACATAAGAAAGGAAATGTTTCCACAACAGGCAATACCGAGAGCGATAGCTTTTATTGTACTGCTGAGCTTGTTTGACTGGACAGCTTCTGCTTTCTATTCACTAATATTCTGTCCAAGTATGGCCCTTCACTTGCATTTGGATGGAAGTTCATTGATCTTGACTACTGACCTTGAAGATTGACATGCTACCCTTGTAGTGATAATTGAATGGATATAATTCTTGTTGGATACATGACATGACAATGTCTTATTGATTCACATGAATGACTTACAATTTGTATATCCACTGCCAAATATTACAGTGAGTGGGGGACTGTTAATAGACGTGTAAAAACTTAAGATAGAGAAAATAATTCTGGCCGCATTTACAATTCAACCGCATTTGTCTAAGTATTACCCTGTTTTCAATGCATTTACTTACATAACATATTGCAAACAGCTTAATGGACACATTTATTCGAAAGAGGAAAAAAAAGACTAAACCGGAGCCCTGCCCCTAGAAATCCTGACGGGGTAAATTACCTGTGTTCCACTGGGTATATAAAGTTGCCGAGCTTGAGGCTGGTACAGAGTGGAAGGTGTCATGACTGCAGGGTGAAGTCCCGGTGGGTAGGCAGTCTGGGCGTTGTATAACGAGCTTCCATTCTGCTGTGGAGTGAGATGTGGCAAGAAGAAGTGCTGTTTAGGATTCTTTTTTTTTTTCCTTTTTTCTTTTTTTTTGTATACAGTTTTGACAGTCAAACCTGTCCATAGCAGGCACCCAAGGGAGACAAAAAAATTGTTATGAACAGGTAGCCACTATAGACAGGGGCCTTCAACATTTTTTTTTTTTTTTTTTTCCGTGAGGGTTACAGCGAGGAGGAAGAGGCAATATTGGTTATCATGGAAACTTACTTGTGACAGAGAATGTGTGTACGCCGTTTGGCTGTGAGATGGAGCTGAGCTTATTGACGGCTGGTATGCGTGTGCCGGGCTGTGGGTAACTGGTACAGCATACGGACCTGCTGGAAAGAAATTATAATCATTTAAAACGAGAGCACAATATAAAGCAAGAGGAAACAGAAGCAAAAATAAAAAAATAAATAAATAAATAAACAGAGTCTTTTACACACAGGGTAGCTTCAATCAATTTAAGAGCTGCTCTGCCAAAAGAGCTCGTTATACCTATATAGTAGTCAACGTTTTATCCATAGTATTCCAAGGCTCACACCTGCAAACAGCATTTCAAGTCATCCGAGTCAGAGAGAAACTGATTAAAGTTATCACGAGACAAACCCATTCTTCTGCCTTTCAAACCTTTAAACAAGACCAAGAATAACATAGAGAGATGTCTGCAAAACCATACATACCAACACATGTTAGCTGGGAAACTTTGAACAAAAACAATCATTTACATACAATTTTGTAGTATGCATACAACTAATATCAACATGTCTGTACGACAGATCAGTTTAATGTAAACATTAAGTTTTAGTCTTATATGTTTTTCCGCTTTTCTTTATTCATTTATCTATTTAATCAATTTACTTGTTGATCCCTTTGGAAAAATGGAAACGTGACACAATGACAGATTTTCACAGCCCATAAAAGCAAACAAGCAAACAAACGTACAAAACCTAGAAAATCATTCAGAGAGAGCATACCTCTGACAAGCAGCTCATTTCCAACCATAATATTCACATATCTATATATGCTAAAAGTAAACCCTATTTCGCGATGATAAAAAATCCATGCTAGCAACTCTATCTTAGCATCATCCTGTCCCTTGAGCACGCCCTCACCACTCTTATACACACCTCAAATGTGTGCAGCTTGAATTCCCTCGTTTCTCAGCCCTACATGTATTTCCCAATGATAAAGAATTCTTCAAAAAAAAAAAAAAATTAAATCCTGGATCCAGACAGTGATCTAGACCACTACCAAAATGTAATCATTTGTTCCTTGTGTCATTATCAACTTTTTCTAAAAATTTCATCCGATCCATTCATAAGTTGTATAATAGTTGTTTTAGTTGCAAACAAACAAATATACAGACATACACTGTACCAACGCCGGCAAAATCATAACCTCCTCGGTCGAGCTAACAAAGGATGACTGGCAATACACAAGAAAGTACCAATGCTAAAAGCCTTGGCCTGTGCAGTCAGTGGAGGAGGGGTACTCACTTGATTTGCCATAAGGTCTAATGAGTGGGGAAGCTGATCCTTCATACAGCAGCCCACCACCTGGGGGCGCTGCTGCCACCTGGCCATTGGCAGCTGTTTAGGGGAGAGAAAAGCATAGCAAACACATGACTAATACAGAGCTTGGTACAAGCACATGATCATATACAGGTGAGAACGTCAAACCTGGCAAATGCCTGACAATCTTTCACACATTACCAATGATTATTCTGTAAGAAGCAAATTTCCTTAGCTCACAATCAGAGTTTGATAAGCTACGTTTGTGAGCTTTCGCCTACTATTTTCGGCAGGCTTTCGTCAGACTGGCATTGACCCGCCGTAGATAGGGTGTTGGCAGCCTTGTGGTCCGAGAGATTTGGAATATACACTGAAGATAATTTATATTGCCCTATGTCACGATCAATAATAAAGTGCTCTGGCCCCCTGCTGGACGTGAATATCCTCCCTGATCCATCTGTTGCTGATTGCGAATTACAAAAATTTGCTTATCGCAGAGATCTACCAATCAGATGGATATCTTAAAACAAAACAAAAAATACTGATATTCTGTTATCAAAGGGAAAGTGTGCCACGTAAACTCCACACCATTTTAGCGTGAACTGGGACACTGTAAGCAGGTTTTGGTGGGAGTTATCCGCTGAACGTGACACCACAAATACATGTAACACACAGAAGGGTAGTAGCTGTATTAAACACAAGCTACAATTTAGTGGTTTCTTAAGCAAGCCATCAATATCTCAACCAAAACTGCATCATGTATTCACAGCTTTCCTCTTTTTGTGCATGTTACGTAAACCACAGAAGATTGAGAACAATTGAAAACATAAAAAATAAAAAATAAAAACACAACATTACCCTAGTTTACTATGACAGAGATTGAATTGATCTCTTTGTAAATAATGACCGAGTGTACACATCTTCATGTCCCAGGACTGAAAAAAAAAATTCATTTTGAGTTGGCCAGATTTTGTGATGGGTAGGAAGTAGCATACTAATATTATATGTTGTGTGCAAGTATTGAAGTCTTGAGTTATAACTAGTCTAGCCTCCTTCGCTCTGTCCAGCTCCACACATCCTTTCCACATTTCCCATATCCCCCATCCCCGGGCCAAGGGAAAACTTAAAAAGCCTGCATGGTATTACCAAAGTTATCAGAATGATTTTTCCTCCAGAATGTTACATTTTAATATTTAAATGAAGATATGATAAATGCAGGAAAGAACTCTACATTTGTACAGCAAAAAAAAAAAAAAAAAAAAAAAGTCAAAGAAACATAGAAAGTTTGTCTGTTGTCATGGTAACAGTTCCATCCTTTGCTAGTACTACAGTACTACAGTACTACAGTACTACAGTACTACAGTACATACTCAGTGAGCTGGGAACACTGTATGTCGGGCTGACTTGTGAGTACACGCCATGGGTGTAGGCTAGTGGGGGCATCACGCCAGGAACTGCCCCTATGCCTGTGGTGATACTGGCCACACCTGCGGGCATTTGTAGATGAACATCAGAGGAAGAGAAAGAAAGGTATATAAATAGTCAGAGGCACTTGACAATTCAGCAATAATAACTTTACATACATAAAAAGACATGATGACACACGGTTTTGAGTAAAAAAGCTAAACAGTTTTGAGTAAAAAAGCTAAACAGATATTGTAGAAACCAACAGAATGTAGAAAAGATGTAATGCATGAGACAATAACATAACAGAGTTCTTTGGAATACCACAGAACACTGTAAATACAACAGATGAGAGAATGAGACACTTTTACTCAGCATTCTACTGAAAGAAAAAAGAAAGAAAAAAAACAAATATAAAAAAAAAATGGATTTAAAAATACACTGTACACCTCTCACCTTCATTGGTATTACACACCATACACTTTGTGGTGTTTTTATCTTTGCAAATTTTGCAATCTTTTATAGAAATTTGTTAAATTAACAACTCACAAATATTCCTCCATAAGAAAAATGCAATGTAAGGGTGTTAGTGTGTGTGTGTGTGTGTGTGGTGGGGGGGGGGGGGGGGGGGTAATTGGATTCCTCGAGTTTTTCCTTCAATAGGGATAATACTTATTTCTCATTCTGTTGCTGTGGTTCCTGATCATGAATTCAACCACTTACGAAAATGGCTCAAGTCCCAATAGGCAAAAAATTGCACTCAAGACATTTAATGCATGGCATATACAACTGTAGAGATTTAACAAAATTTGAGAGATTACAAAACCTCATCATACTAGTTTGTTCAATACTTCACCTGGGTAGCCCGGTGGTAAGCCAGCTGGATAAACAGGATTCATCAGGTCAGATCTGCAGCAAAGAAATAAGGACACACAAATACAGTATGAGAAGAAAATATACAGTGTACATTGTACATGTACATTGTATGCAAGTTTTGACTATCAAAGATTGTGCTGGAAAAAACAAAACAAAATAAAACACTCCTCTTAAACTGAACGATGGCTTTGAAATGTTATGAATTACTTTGGCGACTTTATTCTTCGAAAGTTGAACACCTACACAGATACAAGTGTACTTGATGCAAGATCTCCGTGTACATGTTTTTTAATAATCAACATGCTCTGCCATCAGCCCTCTTTGTGTACTACAATGATGAGAAAACAAACTTTATAATGACAGATCACACATTTAACAAGGCATGTTCATAAATATCTCATAGAATAGAAAATGACTTCAAGGCCTCAACTCTTCTGAATTAGATTGTACTTTTAATTGGCAAAAGTTTCCAGGTAAAGATAAACACAGTGAATTCTGGGCAGCTTTTTTCCTAGAACTCCTATTCTCAGAAATTTGAAGGCACTTTGCATGACCACATTCCCTGTTTTTCTTTTTTTTTTTGGTATCATACCATCAACCACCATACATATGGAAATTTGATAATATACTATTATAGATCTGTACCTTGTGTGTTTTTTCTCCTTGTACACCCAGCCTTCCATATGAATTATGATGAGTTGGCCTGTTACTTAGTAAATGTAGCTCTCCTAGTCCTTCAAAATAGCTGTGATGTTCAACACTAGACTCACAGCTTCTGCACTGACGACTGGAAACTACTGTAAAATGAGGAATGTTTGTGTGCATTTTAATTTCGCGAATTTCGCGAGCCAAGATTCGCAAAATTAAAATGCATGTAAAAGTTCTAGTCTACACTATACGCATTGAATGTTAGAGGCAACTCGCGAAAATTTCATGCCGCTAAGAAGGCCGTCGGCTCCAATTCGTGAAAATATCATGCCGCGAAAATATTTTTTTACAGTATGTACATTGTACAAGTAGGTCTACTGGGAAGCAAAGTGCAAAGGCAAGTACAATGTAAATGATTGGAAGGCAGAAGGTGGCACTTGATATGAACCAACTTGTCTGCACATCTAATTTGTAGTTTGTTCATTGAGCCATAGTTGATTGTTACGCAGTTTCAAATACAGGTAACATACACTTTGATAGTAGTTCATACAATGTATGCATATTTGATTTTTTAAGTCCTGGTGGGAAAATTCCAGAACATGTACCAATATGTACAGTATGACATCTAACACCTATCATTGCAAATCCCTAAATAATAATACTACTATTACTAGGGACTAAAGTAGGGTACACAGAGTATTTGCACGGTAGGAATTTAGGGGTTAGGGTTAGAGTAAGAAAGTTTCGTTATTATTTTTATATTTCTTTACTTCTTTTAGAATTCCCCGAAGAAAAAAAAAATCATTGGATCTAATCAATAAATTCCAGGTCCCATATTTTACTCTACCCTTGTATAAAAAAAGTCACCATATTATACTAGTTTTAGAGAAGGTCACAAAAGACACACTACACATGTAGTTCTACATGTACAGTGTAGGTCAAATTTAGTGCAGGGCACACATGGAACTACTTTTCTTGAAACTTTACAGATCCTGAGATGGAGTTGTACTTTCAGCAGATTCTGCAACATAAACAAGTTGCTTTACAATGTAAATAGTGAAATGGGCCTTCAATGACTGATGTTTCACTCGAAATACAACTGTGAAGAGAACAAAGAGCGAAAGACACCTTCATTATGCAAATAGGCAGGCAGATATGGACAGTCTGTTCAATATTTTTCCTCCCCTTGCACATCATGGGACTCTGCTACTACTGTGCAACTACGTAGTGTCAGATGTACATGTAAAGTTTACTGTGATGTGTCCCTGCACATGCTTCTCAACCAGTGGGCTGCAAAGCTATCACAGGTGGGCAGCGATATCAGTCAAATTAAAAGAAATAATAATAAAAAAAATTAAAAAAATTATCTATCACTAACAGGGCCTCAAAAAAAAAAATGAATTGCAGTCATGAGCTGCAGTGGGCCTCAGGTTATTAAAAAGGTTATAGAAGTCTACTGTGATTAGCTTCTCTCTATTAAACAAATGCTAGACATGTTCTAGCTTAGGAGTAAACCTTGTTGTACATACGTAGATGCATGTACACTGCACGTGCAATCTCGTTTGGCCAATAACTTCCATGCAGAAGGATGTGTCATACATGCTCCAGAACGGAATACCACAACATTTTTTTCTTCCCCAGACAACTTAAGAATTAAAGGTTGAACATGGAACATCCTCCCACTGAGCACTGTGTAACTGTACCATCCCTGGAAGGAAGCCCTCCTTCATCATAGACCAACGGAAGGTCGTGTGCACTGTGTTACTGTTAGTGTGTAGACCCATAATTCGGATTACTACTCTGCACCATGCATCTAAACCACCATCATGGCTTACACACAAACACACACACACACACATCCAAAGTTTGCAATAATTGTCAAGATTGAAGGAGGGAGACTGAACCAGAATTGTAAGAAGCCTAGACTCTAGCTACATATTGTGTAGATCTAGAGCTAGGCCTAATTCACTTGTTTGTTGCAGAATCAGTCCAACACTACATTGCAACAGTGTCAACGAAGGCCAAGCACTAGCAAGACCTTGAATATGACGTCAGTATTGTCTATTGACAGCAGATCTAACAGTAACACAGATCTAGACTTACAGTTACAGTGCAGTGTAGACTAAGGAATTCCTAGACTAATTTCTACATATAATGGATCAGGTTCAAATTAAAAATTTCTGGAGCCGAGATGTGGTATTGTGTTGTCGGATTCCCTGTTTGACAAACAAAGAGAAAGACTGCGGCATAAAAAAAAAATACTGTCAACACTGTAATGACTCTCCATGACCATGGAAATCTAGACTATTATACAGTAGGCTAGACTAGACTCTAGTAGACTAAATTTACTATGTGGCGTCACTGCGTGTTGTCTGTATCACTCAGGTGTATTGAGTGGACCCAGCTGAGCGCCTCACTCAACCCATACCATGGCATGGGCATGGCAGGGTCCATGGCATAAACATAATATTCATTCACCAAACATACAACTGTACTGTACTGAACTGTACTGTGTTCCCTCGACTCGGCAGCACGGCAGCTGCAGCACAGACTCTTTCTGCACAAGGCTGTAATAATCGCCTGCTACTGAATGCCTGAAAATATCCCTCAACACCCATGCAAAATCATTTAAAACCATCCCAGTGTAGCCTATCTTGCTTCTGCCAAAATAATGAGCGCCGATCTTACCTTTTTGATGCTATCAAAGGAAATGTGAAGTAAGATGTTGTGGTCGTGATTCTCGGCTCTCGCTCTAGATCATCGCAGCCATGTTTCCGTATACTGCACTCATCAATCGATGGGTCAACAAACTTTATTGTGTATAGTATGCTGCCCTCTACGTTTAATGATTCCATAAGCAGATTGATCAGTCTAGTCTGAGAAGCTGCTGCAAGATGAATATCTTCAAAAAGTCCGAAAACTGTGCTTTCTTTAAAATTTGTCCTTCTTCTTCTTCTTCTTCTTCTTCTTCTTCTTCTTCTTCTTCTTCTGCTTCCTTCTTCTTCTTTTTTCCTCCTTCTTCTTCCTCTTCTTGTGGTGTAGCTGCTGAATGATTCTTTTTATTGTAGTTAGTCTCGTTATCGTACCTTTCTATGATTTATTCGATTTTCTACTAAGATAAGAGAGTTTAATTGAGCATAGTTGGTTGTATGTATGTGAGTGTTAATGATAATAGCATTTTTCTTTCTTTGTTCAGTGCAATTAGTTTCGTTTTATCGTAAAACTTCTTGTGTTTGATTCGATTTTCTACTAGAATAATAGAGTAAGAATGAGTATGGTTGGTTGTGTGTATTTTTTTTTTTTTTTAGTGAGTGTTAATGATACATCTGATATATCTCCATTTCATACCTTTTGAACATCTGGTATAGTGGTCACAAAAGATCACAACAATAATGCACACATCTGGTTTGAATAATATTATATTTTTCATTTATTTAGCTAGTGTTAATTGTTTGGTCCAATCGAACGCTCCGACGTATTATACTATCAACACTATACATGATGATTGCAAGTGCGTGGTCATACATTTTTGACATAATAAACTTCAAAATAACACCACATGAAAAGAGCAAAAGACACACACATACACTTCTTTGTTTTTCAATGGTATTTTATTGATTTCATTCAAATCATTCATAAATCAACCCATTCTGGGTGTAACATGAACATATAAAAACGGTACAAATGGCATTCAAAAGACAGATCCATTACCAACTTATACTGCCAATCATCTCCCTTAAACATAACAACTCCATTATAAATCAATCCTACTGACCATTTCTTCACGAGAAAGACCAAGTATTGACATGACTTGTACAAAAAAAAAAATATATATATATATTATATATATATATATATATATAATATATATATATATATATATATATATGAAGAGTTTGTTTGCAAAAACCGATAAGTCCATTTTTGAAGATTTTGAAGTACGGTCTCTGTCATAAAGTGCAAAATAATACCTTTTAAATGATATATTGGTTATTACATATAAAGGGACATTTTTGAAGTTATGGTCAAAAGAAGCACATATTTTCTTATTATTCTCTTTGTTTTTCTTGACCTTTGATCGCAAATATCTCCATTTGGCAAATATGGACTTATCGGTTTTTGCGAACAAACTCTTCATATATATATATATTTGACTATGGTATACTTATACTGCCAATCATCTCTCTTCAACATAACAACTCGATTATAAATCGAGTATATAAGGGTATATATATATATATATATATATATATATAATTATACAAGGGTGTATACATAAAAACCAAGAAAATACGTTATACAAAACTAGAATGAAATCATTTCATTGAAAATCAAATCCCCATCCCCACCAACCCCGATGCACTCAAACCTATCCCACACCCCCACCACAACCCCAAACACATACATCCACAACCACCAAACACATACACCCTAAACACCAAAACACATACACACCAAACACCAGAACACACACACACACATACACCCCACACACAAACACACCCGAAGCGATACCACCTTCCTTCCTAATGAAAACGACTTCCAAATGTTGATTGATACGTACAACATACAAGCGTGTAATGGGCCGTATGCAGAAAAGCATCGTCCGCCCGCACCCAATACCGCTCCACCACATTCAAATTCATCAAACAAAACTAATCAAACTCCTAACTGCGGACAAAATCCTATTACTTTTACGCCTCCAAAAACTTACCCCTCCCCGCGCGCGGCCAATGACACATTATATTGCCTTCACCACTGATAACTACACTGTACTAATAAAAAGAAAAAGAAAACAAAACAATACTTAAGCTCTCGTTTCAGAAACATTTTTCCATTTCAGCAAATGTAATCCCAACTTATTTCTTTTTACAGCAATTTCTTTTTCTTTATCCTGAAAACTTATTATTCTTTTACAAATTTCCTCCAAAGTAGGAATTTTTCCCTCCGACCTAGATCTAAAAATAATATATTTCAGAATAAAAATCATTGTATTATAAAATTTTACTTTTGGATCCCTTCCCGTAACACCAAAATGAACATCTCTCCACTCTATATTTCGAAGATCTGCCATCTCAAACCTATCTATCACTTCCTGCCACAAATTCTTAACATACACACAATCCTAAAATAAATGTTTATAAGTTTCTACCGATTGCTCACAAAAAGAACACCGGTTATTTGCAACGAAACCAAACTCAAAAAGATTTTCCTTTGTATAAACAACTCCATGTATACTGAAATTCCCTAAGTTTTGTTAAAAGTGTTGTCATTCTTGGTCTTAAAAATATATGTGTAATTTCCTTTTTCGAAAACAAATAATCATTTTGGCCATCTTTAATTCGTGAAATATACAATTGCTGTAAATTTGTAACAAAGAGTTCATACACACGTACGCACCCGCGCGCGAGCGCGCGCGCGCGCGCACACACACACACACACACACACACACACACAATAGATTTATCTCGCCTGTTTGACGCTTCTTTCGACCAGGGAGGGGGAAATTCTTCCACCTCCCTGTTTCGACAGACCGAAATCAAGGCTTGGGTGCAGACGCCATTTTTATAATTTTAAAAGGAGAATCATCCCTCTTTCTGTTTTGATTAGTCAAGTAAATCGGAGAGCGAATTCGGTGGAATGCAGCCTTCAAAATGATAAAGGGTCTTTTGAAAATAAGCAGCTTATCATAATCTGAGCTTTCACCTTCGACGGACAAAATCGGTTGATAAAGAAAAGGAAAGGGGATAATGGATTACAGACCTGCGAAAAGATAGTGCTTTTTGAATAGATTAAGGGAGAGGGAGAAAAAAAGATATAAACAGACAGAAAGGGTGATGATTTTGAGGAGAAGAGAGAAAAATGAAAAGAGGGAGGGAGAGGGAGGGATCTAGAAAGATAAATTATTAGAGAGGAGAGAGAGAGAGGGGGGGGGGGGGAGAGGAAGAGAGCGACCGATCAATTTATATAACCAAATATTGTTTACATTTTAGAGGTGATTACTAAGTATGCAGTTAGTGACTGTGTGCAGTTTATATCTGTGTTTCACAGATGTATTTGAGTAATACTGTTGCTTTAACTCAATCAACATCTATAATTATCGATGTTTGGGTTTTGATTTCCTTCGATAATAATGGCACAGGCTATTATTCTCACACAGATTCTTCTGCTTCAAGAGCTGGCCCAATCAAAGCAAAAGATGGAACACTTCTTTCTGAAGGGGAAAGGAAACTTGAAAGATGGGCTGAACATTTCAAAGATGTACTCAATAGACCTGCACCACAATCACCTGCTGAGCCAGTTCGACCTAATGAGACCTTATCAATTAACACTGATGACTTCACCCGTGCAGAAATTAGAGAAGCCATCAAGAAGATGAAAAACAACAAGGCACCAGGTATGGATGCGATCTCAGCAGAGATGCCAAAGGCTGGTGGAGAGACTGTCGTTGCATGGCTACTCGAAATTTGCAACAGTGCATGGAATGGTGGGAAGGTGCCCCAGGACTGGAAAGATGGGGCTGTTGTCTGCATTCCAAAGAAAGAAAATTTAGCCGATTGTGACAATTGGAGAGGAGTATCTCTTTTATCCATCTCTGGGAAAGTGTACTGTCAGATGATTCTGAACCGATTGAGAGAGGTGGTTGATGGGAAACTTTGCCAACAACAGGCTGGCTTCAGACCCAAACGCTCCTGTGCAGAGCAGATTTTCACTCTCAGGCGTATCATTGAAAAGAGCTATGAGTATCAAGTCCCATTGGCAGTCAGTTTCATAGACTTTTAATAGTAAGGCTTTTGACAGTATTCATAGACCATCGTTATGGAAGGTTCTTCTTTCTTATGGAATCCCAATAAAAGTTGTTGATGCATTTCAGCAGATCTACTAAGATTCTAGATGCTGTGTTAGAACAGATGACGGGATCAGTGAGTGGTTTCAAGTCCTCACTGGTGTCTGTCAAGGCTGTATTCTGTCACCAATCCTGTTTGCAATAGCAATTGACTGGGTGATGAAACAAGCAACAGTAGGACGAGGGATTACTTGGATGGAGGACCAAGTCCTATAACCTGATCTTGACTTTGCTGATGATATAGCAGCCATAGTTGACAACCCATCTGACCTTCAACAGCTAGTCAGAAGTATAAGTGATGAAGCAGGGAAACTGGGCCTGCTCATTAGCACCAAAAAGTCAAAAAACATGTTATCAGGCGACCACCAACCTCCACTGGATGTCTTTATTGGCCAAGAAAAGATTGACATTGTGGATGACTTCACAGTGGGAGTTCTATAAACAAGGAGGGTGTGATTGCAAAGGAACATTTAACTGTCGTATTGGGAAGGCTTCTGCTGCCTTCAAGAAGCTGAACACAATCTGGTCAAGCAAGAAATTTTGCCTGAAAATCAAACTTCGATTCTACAACTCAAATGTCCTATCAACACTCCTTTATGGTTGTGAAACTTGGAACTTGAAAACATCTGAAGAATCCAAACTTGATGCATTCGACTCAAAATGCCTCCGAAGAATACTGCACATTAAGTGGAATGACTTCATTACCAACAAGGAAGTCAGAGAGAGAACTGATCAACTTCCAGTATCCTCCATCATTTGTAAAAGGCGGCTTAAGTGGCTTGGGCATGCTGCACGACTTCCACCTGATCGTATAGCTAACCAATCCCTCTGGTGGGTTCCTCCAGGCAGAAGGAGAAGAGGCAGACCACGAATGAACTGGCAACAGACTGTCTGCAGAGATGTTAAAGACCTAAAAGAGTGGGAAGATATCAAGGCCCTAGCCGCCGATAGACAAAGCTGGAAGAAGATGACCGCCTCATGCGTCGGACGACGCGGGAGCTACTAAGTCTAAGTACGTAAGTCTATTATTCTGGATATTGACACCGAGAAAAGTCAAATCACGTAAACAATCCATCAATCAATTGATCAAATCATAGTACGGGTGGGAGTTTTGATTCGATTTTGATTTGATTTGATTTGATTTATTTCTGCATTCAATCAAATACAAATTGAATACAAAATAATTTCAAAAGCACAAAGACAAAGAATGACAAGTGCAGTGATTTAAAATGAGGCCAGTATAAAATTACGCAAATAGATACACCGAAGAAATTGTATTGAGTAGTACACATTATATAGACATAGTGTTTTCAATAGATAACAGAGATAATGATTATTTTATTTTATGCAGGGAACCACCATCGTGAACGATTAAGCTTGAAATGGATGGGGCCTCATAACAGTTAACAATAAAAAAAAGTCTGATACGACCAACATAAAATCATTATCATCCTGTCGAACGCATACTATTCAAGTAACGGAATTTCAAAGTGCAAAATGCCGAGAAATAAAGTATTAACAAAGAAGAGTACATTAACAATGGCACCTTTAAGATCGGTCGGCAAGCCATCGTCTCAACAGATGTCTTCGGCTCGGTTTCGCGTCAGTTGTCGAGCCGCGTTTCTGCCTCAACGAACAGGTGGTTCACCCTATTTAGGTGGGTGAACTCCGGAAAGAGGATCGGGGCTTCTCAGGATGGCCCCTCTGCACGTGGAGGGGTTATACTAAAAAATCTTAGAATAATTAGAGGACTAACACCTTTAAAGTGTTCTTCATTGCATCACGTGAAAAGACAAAATGAATCAAATAAATACGCACAAAACTCGCGGTATCATTATCTTATAGATCAAATTATTTCACGACATCAGCCCTGAAATTTAAGGGGGAGGGAGGTTGCTCAGGCTCCGCTCCAAACGACAGAGGGCGGTTTCTTCTCACATAAATTTATACGTATTATGCTGAAACAAACTGTAGTCCCCTAGACTTCAAAGAAATAAGTACAGTATAATAATCATTATCTAGTCTCCAAGTGAGGCGTGTTTTGTATTGATTGATTCACCCCCATCAGCCACACCTAATAATCATAATTAGCTTGTATAACAACATGCAGTGGGTTATTTTCTTGTTTGAGGATTTCTTTCCGGATTTCATAGTGTCTTTCATTGATATCAACAAGTTAGTGATGGGCTCGGTCTGGGCTACTTTTACAGGTGTCACGTCTTGAATGATACTAGTACTTGAACTCACGGACACTCTGAGTACAGAGTAATTTCCCCATAGAGGGCGCTTTACACTGACTGTTGCAAGCCAGTGTGGCAAACCAGAGCCTTCTATTTGAAGGCTTTGTGGCAAACACAGGCCAGTGTCTGATGGGTCTCGCCCGTAATTAAAAAAGAAAACAATCGAACAAACAAGCAAAGGTCTCTATAGACACACGTATTAAGATTTAATGGCTCCGGTCCTTAGCATTTTCAAGTATTTGAAGAGTTTGTTCGCAAAAACCGATAAGTCCATTTTTGAAGATTTTTAAGTAAGGTCTCTGTCATAAAGTACAAAATAATACCTTTTAAATGATATATTGGTCACTACTAGAATAAAGGTACATTTTTGAAGTTATGGTCAAAAGAAGCAAAAAAAATCTTATTGTTCTCTTTATTTTTCTTGACCTTTAATCGCAAATATCTCCATTTGGCAAATATGGACTTATCGGTTTTTGCGAACAAACTCCTTATTTCTTTCCTTTTCCCCTGCTCAAAACACCTCCCAATGGTCTTTGAAGGGATGGTATATATTTTCTGTTGGGATGGGACTTCAGATTTTCAACACAATATTACGATGATAATTTTTGGGGGGATAATGAGAAACCTTTTTTATCAAAATATATGAAAGAACGCATAAAAGAACACATGAAGGAACCGATTTTCAACAAATAAAATTTGAATTCCTCTTAGTATTGTAAGCTCTTTAACATTTCACAAAGTGGTTTCCATAGTATATTAGTATATCATGATGCAAAAAGTCAAAGGCTGAATCCTCACCTCAATCAACACTATACCACGATTTCAACTCTGAAAAATAGCACATACTTTCTTTTTCTTCTTCTTTTTCTTCTTCTTCTTCTTCTTCTTCTTCTTCTTCTTCTTCTTCTTCTTCTTTTCTCTCTCTTTCCATGTCTCAAACTGCGGCAGAACATAAACCATCTATTATGGCTAAGTTTTTACGTAAATTGTAAAAAGGGTAAATTGAAAAGACAGTCTGCCCAGCCTCAAAATTAGATTTATTTCAGAAAAAGAATCAACCAAATGTAATAAATTCTTAGCAAGTTGTTATTTTTCAATGTTTTACTAAATTCATTTATAATGCCCGCCTTCTTTTAGTATCTTGCCGGCGACACGTTTTCAAAAGTGTGTGTGTGTGTGGGGGGGGGGGGGGCACTTTATACTTTTGGTGCCACTTCCGGGTTTGATCAGATAACAAGCAAAAAAACAAAACAAAACAAAACAAAACAAAAAACGATGAAAACAACAACAAACAAAACAACAAACAAAAAAAAAAGTCCTTCAGCGCAACTTCTGGTGCCATTTCCGGGTTTCATCAGCTAACAAGCAAACGCTCTGTCTTTAGAACAAGAAAGTGATGGGGCTATAAGGATATGGCTCATTCCATTTTCACGTTTGCGGCCTCTATTGAAGGCACATCGAACGTTTAAATGCATATTATTCCTGGTTTGCAAGTTAAAGGTCTCACTATCCCTCTCTATCTCTGTCAGTTCTTCTTCCTTAATATCTACTTATTACACAAGTAACATCATAAGTTTGTCTGAGCTACTCTATCATGCAAGTATGAGTATGATAATGAAGAACTGCTTTCAGAAATTCTGGGTCTTTGTACTACAGACAACTACTCAAGGCCAATAGGACCGTAGACCTTCTACACAAATCGTATTGATGTAATCACGCAGGTATATGTCATCCAAGCTACAACTGTCATGTTATCCTTCTCTATTTCAATCCTTAGCATATTATGCACAGACATTTAAAAAAAAATCGTAAATGGAGAATTCGCATTTAAGAAACTATGAATTTTTAATAAAATTGACAAGATCAGAGCTGAAGATCAATATAATACTGATAGCTTTATCAAAAATAAAACAAGTAAAAGGTGAGGTTGAAAGAATTACCATGACGTCATATTCATTCTTACTTCTGCTTTGTCGCTCAGTGAAGATCCTGTAACCATTTCCATGGCTCAGTTAACGGAAATTTGATAGAGTTTTTGTGCAGGTTAAGAGGTCTGGAGACCTGTCTGGCGATGACGTCATCAAATCACATCATTATAGTAATCCACGTCAGTTTCATTGCTGGAAGAAGTAAATTCCCTCAATTTTCTGTACTCGTGTTTGTTTATTTGTTTGCTTTTTGATGCTGTCCTACTGTAGGCATATTCATTAACTCTCTAAATTCCTTAGATTGGAAATCAATCGATGAGATTGTGGTTAGGGACAAATTCAAAATTAGGCTTTAAAAATTAGATTGACTTCTTTAAATCGACCAGATTGAGATTTTCAATCTAATTTTTTATTTGTCCGTCATCTAAATCAAAGGAATTAAGAGAGAAAGTAATACGTTGTACATATTAATCTATCATTCAAGCAATACTCCCAAAAAATTTTCATCTACAAATTATTCTTTGTTTTATTGTTTGCATGCGTGTTTGTATGTGTGTGTGTGTGTGTGTGTGTGTGTGTGTGTGTGTGCTTTGTTTGGTTGGTTTCGTTTTATTGGGATGAGGGGGATGTGTGCAAAGGAAGCCGCAATATCTCGATCCATGATTGGTCGGAAGTTTGCAGCTCCCAGATCGTTTGGTCGGGGTAAGACGTGGCAGGATGAGGTGGAACATTAATTAGGTCGTAACCACTGTTACCATGGTGACAGAAAACATAAGGGTGAGTTCTCCTAATCTTCATATCGATTCTAATGTAATCTTGCACCTTAGGACTTTAGCGCTGTTTTTTTTTTTCTTTGCTGTGTTGCACCCTAGTCTAGCCATCCTCGATATCAAGTGTAATCACCTTCGATATCAAAACTCGTCATTACGATTATGCCATCGACACAATCGACGTTATTTATTGAATTACATTGAATTCTCCTATACATCATCTGATCTGTACCAAAGACGGGTTAATTTCTACAGAGGGGAAAATCATATATTTCACAACTTATTCATAAGAGACCTACTTACCCCCAAACTTTTATCCAGTGTCTTTTATGTCCCAATCGCTTGATCTGCCTGTGAGGAGCTCATACAGAAAAATATTATGAACCCTTTACGTCGGCGGAGATTTCAGTGAAACATGCAGGTTTGATATTCGTGGTAAATCTTGAATCTATAAATTGTAAACATATTGTCTGGGTGAGTGTTAATCACATTTTTCCCCTCACTTTCGAACACACGATAGTTCCACGTACGTGCCCGCCATCGTACATGACTGTCAGAGAGCCCTCAACGTTCACGATCGTTGCATGTCTCACCAGGAGCAAGGGAAATTCACATTCTGATTTTTTGATAGAATAGCAAGGGTTCAGACGTGGTTCAGACGTGCCCTAATATAAGCAAATTTTTATGTTTGAACGGTTTTCCATCCAATCCCGTTACCTTGCTGCATACGAACAGGAAAAATAACGGTAGAAGTGATGAGACAGACATGTATTACTTGTTTCACAACAACAAACACTATACCTTTTGTTGTCATCTTCAGGCTGTGGGGAACCCTCACCAGCATTCTTCCTTTCCATGAACAACCTCTTCATTATAATTGCTAAGCCACTTGCAGCTGTACAAGATAGCTGCTGTCACTTGCTGCTGTTGTCACAATTCAGTCTTCATTACGAAGTGTGACGATTTTTGATCGTAGAGGAATTGAAAAAGAAGCAATTTAAGCCGCCTTGTCTTCGTCTTTGGGGAATAATGTCGGCGCAATGAGCAACCTTGACCTGAGAGTGATGGTTGTAGCCTGACGCCAGTGTTTTTTATGTATACAGTGTATTATAATGTACGGTACATGAAACTGACTCAATTTTTCTAATGGTCCATAGATTTTAACCCTGTCGTCCAAAATAACACTACTGAAAACAAACAAACAAACAGACAGACAAACAAACAAACAAACAAACTAAACATTCATTCGTGTCACGTTTCTAGTAGGACCTAACACTGTACACCTGCTGAAGGTATTGTGATTCATCTTGATCACATCAAACAATAATTTTATGCCTCTTTTGGACAAAGTAGGCTTGTGCAGCTTTATTAAAGGACAAGTTCACCTTCATGCGGGTTGAGTGAATGCAGCAATATTAGTAGAACACAGCAGTGACAGTTTGAGGAAAATCGGACAGTCCGTTCAAAAGTTATAAATTTTTGAAGTTCTGCTCAGTCACGGCTGGATGAGAAGACTGCTATAGCTTGTGATGTCACATGTGTACAACGATATGAAGAAAGTATATTATATAAAAGAAAATTCAACATATTTTCACTTTTCTCGCATAACAAAAGAACACTCGACTTCTCTCTTTCAGAAGGCAAGGGGATACCTTTAACATACGTCAGTAACAAGTCGAATTTTTTTATTCAGATGCAAAGTTTTGTGAAATTCTCTTTTTATTTTCCTTTTATCGTTGTACGAATGTGACACCATGCACTGTAGGAGTCTTCTCATTCGGCAGTGATTGCGCAGATAATTTAAAAATTCTGAAAGGATTGTCGGATTTTCCTCAGACTTTCACTGATGTGTTCTACGAATAGTGTTGCATTCACTCAATCCACATGTATAAATGAAGGTGGACTTGTCCTTTAATGAAGTTGAGTGCTGGCAGTGGTCAAGACTGCACCTCTAAATAAAATCGGCCGTATAGCGTTGACAATCTCATAAATATTTTGGATGCATGACCGATGCATATGCATCATTAAACTCTGTGAAAAGCATCTTTTGATCTTATGGTTAGAGGAGCTCGCTGTGTTTTGTTCGTGTTTTACAAAGAAGTGTTGTGGTCCCTCTTACCGCCTCAACATCTGCGAGGAAATCTAAAATAAAACGCCCACCAAGTTTGATCGCCTATTTTGTCATAATCCATTATGGGATACGCGTCCGCCAGAGATGTATCGTTGGTGTGTTTGGGTGTGATGTTTTGCATAAGTAGATTATCCCTGGGAGCCTCAATAATCAGACGACATCTTTGGGGCGGCTTGGAAAAATCGGGTCAAATTGCGCGGGAAAATAGCAACACGGGGCGGACAAGATATATTTAAGTATTACGAGTCGACTAATTGACAGCAAATGAGAAGCTACCGGCGCGAATCTAACCTTTTTGGTGCAGTGTTGTCTGCAAATCCATGCTGCGAGAGAGTGATGTTGACTCGTATTATGATGCATGTTTACACTTTGACACCCTAACTACCTGAAATACAGATTCTATGGAAAAAAAATATGAACACTCAGACCAACAAAGCATGCTTATTTCAGACGAATAAAATGCCACAAGGTCATCTTATTAACTTGATAAGTTTGGCGTTTTATTAGTGTTCTTCATTGCATAAATCCGTGACATAACTAAAACACAATCTCATGTAATGTCACTATGTAAGACAGGTTGAAAGAAATACAAAGAGGTGTGTTTTAGACAATTTTTTTGAAGAAGAAAATTATCTCTTGTATCAAGTATAAAGTTGTAGCGTTTTAGCACTGATGACTTCGTTAATTAAATGAGAAAGGTTTCATGATATACAAATTCGTTAAAATACATTTTAACTACATTTCGTTATAAATGTATATAAATAATTTATATGATAAAAGTGGGAGGGTTATATATGAATAGCTTTAATTGTCTAATTATTTTCATCGTGCTTGATACACATCTGTTTTATAAAATGCTACTAAACTTAAAGGATTGAACGATGTTTTCATTCTTTCTTTAAATTCAATTTAAGTCTTCCATTATTGTGTTCGTTTGTCTTCACGCATAATGGATGTGGATTTCCTTTTAAACTTTAAGCAGCTCTGGAATGCTTAATAAGCTAGAAACCATACTCGAAGATTTGCCACCTCCTAATCTTTTCTTTCTTTTTTCTCGATAGATACTTTGGGGGTTGATTAATTTCGCTAAGGCACGTCGTGTGTTGGAGACGGAATAAAGACATATTCGTGAATTTAATGACCATTTACCTGACCGGAACCCACTGGGCCACTTCAGGATATGAAACATTCAAATAAAATTCAACAGTCTAATAATGTCGCTATTTCCATATCAGGTTCCGAAGCAACAAAGTAATTTGTCGAGCGAGCTATTAGTATCATCTACTATACCCTGTGACACTCAGAATAGATATTTCTGGAAACGTTTAATTTCGTGCCTGCTACTCGCTATATCCGCAAACCAGCCCCTGACATTTTGATATAGTGCGGCGGTGGCGAATACGTGTGATTGCTCGTACGTAGCTCACCATTATCTACATCATCTTCCGATTGATATCACTTGCATAAGGTTGCGTTAAATGTCAAATTTTCAGTATTCATTTGAAAGTTCCGTCCGGTGTTGTTTGAATTTTCCTATTTTCTTTCCCGTTTTCTTGGGGGCAGGGGGAGGGGATGAGTGAGGGATGGGGCGGGGTGATAGAGATGGGGGCGTTACTTTTAACCTTTTGTGTGCTTTAGTGCCTATTTGCGAAAAAAAAAATCCCATAGCGTTGTATACACTGTCCAAAGTCTCTGGCACAGAACGATTTCACAGAAAGAATATTTCAACTTGTTTCATTGCAATGTTTATCAGAAACGGAACGTATGCTAGTGATAGAATCCTTAATTGATGAGTGGACATTAACGAAATAACTGCACATGTTATTTTTGAACTGTCAACAGTGAATTATTTATACACCCTCTGTTTGATTTGTGCCAAGTGCTATAACATTTTGTGGTTTAGATGGATCTTGCATGTGTCGCATGTAATAATCAATGTATTTTTTCATGATGATTATTCATGTATTATTAAAAAAAATGTAAATTAAAAATTAAAGAAAGAGCATGTTTGCGTGTGTGTGTATGTAAAGACAACGGGGATATCATTCTATCAAACAGCGTGCTTTGAATTTCAAACATGATCAAACCAAACCCTCATAGAGGAATAATCTTCTCTTAAAACCAGCTCACTCCAGCAAAGATCTCACATAGGCTAAGTTACCATTTTCCCACGAAAGAAACTGGACTTTGCGACTGTATATCGTTGTGCCACGACACGTAAGATTTTTCTTCACAACTAGCAGTAAACGGGAAGTGTTTGACAAGCATACCTTGGCGTGAATGGTGATACATTGCACCTTGACACTCGCACATGTAGGATGTGTGATATGAGAGATCTATGGCGACAGACGAATTATTCTCGCTTCCAGACCGCTCTGTTAACACATCGAATCTTTGCTTTTCACAAACGCTCTACGAGCATCACGTGTCGTTGAAATATCTATTCCCTGATTTTCTATAGACATTTTTGTGTCAATTTAGGATCAACAATTAGTTACTTTGCTTATTTTTTTTGTAGCCATATTTCAGGTAAAGATGGTAACTTCGTTCAAACTATCTGAAGTTGAACCGCAGCTATTTGGTCAGGTTAAAAGCGAATCACCACCCAAGCAAAACAAATGAACTACAAAACGAAAAAAATAATAATAATGATATGTTATCTCTCTTTCTCTGTCTCTGTCTTATCTTTCTTTGAATATCCTTATGAACAGTCTCTCACAGCATTTTTAAACATATTGCTGTAAATATCAGTTACGTATACAACATGGGGTTAGCAGACATGCAGACATAAAGAGATAAAAATTGAATTCCTTTTACTTGACGTCAGTCAAAGATAAGATAAGCCAAAAACAATAAAAACAGTAACTTATCAATATGTATCACGGCCTACGTCTTTTAAGAATAACCATGGGTATAGTCACAATAAATATTACGTGATGCTTGATGAAATGACAGCAATTTTCCCTCATTTTCGTATTTACTTTCAATACTTGCAGAACTTATACATTTCGTTTATTGTACAATGTTATGTAATTCATGCATTCAGCTTCTGTATTTTTATGCTTCTGTTGGAAAAGGAAAAATGAATGAATGAATGAATCAATCAATCAATCAATCAATCAATCAATGAATGACAAAACGACAACAAATACTGTTCGCTATAGAATTTGAACACAAGGATAAAAAAAAGAAGTGCAACCTTGTTTGATTTTACTTTTAAAAGTAATTCTGACCGTGCATCACAAAACGAATAAAAAGTCGCACCCCTTGATTTTACGTGAGGACTCAAAAAAGGTGAAATGGGTCAACCGAGTCAATCTTGAGTTTTTCATATTTTCTGAAAGAGCTATCCTTCTTCTACAGCATTCTCTAATTTGAGATCATAACATGAATGGGAAAGTGTGTTTTCAGCAGTTTTTCTACAACCCTTTTGGGGGAGAAAAAATGATCAGGTATGTCTTAGAGTCCCCTTTTCATTTCTTGAAATCCTTTACACACTCTTCACTTTCAAGTCTAATAACTGTTGAAAGGATAACTCTACTGCTTTGAAGGCTGGTATTAATCATGGACAGAATGTGTTAATAGAACATGCTCAATTTCAGCTTAATCTGATAATCCCTTCATTGTCGTTGCTCCGGTGGTTTACATCCTGTGTTTTGTCCCTTTGCACCGCTAGCACGGCTTGGTAAAGATTAAGCGCCTGAATAGACCCTGTACTTCTTTTCTCAGTTCACACTTTTCCAGAGTGTGTGCTTTCTTTTTAGTATTTAAAGAGGTTAGAGGAGTCCGTTTGAATTGAGGTATACATCATTTTTAAGCTTAAAGTCTGCTCTTTAAGAATCTGCCCTTAACTAAAAATAATGTCTGGCGAGTTTTCGTTGGTTTTGTGATGCAGGGTCACAATTAATGATTAATGTGGTTATGCTTCAAGTGATAATGAATTGAAAGAGCTGTGAGTTTTTATTGTAGTTGTTGTCAGTAATACACTCCATTTCATTATTATTTATGGGCTTGATTATTTGTTTCAAAGAGAATAGTTATCTGTAATCATTTCTTTTTAATTTTTCTTAAAACGGTTCTAAGGATTTGTGAGAGCCAATAAGATTCCTGGGTTTGTGAAATGAATGTTGTTGCAGATACGTGTTTGATATGAATGAATATTTCCATTTCTGAAGGCCGTAAATGTATTGCATTGTTTAATTGTTATCAATTTTGCTTGACTCACCTAATACAACACATTTTTTATACAGTGTATATCTCGGTAAACCTGGTCTCATGTGCTTTGGCTTTAACCCTTGAACTCTGATTCCTCCTTTGCCCTTTTCCTTGTCCTCTTCCCCCTGTCAACTTAAAGGGAACCCAAACCCAAAGAACTATGTTGATTGACTGAAAGAAGCATCATTAGTAGAACACATCAGTGAAAGTTTGAGGAAAATCGGACAATCGATGCAAAAGTTATGAATTCTTAAAGTTTTGGTGTTTGAACCGCTGGATGAGGAGACTACTAGAGGTCATGACGTATGAGTGGAAAACAATATAAAGAAAATAGAAAGAAAATTCCACAAAAATGCATTCTTCTCTTCTATATAGCATAATGAAAGAGCACTTGACTAACTGCTTTCAGAAAGCAGGGGGAATAATTGCTCCCTTTAACATATGTCAGTATCAAGTTGATGGAGTGTGTAATTATCATGAAATTTTTTTTTTGTGGAATTCTCATAACCCTTGGTAGTCTCCTCCATCCAGCGGTTCCAACGCAAAAACTGTAAAGATTCATAACTTTTGAATCGATTGTCCCATGCGCATCCCATGTGCGTATGATTTGTTTTATGTTACCTCTGTTTTTCAGGCAATTTTTCTTACCGTTTCGTTTGTCCATTTCTATTAACTACTGCTCAAGAGGGGACTGCATTCTACAAGCAAGTTTTTTTTTTTTTTTTAGCAGTCCCCTCCATTTCCAACAACTTTTCCTTGATACAATTCAGTTAAAATTTGCCTATAATTCCCTTAAACTACTGTATGTTTTGTTTTATAAAAAATGCATTGATTTCACTTTTTTTTAGCAGTCCCCTCCATTTCCAACAACTTTTCCTTGATACAATTCACTTAAAGTTTGCCTATAATTCCCTTAAACTACTGTATGTTTTGTTTTATAAAAAAATGCATTGATTTCATTTGTATACAGCATGCAAGTGTCATATTGTTCTTTATATTTTTGTTGGAAATGAAATAAAATGAAATGGAAATGAAATAAAATTAAATGAAAATGAGAAAATAAATATTCATGTTGTACAAAAAAAAAAAAACTCACTTGTAATTTTGAGGAAGGTAGTTTGTCGTCTATCTTAAAAAATATTGATGTTTTTAAGATATCTATAACTTTATGATTGCATCTTATTCACCAACTCATCCACAGTACATGGTGAGTAGAACAATCATCATCGATAAAAATCTGGCAAAAGTTTCATTAAATTACCAGAATGCGTCAACAGGATCGGAAATTAGATTCTTGGGGTCATTATTATTATTACTACTACTTATTGATATTATTACTATCAATTCTGTCATCATCATTATTATTATTATTATTATTATTATTATTAGTAGTAGTAGTAGTAGATAGTAGTAGTAGTTGTTGTTGTATCATCATCATCATATTCATCATCATCATTATCATCATCATCATTATCATCATTATCATAACTGTTGGATCGGGTTCAAGAGCGCGTTCTAATTCATGTGAGTCTTACTAAACAACGACAGAGCAGAAAGATGGAAAGAGAAACTTAGAAGGGTGACAGTTGGAGAAACTGGAGCTAGTCAAAAAACGTGTCCCCTTTTCTGTTACCTTTTAATGGGAACGACAAAACAGGTGGATATCATAAAAGGGGGTGTCTAGTCACTCGAAGTCAGTTAGAGTTTACCAACTTTAGAATCAATGCTCAGTGCTGAATAACCTATACAGATCACCCTAAAGTGCCTCACACGTCAACATCGACAACTTCGAGTAGTATTTCACTGGTAAAATTTACTTATCAGGATCTTTGCACAATTTTCTACAGGAAAAAAAAATGTTGTTATAAGAAATTGCTTACAATGATATCCTTTTGTTTTCTTCTCACAATGAAAGTTGTTTACTGTAGTCGATAATTTTGATAACTCTACAAGAGATTATAGATTCAGTTTGTAACGAGTACGCTTGTGATTTCCCTATACAGTGCACGCAGCAACCCTGCACTGTTTTGTCGTTGATGTATATATTTTGTAAGTGTTTTAAATATTGGAATGCGTGTTCGATATACAAGTTGTGCTTTTGGGGAGAGGACACGACACCTTCAATATACATAAATTGTCATTGCATATAGATTTTAGTCTTAATGATTCGTTAATGAATTTTTACTGAATGCTGTTTTGAACTTTGAACTTTGAACTTTTCACTCACATGTATATCTCTCTTTTTTCTTTGTTGTTTTTGCAAAAGTAGGCCTCCTTCGGTTACCCTTCCCACTGGAGGTTCTGCGGGCTACCACACTGTCCCTATAACGCAATGGAAAGAACAGGTGGAGCGTGTAATTAAGTAGGCAAATGAGTCATTAGTGGTATGGTTCATCCATTGTATTTTGCTCACATCAGGTGTAGGCCTATTCGTATGCAGTCTGGATTCAACCTGCTGCTAGCAGTTATGTATTCAACAAACAGGTTAGTGGTAAGAGTGGGGAGGGGGTGATGATGTGTTGCAACCGTGCGCCCTGTGATTTTCGATTTTCAAAATGTGATTTGAATACATTTAATCACTGTTGTCAATGTCCAATACGAAATGAGACGGATCTTATGATAAAATTATGATTTGTGTGTATTGTTCCTCTATTTATGTGTTTTTTTAAATCTGCATATAGTTATGCGCATGACATGCAGAGACTATGTATATCATAATCCTTCTCACCCGCTCTTCCTTCTCTCTCTTTGTCTGTTTGTTTGACTATATCTATTTCTGTTTGTCTGTCTTTTCTGTATCTGTAGAAATGTATTTCTCTTTTTCTCTTTATCCCTTCCCCCTTTATCTCACTGCGGTTTGGCACCTCGTGGAGCGTGCAGATGTTGATGTTGGTGGCACATCACCAGGGGAATGTAGGGAGGAAGAAGAACGGATAATCAGATCGGAAGCTGGACTTTGACGTGGCTCGGATTCCTTGCCATGTCTACTGGTTTGCACGGTGGGCTACAAACGGAGGAGAAACACGCACAGCCGAGCAAAAATTGCCACGGCTTCTCTACGCACGACTAACTCATGCGGTGCAATAATAATTATCTCTTTGAGAAAGAAAGTGGGACCGTTTTGACAAGTCACAAATCACCTAAGTCATGTCATGCAAATTTAGCAACAGTCTCAGCGCTATAAGTGAATCGGAAGGGAGAAACGATGTACGTGCTTTTTTTTTTTCGTATCTAATTTAGCCCTGACTTTTTCAAGGTGTGCATGGCTAGTACGGTATCCATGGTCGTGCTTATGGCTATGCAACTACTCAATTTTTACCCCAATACGATGATTAATCATTGTCAGCGTTGATCGCTCTGACAAGGACTGAGGCCAGCAAGTAAAGTCCAACTATTTTTTGAGTAGTGTCTCCGGTCTCATTAAGTCTTCTCTTGCAGCTATTGTAATTGGATGTCATGATATAAGGTCCAATGTAGCCCATTAGAGTAAATGTCTAAAGAAACAACAACGACATCAGAACATACGAACGAACGAACAAACAAATGAAATTTTATATTTTGATTTTTCAGTCATGGGATTGTTATGTATGCAATCTGGAATGTAAAGCACTGTTTTGAATGATTATCTGTTTTTTTACATTAATTGCTTTGCGTGGATTCTCCAGAGATTAAAGTCAAATTCGGACTCGGCCCGTAATTACTTTCAAGTATTCAACTATATATGAATCTATAGACGTACATGCTAATAACGCGGATAAGGATTTCGAATGTTTCTTACTCTTTTTACACAAGCCAAGGCAACAGTGGAAACACATACAGCTGCAACATTGGACAGATCTTTCCCTTCAGGAACTCCCTCAAGTTTTCCAAGTGGCTCATTCGATAACAATCACACGGGCTCAAAATCCAACGATACCAAAGAAAAAGAGACAAATGTGAAACAGAGAAACACACTTTACATGATTTGTGATAATGGTGACGAATGGAAAAGTCTTCTCCATCGATGACACCATGTACAACCATCATTGCCCTGAAGAGGAAAAAAAAAGGAGGAGATTCATCCAGAGTAGGAGGAAGAGATTGAATGGGGGGGGGGGGGGGAGGGCAGAAATAGAAGAAAGATATTTGAGGAGAAGCATTATACAAGATGATGATAAAGAAGAAGTTGATGAAGAATTAGAACCATATGGAATCGAAAGAAAAAAAAAGGGGGAATACCAGAGGAAAAAAAAAATGAAACAAAAGGAGGAGAAGCAAAAAAAAAAAAAAGAGGGCTAAGAAGATAGAAAAGTAGGTTGAAGACGAAAGAGAAGAAGGTTGGAAGAGGAAGCAAAAAGGCCGGGAGGGGTGTCACGAGGATTTTAAGAATGACTCAACTTCACAATCGACCGCTTGTTTTTGTCACCCTTCATTGTGGTGTTTGTCATACCCTTTCATCCCTTTGCCGGAAGTGATTCTTCTCTGCTTGGAGAGAGTTCATGAACTTTTCAGATTTGTCCGTGCAGGTTCCTATTTCGCTTCTTTGCTCCTACTTAATACGCTTAAGTGTGCGAGCATGCGAGTGTATTTAAAAGAGAAGCATCTTACATCAACTGACCCTTATTTTGTCACAAGTGTGAAATCCTCATTTGTGGACAGATATCTATGTGTTTTGTGTTAAGCCCTTTATGATAATAAAACACATATTTTGTGGAAAGGTCCGTTTTGCAGCTGCACAGCAGCAAACAGTGGAAAGAAAATGTACGGAAGGGTAAATTTCAAATATTCTATTTGATAATGACAAATTAGTATACGCTGGTATATGATTTGTCAGATCAGTAGAATATCACTAGAGGGACTATGTTAACATAAACAGTAAAAACCTTGGATCAGCAGATGTATTTATAGTTTCTAATTTCTGTAGGTCTTTTACACATGATGTTTGTTATTTCGAAGGTTCGATAATCCGAAAATAAACGATAAAATAAGCTT
Organism: Diadema antillarum; assembly: GCF_040938485.1. Classification (NCBI taxonomy): domain Eukaryota; kingdom Metazoa; phylum Echinodermata; class Echinoidea; order Diadematoida; family Diadematidae; genus Diadema; species Diadema antillarum. The sequence continues at coordinate 2,019,696 of NW_027271090.1, forward strand.
TGTTATTCCGAAGGTTCGTTATTCTGAAACTCAAAGTTTCTTTTACCTATAGATGTTCGTTAATCCGAACATTAATCTAACATTAATCAGGTTTGTTAATGTGAAAATAGAAAAAAAAAGTCCCTAATAACAAACCAGCGACTTCGGGATAACAAAAGGAAGAAATAAGGTTCTTAAACCTGAAAGTGAAATAAGGTTCGCTAATGCGAAAATAGAAAAGAAAAATCATGCAAACGAGCCATCGGAATTACACAACCCCATAACCAAGATGAATTAAGGTTCGATATTTCGACTGTTCGCAAATCCGAAAGTAAAATAAGGTTGCGTTAATCCGAAAATCGGGAAAAAAATGGTTCCTACAAACGATTTAACCTTCGGAATTACAAACCTTAATTTGTTTTCGGATTAACGAACCTTTGGAGTTCGCAACGATTCTTTGGAATAACGAAACTACAAAAGAAAACAAAAACTGTAACCATTTTTTTCTATATCGATTATAAACAGTGTGCACAACGACGAGTGTCTTGTGGTAAACACTTACAGTGGCCAGAATTAGATATGGGACACACACAAACAAACACACACACTTTATTGTTTTATGATATTTCTTATTTGAGTTTCATTCAATATCAGGTTCATATTGACAATGGAATTAATATGAACAACAACAAAAAAGCAGCTGTATTCTTCTTTCTTGTGCTGCTAAGTCATATTTTCCAACATATAGTTCAATATATTTTGGGGTTTTTTCACCTACCAACCTACACACACACACTCACACACACACACACGCACGCACACACACACACACACACACACACACACACACACACACACACACACACACAGACAAACATACACTATAAAAAGCACACTATACAAACACCAACACATATGTACGCGCATCATACACATACACACAATGCACACTTAAACAAGTTGAACTCAGTCTCACAACCGCGAACTGAGAGACCACATGCAGCTGTTAATATTACAAAAATAAATAAACGAATAAAAATTGAAAGTTTTTGGTATTCGAAGACACAGGAGTGGCTGACAGGAACCACATTGGACATGAAGTTCATAACATATGATAAGAACAAACGCTGTGTCATCTCTTGTCTTTTTGCGGCGTTGAACAGGTATACCGCTCACCGGAAATCATTCATGAGGGGAGAGTGGCACCGCAAAATTCCGGGAAGATAACATCAAACTTGAAACGCATTTGTTCCGTGAATGCTGATTATGAAAGATATGAACAGCACTGTCAAGAGTCCATGCATGAATGTTTACAGTCTGTGGAGGGACCGTTGTGACGATGCCCCGCATACTTTCTTTGTTTCTTAGGTTTATCTTTGTTTTTTCTCTTCTGTTCGATTCAATTCATTTCAATTCAATTCAATTCAATTCAATTCCAGTGATTTTATTTCCACATAAAGGAATACAAAGCAATATCCATAACGCTTCCATGACTACATAATATTTCAAGGAACTTTGAATCGCATAATTTTCAACAAAACATGGATACAATTATAATAATATCAACTTTAGGCAAATAGACAAGTAAGCAATACAATTTGATTTTGTAACTCTATATGGAAAAGAGGAATTCAAAAGAGAAGCATAGCTTGTACATTTTGTGAATTTGTCTAGAAGATGAGGGCATCTCTAGATCCGTCAAGGACTCCGTGTATGAAAATTCTGAGATCATGACGTCAGGCGAAACAAACCGAAAGAACAAAAACAGGGACGGAACAGGCAGGAAAACAAACTAAAGATAGGCATAACAAAGAAAGGAAGAGAAACAAAAACGAGTGGTCTACAATTAGCTTTCAGGAGAGGTCGCCAAGGCGTAGATAGAAATATGAAATTCAATAAAAATTTGCCAAATAGTGAAACGCAAACTCTTAATATAAAAAAGAATACTTATCATTTATCTATTTATTTGTATATTTTTATCTCACTTCCTCTGTATTTGTCTTGCTCCATCTCAGACACTAGTTTCTGAAGACTAAATGAACATCAGCTCGAATACATAGGATATAAAGTATAAATTATAATAACCATCCATGAAATATTTCAATCTGAACATCTGCTGATGGTATGTAACTCGTGTCTCCAAATTAAATCTTCGACAAGAAAGTAATATTATTTTCTTCTATGAATTTAATTTTCGTATAAAGCTTTTAATGAGAAGTCGGAAAATCCCAATCACTGTCCTTTCAAGTAAATTATTGCACTTTATTTTGTTCTCTTTCTTGTATAAAGTTACTTTAGTCTTGCTATCGTTCACAGGGTACATGGTCTATAACTCAAATATCAGCCTGCCAAGAAAAAAAAAACAATAACAGACCAACAAGTAGCAACAAAAACGCGTCTATTTTGACCACAGGGTCAGCAGGTTTGTTGGCAAATCTCATGTTACTTGAGATCGTTTGATATAAGTCCTTAAAAAAGACATGCCGTCTTTCTCTCTCTCTCTCTCTCTCTCTCTCTCTCTCTGCCTGGTGAAGAATGAGTAACCAATGACTAATGACATATGTTCGTCTGCCTGGGAGACACATGTTTGAGGCTTGGTACCAGAGGATCTGGAAAGAATTCTGATGGCATCAGCCAACCAAATTTAACCACTTGCTTCACACTTAATATTTGCTCAAGTCCATCTCTAATATCATACGTTTTATCATCGCCGTGCAGACTTCTCTGAATGTCGTACTGGTTTCATGGCAATAATAATCTCACTAACTGTTTCGATCCTACTTCATTGTCACGTTTGTTTTTGTTTTTGTTTATGTTTTTTTTTTTTTTTTTGGGGGGGGGGGGGGGGGGGTATCAACTTTAGCAAAGCGATACCATCTATATAATTCGCAGTAGCATCAATATCTTTTCATTATTTGTATTGTTATTGTCACTTTCAAGTTCACCAATTACGAAAGATCAACAAACAATGCCTTTATCATTTTCGACTTAGAATAGAATAGAATAGAATAGAATAGAATAGAATAGAATAGAATAGAATAGAATAGAATAGAATAGTACAGAATAGAATAAAATAAAATAAAATGAAATGAAATAAAATAAGATAAAATGAAATAAAATGAAATAAAATAAGATAAGAATAATGAAACGGATAGAAATGAAATGAAATGGAATTATCGTCTCAGTGTAAACAAATAACATGCATTTAAATCTTATTAGGATGTGCAAAAGTTACATTGTACTTTACTTTGTTTATATGCAATTATCATATACTATACTTTCGTCAGAAATGAAATAAAATGAAATGAAAAATGAAATGAAATGAAATGAAATGATATGAAACAAAATAAAATAGAATAGAGACTTTTTATTCAGTATCTTTATTCAGTCATCTCTCATCAAATTTTGATCATAAGGAGTTAATTTAATGATTAAGATATATCCTGCATTCAGATTTCCCTTTTGGAATTTGTTTTGTGAATGTTGATACTGGGGGAAACGGGAAAAGGATTAATGAATGTGAACGTTGGAAAAAATGGTTTTTTTAAGCTGTTGTAAAAAAAAAAGGATTCATGGAAACTGACAATAGTATCAGTAAACATTCACGTTGAATATAGCTTAGCAAATCACAGGATTTATGTAACAGTGACACATAAATTATATGCAAACTAATTGACAAAGGAAAAGATGTATATGTGATAAGAGATTCAGCACTTCATATTGCAGGTGGTTCGATTAACCATCTTGATCCGTTGATATTGAGTTTTGAAAACTACTTCCGTATGAGAATAATTCTTTCTTCAAAACCACTTGCCTACTGTACTGCTGATACAAGAAGTAAACTTCCCTACACGGTACCTAATACGCACCAGGAGCGGTGACAGCAACATCGGGTTACAACGGTTCATCGTTGAAAAGTGTCTGGCTCGTGGATTGTGGAGTAAAACAATTAAAACCTCCCGCAATCCACTCCTATACGCACAACCAATTGCCAACAAAGCCAGAAACCCATTCAAATTTATAAATAAAGAGTCGTAACCTATTTTCATAAAGCTTACAAGCCATAAAATCTACAACGACCGCGTATTTACCCTTTGCCCTATTTTCGAATCTTTGGACTTTTATTCCTTTGTACCTGTCTCTGTTCTATATTGAGAATGTCATGAAAGGGGTCATATCATATTGCGGATATGTTATATCGTGCAGACATTGGGCACGGTTTATCTGTGGTCAAAGCTGGGGAGATGTAAAAGAGTGTGTTGAAACCCTTACCCACGTCATTATTACCACAGCAACGTGATAATTGCGGATCGGGTGGCTATCCCGTCGGTTTGACCGCGCAGAGGTGAGGTTATAGTTTGTGAAGTTTAGTCGTCTTTGTTGTTGTTTTTGTTCAACAGATTGTCAATTTTTCGTGCATCTTTAGTATTGAATAAAAGAAGAAAAAAAAGTTGAAGATTTGTGTTTTTGTTTAAAACAGTAGTGGAGACATGAATCTTCTGCATGGTATCAGTAAGCAATACCTGTTGCTGCTCTGCTGTTCTTTCCTAACTTCTATTATTTTTCACTTCAAGTTGATGAAATGAAATAAATGTACTAAAAGAGAAAGAGCGAGAGGGAGAGGCAGACATGCAGAAAGAAGTTAGTGGGACCAAGGAAGCCAACTTTCCAGACAACATTGTTGTATAAAAGGAAAACTTCGCAGTGCAGTGCACTTTCAACAACACAATGTTATTTGTGCTTCAGTGATATTTGACCGCGTTCCTTATGACTGTAACCTCGAGCGACACACATATTCAAACCAGTTCTGTAACTTTGGTGATGGCAGAAAGAAACTATATCTAGCGTCTATCTTTGAGAGGAAACCCTCTCCCTCGACCAGGATTCAAGGTGTGGAAAAGATAAATGCCATTCTTGTCAACATTTGGCCGACATTGCCGGATTCATGTTGAAGGAGGGGAAGGGGGGGGGGGGGGGAGGGGAAGAGGGAGATGGGGAGAAATGGAGGGGCTGGATGTGGGAGTGGGCGAATAGGGTTTGTTTTCTGTGACGGGCTGAACGATTCTCACAGCGAGATCTTTGCTTCAGTTGTGTAATGGTTCTTTGTATGAATTTTTGAGGATTTTATGGCCCGAATTCACAATGGTATCTTACAGCAATTTTGTACGCGGTTTAAATTAGGACTTTAACAAGCGCCATGGGTTAGGTGTAGCTGGCACACGTTAGCGCTCTCAATACTGGATGTCAATGACCACACACAAAAGTGTCACGCCCATTTTCTCAGTCGAATTGGCCAAACCCGTAGATTTATTTGATATCAAATTTGTAAATGCTCTTTAATATATTCTGAAATAAGGTCTCTCGACATTGCAATGATTTGCATGCATGCATTTTTAAAAGAAAAACATCAGTAATCATTGGCGATGTCATTGATATAAACCGCCTGGCTCAACTCAAATGACATTTTGATTTATATTGCAAATGTCATCAGGCGAAAATATTTTCTATCTTTAAGTGACAAATACAAACATTCCATCAGTGCAGTGGTATGAGCATATGATCATTGTAATACATCAAAAACCTCAGTAGAAATTGATTTGTTTCAACCCTTCTTTTTTTACCTCGCATATCCAATCCTAACCGTCTTGCAAAGCAATCTGCTATCCTCACCTCCAATACATTTAAAAAAAAAGTAAGTTTATTCATTTTTCTACTTATTCATGTCTGCTCATTCATTAATCTATTCCTTATTACTAATTAGTAAAAAAAAAAGAATATTCACGTATTTGTCTATCATTTTTATTTAATTCATCGATTTATCTCTCTCTCCTTTGCATTTATCCACTCCTTTAATCTCTCGATTTCTTTATTATTTCTCTCTGTATAATATTATAAACGAAAATTTTCCAATCGTGACTCGTCACTCTCAGGGATGTACAGCCACTCCTGAAAACATAGCTGGTCTCGGGGCTAATTTAGACAACTTAGACTGGTAGTTATAGTAGCACATGCTGCAGATAAGCACTGTCATCTGTTGCAATTTCTGGACCTTTCCAAGGCCTTCGACATGATTCATCATGGGATTTGACTTTACACAGTTTTCCACTGTGTAAAACACGTGGTAATGCATTCGAGTGTTTTAGGAACTACCTCACCAATAGAAAATAATAATTTCGTTTTGTTGAATCATCATGATAATTTAAAATTGCAAGTAACCCATTGTGGTGTGCCTCATGGCAGTTTATTACATCCGCCTTTGCGTTTGGTTCACATTAATGAATTCTGCGGATCATCTGAAGAAATTTCGTTTATTCTCTTGGCAGATGACTCAAACTGATTATTTTTTTCACATGAAGATTCAAACACGATGCATATATCTAATTTTGTACATTAAAAAGTTAATTATCCAATAGATATTAATGGGAAAATATCATTCATCTTTGAACATCCAGAAAATCAAGAACTGGTATAATTGTTTTCTAGCAATACCCTTGAAACATTGCAGCTCTACATTTTATTTGATGATATTCCTCCTTTTGTTGTTGTTTTTACGAACATGGTTTGCAATAGACTTTCACGGAAAATGATTAAGATACTATTTGTGAAAATCGCGAAATATCTGCTCCTCCAGTGAATTGAAAAGTCATATTCCTATAGCCAACTTGGTGATGCTCTGTTAGTCTCTCTCGGTCATTGTCGTAATGTCATTTTATCTTGAGGTGGGCGGAGCTCATGAAACATCATTACTTCTGCTCTGTACCACAAGAGAGAGTTCAATTATTGGTAGTGTACCCATATTCACTTCACTCCAATTACGATTACAATGTTACAATTACACGTACATTTGATGATTTTATTGTTCTTTCTCTCTCTCTGAAATGTTAAAAAACAAACAAACTAACATGATATAATCATACTCTCCGGCGGTCAATTCAATTAAATTTACCCATTATCACACACTTTAGTAGCTAAAAACAAATGAAAGTAAAATGGTCCCAAATTTTGGTAACATTTTGCTTACAATATTCAAGACGCTCCCACATTGAATCATTTCTTGTTTTCTTCAGGTTCAGACAGAATGTTTTCTATTATAGAGTTGTTCATTCGATTAAATCTTTTTTTTTTGCAGGGTTTCGCAATCAACAACCAGTAACCAGACGTTGATAAAATCAAGCAATCATATCTTACACACAAACACACACACACAAACACACACACACATAAATATATATATATATGTGACCGTGCACCTCAAAACGAACATAAAGTCGCATACACTGATTTTGCATGAGGACTGAAAATAAGTGAAATGGGTCAACCTAGCCAAACTTGACTTTTTCATATTTTCTGAAAGAGCGGGTCTTCTTTTACATTATCCTAAAATTTGGTATCATGAAACGGGCAGGAAAGTGTGTTTTTTAGCAGTTTTTCTCGAACATTTTTGGTAGAATAGTGTGATTAGGCGTGTCTTTAGAATCCCTTTTTCATTTCTGAAAAACCTTGTCCACACTCTTCACTTTCAACTCTAATAACTTTTGAAAGGATAGTGCTACTGCTTTAAAAGTTGGCATTGATTATAGACAGAATGTGTTAATGAGACATGCTTAATTTCAGTTTAATGTGATAATCCCTTCATTATTGTTACTCTGGTGGTTAACTTCCTGTTTTTTGTCCCATTCATCGCACAGCCAGCACGGTTTGGTAAAGATTAAGCCCTTAAATAGACACTGTACTTCAGAGCCTCTTTTCTCAGTTCACACTTTTCCTGAGTTTGTGCTTTCCTTCCAATATTTAGATAGGTTAGGAGAGTCCATGTCATTTGAGTTGTACATCATTTTAAAGCTTAAAGTCTGCTCTTTCCGAATATGGTCTTAACTAAAAAAATCATGTCTGGCGACTTTTTGTTTGTTTTGAGGTGCAGGGTCACATATATATATACATATATGAATTTAGCGCCTTCGGGAAGCAAGCTCTTCATATATATATATATATATATATATATATATATATATATACAATTAATTAATTCTTTTTTTATGTGACTCGAATTACATAGTATAGAATTCCGACAAGCCACGATGGTCTTCCTTTGTTTAATTTGCTCCACAAAGACGTTCGAAATGGAAAAATGTTGCGTTTCATGAGAAGAAAAAAGGGAAACTTTGCAGCAAGAAAACGAATGAAGAGAAGACGAAGAAGGGAGAGGATGAGATTAAGAAAGAAGAGAAAAGAGGACGAAATAAAGACACCTGAATCCCTTTAAGAGAACCCAGCGTTCAGTAAAAAATAATGGTTCACAGGCGGAGGGTTGTGAGGAAAGCAAAGGGTCACGTGACGTGATCATCTAATACCAAGGTCATGAAGGTTGTCATCATTGTGATACATATCGGGATCTCTACGAGGAAGTCTGAAGACTATTTTGATTAGTCAAACAAATCTAAATTCAACGTTAACATGACTATAGCACGAGCATACAAATATATATGTATACTACAAATTAATTTCGAGACCGTCTCGAAAAGAGAGGAACTGTCTCTAAGACCGTCTTTAAGAAAGATTATATGATTTGGCTTTTTTTGCTCAGTTTTTCGTACTTGAATAGCGTGATCGGATATCACAAGGTTTGCACGAGGGGTTTCGTGTCCTGTGTTGGGTTTTGGGTGAGTAAGGCGACTTGGCCAGAAGATCGCGCCAAGAAGTATTTGAAGGAAGGGGGAAAAGAGCAGAACAACCAAAACAAACCGTCTGTCATCGCGAAGTTTCAATTCTTGTCCTATCACATGACTGCAGGAGTCACGAGGATTTAGCCGGCTTTAAAATCTACGTTTATCGTGCGACATTAAAGTACACAACGTGTTGAAATGTAAAATGCTTCTCTCCCTCCGTATCTCTCCCTCACTCACTCACTCTGTCCCTCTGAATATGTTCCTAATAGTATTCTGTAGCTGGATAGACCTTGCTTCCCGCTTCACTATTAAAAGATACCGAACCTTCTCCTGGATTTTTATAATATTGGTTGCTTGGCTAAACCAAGTTTTCATATTTATATTCGCCACAACGTTACCCCAACATAAAACCTCCCAATAACATAACTAGCGATGGTAACTATCAACATCAAAATCCTGTAACTTTCCAATGCTAAGGGTCAGGGTTTTAATAAAAAAGTCCATCTGTGTCGAAGTCAACATGGCATGCAGTTTCACATCAATCAACACACGATTTAAAGGGGGTGATGTTCGTTATTTCGAAGGTTCGTTGATCCAACAATGAAATAAGCTTTGCTAATTCCGAAGGTTACAGTTATTCCGAAACGTACAAAATTTATTTCCTATACCAAGATTATCAGTAATCCAATAATGAAATAGGGTTCCTTGATCCGAGCATTTGATGCGTTATTCCGAAGGTTTGTTATTCCGAACTTTCGTAAATTCGAAAATGAAATAAGGTTTCATTAATCCGAAAATATGGGGAGGGGGAGGTGCGTACGATGAACCTTCGGAGTTTCGAACCTTCTTGCGTTTTGGCATTAACGACCCTTCTGAATAACACTACCGTCGGCATAACGAACCTTATTTCATTTTCCGTTTAACGAACCTTCTTCGGAATTACAAACTGCAAACGATTAAACATGACACGACAATGCTAATAATGTGTTGGTATGATGAAGGCTGAATAAAAAATGTCATTAAAGTTGCTACAATTTTACCAATCCATTGAAGTAACTAAAATCATTTTACCTCAACAGGATAACATTGACATTAAAAAATGGAATAAAATCAAGCAGATAGAAATGGAAACCTGTCATCAAAAGCGAGGTTATCTAAATTTAGAGTTTCGTGTTTTTTTTTACAAGCTGTGATATCATTCTGTCACAACCTCGTATCTTGATTAGACGAGTTGATGACATCATCACCTTACAGTCTCAATTGTTGCCTACCCACATAAACATAAGATCGTTTTTATGCAACTAGAATAACGACTGAAATATCATATTAACTCACTACAGTAAGGAAGAAAAAAAGCGAATGAAATATCAAATTAACTCGCCCAGCAAAGTAGAGAAAACGGTTTTAAGAGATAGTGCCGAAGCACCTTTTAAATAGGTGAATTTTTTCCAGTGCACTTGAAAACAAGTTCATAAGCAGTGTTTGAATCACATGACGAGGGAAACACACACACACACACACACACACACACACACACACACACACACAAACAAGCACACACTAACAGACATAGACACACACAAACATATTGCTCCTTGTTAAAGACCACGATGACAATGAAAATTGCAAAAAAAATTATGGTTTGTGCATATTGGAGCAGGAAATTTATGTCTTTTAATTCCAGGAGCCCTTAAATGGTGAGCATTTTTTTTTTCATTTTTCCCCGTGCACCTCAGCGCCACCGGCACACTCTCCCCTTTGTCTCCCGGTTGGGCCCGGCCGCCAATGGGGTTGCCCAGGGAAGGAAGGTCCCGCGTTTGTCGGCTTCCGATTCTCAGCGGTGATGTCATCAGCTTCCATGAGTAAAGTTCCTTGGATAGCATTCCCATTGTCTCCCGAGAGAAGGAGGGGGAGAAGGCGGCATACAATATTTTGCTTTTCTGAGTGATTCAGCACGGTTGGCTATAAACGGAAAATCCTCAGCAAGGCGTGCAAAATTGTCTAAACATGACAGTGTGAGTAATGGGTCAGTCCTATGGGTTCATCTGAGAATGGATAGATTTCGAACAACGCGATTGCACGAAGAAACAAATAAATTGATCTTCGGCTGATATTTTGAACTTACAGTCTCAGACCAAACTTTACCAAAATTAATGATTATCAATGTTAAAGCCATTCTTGCCACTGATACCTCACTTCAACGATTGCGAGTGTCCTTTGGCTAATTGACACAAGTATTGCAAATTTTATTTCATGAAATTAATACAACGATTTTCCACAAGCATACTTGATATTCAAACCAATGAATGTTACTAAAAATACAAACCAATAAGTTAAAGCATAGTTGATATTTTACACTTAACTCTCAGAAGTCAGGATGTAATTTTCGAGTAAATAGAAGTATAATCTTATGTTTTTGAAATCATTAAGGTGACAGCGACAGGTTCGAAAGCATGACACATTACATGTTAATCCACCATTAACATCGTCATTAATCATTCGCAGAGTAATTAAGCACCAGCATCTGATCATCAAGATTATGTTCCTCGCCCATCCGAGGGGCTGCGGAAAGAGATCCTCGCTGAAGGAAGTGAAAATGAGTCAACTTTAACATATCATTTTTTTTCACACATAAACATATATGGGATCATTTTTCCGATTTCTTTCATCCAAAATTACTATGTTCACTTAGCTCACATTTCGGATGTGTTATTTCGCGTATCTATACGATGAGACCGTGGCGTATAGGTCCTAATCCCTACATTCCTCCCCAGACCCCAGACAAACAAACAAACAAATGCACGAACTGAAAGCCCTTTACAGCGTACTTTTCAGTTGTTCGTTGAAAAATATGAAGAAGTGTATAAGGCAAAAAAACAAAAACAAAAAACAACAACAACACCCAAAAACTAACACAAATCCCTAAAAATTCAAATCTATTCCTAAGGATGTCATTACGATACTGATTCTAACCATTGAAATTCATCAGACAAGAACATGATAGAGCAAAAATGATTTTATCATTTTTTTACTCGAAATAAAAATTTTGCATTTAAAACATACAAAGTACAAGATCATTAACTTTAACTTTAACTGTAAGACTGATATTATGTTCTTAGTTCTTGGTATTGTTCTTAAGAGTGTTTATATCTCAAAATATCCAGAATTCTGTAATTCTTTCTGTAATACTAGAATACCTAACTAATATCACATTTTTACCATTCTTTTATTATTATCATTACATTTTACGATTAACGTAAGTATTGATATAACTGTTTGCATTTTTACTGAAGTCGGTGCGTGATTTTCCGACTACTTTTTGATTGGTATGGAAAATCGCATTTAACGAATAATTCTAATTTAGACAGATTTATTATGAAAATTGCACATATCAATAAAATGCATATAATGTGCATTATGTCCTTTCGATAAATAATGAACTTTAAAATTTTTTAATACGGTGTACCTTTCTCCACTTCATTATCAGATCTTATTTGGATTTTCTCGTTGATAGCTGAAGTCAGTTTTGACACGCAGAGTGGTGTATTTTTCTGTCTACAGAAAACCATTTCACCATGAATGCCACCTTATAAGGGGATAGTATAGTTTTGGTTGAGATGTAGCTTCAGGTTTCCTACTTTTTTGTAAGATAATGACATATGAACGAGCATGTAATTTTAAGATGGATTCAAAGTTTATTTGATGAAAATCGGTTTGAAAGATGACCTCAAAATAGCTTCAAAGGTGGATCCCACCTTTATTAGGATCTCTTTGATTTTGATATTTCGGCCATTTCAAAACAAATTTCCATCCAATAAAGTTTGCACTCCCCCTTAGAATTGTATGTTCTGCAAAATTTCAAAAGTGGTTTCTTAGTATCTTGCAAAAAGTTAAAAAGCTCAATCCTCATCTCAACCAATACTACACCATCCCTTTAAAGCTCGGTTGATCCGTCTTCCAGTGCCAGGATAAATGAACAGGTGACGTGGAATGGTCTTGATTTCACATGTGACACATGTGTGATTAAAAGGACGGTTAAAGCATCACAGCTGCCACGGCGGTATGACACAAATATTGGAGTATGCTCAATAGCCATGATGTTGTTAAACTGATTCACTAATGTTTTGAGCTGATTTGGAAAGAACGGTTCAAATTCAGTCACTAGCTCCAAATCCATAGACGTAGAAATGCACGGCGGAGTAAACCGGATGAGGTCCTATAATTAGGCCGAACGAGGATTTGTGCGAGTTATTTTGGGGCAGTCCCACTGGCGGGAACGAAGTCGGGCGAAATCTAGTGATTATCACTCACACCATGTTCCAACAAGTGAATTTTAGTGTGTGTGTACCGCAAAGATGAACTTTGCAGGAAATAAATAAATGCCATCTAAAGGCAGAAGTATGATATATGAATTTATTTGATCACACATTCATTTTGTTTTCATACATGGAATGAAGTCCGTATTCATCAAAAAACAGTTTTATGCAGATCTTTGTTTGGATATGCAAAAAAAAAAAATAAATCACATGAATCATTTGATTGTCAACTCCATGTATAAGGACATTACAAGTTTACCCGTTGCCCTGTGAAGCTGTTTTTTTTCCCCCGTACAAAGTCTGTAACGAAAATGAAAATCACATATTGGAAGTTTGGAAGAATAATTTTAAAGGTAGTGGATGTACATGAAATGAATGCGGAAGCTAGACTACGAATATTAATATACGCAAATAGTCATGTCCATAGAAGTATTTATTCGTGAATATCTTTTATTGTAAGGATCCCATATTACGCGTGATCTTGTGTGTGTGCGTGTGCATTTGCATGTATTTTCTAAAACATAAAGGTTCTGAGTTCGAGGCCCAGATAAACCGTTGTTCTTTATGTTCTCGCTCTTAACGCTAAGACTATGACTTTATGAAAATGAAAATGGTTGACTATAATGGAAATGAACACGTATGAATAATGCTAATTACAGTAATGCCATGTAATCGAGTTATGAAATATTTTTTTCTCATTCTTATGCTCCCTTTTCTTTGTTATTGTTGTTGTTTCTGTCTTTTCAAGAATGATTTTCGTGACAATCATACTGACCCGGCATGAGTCAACTCTACGGTTGCCATGGGAACGGTCCGACCGCTGCTCTGGCTGTGGTATTGGACGTGCTTGCCCGCAACCCACAGGTAGGCCTGTAACTGTTATACTCTTACAGGACTGTTTTACGCTCATTTCATACCGCGTATCTTGCGATGTCATGTAGTGAAGCCAGAAAATAGTACCAGGCGTAGTAAATTGTCCATGTATGGATAGATGTATTTTAGAATCTATACGCAATACACATATACACATATGGCGCATTTGTCATATACATTCGTGTTCAAAAGCGCTTTACCATAGTATCATTAATGAAACAAGTGAGTTCTTTTTTTTAAGATGATGAGAGATTGCTGGTTGTGGAGAGATTGGGGAAGTTGACCACACAGTTTAGGAGCAGCAGATGGAAATGCTTTATCACCATGAGAGCGTGGCCCGCATCCTGGCAGTGGGATGGTTCGGTGTGATACATTGTGAATATAGCGTATGAATGCATGCTTGAATAATATGTACTTAACTCGTTCCCTATGGAAACCTGATGACCTGTATATTAAGTCTACGGGGATTTCAGAATTCAGTATGGAACGGTTTGATATATTATGTCTATATTTACAACTTTATAACAATATGCCGTATTGGGTAAACAGAAAACAAGTTGCAGTCAGATATCTTCATGTAGCATGCATGGCTGTGTGTCTTGTCGTGGGCGCTATGCCAAAGTGTACACTGAAAATATAATTTTTCTAAATCCCGCCTTTCTTTATAAAGTGATATGTACTCCTCTCCAATCACACTTAAAAATAGTCGAACTAAGAGAACAGTAACATTTCGTTAAAACCTGACAATACGGGAAAACAGCGGATTTCTCCGGAAGCCTTTGTTGGATATCAAAAAGATATTGAAAGAAAAACAAAATCCAAACATAGCCAAAGAATTGATTATCATTTCCAACTTCCTCCATGAAAGTCATCATTCCATCATCACACTCTCACACACAATTATTTGTTCGCAAAAACCGATAAGCCCATATGTCATAAAGGTCAAGAAAAATAGAGAGAATAATAAGACATTTTTTGCTTCTTTTGACCATAATTTCAAAAATGTACCTTTATATGTAGTGACCAATATATCATTTAAAAGGTATTATTTTGTACTTTATGACAGAGAACGTACTTCAAAATCTTCAAAAATGGACTTATCGGTTTTTGCGAACAAACTCTTCATAATCCCCACACAGACGCACGCCTCATGTCACACTCAAACGCTAGCAACTACTTACTACAAAGACCTAACACACACTCACACACACACACACACACACACACATGCACACACACCAACGCTTTCGAATCAGGGACAAAGCAATAGAATCTCAACGAATTGTGTCCGGCAAAAAAAGTGGGAAATGACCCATATGACAGTGTCCCGCCATTTTTGGCATGACGGACACATCTTTCGGCTCTTAGTTAAAGTCAGGTCTGGGAAATTAGGTCAAGCAGATTTCACAAATATGAGAAAATGGTCACGGGGACTGAGATTTTACCTGACCAATCAAGAAAGAGAGAAAAAAAAAGAGGAAAAAGAGAAGAGCAGGTTATGTCATCATCCATTTCACTATTGCGTAATCAAATTGAGAACATAGTAGACTGAGAATGAGAATGGATTCGACGCGCTGCCTTAATAATAAAGGGTGTGTACAGTTCTGGTTGAGGTGAGGATTTTAGCTTTTAACGTTTTGCGAGACATTCAGAAACTACTCTATGAGATGTCAAAGAGTATGCAATTCTAAGGGGTATCAAAAGTTTATTTGATGAAAATCGGTTCTGAAATGGCTGAGATATCCAAAAACAAGGTGAAACAAAGAGATCCTAATAAAAGGCGTGGCCTGTCGCCTTTTATTATTATAACTTTTTTTTTGGATATCTCAGCCATTTGAAAACCAATTTTCATCAAATAAACGTTGAATCCTTCTTGAAATTACAAGCTCTTTCACATTTCCTAAGAGGTTTCACATTAACTCACTTAGGAATGTTCAAAACATGAATCCCCACCTCAACCAGTACTGTACAGACCCAAGGGAGGTATGATAGGTGAGCTCGCCTTACGTACCACCTTGCTACAACTTAGGTAGGATCATGGTAGGATAGAGCCATGAGAGAGGTGCACGTGGATATAATGAACTCCAGGAAGGAGGTGTGAGGTCCAATCATCAAAGGTAGCTTCCGCTCTCCTGTAGGACAGATTGGAGACTACTCATGCAACCAGTCTCTTTATATCGTATTTAATTTATAAATACGCCTGATTTTGTCACTCTTTTGCCCAAATAAAATTCAGGGCATATTTCACTGAAAAAAATAATAGCAAATGCAATATACCAATGATAAGAGAAATATATATTCCAAGTTAATGAATTATCATAAAGGATGAGCTAAAATTGAATAAACCTTTTAAAATTCTTATCCTGTAATCTTCCTTGTCACGACTCTCTTCCAAAGGACCTATAGTCGTTGTAGAAATTTTCAAAACTGGAAAACAATTATGTAGTCATACAGTATAATCAGAGGATGTATAATCAGAAGATGTATAATTAGAAGGAGGGTGACAACTGCATCCGTAATTATCATCATGTTTATAATGATAAAAATAGAAAACAAATAATAATTTCAGTGATGACGCTAAAAAATAAACGTACCAAAGCAGTGGCAATATATTAACCCCCTCACGTGAGCTCTCTCTTTTACATTGGAACCATTTTTCTGTCTTCCTCTTTTTCCTTGTATGATATGCCTGTGGTTGTAGGAATCAGAAATACATTTTGGTACCAGGAACAGCTGTTTGGTGATACAGTAGCTCTATCTTCCGAAATTGCTATGACACTTAAGGTAGGACTGTTATAAGAGAAGAGAAGTATAGCATTTATTATGTGTCAATTCTAATTTCCTGCAATTGCTGCTGAAAATCGTTCCGTTCATCACACAAATATACGAAATAAGTTCTATGCTGAAATAACGATTACACCCAAGCCACCTTGGCGTGTGGTAAACGTAATTGTGTCAACGTAAAGTTCCCTCCCGAGCATTGCGTCCCACCAGTTCAACTTCAATGTGATATTGATAGTTCCTTATAATGACGGATCATTATCTTATAAATGAATATGATCGGCACACGCAGTTTACTCGCTTTATCAGTTTTATTCATCTACTTCGATAAAGCCGAGGGATTGTTCATCTCACATCCTAATTTATAAATATGTTGTGCTTATAATATACGAGCCATGTGGCTGATATTGCAAATACACACTCTTTAGATGGGGAGGCCCCTGCTAGAGACAAACCGCCCCAAGGTACGGGGTTGTGGTTATGTAGCGCTCTGTTCCTTTATGTTCCTCGTTCCTCTTTCTGCTGAAATGGAAAATGTCTTTTCAAGGCTGAAAACTTGGCAAGTAGGATCGATAATCAGCTCTGAGGGGGGAAATAAAGAAATTAATAATGAAAAAGAGAAGCAACAGCCAACATAAATTTCCCCTTCTTTCCTATGCATCCAGGAGTAAAAATTTTTGGCAATCTGAAGGATAGATTTACACAAAAGAGAAATTTGTACTCCTGCAAACATAGAAAAAGAGAAGACGAGGAAAGAAAGCAGCCACATTTGATCGGAATTTGACAATTCTCTTGAAAGCTGTGACCATTTGAGTGCAAGTCTCAATCTATTGGCTCTGCGAGGGTCTTGCGTTTGGCATGTGACCTCATCTCAGCTTACACAATTCTTTTCTTCCGCGTGAAAGTTTTTTTTTTGTAAAGAAATTAAGTTGTTAGGGTCATGACTCAGCGTTATCGAGCATAGTATTACTGCGCGCCGCGGCAAACCATGTAAGAAGGGCCCCGTTGCATAAGACTATCGTTATGGTAATTTTACATTCCATGGCAACCATCAGTAATTTTTTGGCTTTGATTGGCTATGGATTAGTGTTGCTACAACCGTTACCATTTATTGCAAAATTATTATTCATTGCAAAGCTGTCATAGTTTTACCCAATGATTTCTTCGTATTAGAATCATTATTTAAGCTCGGAATATAATCATTTCGAGTTAATGAAAAACGGCAATGTTATATAGGCATGTAGGGCACCAAGTGCTGATTATGATTAGTGTGGCTAGGTCGACATCCCGAACTTCATTATAAAGTTAATGTCATGACATATACCTGGGTGTGGGAGGAGGAGGGGGGACCCCTCCCACGGTAGGGACTTTTTGTAAAAACAGAGTACAAAAGTCGCATTTATAGAGCATTTAAAAGCAAATTTCTAGGGAATTAACATATTGAGAAAAAAAAAATCAGTTGGAAGGACTATGATCATAACATACGGGGGGGGGGTACATTATGTGACGGTGTGAGATCTTCGGCGAGGGAGCGAAGCGACAGAGCGGGGACAGGATGTTGGAGGGGAGGGGGAAACCCCCCTCCCACGGTATGGATTTTTTTTGTAAAAACAGAGTACAAAAGTCGCATTTATAGAGCATTTAAAACCTAATTTCAAGGAACAAACATATTATTGACAAAAAAGAATCAGTTCGAAGGACTATGATCATAACAGACGGGGGGGGGGGGGGGTACATTACATGTATGTGACGGTATGAGATCTTCGGCGAGGGACCGAAGCGACGGAGCGGGGGAGGGTGTGGGAGAGGATACCCCCCTCCCACGGACTTTTTGTAAATACAGAGTATGAAAGTTGCGTTTATAGAGCATTTAAAAGCAATTTCTATAGGGAATATTAAACATAGGGAAAATTTCAGCGCAAAGGACTATAATTATAACATACGGGCGTACATTACGTGACAGTGTGAGATCTTCAGCCTGGGAGCAAAGCGACCGAGCGGGGGAAGACTTTTTGTAAAAACAGACTATGAAAGTCGCGTTTATAGAGCATTTTAGATTAAATTTCTACGGAATTAAACATAGTAAAAGAAATCACTGTGACCGTAACTTATGAAAACTATTCATTTTACTATAAGTACAGGCAGAGCGAGCGAGCCACTTTCACTTTGCCATTCGTCTGAAATGTATTCACTAAAAGCTTAAACGTGATCGCATTGTTCGAGTAATAAAAAATATTCTCATACTGCTAGAAAGCAGAGAAGAAAAGAAAAATGTAAGGTTTACTAAAGGTATGTATCAGCGGGCGCACTCGAGGACGCGAGGCTACCATGTACACACTAAATTTACTCATAAGTTGATATTAGTGTATTGATATAATAATGAATATCGTTAGTGTATTATAATTTCGCCCAGTTAGTGGCGAAAATTTCGCATTTTCAGTTATGAAATTGACAACTTTTAGACAAGAAAAATGACTTTATTGTTCATTTTGGTCTTTAAATAATTGATTATTTGTTACAGGGGGCACTGCGGGGCGGGGGGCAAAAACTCGTTTTGCCCCCCCCCCCCCAATTTTTTATTATTATTATTATTATTTTTTTTTTTTTGGGGGGGGGGGGGTAAGTGCCCCCTGCCCCCCCCCCCCCCCCCCCCCCCCCCCCTGCTTCCGGCGCCCTTGCTGTAGCTTCATGATCATATCAACGTTCACCTGTAGATGATTCAACTTATAATGTGTCGTGTAGCGGATCCTTCTCATTGTGGTCATCATTTTTTTTTTCAAATTAGTGAATATTTTGACGTCGACTTATTCTTATTGCAAGAGATTGACAAACTGCCTAAGATCGACGTGAATGAGCACCCATTATTCAGTGTGTTTGTATAGTAGCCATGATAAATAAAACTTTTTTCATGGATGATATTAAAATAATACTGAATAATTTACGTCGATGTATAAGGGCAATTTGTCTATCAGCAGCAATTTTGTTTTGTGTTGATTTTGAAGAGATATGTTGATTTCTCGAGGGAAACTATAGAACACCTTGCAGACTTTAAACTCTCAAATTTTAACTCTTTAAATTTGAATTCTGACTAATGTGCATAACGATATTTGAAACACTTAATAATATTTTCAAAGAGCAAAGCAACAGACTCATACTAAATAAGTTTATGAGACATAAGAGACATAATCATAAAACAACCAATTATCGTCACTCACTGTTTTCATTCACATTTTGTGGTTTAGACATGGCAATCAGATAACCTAGTGAAGTTTATTATAAACCTAAATGAGCAACAATGCGTGCTCGAGTGTGTGTGTATGTATGTGTCTGTGTGTGTATGTGCGTGCTGATGCCTCATTTTAATGCGTGTAAGCACGTTGGCCAATTTATCGTCAGAAAAAAATATTAATGATAAGAAAGCTTTATAGTTAGTGAGGTTCATTGTCAGACGAGGTCAAAAGACAGTCACCAGGGGTTCGAGATAACCGGAAGTAGTGACTTTGCTCAGAGCCTCACGGGTATTACAGATCAACTTGATTAAATCTTTTGATAAAGGTTACAGATTTAGAGGACGCCTTGAGTAGATCAAGTTCTAAGAGTCAGTAGTGTATTCAAATCTGAATCGACACACATCCCTCCCATTTAATTATAATCTATGTATTTGTTTCATTTGTTTTTCTTCGATAGAACGGTCATAAAATAATATATTAGCAACAACATTACGAAATATCCCAAGTATTCAACAGTTTACTGGACTAAAGGTAAGGGAAATAACGAAATGTAAGCATGTATACGTAGTTTAGTTTCAAATCAAAATAAATTTTGCATTATCCACGCTATGTGAGGATGGTAGACCTTACATTGTGACCGTGCATCACACACAAAAAAGTCGCACCCCTTGATTTTACGTGAGGACTCAGAAGGGTGAAATGGGTCAACCGAGTCAATTTTGAGTTTTCCATATTTTCTGCAAGAGCTATTCTTCCTCTACATTATTCTCGAGTTAGAGATCATAAATTGAATGGGAAAGTGGATTTTCAGCAGTTTTTCTACAACCCCTTTTTTGGTAGAGTAGTGTGATCAGGTTTTTCTTAGAGGCCCTTTTCAATTCTTGAAAATCCTTTGCACACTCTTCACTTTCAAGTCTAATTACATTTGAAAGGATGATGTTACTGCTTTGAAAGCTGACATGGCATTTATCATGGACAGAAGGTGCTAATAGACCGTGCTCAATTTCAGCTTAATCTGGTAATCCCTTCATTATTATTGCTGCAGAGGTTAACATCATTCTTCTTTTTTTTGTCCCATTCATGGCACAGGTAGCACAGTTGAAGAGCTTGAATAATCGTTGTACTTCAGCATGTTCAGGGCCTATTTTCTTAGGTCAAACTTTTCCAGAGTGTGGGCTTTCTTTCCAATATTCATATAGGTTAGGAGAATCCATTTGAATTGAGTTATACATCATTTTAAAGCTCAGAGTCTGCTCTTTCAGAATCTGCCCTTAACTAAAAATCAATGTCTGGCGACTTTTTGTTGGTTTTGTGGTACAGGGTCACAATTGATATCGCTTATAAAGCTCATGTGTCTGATTTCGGCACCAACCATGCAAACTTGAGTGTACAAAAAATTCACGAAGTAAAACAACACAAAAAACAAACGCAAACAAAACACCAGAACAGCCACATCTGTTTCATTAATGTGACCGGAAGTATCTTATATCATGGTAATAGCAGGTGTCAAGCAGTTCCTTTTACAGTGTTATCATCGAGCAAATGAAGCTAAACCGTTTTGAGGGATATGCTTACGTTCCATTGTGTTTGTTATTTTTTACTTATAATCAGTTTGATAATACTTTCCATTTTGGACCAATCATGTATGATGCAAAAATATGACTCCATAAAGTAGAAACCCACGACATTGAAGTGGGAGCAAGGGGGAGAAATGCATAGGCTTGACGGTCAACAAACTTTGTCCTGTGCTGTGTTGAGCAGTCAGTTGTCACGATTCTATGCTGGAGCTGACCTAGCTTTGAAATTAAAGCATAATGCACCTTAATTGCAACGTCATTACAAAATGATGACTATGCCAAATAGAATGGTAGACTCTTACGTAAAGCAAATCTCGTAATCCTGACGTGCCTCATAATATCAGAAGTATCCTTTTCATTTCTCATCATCATGATCATCTCATTCAGTTTAAGCTATCCGCAGCTGCACCCTCATGAAATAGCTAAAAAGAAATAACATGTTTTGATAAACAGAATCATTTTGCAGTTTGATGAAATAATGGGAGCAAACTCTGGATGGGTATCATATAGCTAGCCCCCTTCCCATTTTTTACTCTGACTCGATAAATCTAATTTTTGGCTGTTCCCATCTAAAAGATCATGATAAAGATATTTCCCGCGCGTTAGGGTGCTGAAATAAATGAAAAAAAAAAGACAGCACTTAGACAGACACCAAATTGTAAGTAATGCTAGAATGATTATTCTTTGATACAGACAAAGTGAAAAAGCGCAGCTTCTTACAGGTCTTCAAACAAGACAAACACATCTACTTGATATTAGTAAAAGAGAAATCATAGTGATAAAAGTGTTAAAATAATATTTTTAATGATAATGATAATAATAGTAACAATATTAATATTAATGATAATAATGATAATAATAGTAACAATATTAATATCAATAATAATAATAATAATGATAATTATTATTATTATAATAACAATGATATTACTTTAAATGATTATAGTAATAGTGATAATAATGATAATAATTAAAATAATAATAATAACGATAATAATATTGATAGTAATACTAATATAAAACCACATTTCTTTTGCGCAATCACTATATAGTAGTCCTTTTTTTATATAGCGAAAGAAAGGGACAAGACAAAAGGACAGTTCTCGAGGGGAATAAAAGAAATCATGCAAATCAGTGCAATTTTTGAAAACACAGTAAAAATCAATTTTCAAATGTCGACATTCATAACTATCACTGATAGTATCTCTAACCTAGCAAATTAATACACAAAGACATGCACTGCATTAGAGTAGTGAGAGTGAAAGACGAATAAATAGATGAAAATAAATGAAGCGAAAGAAGAACAGTGAAATTTAATAAGACGTTGCGAAGAAAGTGCAGTTACTGATCTACAAGAAGGAAAATAGACTCCATACTTCAGAACAAGAACTTTAGATGTAAACCTTGATCCAATACTCTCCTTAAAAATCGCTCTAAGAATAGGCTTGACATTTCTACGAATTATGGTAGCCCGACTCTCGTCTTGGCAAGGGAACATTGAAATGTCCCTTGGAGTCATTTCCATTTCCGTAGAAATTTTCATCCACAGCCAAGACGCTCTATAGGGTAGAACGTAAAATTTGTCTCTGTTGATATGTTGCACAGTGTTAAACTTACTCGGTTGAATTCACGCGTTTATACGTGATTTCTTATGTCAGTGAGACGAACAAGTCCAAATTTGCTCTCATACTGTCCCAGCAAATACTAATATTGGTTTATCGTGATCACATACACACACGAAAAAAAAAATCAGAGCAGGATAACTCAAGTGGAAGAAGAAGAAGACGACGACGATGACAACGACGACGACGACGAAGAAGAAGATTAAGAAGAAGAAGAAGAAGAAGAAGAAGAAGAAGAAGAACACTGAAGAAGAATGATCTGGAAAGGTGATACTTACAATCATGTGCGTTGCTGAAAACATAAAGAATGTAGTAACAATCCGAAATGAAACTTAGGAAAGTAACCCAAGGAATAGTTTCGTTTCCTTTCTTATCCTATAGGGTTGACGATGCGGAGAATCAAAGGAAAAAACTAAAAACAAAACGAAAAAAGAAGAAAGAGCATCCACAGACTAACTTTGATTTGGACTATCACGTTTTGTTTAGACCTAAGAAGTGACCTAAAGAGACCTATTGTTTACCTGCAATTACACGTAAAGCGCTGGTACCCGCCACAGGCATGACAGGACCGGTCCCAATCAATAACTATAGATGAATTGCACTAAATGTTAACGCACAGATACTCTCCTTAAAGGGATGGTGCAGTTTCGGTTGAGGTGGGGCTTGAGGTTTCAAACGTTCTCTATGATGATTTTTGGAGGTAATGAAAACCACTTATGTAACGTGAACGTTCATACAACTCTACAAGGAATTCAAAGTTACTTTGATGAAAATAATTGGTTATGCAATGGCTGAGATATCCAAAAGGAAGCGATTCTAATTGAAGATGGGACCCACCTTTTTATTAAGATCACTTTGTTTTACTTTGTTTTTGAATTCCTCTCAGAATTGTACATCTATATGATTTTTTACATTTTCTAAAATGGCTTTAAAGTATTTCGCAAAGAGTTAAAAGCTGAATCCTCACCTCAACCACTATACTATGCCATCCCCTTAAAAGATTGTTATACCCTGTTATGACTTGCTTCGGAAATGAGTGTGCTAAAGTAAGCTATGCAATATAAGCCGACAGGGGAAAAAAGAGATAACTTGCAATGCCCATTGCAAATTCGCAATCTTATGTTTATAGCCCACCGCCCATCTTTAATGTGTCGATTGGCACATCTTTCACATTCTATCTACTTTTTCATTTCATCGAGCTTGAGGGATAAGATACTTTTCTCGTGCAAGTCATTAAAAAATCTTTTTGGAAGGACTTATAACTGTGGCTTTTCAGCGCTGCGTGGCGGAGTGTAATAAGCCCCAGGGGTACACTAGGGGTGGAAGCAAAAAGTCGGTGATGACACGACATTCATAAATACTGCCGCTGTTCGGGACAACCTCACATTCGTGCCAACAGTCAACCGACGCAACGCGGCGAGCACGCCGCGTCCAGAGCGAGAGGAACACTTTGCAGTCGTTCCTCTCGTAAGTTAGAGGAAACTGCCATTAATGTGGAAGACCAGTCCTCTGCAGACCCACTGGCTGTTTCCTAAGACCGTGGCAGCTTCGATGTGGACAATGGTTACGTAATAAGATGGGCTCTGCGAACTGTGATGTAGGATTGGTGCTCTGAAACGACCCGGTGTTCACATTTGGTTCACAATTCGCCTTGAGCAGTTGCCATACAGGGAGTGCGTTTCGCTTCTTAGCTGACAACTTTGACTGTGAAACTGCCTAAATTTTAGCTTGTCATGTACTTTTTGTCTCGGCTAGTCACTCCTTTTGACAAGTCACTCGCCATGTTGTCGAGATGGACGATTAGTTAAGTCGATCTATATCGTGACAGGGAATTGGAGAGTGTTGAGATATGTAACGTCGAATCGCGAGCTGCAGGCTCTTGATTGGACTAGGTACTTCAACCTCATTGCAAACTCATTACTTTGTCTTTGAGCTGTGTAAGGAAGAAAGAGAAAAGGAGAAGAATCGTGTCTTCAACACAGAGTCTGGCTACATTCGACATTCTCACTACAGTGCTGCACAAGGTTGTTATCAATCATGTGGCTTGGGAAGTCAATGTAAGTAATTTCTTATTCTCGGCGAGTAATAGTGCATCATATCATGCGAAGACGACGCGGCCTCCCAGAGGCTCCATGCATAGAGAAAAGCGATTTAACACCGCGCCAAGAAATACTTCTGTGCTCGCTTTCTGCGCAGGGTTTGAGATTATGTGACCTGGATCTTCAGACGCGGGCCGGAAACGAACACAACGTGACGGGTGTTTGCAAGTGTGTGGATAGTACTTTGTTCAGGGCTGTCGGGATCATTAGCGGCATTATGTTGCATGCTCTCATTGACTGAGACAGAAACGGATTACTGTGCGCATTTTTCAGAGGACCTATCATGGAGTGGTTGTATGTGCTGTGTAATTCATGTCAGCTGATGTTGAGGACCTAAACATTACGCTGCAAGACATATCTTGATCTCTACATTGGTCAGTGAGTTTACTATCGCTACAGACTTGTCCTTTTTACTTTGGCTGAGGTTGATATTCGGATTAAGTCGTTTACATTAAACTGGCGAAAAATGGAGAGTGCAGTGCAGAAACACTCAAGCGGAGAAGAGGGGAAGGGGCAGCAGCGCCCCCAGAGTGCAAGTGACGGAAATGCTGACATTGAGATGTCGCGAGCAGAGGGAAACTCCAACGATAAAGTTCGTCAGCAATTGTCCGATCGAGGGGCCGAGTCTAGGACCCCAGTCCCCGCCAATAACTTCGATCACATCTATTCGCATGTCGCCGTAGACCACGTCGAAAACAGACGCAGTAAGGACAGTGACCAATACAACCCACTACTTGACTCACAAATCGAACTCCCCGATCTCAATGACTTAATCGATAGCCCATTAGTCCCGCCTGTCCCGC
The DNA here is from genome assembly GCF_040938485.1 of Diadema antillarum. Taxonomy (NCBI): domain Eukaryota; kingdom Metazoa; phylum Echinodermata; class Echinoidea; order Diadematoida; family Diadematidae; genus Diadema; species Diadema antillarum. The sequence continues at coordinate 2,045,642 of NW_027271090.1, forward strand.
GGGAATACACCCTGACACGAAGTCTTTCGGGAGGGGCATTTGGCGGCGATGGAAATACTGTTCAAATAGAGGAAGATTCAATTCAGAGTTTCGACACAGAGAGCGACTCGCGCTCCCTTCTGGCTAACGACACTCTCACTGAAATTTCCGACATGTATGCTAGCGCCACCACGTGCCAAAGTTCGGACATTGACATCTATGCGACTCCCCATGATGAGAGCATCGAGCCAGTCTACGAGGAAATCCCATTTGCACTGAACCGGGATTTACCCGCCGCTCGTTGCTCGGGAATATCAAGCGATGAGACGATATGCAGCGAGGACAATGTAGTCGGCTGCCATCTAGTGGCGAAAACTTGCGATCCGGACAAAAGTTTGTACGCATGCCCGAAACTGGAGAGTCCGAGAGTTCCTGCGAATGACGTCACTTCCCCCAAAGCTACTTCTTCAAGCAGCAGCAGCTCCTCCAGCTCAGTTGAGTCGAAACCGCGAGATGATACAATGGCGTTCTTCAAGCGCTCCTTCGCCAAGGTTAGACTCGACTTGTTGTTTAGGAAAAAGAAGAGCACCAAGTTTGTGGAATGTGTGGAGAAAGTGATTGAAGCTCGGCGCAGTGGCTGCATAGACGAAGATGGGAATATTGTGAAGACATTGGATGAACAGTTGAAGAAACACGAACAGGAAAAGATTCTCGTAAAGAAGCAGATTGGAGATGCCTTGCCACCCCAGCCAACTGGTCCTACTGGTGAAGTTGAGAAGGCACAGGCTCCTGCCACTGGAGTACCTAGCCCCGACCACCAAGAGTCTTATCCCCTGCCGGAGGAGGACGATGGATCGGAGGGTTACGCCTCGGCAAGTGAAATCGAGACCGTGGAGTCAAGTGGAACGGCTTCGGGACAGGAGAGAAGCCCTCGATTATCTGGAATTCTTAGTAACAGGAGTTCGCAGCACGGATCGGAGAGCGGCGGCGATGTCGATGGTGACGGCAATCCCATTGTTCGTCGTGCCTCGTCGCGCCGAGTGCGATTCTCTGACGAGGTCGAGGAGTTCGAGCACATCCATACCCAGCTGACAGGGAAGTCGCCACAGGATAGCAGCGATGAGGAAGAGACGTCGAGTGGGGGCAAGATCTTGATCTCATCACACGACGACCACGAGAACGCTCATGGCGACGACGCTTGTGTTTTGAGTTTGACCAGGAAAATCAGTTTGTTCGAAAGCATGAGCAAAAAGCACATGGACGGCAGCAACCTTCATCCGAAATTAACGCGCACCTCTGGCCACAGGCACAGCGACCCGGGCCCCACCAGGAACTCTATGATGCCAGATAACTCCGAGTTAGGCGCCGGTGACGACGAAACTTCGGCCACTGGTCAAACGGCCCGCTCAATAACGAAGGCTCGGGTGCAGGTCTTTGAAAAACTTTCCCTGATGAAACCAGGAGACAGGCGGATCCCCAAACCCAAACCTCGTGCAAGCTTGCTAGAGATCCGAATGAATCAGACAAGACAGAAAATTATGTTTTTCGAACAACTGAAGCATGGTAGCACTATTCCAGTTGGTGAAGAAGGTTAGAAGGATAATGATATCGTCACTTTTGCCCTTACTCTCTTTCATACCTCTGAAACTGTGAATATACAATGTATTTCGTTCTGTCTTCATGTTATATGTGTAAATGATTCTTTTCAGAATGAGGGATTTAAATGTATAGCTATCTCAGATTTACCTGCAATATTTCGTAGATGAAGAGAGCAGATTTGAGAATCTGTAAACTTGTTTGTGAACATCGAATGTGGTGTCCTATAGGTGATCAATCGGGCACTTAAAGTTGGTTCTCACTACGCACAAGCTTTCTAAAAAAATAGTGATCCTTATATGCATGTTGAAATCCTCCATGTTTTCTTCAAAGAGTATTTTTACTCACGGAAGAAAGGAACGCAAAGTCCATTTTTTTAAATCATACATTTCCTTGCTTTAACAGCAAAATCCATTAAAGGATCACCAGTAAGAAAGAATTAGATGGAGGATTACTCCGACTTTGAAGAAACGACAGGTGAGAAAAGGTTATGGCGGTCGCGGAAGTTGACAATTGATAGGGGCGCAATAGCGACTTCTTATCAAGAGGTGTCAGCGGACAGGTAGAAGTGAGCTCCTGGGTATCACCGGGGGTGCTTGCCAGGCCCTGTTGAGGCAAAAGTGAGTTAAACAAAGACCCTCTCGTAACGGAAATGAATAATCGTGCGGGGATCTTTCTCTCACAAGGTTTTGCTCGCATTTTATTGACCACGTCTTTTAAGAGCTAATCTTAGACCTTGTCATTTTCACGGGGGAACCTATCGGTATCTTCCAATGACTGTATCTAAGCCCTTAACGTGGAAATTATAATGGTGGAGGCTTGACAAGACTTGAGTCATTGACCAAACGATGGTCCCGCGAAAAGGGGGATTACTGTACCTCGTGCGGTTAGAACAATTTTAGACTCTAATCCATACATACGATGAAGTCGTACTCCCCATTTTGCGAAGGTTGATACATTTGTATTCATATTGATAGAACTATCAAGATATCAGGTCATGTTTTAAAAAGAGATAATGATATTTAATTCATGAACGAATTACGACAATTGAAGACCCCGGAGGTGAATATCTGCTTTAAAGTATGTAAGAGTTCTTCATTGTACCACTCCAAGCTTGAAATGTCAAATGTTTTATTGGGTTTATACGTCAGAAGAGTGTTTGTTCAACAGCCTTTAAATAACCTTTTGTCAAGTGCAATACCTGATGTGTAATATTCCCAGAACCTACTTGGGAAAAAACGATATTTTACAAGGCTTGGGGGTGTGGTCTTGATTATATCAATTACTAGTATATCTATTACATCAATCATATTTAAATGATATAATTCATGAAAAGGACGTTGTTTTTTGTAATGACGTCAAATATTGCTAGCATTATCACTTGATGGTTTGGTCTTGTTTTCAACCAGTTGCCTTTAACGGCTTTCTTGTCTTGAGAGAGAGAGAAAAAAAATCACATTTTTGTATACCATTCAGGTTATCGAGTGGGTGGCATATGCCACTGAACTATTGTACTCGTGTGTGTGTCAGGTTAAGATGAGTCAAACGCGCCTTGAGCTGGTGTTAGGCCACATGTGTTGCCTTTGAAGAGGGGTGAAGAGTCAAGGTAGGGGCGACCCAGTCACGTGTCGGCTAGGAGGCAACCATGAGAGTTAGAAAACTTGGCCCAGATGTGATTCATCCTTTACCTCCCGACACTTTCATGAACCCCTGCTTCACCAACAGAACCAAATCACCCATGATACTGCATAAAAGGCAAATGAAAAAACAAAAAGGCGAAGATGTGTCGGTTAAAATTTGACTCATTCCCTCCAACAGGCAGATGGCCTTACTCTTGACACGCGGCCGGAATGTGGAAAAAACAAAAGAAAACATATGACCAGACGCTGTCATTTTTATGTCCTTTACTGATCGCGTGCATGGTGTAAACGCCATGTCTGGCAGTATTTACGAAAAGAGTAACTTTTTTTTTAAACAATATGGTTATTATGAATCACGATCTTCCATGACTTAAAAGAGGTCAAAAACTATCCTAAATGTGTCTTGAGCTACTTCGTGTTCTTTGGAAGGCAGAATGTGATCAATAGTTTCATCAACATATTTTGATCATGATGTGCACCGTAATACCGATCTACAACGAGGAAAAAATTGTTTTTACATCGACATCGTGCAATTACTTTGATTTTGAGATTACTTTGGAAAAAAGAGTGATTCCAACCGACTATAATTGAGGCTACAAACTCCACTGATTGGTTTAACAACGCAAAATTATCGTCGCGATGAATGTGCTCATTCTGTTTCAATCTAAAATAAGAGGGTGGATATTGGGGTATAACTTCGTGCTTCGGAGCAAATGATGTCATAATCGTCTGATTTAATTTTAGAAAAGGAAGGGGGTAGGATGAGGAGGTTACGGAGGTAAAACAACGACCGATTAAAAATTTATTCATTTCTTTTTTATTCTCTTGTCGCCATGAGAACGCTCTCAGCAAGTGCTTCCTAAACCAGGGAAGATGTAATTACGAGAACAGCCAGATGTGGATAATTCTTGCTCAATAGGTGACAGATTGCCACTGACATCGTTAAGAGATATGCCAAAACATGAGTGATTTGTTTTTCCTTTGTGGGATGTCTGACAATATATCATGATTAGAATACTACACAACCACGTTGTGATTGGCAGGATTATAAAGGATTATATAAAAAATGATAATTATTATTGGTAATACACGCAACCGTTGTTACATTTCATCGGCTACAACTAGCAGTATTCGCCCAGTATTCATGGCTTTGTATAATTTTACACATTTTACGAAATCTCAATTGACTCGAAAATTAACATAAGGATGACGAAGATGACTTTTATTGTACTTTCATCAGTGAATACAATATTCGTAGTCTATCAATTTTGCTGAATAGGGATAAAAATAATATGCGAAATTCATTATGAAAATCTTTTGTTTATGTTTTAAGATATTTCAAAGTGGCGTACATGCCAGTGGGATTTCAAAGAAAGACAAGATGTGCCAGTGAGAAAGGGGAAAAAAAGGAGAAGAAAAAAAAAACATTTATGTTGTCATTCTGTCTGTCCCAGACAATGTTCCGTGTTTCAAAAACCAGCTAGTTCTAATCCTTTCCGCCTGTTTTCATGTGTGGTCCTACTTAACGATTCCATTCCTAACAGCTTAGCATTTCTACTCCTAACGGACTATCTTCGATGCCGGGTGGACTAGATTGCATACCAACCCCCTTCCCTCCTTACCTTGTACACCTCGTCTCATTTTGCCGTAACCATTGTAACGGTGACAATTCAATTGTGACGACAATCAACTACCAAGCGTTACGTGTTCTTTTGTTTTCTGTATGGTAGATAACAATGTGACGCTATTGATAGCAATGGTACCACAACGCTTTTGTATGTCTTAGTGTACGTCGCTTTAACAATCTTCGATTTCATATCAATCAATCAATTCCAAATGACAGCTTACGCAATGGTTATACCAGGGACACTTTAGATATTAACAATACTCTCCATTATAGTCTTTCAAACAATGCTCTGAATAACGCTGAGTTCAGAAAGCTTAGTCTTGTGTCTTTTAATCATGTTGATCTTCTCATAATCTCTGTATATGACATATTGAACACACATTATTCCATTATGCTTCACTGTGCCATAAAGACTATTCTGAATCGTGATGTAGAATTAGTTAACTCGGATTGTTCATGCATTCTGCCTCACGACAATTTGCTGGAAGTGTCGTCAAAATTAGAATCCTGCTGCTAGGAAAGAAAAAAAAATGCGTATAGCATTAAACCTTTCCAATTTCTTTTTCCTTTCCTCTCCCTACTACTATGAGTTTCTCTCAGAAAAGGTTTAAAACACAGCATTGTATCAGGGAGTTGAATCTTCTAGAATGTTTTTATTTTGTTTTTCTCAGCATGATTTTATAAACAAAAAACAAAAAACATGTAATAGGAGAAAATATTTTGGCAATTGCATTTTATGATTTTGGTAATTAATGTCTAGGAAACTGAACTTTTAAAATGTGTTACGCATGCTTTGACCGCATTCAAACTGCTCACACGTATTATATGAACAAATTTCGCTCCCATTCATTTATCTTGAAGGAAAGGGATCTTAACAGGCTTTCAAGTAAATATTCATTTTGGAAATATTCCTTGGCTTGTCAAGTCTTTGGTAAAATCTATGACTTAGTGTCACTGATTGTTTTAAGAATCTGTACCCATATCATTTTGAATGAAATTAACCCTTTTTTACTCTTTTTTTCTCAACACATTCCATCTACATAACGACTTCGATGAACTCACGTGATACGAAGTTCACTGTACATTGACAAATGTAGCTATCGGTGTTGATTTACTGACAACAATGTATCGGGGTTTTTCTTAGACAAGAACATGCGATTACTGGTTCAGTGAAATGTTTATGTTCTCAACCTGATCTCACAGCACTATCTGTCTCATTGACTGTATCTGTCTCACCTAAAATGCTTTAAAAAGGGGATATCTGCATCGTTTAAAAAGGTTCTTACAGTGCCTTCTCGGCGAGTCACCTGGAAATTGACAGTGACGCAGTGGGAGGATTTTAAACGTCTTTCCTGTAAGAGTTATAGGTTGTTTCGCTTTCGAAAGCGAGGAACGAACGCTCTTCATTTCAGAACTTTTCCTGTCTCTTGTGTACTCCGAATGCCCAGGGTGTCCTTATGTAGTCTCAAGATAAAAATCGTTTCTATCCCCATGGCTCATTGCCGCAGCCCTGCAACATGTGAGACATTTTGTTAATGAAGTAGTTAATCGTTTTCCGGTTTGGTCTATTGGAGACACTTACCGTGGCTTGACGATGGAATTAAGGCCATTGAATTCATGGGATTATTGTGGATCGCGTTGAGGACTCACATGCATACTCGTTGTCGCTAACAATAACATAACATCGGCGATGATATAAACAGCTGCATCGACAAGGATGAATGAATGATGGTTATCTGATATTACATTTTAGACATTCTGTCATTTATGTCTCTCTCTTTAAAGGTTTGGAACGGAGACGCACAAACTATCTCCTTGAAATATGCGATACAGACATTTGATTTTGTAAAAATTGTTACAGTCGTCTTTCTGTCATTTCGTATCGTCCCATTACAATTTTGATGTAATTCTAATGTGTATGAACTATTGAATGATTTGCAGTATGCAGTTGGGCAGTTCTACAATTAATCATTTATTTTAATAGCCAGATTGGTATAACGTCATTAAGTGCATTAAATGAGATACACATCCTAGTGGTTTGAAAACTTACATTTCTACTAAATCAGAATTTGCCAGAAATCGTTTTGTACATCGCAATCGCACTTCATTAAGATGAATATTTCGATTTAACGACTATGGAATCATTGTTCTGGAAGTAAAGGTTGATGACGAAAGTCAGGTTTCAGAATATCTTCACTTCAGTTTGGATTTTTATTGCTTGACAAGAAGGGACTCTAATGTATGATCAAGATTCTAACAGACGTAAAAAAATAGAAAAACAGAGTACTTTATATGAAGTGCAAGAACTGGCAAGAACTTTGATTGATTGATTGATTGATTGATTGAGAATCTGTAATGTCTGCGTGTGGGGACGATGGGGCATGCCAAAATCTCAGTTTATATCTAGCTTAATTCTTTCAGGTGAATTGTAAGTCGTTTACATCGTGAACCGCGCAATAATCGTCTCTAACAGCTAAATTGCAATCTCTGTGAGTGCGCTGTGTATAGCACCTGTTCACAATTATGCTGTTATTATCAATTGTAAGGATGGATGTGTGGTCAAGCGTAACTGGTCAGTACAGAGATTAATAGTGATGAGCAATATAAGAGTGGGAGGTTGGTTCTATCCTGATTACAAGTTGTTGAAGGCTTAATCCCGCATGGGCGTGAACGTGTCGAGGAAAGGGACTCATCAGAGCCGCCATTGGCAGCTGATGTCTTAAAGTAATCCCTCTTGGGAATATTAACCCCCACACACGCTTCTGCGTCGGCAGGATGGCTAATTCATGTCTAACGTCTGCCGACGACTATATGCGTATAACAGCTCGATTGCATTGCGACGAGAGATTCGCGCTGCAAGAGTTATGCATCTCAGTCGAGAAGTAAAGTGTCGTTTCAACTTGTAACGCAACTTGTTCCATCTTTTCTCGCGCTCTTTCTGCTCCCTCTCTCCCGCCATAAGCCTCACTCGCAGACACATGTGTGAACAACATATTCATCCTTACACACAGGAAGCAGTGTCTAAGAAAGGCAATTACTGGATTGTTCGTGGCAGATATTTTTGTAACCCCTTTTTGGCTGAGATCCATTTTGTCGGGGTTTTTTTTATGGCACTCATTCACTTTACATGTGGTTGAAGTCGTCTGTAAATAAGTTAAGCGTGTTAAGCGTCTTTGTTGATATACCTGCCTATTGCTGCAAGATCTTAACCGTAATGTGCAAAACAGAAATAATGGTAAACATTAGAATTTTTTATATTCCATTTGTATTCAAGAACCATGTATTTTTATACTACTTTGTATATTAGAATTTGTATATTTGTACCCGTTACTTTTTAACCTGTTATTCTGTCAGACTTTAAACTTCACAACATTGGAAATGTGCAATATATCTGTCCAAGATTTGCCGTCATATTGCCGAAAAAGGGTTTTGTATTGAAAAAAAACCCACAAAATTAATCAAATGAAACATACAATAATATGATAGAAAATCAAATGTATTTCTTATGGGTCAATCTTCAAAGTTTGAGCTTGTTGTGCAATGCCTGTTGGCTATTTTCATATATTCCTATGTCACTTCACAATTTGAATGAGACCGAACCACGAGTATTCTGTATGCGTATACCAGTTTCAAAAATGACGGGTAGAATATGTTAACCTACATCTAGCCTTCCATTTCTTATTGTGCAATTATTTTTGTTTGTATAAAGATAAAGAAATATGATGTAGTCCCATGTACAGAAATAAATGGATTTCTTATAAAACTGAAATTCTTGTAATAATGGTCAGTATCTCCAATCTCACCGTCATTATTATCATTGCCATTTATTACTTGTAGCAATCTGAGTTGAATGCACCGACAATGAGACATCATCACAGGCAAATATTCCAACGGTCCAGTTGTCGAAGGAGGATGATATATATATATATATATATATATATATATATATATATATATTGTATATATATTATATATATAATTAATTATATATAATTGATTATATATATATATATATATATATATATATATATATGTGTGCGTGTGTGTAAATTGTGAATACACTAGTTGAACACATCAGTGAAAGTTTTAGATAAAATCGAAAAATCCGTTAAAAAGTTATGAATTTCTAAAGTTTTGGTGCTGCCAGTATTAGATGAGAAGACTGCAACATTTTGTGACATCTAAAAAGAGAACATTAAGAATTTTTGTTTTTTACTTTTCTACAATAATGAAGAACACTTGACTTACAGTACCTTTTTCAGAAAGCAGTGTGAATAATGTTTATACCTTAACATACGGCAGTGACAAACTGAGCGAGCGTGTGCTTTTCATAAAAAAAAAAAGATGAAATTTTATAGAATTCTTTTTAGACTTTCTTTGCATCGTTTTCCATGACTAACGTTGCCTTCTTTACCCAGCGATGGCTGCACTGAGACTTTCAAAATACATATCTTTTAAGAGTATTGTCCAAGTTTCCTCAAACTTTGATGCGTTATTCTGATATTGCTGCATTCACTCGATCCATATGTATATTTTAGTTCCATTCCCCTTTAAGGACTGCACGGTTCCATCCGTTCTTTCATTTATACAATCGCAAAAACATCAAACTTTTTGTAGCAAGACGCTCACTCACATATGCAAACACAATAGAAAAAACAAACAAACAAACACACACACACACACCGGATACGTGTATACATACGTAAACACTTGCCTTTTTTCATATCCACATTCCCTAATTTGAGATGCGTCACTATTTCCCACCTAGAACTGCTATAATTCAATCTCAACTCAGTCAATTCTTTTTATTCATTTTTCGTTTCCGCCTGATTTATGTTATTTGCCTGCTTCTCTTGGTGCATAGTGTAGCTGCATACGTATTCCGTTTAGCGACGACTATATACATATAGGCCTACAGATACTCAGCTGTTGTGTAAACATTGTAAAGAAAATGTACATGAAAGTATGAGGGCAAAACAATCAAAATTTCTAATACTGTGAGTAATTCGTGTTTGACTGGGAGTGAATTAATAAATAGACATTGTCTTGTTAGCATTTCTGAGCAAAAGATATTTTAAGATACTGCGGTTTGTCAAGTAGCCAATGTCGTGCAATAAACGGCACTCAGATTTACACACTACATGTGGGAATAACGTCTGAAGCGGTTTTGGCCCTCGTCCAACAAATTTACATTGATTTAGGATAATGAATAATATATCTGAAAAGTGTTATCGTGGAAAAACATTTTGCACAATAGAATTGTTAGCTAACAGTTGGTATGATAATTTTTCTGATGGCAACAATTGTATACGATGTCAATTTTTTATTTTTTTTTTTTTTTGGTAACGATGTCGATTTTTTACCCCACACTATAGAAAAAGAGCAAATAGCATCAACATACCAATGAATTACAAATCATGATATTGATATAAATGACAATGAAGGTAATTTGATTTTCAATCATTTTGTCCTGATTATTACCATCACGATTTCTATTAATGATTGATTTGATTCGATTTCTGAAGTCCTTTATCATACAAGGATATAATACAAAATAAATTAAAGAGAAAGTTATTGAGTAAATATTGCATATTATAATCATCATGTTATCATTGTGAAAATTAATAGTGCGTACATAGAGGATGTCAATACAGTAATTAAGGCAGAAATCTGAAATCGGAGAGTGAATGCCCTACAAAAAGAAAAAAATGCAGCAACATGCATGTGTTACTTATAAAGATAGATTCAATTGCTGAAAAGAGGCAATGTAAATGCACAGAAGACGTCATCCACGCTAACATCTAGACACAGACGCATGTTGTCCTCTTTTTGGCATTTACACATTGATAGTCAAGATTGTCAACCAAAGCCTTGAAGAAGGGGAAGACTCCGGAAAATTCGGCAATAAAATAACTTGTTATAGCTAATATACATTTAGAATTTTCCTCTTGTTTATATACTGTATATAATTTATTACATAGGTCTTCTGTTCTGATATTGAGTAGTTAAATACACACTCAAATGAAATATATAATTTACATTGCATAATAAAATAGAGATAATATTTACATAGTGAATAGTTTTTGTATTGATTACACCTGTTTTATGAATAAACTTACATTTGCAGGATGGAGAGGTTTCCTCTTGTTTGAGAGTTAATAGCTATGATAATTGGATGCTTGTCATAATGAGATTTGTCAGAGCATTGGTTGTCCGCAGGATAATTTTGTTTTTCTTTTGTTTTGGGGTTAATTATCCGGATGCACGGTAAAGAACGTTGGTTTGTGGTTTGAGTTCTAGACCTCAACTCTGAGTAAATTCTTTAAAGTAAAACGCCACTTCGTTTTGCTGTTGAATTTAATGACACGAGCAACACAAACACCTCCGAACACACCACACACACACACACACACACACACACACACACACACACATCCGAACACACACACACACACACACACGTATATATATATATATATATATATATATATATATATTATGTATATATATATTTCATGTTCATTGATGTATTATGTACATGTATTTTGATAGTGTTTTAAATATGTCACTGTTCTCTTGACAAGATCATAAAAGGCTGGCGGAAAGCATTGAGTATAGATAAACAAAAGGAGAGAGGAACATGATATATATTATAAATTATATATATATATATATATATATATACATATATATATATATACATATATACATATATATATATATATATATACATATATACATATATATATATATATATATATATATATTTGTATATATATGTCGAATTCCCATCAAATTAGGAGCAAAGAAATACACGAGTCATGAATATCAAAGCTCCGTTTTCATTTTCAATGAAAGGGTTATAGCAGTGGTTATACAAAAATAATACTTCTGCTGATGATGTGATGATATAACCAGGAGAAAAGTCATTTATTCATCTGCATTAATATTCTCGTGCTCATGCATCGTAATGCTGTAACATTGTGGTAGTCAATGGCTGTTACGGGAGAGGGGTTATGCCTGTAGTTGCTATAAAAGTCGTAGACAAACAACGTAAAATTTGCACCATTTTATAAACTGGCAATATATCAAATTATCAGCTACAGTTTACTCTTTTCTTGAAAGTGATTTACATGTTGACTGGTAATGATCGTGAACTTTAAAAAAAGGGGGGAAAGATAAAATGTATGAGCAATCCGTTACCTTGACGAATGGCCAGCAATTGACTAAAATACCTGGCCTTCAGAAACCACGGATCATTAGAAAAATCCCAGAACATCAACCTCATTCCCCGCGCATGACTCCTTCTGGAGGGGAGAACTGAAACTCGAAATGTGGTCTTGGGGGATTTGATGGGACAAAGGAGGGACGGAAGCAACTGATCAAGGTAAAGTGAGCACGATGGTAGTAGAGAACTTCATCCGCCATGATAAACACTCTCGGGAACACACAAAGAGTATATTTTGTTGCAAAGGGAAAATGAAGGACCATGTGTTGTTTTCATGTGCGTGCCTACTTGTCAGTTTGTAAACAACAGATTAAGGAAACTGGACAGGTAAGGTATAGAAATACATGAGTTCTTGGTGAACGTATTTGTACCTGCGAAGTTTCCACATTTAACCTTTTTTAAGACTAACACTAATGAAGTTTCACTTTAAAAAACAGGAAATGATTTTGAAATGAAATGAATGTCTAGTTGTAGCCTTTTACTTTACCTTACAACTCACATTAAAAACTTCGTCCTGGGTTTTGTGAGAATTAGGGAACAATTCGGAAACAAAATTTGATTTCGAACTTTGTGAATGCGTACCTGACACTGTAGCTGTAGCAAACGACTTTGGGAGTTTCTTCGGGCAGAAAATTGAATCAATTCGCCTGAAAATTGATGAACTCATTCCAGATGGATGTCCCACTACACCTCCTTCCACCTCCAGTTCTGTGTCTTCATGTCCTCCTGATGATATTGTGCTTGACCACTTCTCCACCTTATCGGTCACAGATGTCAGGCCCTTGTTGTGAGGTGTGGAAAAAAAGTCTTGCCAGTGTGATCCAATGCCTTCTCAACTTGTTGTGAGTTGTCTGGACCCACTTCTTCCTGTCTTGAGAGATGTAATTAACTTATCCCTACAGTCTGGAACGTTCACTGAAGACTGGAAAGAGGCCTTCATTACACCCCTGTTAAAGAGACATGGATTGGAGTGGGACTTCAAGAACTACCGTCCGAGTAGCAATCTGAGCTTCCTGTCCAAACTGGTCGAGAGTGCTGTTTGTGACAAGCTTCAGCATCACATGGGCAAGCATTCTCTGTTTAATCTCTTCCAGTCTGCTTACAGAAAAATCATAGCACTGAAACTGCTTTGTTGAAAATCAAGAATGACATTCTCCTTAAAATGAACTCGCAACAGGTCACTGTACTTGTGTTGTTGGACCTGAGCTCCGCTTTTGACACTGTTGACCACAAAACTCTTCTCAGACGTTTGCACACCAAGATAGGGCTTTCCGGACATATACTGGAATGGTATCAGTCATACTTGCTTGGTAGGAGTCAGGGAGTAACCATCTGTGGCTCTCAGTCTGAGAGGTTTGATCTGCACTGTGGTGTTCCACAAGGACCCTGTTTGGGTCCCCTCTTGTTCTCCATCTATACATCTGACCTGTTTGATGTCCTAGAAAAACATCTCCCGCGCGCCCACTGCTACGCTGATGATACTCAACTTTACTGTTGATTCAGGCCTGATGGCAATGTTAGTGAAAGAGAAGCTGTTGAAGTGATGGAGTGCTGTCTCAGGGATATTCGAACTTGGATGGCAACAAACAAATTGCTAATCAACGATGATAAGACTGAGTTCCTCATCATTGGCACACGATGACAACCTCAAAAGATCAATATTCCCAACATCAGGATTGGCAACGCTAACATTGTTCCTGCATCCTCATGTCAAGAATTTGGGTTGCATCTCGATTCAACCTTGAACATGGATCAGCATGTCCTAATGACATGTAAGGCAGCCTTCTACCATCTGCACAACATCCGTCGAATTCACAAATATCTGGACCAGAGATCATTACTCACCATCATTCATGCCTTCTTCACCAGCCGCCTCGACTACTGCAATGGCCTGCTCTACGGTGCCACTGCTACCCAGATTGAGAAATTACAGCGGGTTCAAAATGCAGCTGCCAGACTTGCCACAGGCACATCCAAATTTTCCCACATGCAACCTGTCCTCCGTCAACTGAACTGGCTTCCCATCAGGTCCAGGATCCACTACAAGATACTTCTGCAAACTTTCAAATGTATCCATGGTCTCGCCCTCCTTACTTATCTGAACTCATAACCATCCGTCACCCATCCCGGTACACCCTCCGCTCCTCACAAGGTATCACACTGAATCATCCAACTTCCAAGATGCTGGCCACACTTGGTGATAAAGCATTTTCATCTGCTGCTCCCAAACTGTGGAATCAACTACCCAAAACTCTCCGCAACCAGCAATCTCTTGTCACCTTCAAAAAACATCTAAAAACCCACTTGTTCCGTTGATATCAATAATCCACTGGTAAAGCGCATTTGAACATGTATGTTTATGGAAAATGCGCTAAATAAATGTATTATTATTATTATTACCTGCTTAGTCATGTTCATATTTGCTTGGTTAAAAAAAAGAAAAAAAAAGGTAGATATCTTTTACGTAGCTCCGAACATTTTGCTAAGTTTGCACGTTTCTAGTTGTAACCCGTTAACCCTATTATAACACTAACATTTATCACTTTTCTCTTCCCGAGTGTTGTTGAAGTAAAGAAATCATTTGGAAACAAAATAATCATTCGGAAACATCACCAAATACCAACCTTCACCATACGCACGTGCCGACCGGTTATCTTTTACATGTTTTGTTTTCATTCATTCATTCATATTTTTTTCCATTTCCAGCAGAAGCGTATATACATTTTACCGAAGTTGAATGCATAAGTTACATCGCAATGTACGATATAAGTTACAAAATACTGAAAGTGTACGGAAATACTGGGAATGGAATCTTCTCTAATTCCTCCTAAATATTATTGTCAAAGGCGACAAAAAAGCACGTCTAAATTAGTAAAGCCTTTCGCACTTAAAATTCTTATTGTATCCTTTCAAAGTTGAAATCGAGGCACAGTCCGCACTTATACTGACGTAGTCTTATATGATAAATTGGGTTGCCTATTAACATAACTTAAATGTTGTTTTTTGTAAGTAGTAATTATGATGGTGCAGATTCGCATCTTTTTTTTCCTAAAACTTCATACTTTCGTTTACCTAGCTTCTAATGACTTCCTCTCTCAATTAGTATTCCTCGAGTAAATTGTTCGGTTAATTTCCCGGACAATATCATAGTTGTGTCATTTAATTTCATATCGGAAGCACTCATTTTCGTCAAATACGCTCAGGCATCGATAATATCGTCATTCCAAATCGTTTTTCTTCGTTCAAATTCACTCATGTGGAAAATACATGCGCACTAGGCAATGGTTATTCAACTTCGTCTCAACCTGTCGCCAGCTTATTCCGAATATTCAAAGTCGCATGAAGGCAAACAAGTTCATAAAACGAGCATTCAAATTAAACCTGTACAATATCCATTTAACAGCACAATGCTTGTCTACTGCATTTTAAATTGAATAATAAGAACATTTACATGTGGATCACCTGATGATAAAAAGTAAGATTACAACAACAATATAATGATCATTATGAAAATAAAGATGTCAAATGAAGATCATAAAAACAATATATTGATGGTGAAGATGTAAATTAAATATTTAAAAAAGAACATGTGATGATCATGATAAAAACTGGGGTTTATATTAAAGTTTGCCTAGAATGTTGGGCAAAAGAAAAAAAATCAAATACATGAATGCTGATCTGGATGGTAAAAGTTAAAATAAAACATTAAAGTCGAAGAGATCACAATTTCTCATATATACGTGCAAAATGGGTATTGCGAAATTGAATAACTGTAAAAATCGATCGCTCAAAAATGCTATTGCAAGTGCTTTGAAATGCATTGCACTAATTTGAATTCACAAATTTGGAAATTCATGCCCATCAGACACGAAATCAATTGCTTACATCCGAATTTGAACTTGTGACCGTTGATTTGGGTGCCTAAAACGAACTTGAGAGCACTAAACGTGAAATCGTTCATCCAAAAGTCACTCCACCACTTCAGACATACGAATTTGAATGTACATAAAACGAAAATGGATAACAATTTTACAAAATTGGCCGGGACAAATCGTATATGAGGTGGTGTTTTAAATGGATCGTTTGGTAATTGTTCTCTTGGTAGGATATTATCGCCACTGTTGTCTTCCTTTGCTTTCCTCAAATTTTATGATCCAGAGCAAAGAGAGAGAGAGAGAGAGAGAGAGAAGAGCTATCTGTATCATTTAAGACGTATCGTATTCTTACCCACATTCATTGCGCTGTTCGTTTTAAAGCCACCTTGCATTTTTTCTGCTTTGAACTGAACAGTAGACACGTTCGGCAAAATTGAATAACACATGCTGTAAAAGTCTATTGTTTATAAAAATCACTGCAGAGTTTCCCATATTGCTTTTGTTTATTCTTTACAAAATAAGCATAGAGTATGTTTTGCCTGGCATTGTTACCTTCCTCTAAAGTGGCATGGAATTTGTAAAAGTATTTTCTGATTCAGTTTAAAATCGTTTCAAGTAATTTCGAATAACATCCCGTCATGTTGTTCATGCTTCAAGATAAACATCTTATAATACTATAGGAGTAGGGACCTACGCGAGGAGTAAACTTTAGCATACGTACATGTGACATCTAATTTCAAAGCCCTTTAAGACCTGGAAAATGAGAGATTTTAGGGATATATATTATATACTCATACAGAAACACATAAGGACGCAAATGTAAGCAATATATCAAAACGTGTGTGCGCGTGTGCGGATATTTAGGCATGGGATGTGGAGGCATTAGATGTATCTACTGATACAGGTCTTTCGTGGCGATAATTTCACTTATGACCTGCAGTTGAGGAAAAGATGAAAAAGGAAACAACTTTGAAGCTAAAGATGTATTTCTTGAATTATTTTGTTGTGTTCTAACCAAGAGATAAACTTTCGGTTTGATTTCTTCCATGTGGCATTTGTTTTTTGTTTGTTTTTAAATGTTTTTTTTTCTTCAGATAATCGTCTCTAGCTGACTTATCCAGAGACATAGACACACATTTTGTACAACCACCTGGGAGTACCCCCCCCCCCCTAAAAAAAAAGAAAAGAAATGGAAGAGACCCCAGTAGGTCGTACATGTCTCAAAGTGCTTCCCATCGGACTTGAGTACCAAAGTTCATCCTTTTTCCCCGCTTTGCAAGATCGCAGGCCATAATGACAAATTTCTTCTTCTTGCGTTGTGTTGAGCTTAATTGCTCGTAAAAGCCGGTTATTCAATATCCTCGCAGAAAATGTAGGACTTCTGAGCGTTTCCACTTGTCCCAACCCTTGCAACCACCAGAACACCTTTTCCTTTCCCAATCATCAGTCGCTAATCGATGGAAGCCCAGCAAGCTTCAGATTAGAGGTATGAAATACATCATAATTATGCCAAGTATTATTAAAGGGCAAATACGTGATTGTCAAATATTTATTACAGGAAAAAAAAAAGCACAACGATGATCTACAATATCTAGTGTTCGTCACCAAAGTTCTTTCTCAATAAACTCATTAATTTCTTATGATGTATTTTCCCTCTGGGATTTCATTCGTCTTGCAGGACTACCTGTAATAATGATCTGTCATTATTTTGGAATGTAGTGAGCCTACATATAAAACCGTAAATTGTCCGAAATGAGCACACATGTATGTATTTAGGTAAGAAAAGACCACTTCTCACCACCATCAGTATTACTTTTAAAAACTTTCGTTATACGTAGCGATAATTAAGAGGGAAAGTAGAAAACTCAAAGGGCTCCAGAGAATAAGCGAATGATTCCAAATTAATGATGCTATCAGGTAGAGTGTTGAGTTCAGACTCAAAGTTGACAAGCGGGGCGGTGTGTCCCTGAACATTGCCTCTCAGCATGGGTCTCCAGGGTTTTTGCAATGCCCCCGCCCCAAGAGGTATTATATCAGTTGCTGTGAGGTGATTCAATACGCGTCACGAGTGTAGCTGCGGCCCTGCTGCCCTGGTGTCTCACCACGTGATCAGGGCTCTTCACGAAATCATTGCTCTCATATTATCTGTACATCTTGTAGAAATGGATGGCAAGACATGCACACGCACACACACACACACACACACACACACACACACACACACACGCACACACAGAAACACACACGCCATTCATCATACCTTTTTTTTTCAAACAAACATAGTCATATGTATAGCATGTGGTTGCTTGTTCTCGATCCTTTAATTGTATTTGAGAAGAATCTTCTGTACCTTCTTCTTCTTCTTCTTCTTCTTCTTCTTCTTCTTCTTCTTCTTCTTCTTCTTAGTATGGCCTTTAGTTGTATCTGTGCTCCTCATCCTGTTCTTCACACTAGGCTTTTGTTGAGATGTACACTCAACAAGCTTTGCGTTTCAGTAGGTTCCATCGTATTTCTCAATAGCATTCTGTTACTTTGATTGAAACTAACACACCGACCGCTCTGTACTATGTTCGTATTTTTTTTTTGTATATCCAAGCTGGATATTATGTATTATCATACTTTGTTATATCTTATGTATTTTCCATCGAGAAATACGAAATAAGATTGAAATTGAAATTGAAATTGAAATATACACTTTACGTGGACTGAAAAAGGGACAAATTTCGAGAATTTGAAGCTATTTGATAAACGTACAGAAAGTATCATTGATAGCTTTAGTCTACTTTCATACATTCATCCATGTCCTTTAACTCCGCTCCCCAACGCTGTCTCTCTATATACTCCGTCACATTCACAGAAATTAATGAGCAATTTGTTAGGATGTGTTAACGCTCTTTCACAGGACGTAGGTTCGATTCTCAGTCGACAGACTGTTGATTTTTTTTTTGGAAAGGACGATAAACCTACCGTGAGGCTTAATTTCATATCCACTGAGCAGAAAACTGGTTTAAAACATTCACTGCTCTTTCCTTTTTTTGTCAACTGGTAATAAACTATATTCGATGAAGATATTCTTACTAACTATAGTCAATATTCTTAATATTTTTGGTTTGCATGAGCTTCATCCTGAAGGATTTAATTGTCAAGTTTGAATCATCATAATATTATCTTGATAATGATACCAGTGTAATTCAACGATGATAATCTGTAAGAGGCAACCCCGACATGATTTGTTGTTCCCCATTGTAATGAGATGATCGACCACGATGATACATGATCCAAGAATAAACCTACAACGGTATGGTATGAAGATTAATGGTTTCTGCATAATCTTCTTTTGATTGTATTGAGAATAATCTGTGGTATCTGTCTGGTCTCTTTCTTTACTGATATGCCTGTCAAAAAGCGGGAGAGTCGATAACTTTACAAGGGACCAAAGGAACGATTTAGCTCAGACATGAACATTGTTCACCTTACGCATGAAGCTATCGAACCCTGGGCCCCTTGTCTGAGGAGCTCGCAACAATTGTTTAGATTATACCAACGATCGCTGTAACATCATAGCAACAATCGACCAACTGCGAACATTCATGCCTGTTGTCAGGGTAATTACCTACATCGCGAGTGACGAATTGCCGTGGAATACGGTCCTGTCGCGTGGGTTGCTCGAGATACAACAAACCTCCATGACTTTTAATACTCCGGCAGAAGACAGCTCAGATATGGTGAATGTATCCCGGAAGGGTGTGATGTGTGATAAGATTGTGCTCTTCTTTAAACCATTATAATTTCTAGAACGATGAAACATGTTGTACTAAAAACGCAAACAATCTAGAAAAGTAACGTATTAAATCTTTTCAGTACTGAACACAAACAATCAACTCTGCTTTCATGTCTTATCCAACATTTTTCTCGATGTCTTATAGGAGACAATCTAAACGCATTATATATGGATGCTGGCTTATTTTTTCCATCTGGAAAAATATGATACAGCACTAAAAGTTAAATTGATAACTACTTTACTTCTTACACACACGACAACGCACATGCACGATTGGTGAATTCAAAGTGCAAACAAGACAACTGAATATCAGTTGAACAGACATGTTCGTCTTCTAAAAGGGGTTTGCCCGTGAACACCTGAACTGGACTCGTCACCTCGAGTTACAAGACTTCTTCGGAATAATTTTGTTACGATATTTGTTCGTTGTGAAACTGAATGACCCTGATATTTTTTTTATACCGACCTGAGGAATTTAAGAACAAATCCATTTAGTTCTATTTATGAATATTATACACATCTTAATAGGAAACATGACATATACCAGACACGAAAAAAGAGGAATTAAACTTCAGCGACACTATAATTGTGATGACCACTGACAGTTCTCCATGCTGGGTGACTCAAAGACATTTATACTGGTCACGGTTTAAGGGTATTCATTTCATTCCGCTAAAAAATCATCACTCATCTAGTACATTTGTGTCACTGTTGTCATCCAAAATAGCCTTCTCCATGTCGACGGAATCGACCTCGGTAATGCGGACCTCGGTAACGCCGGTCGTCCACTCAGTGGCAGGCCACGTGATGTTCCACGAGTAAAGGTGTGGGTTTGTCACAAAGGCTTTTTTGGGCTTTCCCTCGGATGGGCCAAGGAGTTGGGTCAAACTCCCAGGTCAAAACTCTTTCCTCCCGCCCCTCTATTTGCATTTTGTACGCTTTCCCTCTTCTCGGCTCTTATATCCTTATTTGGCGACGCTTCTGCACGCCTCTAAGGAAGCGGTCGCATATCAGATTATCGGGAAACTGAAGCATTTCCAATTTTTCTTCTCGTTTTCCTTCGCGGGTTTGAAGTGAGGAGGTGAAATGACCTAGGAAAGCAATTCCTTTGGTTTTTTTCTTTCTTTTTTTCTTGAAATACACTTGCAATATATGGGCTCTTCATGAATATAACTATCGCGGATTTTCTTCTGCGTCTTGGTCTAAGAAAAGAAAGTTGCTCCGTTCTGTGTGCTGATTGAGTGTTCTTTATGTTTGTTTCTTGTTTGAAAGTGGCCACGGGGAAGTGGTGCCAGATGTACATTACAGAGTATTAAGGTAAAGATTATTGCAACTAAGGTAAAGATTAGATGATAATCATTTCAACAATTTTCCTCCGCACTCATCATTAAATTGCTTCGTTTTGAGGTGCTGTGACCACCTTAATGAGTCAGTTGAATGTAAAATGTATTTGATCATAATTACTTCAATACACACAATTTTGTATCCTGGCAATCTTTAAGAGAGATAGTGCTACACCTCTTTCTATGAAATGATACGTTTTGTTACGATTCAGAAGAAATTCCAACATAATTATATAGTTTGGATGCCCACTCGTCCCATATCATTATTCAATGATTGCATATTGTACTCATGATGTCAACAGGGAGGTAGACTGGAAAAAGCCGCAAGCAGCAGTCCCGGGCACGTACCTGCCCGGCGATGACATGGCACTTCCGACGTGACGTTACACCCTGAACCGTTCACTTCCTGTCTCTTATTCTTTTCATCACTTTCTTTAATGTCTTCCATACATATGAAATTGAACAGCAACCGCGCTTTACACAGATGATTTTAGTCAAGGTTTGAATGGTTTTTCATTTGTGTGTATTTTCTCTCTCTCTTTAGTGGCAATGGCCGTGTTGATGCTGGGCTTCTTGACGCTAATATTCTGTTGCTAGTATGTATATTTACTTCAAAATCACAAAGTGGTACCGCATACAGGCATACGTGGACTGACTTGGCACGTATGTTGGTTACAGTTCGCTATTGCGAAGGGTGGTTATTCCGAAGGTTCGTTAATCTGAAAATGAAATTAGGTTGGTTATTCCGAAGGTTCGTTAATCCGAAAACAAAATAGGGTTCGCACTTGTGAACCTTCATTACTAGGGCATACGCACCTTCTTTTCGTTTTCGAATAAACGAACATTCAGAATTAGACACCTTTTTAATAACGTCATTATTGTTTAGATTCATTTTTGGATTAACGATCTTCCAGGTGTAGGGTAGTTTGTGTGTTTCGGAATAGCGATACTTCAGAATAACAAAGCTTATTTCATTTTCGGAATTAATGAACCCTCGGAATAACGACCATCACCTCACATGTTTAAAGCAATCATCGATATCACTTCGGATCAAAATCAAATCATGCATTCCACGTTTCCAGATAGGTGTCAGCTCGCAAGCTCGCGGATTCAACGCATTGGCGTACCAAGGTATTGAAGATGAAATAGCAAATCCCTGAAGACAGTGATATCTGATTAGTGGTATAAATATTACGTCTCTAAGAATTATTATATTGTCTGAAAATGAATACTGTAAACAATACAGACTATTAGTATTAGCTCATTGTAGCTGGTTCCCATGTCGCTGGAATGCGCTGTGCCGTAGAATGCTTCGTAATCTGTCATTGTATTTCAATATAAGTAGCACGTATTAGTCATGTCTCACCGTTTTCTAATTTATCTGCAGTACATTTTGTATTGGAATCTCTCACATTGGACCAGACGGAACTGCACAAGTTTAAGAAGTCATAGACAGTGTAGACGTCTTAGCATCTCACGCAAATATGTAGCTATTGTCCTGTGTTCTCTGCGTAAAGCTTATTGCCATCATCAAGATGCAACATGATGCAAGCTGCTTTTCAGAAATTCCAAGGCAAGAAAAAAAAAAAACACCCTCAAATGCAATGCTGAAAACTTGGTTTCCATACTATGATTTGGCCTGATACAATTGTTTTTAAATGATGTGACTTCTGGAAATTTTCCTGTCACTTGCCTGTGCTTCATTATCTTACATTTTCTCTAAAACATATCTCGCAGTGCCTTGAACAGTTAGGACATTGTCAGATTTCTTCTCTTTCCTTATCATTCTTATCTCTACTTTTTATTTCTGCAGTATCATTCTAGATCTGTCAGCGTTTTGTAACCCTGCTTCAATTACGTCGTTTTCGTGTTTCCTGGAACAGTAAGCGGGTTTGGCCTGCACAAAAGAGTGACATACCCAAAGATCTCGCTCACTGCCCCGTGACAGTAAATGGAAATGAAACCCCATGGCCTGGTATTGGCCCTTGCCGGTAGATGCATAATTCACGTAAGTCCTGATCGATTACGTTCATTTTGATGCCTCCTCGGGGCAAGAAATAATGCACCTCTCCGAGTTTCAATTTCGAGTTAGGTGCACATACAACGTTGCCTTGTCATAGTTAACGACAATGATAAAAGCTTATTCTTCTAAAGTGTGTTATTTTATCGCGTGTTCGTATTGTTCGAATGATTTTAGATAACAATGCATTTCGCATGCAGAATGAGACAATCAACAAAGTACAGTGTAAGCAATTGTTTAAATAGTGATCATTCATTAAATGTACTGCCTATACAAGTGTTCTTTCTTTCTTAAGAATGTAAATAGAATGTAGGCCTATGCAGTCGACTGCCGTTATAACGAAGTCCTCAGGACCCGCAGTTTTCTTTTGTTATAGATCGAAATTTCGCTATTAAAGCAAACAAATGAATAGTAAAACACATAGAGCGGACAATGTTGGGGCCAGTTTTACTTCGTTGTAACCGGAATTTCGTAATACCCGTGTTCATTACAACGAGAGAGCACGGAAGGTGGTAATTTTGGGACCTGAATTTTTGCTTCGTTGTTCCTTAACGAATATTTCGTTATAATCAAGTTCGTTTTAACGGGAGTGCACTGTAAGAAAAACGAAGAGTCCCGCAGGCAATATGAATGTGACTGATAAAATCAATATCTGGTCGATTTTCATCCATCAGATGCTGCCATGTGACCCGGCTTGTCCTGAGCACACTTAAGCAGTCTCACTTACCATGTTTGTTTGTTTGCTTGATTTTCCATCCCACAAGATAGCTGAATAGCCCATAATTATTCAGCTGCACTGGCTGATCTTCCATAGGGCCCAGTTGGATGTGAGGCAGGACCACTTCACCGGGTCATGCACCCTGCTCTTTGCGACGAATGAATCTTAACCCGTTGAAGACGGTTTGATTTTGCTACAACACGCATTTCCCATAGACACCTGCCCGAGTATACTCGGGACTCGTCCTCAACGGGTTAAAATTACGTGCATGAGTTATGACCTCCCCGCAAAAGGGACCTCCATTATTTTCATGTTCTCTCCGAGGGACAGAGTGTTTTGCCTCTTTTACCAGAAGGAACGGTATGATTACAAGCAACGTTGCTCAGTTGGACTCGGGAATCGAAGCCGGGTCCTCTGGATCTGGAGGCAAATGCGCTGGTGCCAACTGAGCCAAATCAACGCCCTGTGACTTCTGCTAATGTGAATAGGAATTGTTTGATCAATATACGAAGAAACAATAGTCTTAGCAAACAATGATCGTTAATCCGAAAATGGAAAATATAAATAATTGATGCGTACCTATGATCATTAAAATTCGGAATTATAATACCAGCCTTATTTTGTTTTCGGATAAACGAAGCTTTTGGAATAACGAACCATATTCCTTTTCGGAATAATAAACCTTTGAGATAACGAACCCTCGAAATAAGGAACTGTAACCCTTTACCACATGTCCTTGACTTGAGCACAAACGTAGAAAAGCAAGACAGATCTCATGGAATGAAATATCAATCCCTTTCAAATAATCATATTTATTGCAATGTAGGAGTGTTTCAGGGTGGAATCAATGGCAAACAACATGTGATTGATAAATCAATTCACCTGGAAAGAATTATTCTTTCATTCATCAATCACATGTTGTTTACCATTGATTATAACTGTGATGCTAATATTAATTGCATAATTATGAAAAGTTTCCAATCAATAGCACTTATACTGATGAATGTTTTGTCAAAAATAAATGAAGTGCAGAGGTAAACGCCGTATAGATAAACCACGGTTTAATAATGATTTACGAAAATTGTGTAATAGAAATATATTTTATATAAAAGATACTTTAGAAATTCAACAATTGCTAGAGAAAAGGTGTATAAGCAAATTCGAAATAAAGTTCATAATGAGATTAAAGGTGTTGAGAATGATTTTGTAAGAATTGTTTTTGGGAGGGTGAGTGTAATATTGAATAAACAACTCATCAATACGGATTTGAGTAAAAGGAATGTACAACCTAGTAGTGATTTTCTTATGGTAGATAATAGGAAAATTGAGAATGGTAAAGAAATTGCAAAAACTTTTAATGAGAATTTCGCTAATGTAGGTTTGCGTTTGAAGAATATACAGTTCAAGTTCGTTACAATGATTCAAAGAATACAGCTTTCTTTGGAACAATATACCCCAGGATAAATTGTAAGAATTGTATGGAAATGTGATAATGGTTCAAGTTCTGGTTATGATGAAAGTGGTATAACTGCTGTAAAAAGAAAAAGGTAATTCATGTAATGTATCATCCTTTATGTGAAATTCTATTATGGTGCAATATCCACTGATATTTTTCCAAATAAACTTACAATTGCTTAAGTTATACCAGATTTTAAAGTGGATCTAGTAATGGTGTTAATAATTATAGACCTATCTGTCTTACTTGTTTTCTTCAAAATTGTAGCTTGTGAGCAATGTATATTAGACATTATTGACATTTTTAGACAAATATAGTATAACAACATCATCTCAAAATAAGGATTTCGTTCTGGGCACTCAGCATCCCATCTTTGATTAACCTTATTTCTATGAAAGTATCTAATGCACTCAGTTCTCATTAATAAGTTATTGGTTTGTTTTTAGATTTGAGTAAGGCCTTTGATACTTTCTATTTTATTAGTTAATTTATACACTTATGGTATTCGAGGTAATTAGTCAAAATTGCTTTCTAACTATTTCGATATAAAAAAACACTTTGTATTAGCTAACAGTTGGAAATCTATTAGAGTTGGGTAACTGGGCTGTGGCGTGCCTCAGGGTTCAATACTTGATCCACTTTTATTTATTCTTTTAATGATACACTGTATTTGCAATGTCACAAATGAATACAGTTCATTATACGCTGATGATTATATCTTTATGTCTGAAGATAATATTGAAAGTTTAGAGTTACGTTTTAATGAAGAGATTAAAAATAAATTATCATTGATATCTTACGAATAAATTAGTTTTGAATGTGAAGAAAACCCAGTGTATGATATTTACTAATAAGGAAATTTGATGTAGAGAATTCAGCATTTTTTATGAATAACAATGGTATACGAATGACGAGTTTTCTGTTCTTTTTAGGCATTATTATCGACATTAAATTATCTTGGCATGAATAGATTGATTCAGTTTGTCACAAAATTTCCAATATATCGGTATTTTATATTAACTACGATATTTTCAAAAAAGGAATATTTTACATATGATTATATTAAGTTAACTTCAATATTGTAACATTGCTTGGGCTAACACATCAAATTATTCTCCGATCAGATTTTTTTCGTTTGCAGAAGAAAGCTATAAGAATATTATGTCACTCCAATGATCTTGATACTACGAAACCTTTTTATTGTAATTTAATGTCTAAAATATTTTCGAATTGAATAACTGCAATATTGGTGTATCAAACTCCTCTAAGTCTTTCTTCTTTGTTTCAGTCGAAAGGTGCTATCCATTAGTATTGTTTGAGAAATCTTATTATTATATTTACCTCTCAATAAAATCGAATGTTGCTTTATACTCTGTTTCTATAGCACTGTGTAAAGGACCACAAATTTGGAATAGCTTGCTTTCATGAAATTAAGATGAGTACATCTTTATATGTTTTTAGCAAAGATTCAAATTATTACTATTGAAAAAAACAAACAGATGTAATCTATGTATTCGCTTATTACTTTGTGTTCATTTTTTTTTCTTAAAATGTGTCTATTGTATTTCTCTTAATGTGTGGTTAGTTTGGTTTTTATTTCCATGTATTCGTTTGACTGAATTTGACTTTTAGACTTCTTTTTATGGTGGCAGCTGTTCATTAAACTTCGTTTTTCTTGCTGTCTCCACATCCTATTACATTTGTGTTTTCAATATGAATTCATATATCTGTACCTTTGTCTGATTTTTTTTCTGCTTGAATGAAATGAATACGAATTGAATTGAATTGAATTGAATTGAAACCGAGAGGAATATGACGATTGAAGACCTGTCAGGCTATTGACGTTAGCTTGTGTACCTGCTTTTCAGAAGGTGAACGCCATAATGTATTAGAAGTATATGTTTATCACTCTAATTTATTGCTATTATCATCACTTATAGTTTACTTTATACGGCAAGGTTCTGATTATTGCTATATCTTTATTTTTCTTTATGAAGACAATCCATGGGGATAGTATGATACATAATAAATATTGCGTGGTTTCTTATCATGAAAAATCACATTTACAGGCTGCAACAAAACTTATCAAAGACGTATTTGAGTTTTATTCATTTTTGTATCATTTTCGTTCCTTTCAAGTTGTGTAGGATTACGTAAGCTTGCATTTGATAATCAACCCCTAATCTCCGCGTATAAACTAACTCTTCATTTCTTTTATCACGGCTCATCGTATCTAAGAGTGTGAGCTGTGATTTCGAATCCATTCCAAATCTCCTAGCGCCAAAGTCATCCATGTATCGTGTCGATCCTGGCACGTCCGGGCGATATAGGGAGCTTGTGATGCTGAGCAAACACACCGGAAACTCTCAATTTCCGACGGAGAACTCGGGAGCAGATCTGTTGCACAAGCCCGCTAAGTACCCGGGATCAAAACCGCGACGGATGTAGCGTCTTCAGTCTTCCAGATATTACGTGGTTGCTACTGTATGTATCTCTCTCCCTCTCTCCCTCTCTTTCTCTCTCTTCATGTTATGTATGAAGAATTTGATTCCAAAAACAGATACTGTAAATGCCATTTTCAGATTTTTTTTTTTTAAGTAAGGTCATCATTAATAGAGAAAAATGATGTATTTTCAATGACACTCCACTCAATATAATTATGATAAGTAATATTTCATTCATGAGATATTCATATTCATGATATTTTCATAGAAATATCAAGATAATCACATACTGTAATTTTTTCTGCAGCTTTAATGTAAATACGTTTAATATCTCAAATTCATCCATCTTTCTGGAATTACCATCATACACCCAACTTTTAAATTTGTAGATAAAAAAATAACTAAGGTAGAAAATGCCCCAAAGGTAGACATAATGCATACTTGCAAGCCAGTGAAAATTCATCCCTTATGAATGTCTGGGTTTTGTGTGTCAGGGTTGATTATGATTCCATACATAATTTCTTATGATATTCATCATATTTATCATAATATATTATAACATCATATTTATCATAATAATTATATTCATCACATTATTCATCATAATATTATATCTATTTTGTGCTTTTGGAAAGAAAATTCCATTTAAATTGATTTGAATATTCATCAGTGCATGTGTGTAATTTATTTTTTGGTTTTATTTTGTCCTCTTTTCGTCGGCACTCAGTCCTTGAAACAGACAGACATTACCTACATACAAACAATGACGCACAATCAGCTGAAAGCCTGTTGCATGCACATCCATGTTCATACATCTATTATACGTAATAAGCCTAATATGTAAACGATACTCTATATACCGTATTTGCCTATGCCGACACGTAAACACATTCAAGATAATAGATTTGGGCAGGACTTACGCATGTAACGGTTATGTTGACGATATATTCTCGTTATAAATGCAACATGTTTTCCTTGAACGTGACAGTTGGCACATTAAGAGTCTGATTTGCCAAGAATTTCCATCATCTGCACAATGATGATTGTTATTGCGTATTGCCAAGAGAAAGATCATGACGTCAACTGATTGAAATCTATGTTTCGAATGCGTTCATGTCCTGGCTCCTTCACTTGTTTAATAAATCCCATATCAGGCTGTCACATAGTCTAGAAGTCACGAACTGTTATCAATCTGAAATATTCAATAATCTTCACTTTTATACCCACAGCTGGAGTCACCAAGTGTTTTTTTTTAATTTTTATTCTTTTGGGTGCACTTGCAAATCAAATTCTGTTTTACATTCCTGTTTCATGTATTTCATATTACCTAAACCATTTTAGTAGGTATAATCCCCTGTGGTAGGGTTTGCCAATGTTTAACATATCCAACTGGATAGGTTTTTTGTTGTTGTTTTTTAGTCGTGTTTTCCCCAATTTTCATTCAACTAAAAATTACATTCACATAATTCTAAACCGACATTAAACGGCAAACACGGCTTATCAAAATTGACGGCACAGCACTAGCAAATACCTGACAAACTAAGCGTACGTAAAGTCGAGATCGACGAAGCAACAAAGACACTGCTACAGGTGCCGTGGAAGCGGGACGTGGGGTGGGGACTGCATATTATGGCAAAAATATCATATGACTTTGAAAGCTTTGAAGATACACCGTGTATGTGTGTGGGGGATGGGATACGGGTACGTTCTGGGCCATAATGATCATTAAATTTCCCTTCTCTTTCCTATCAAGAATAAAGAGGAGTGGTTAATCATGAATCAATTCCCTTCAACAGAAAGTGAATTTTAATGTGACGTGCTGAATGCTTTTCACATGAGTATATAGACATGTTTGTTGTTTGTTTGTTTGGTTTATTTCTGCATTTTCTTTCTCCGAATACAATTGCAAATGAAAACAAAATGATACAGATACATACAAATCAATACAAAGAAAAATCATTTGCGTAACAACATTCAGTCTGAAGTGGCATAATTATGAATCAAAATAACATATTAAGGCTTACTGTATCTAATAACAAAGGAGAAATCAATACAGGGGACCGTCATCATAAGCAGAGCTTGACGTGGATGAGGCCCTATCTGAATATGTGATACCAATGTAATACCACACCAATTATATATGTACTCATAAAACTCTTAATCTTAATACACAAAACACATTTTGCTACAGAAAAAAAAACAGAAAAGAAAAATAGTGACTTGGCGCTTTAGAACAAGAAAAAAAAAACAGCACGCAGCACAATTGACTGCTGCATGGTATAGTAGACAATAAAAGTGTAGGTGTGTGCGAGTGACAGTGCGTCGTGTGTGCAGGTGACAGTGCAAGAGAGAATAAAGGCTGTAGCATGCCTATTTTGGGGGTAAGGTATACGCTTTAATGAATGTATGCAATATCATTATCAAAGAAAGGAAAGGAACGGGAGGGAATGAAAAAAAAACCACTTTGCATGGATCAGGGCTTACTGAGACTTCAGAAAAAAAGAAGAAAAAGTATATTGATCAAAAACTACTAACTGGAAACATATTTCAATAATAAATACTTTTTTAAATGAGCTTTAAAGGAAAACAGTGAAGTACACTGCTTTAATTGATCAGGTAGGTTATTCCAGACATCGGGACCGTAATGTCTAATTGATTTCTGAGCTAAAACAGTTTTGGGGTTTACAAGGTGAAAATCTGTCGAACGGCGAGTTGGATATGTGTGTATATTCGAATTTAAGTGAAAAATATTATGAAATAAAGAGGGAAGTTGATTTGTTGCATACTTGTACATAAATATACCTGTTTGTAAAATGTGGATGTCCTGAAGCTTCAAAGTATGCAAACGATGAAATAAAGGATCTGTATGAGATAAATATGTGGAATTAGTAATAATACGAATAGCACGCTTTTGGAGTAAATACAATGAATTCAGTTTAGTAATACTACAATTTCCCCATACAATATTTGAATACAATATATGAGGCAAAATTAAAGAATTATATAAAATAATCAGGGATCGTTCTGATAAGAGATCTTTCAACTTCCAGAGTACACCAATATTTCTTGATAGGGTCCTTTGTAAACAGGATATATGTTCGTTCCATGTTAAATGAGAATCGATTGTAATGCCTAAAAATCTAATAACCTGTTTCTCGCAAAGAGAAAACCCATCAATTGATATGTTGACATTAAGATCCTGTGAGTAGGGTTTTCTAAAATAAACGAAATTTGTCTTATTAACATTCAAAGATAACTTGTTTGATTTAAACCAATTCAATATATTCAATAATTCAGTGTTCAAACGATTAACAAGTGTCCCTATATCATAATCTGATGTAATAATGGATGTATCATCAGCAAAAAGTATAAAATTCAAAGATGGAGAAGAACCTATAATATCATTTATATAAATGTTAAACAACAGAGGCCCTAAAATGGAGCCTTGAGGTACCCCACATTTAATATCAAGTTTGTGTGATTCATAAGACTGAAAACTAACATACTGTTGACGGTTTTGCAAATAATTTATAAACCAGAGCAGAGCGTGACCTCGTATTCCATACGTATTAAGTTTATGTATCAATACTTCATGGTCGATGGTGTCGAATGCTTTCGACAAATCCATGTATATACCTATAACATGCTTTTTATCAGCAAAAGCTTCAATCATTTGATCACACATGTGAGCGATTGCATAGTCAGTAGAATATCCACTTCTAAATCCAAATTGATTGGGTATCAATAAATTATTGGTTTGTAAAAACTGATATAACCTTTTATACACAATTTTTTCAAGAACTTTGGATATACTTGGTAATAATGAAATTGGTCTATAATTACTCATTAATTTAAAGTCATCTTTTTTATGAATGGGAATAACTTTTGCAAGTTTGAATGAGTTCGGAAAAATGCCTGTTGAAAGAGACATATTAAATACGTAAGTTAGGGGGCTTGCAATGTAAAAGATTATTTGTTTCAATAAATGAACACTAAGACCATCATGCCCACTCGATTTAGTTGTTTTCAGATTCTGAACAATATTGATTATTTCATGGTCATTGGTAGGCGTGAGAAATAATGAATTTTCACAAGGATTGGGTAAATAATCAGTAAAATGTGTATTACATGAATTCATATTAGATGCTAAACTAGGACCAATATTTATAAAATAATCATTAAATGAATTGGCAATTGTGGTAAAATCAGTAATTTCCTCATTGTCAATGATGATAGAGTTGGTAGTTTCTTTTACCGTCTTTCCCATAAGAGCATTGACAGTTTTCCACAATGAAAAAAGATTATCCTTATTTTTTTCTATATTAGTTGAATAATACAATTTTCGGGACAATCTTATTACTGATGTTAATTGATTTCTATATTTCCGGTATTTCATAAATGAGTTATTACTTTGATTCTTTATTGCTTGCTTATATAACTTATTACGGGTTGATATAGACCGCATAATACCTTTGGTAATCCAGGGTTGTCTATTTTTCTTTAAAGGTTTCCGTTTAACCAAAGTAATATTTCTCTGATAATAATACAATAATCTGCTGATAAATTTTTCATAAGCAGTATCAGCATTGCTTTCATCAAATACATCGTCCCATTCTTCCTGCGCTAAATCAAATATCAAAGAATTTATATTACTTTCTGTTTCCTTATAATACTTTTGAGATTTTTTATTTTCAAAATATTGTTTTATTTTCAAAGAGCTATTGTTGATGGTAAAAACAGGTAAATGATCGGATATATCATAATAAAATATACCATTTGTGAATTCTGTGTTTATTACATTTGAAAATATATTATCAATAAGAGTTTTTGATGTACTAGAAATTCTTGTTGGGTTGTTGATATGATACATAGCATATCATAATTCATGTCAGTCTAGACATTAGACACGACATCTCAAGAACATCTCAGGTGTATTTCTGGTTAAGATTCACGACATTTGCTGAGGACTTTAATGTTTGATCTATGTTAGTCAACCTTAATTTTCATAGCTCCGGAAAAAATAGGAATGTGTGAATGCGTGTGTTTATGAAAGTCCTAAAGCAAAGGTTTCCGTTGATTCTGTTGCATAAATCTAAAAGAAATTGTGAATTTACTTTCTACATGCGACGGGTTGGTATATTTTATAGTGGTTTATGTGGTTGATGTGGTGAGGCAGGTGATAGCAGCCTATTTCTATGAGAAATGACTACGTGCAGACTTGGAGACTAGCCAGGAGTATGGGGCTAATGACTCTCAAGGGCTTTTTACACTTGTGTTTCTTAACCCCGGACTTTCTCTGACCCAGGACTATCGTTAGTCCCGTACCAATTTTTTTCAGCTTTTTACACTGGCCAATTAGTCCCGTACTATCTCTTGTCCGGGGCTAAGGAGAAAACTGACCTTTTTACACTCGTATTTCTTAGCCCCGGACTTTCCAAACCACATGAATATTCATAATTACGCTGTGTACTGTACACGTACACGCACGCACCGGCAGCACTTGATTACCTCGTTTCTGATTGGTCAGTGAGGGTCGGACTTCGTCTCCGTCGCTTAGCCCAGGATTATTTTTTCGTTCTGTTTACACTCACTTGCTTGGCACCGCAATTGCGGTGCTAACCCCTGCTATTTTGCAGGGCCAGATAGTACCGTACTATCGGTGGGGCTAGCCCACTTTGGCAAAAACGAGTGTAAACAGAAAGTGGGCTAAGGATAGTCCCGTACCAACGGTGGGGCTAAGCCCTCCCCCCCCCCCCCCCCCCTTAGCCCCACCGTTGGTCCGGGGCTAAGCAAAAATTTACAAGTGTAAAAAGCCCTTCAGAGTCGCGCTTATCTCACCCGGGTTTACCGTTTACTGGCCGGAGGCGGACTTCACTAATGCTGTAGTCCAGACTGGGGAGTCCATAACCAGATAACTTCTGGGTCGCTTTTCACCTACTAGTTTGTTACTCACTTACTAACGCTCATTCTACACTGTACTCTCCTGGGGCATTGGTCATCGTCTTTGCAAACGTCTTCTGCCCGTGTGATTAAAGCTCAATGTGACTCTTATAATTATCAAAGTGAGACTCCCGTCAGGTGTTTTGTGACCGGACGGCCTCATAGCTCTCCTCCCCTTAAAATTCCCTTGATGATTCCAGGTTAGGGTGTGTCTCAGTTAACTTGGGAATGAGTTTCTTGGTTTTGTTCTTCTACTTTTTGCCTGCATTTACTCAAGATTTACGTTTTCTTGCTTAGATTGGCATTTGCAATCGTTTGCAGGTACGAAACATGAGAAACTTGAAATTGACATCAATCGAACCACACAAACATAATATATGCATGCCCACTCCTTTTTTCTTTTCTACTTTATATTTCATTAAACACATACACGTATATCTAGAAGGGTATGATATTATTATGTGTACATGCTGACGGGTAGTTTTGTATATATATTCAGATATGTACTGTAATTTCTATCATTAAGGTATTATCGGGGGGGGGGGGGGGTTCCTCCTTGCCTGTATAGTTCTCTTTCATTTTTTTTTCTTCCTGCTCCCGTACCCTCTCTCTCTTTCCCATTGCTCTCTCTCTCTAAAGGGCTTTTCACACTTGTAAATTTTTGCTTAGTCCCGTACCAACGGTGGGGCTAAGGGGTGGGGGGCCTTAACCCCACCGTTGGTACGGGACTATCCTTAGCCCACTTTCTGTTTACACTCGTTTTTGCCAAAGTGGGCTAGCCCCACCGATAGTCCGGTACTATCTGGCCCTGCAAAATAGCAGGGTTAGCACCGCAATTGCGGTGCCAAGCAAGTGAGTGTAAACAGAACGAAAAAATAATCCTGGGCTAAGCGACGGAGACGAAGTCTGACCCTCACTGACCAATCAGAAACGAGGTAATCAAGTGCTGCCGGTGCGTGCGTGTACGTGTACAGTACACAGCGTAATCATGAATATTCATGTGGTTTGGAAAATCAGGGGCTAAGAAATACGAGTGTAAAAAGGTCAGTTTTCTCCTTAGCCCCGGACAAGAGATAGTACGGGACTAATTGGCCAGTGTAAAAAGCTGAAAAAATTGGTACGGGACTAACGATAGTCCTGGGTCAGAGAAAGTCCGGGGTTAAGAAACACAAGTGTAAAAAGGGCTTTAAACTGTCTTAGACTTTCTACAGTCTTATCAAGCCGCTCCCAGGTTCTTGAGGAGCATGTGTTTCCAACAAGTTCCCCCCAGAGAGTGTGTGTGGACAGCTTAATGGCTTCTCTCTAATAAAGTTTGCTGTGAGTCACGGCACTTTTTAGCATGTGGAACAAATGAGTTTCATAGGACAAGACCACTCACCTCCCTCTTATACTACATCATGTAAAGTTTAATCCATCCTGTCTTCCGTGCACAGTAGGGCCCCTAGTGACCAGATGTCACCGGCGAAATGAGCCGACGAATTGAATCAAGAATAGCGAGCAGCCGATGAAGTCGTCGACTTTGCTTCGTGAATGGGAAAGACCTCCAGTCGTATGTGGTATCACACGCCCTGTTGAGTACCTAATTGCTTCTAGAGATCGTGGTATTCCACGTGGCTAAGTGTGCGACTTCGCACGATCATCAACTTGCACTCTATTCGAGTAGGAACTACGAGAACGAACTACAACACGAACTATATACGAGTATGAAGTGCGACTTAACACAGCAATACGATCAAATACAGAGATTGAAAATGTTGCGTGGAATGTGCTATTGTTGTCACAGTATTAGATCGAGTGTAGCGGTGCAAGTTTTCGTTCTATATAGAACAGCACGGATCTTCACCAACAACAACAAAAAAGACCCTTTGCGCCATATTATCAATAATGATAAGCTGGCAAAGATAATAATATTTTTTTTTTCTTTTTGCATCACATCGTTGTAGTCTTCATGACCTATAGAGGATGACTTAAAAGGAACTATAATATACATTTTGCTAAACCATCTTTCAAAAAGTTCAACGACAATTTCTTTATACAAATCAACTAGAGAGTAGTGAGGTGTATAAGACGTCATCGCTCCTTCCAATTTTCGTGTGTTCTGTGATAACTTTTGGAACTTTAAGATCTTACAGCTTTAGCATTTCATGCATGTCCACTTTGATGAGACTTCTGTCATTCTGGTCACCCACATCTATCCATGCCAATGTCAACTTGATGTTGGATTACACTTTAAATGGGGCGGGCATCTTTATCCTGGGAGGCATCGCATACTTCACACCCCCACAAACTGTCGGAGAAGTTGTCAAAGCAGAAGAACTTGTGCCAAGTTCATGGGAAGCGAATGCTGAACTTTCTGCAAATCCGAGGTTATGCTTAGTGTTTGGTGTGTGTGTATGTGTGTGTGTGTGTGTTTACCCATTTTAACTGCATACATTGTATGTCAAGAGGTAGTATAGTGTGCTCTGCATCAAAAATTTGCTCCAAAACCTAACTCATTTTGCTCTCACTATTACTTAAAAGGCGTTATCTACCATTTGCAGATGAAACAAAAACACTAAACTTCAGTGCTTCAAAATAGTTCTAAAGTGTGAGTTAGTGATAGAAACAAACAATCTAACAATGTTAATCAGTATGGTAAATGTTAAGTATTGTTAAATAATCACAATGTTAACAATATCTACAATAAGATTGTTTCATAAACCGTCTACAATAAATATGTATGGTTTATTGAGAAAAATAGTGATATCTCCTTACATTTTAGGCTTTATTGCGAAATTTCAGAATTGGTAGGATCTTTTTTATAAACCTGATCTACACTTATGCATCAAATGTGATAACTTTAACATTTTTTTGAAATCACTGCTCCAAGTGGTAAACAGTACCTTTAAAAAATAATGTCAAAGTGTGGTTCATAACGTTTGATAATAAATACACCTAATAAGAGCAGGTGGAACATGCAAGCAACCTAAATGTCCTGTATGTAGTAACAATGCAGATTAATAATTATGATAGCATAAAAATCACAATATCTATATACAGCCGTAGTGCTTTGTTATCACATCAAAATGTCTCCAAGCGGTGAGAAGAAAGAGAAAGATGAAAGAAGAAGGTACAGTACAATATTCTCCTCTTCTATAATGTCTACCATTTGCTGCTCCGAAAATGAAAAGTCCAAAGATAAAAACTGTAAAGATCAGGCGACTGGATATTAAGTCTATAGTATAGTTAGAGGCGGGTCGGTCATGACCATGCCCGTCGGCGCCGGAAGGCTAAGAATAGAGTCGGCCTTTAAACACTCTACTCGAAGAGGGTTGGAGAAAGATAGGTTTCCTCTTCGTCTACGAGTGTCATTCTACAACGTGTTCATCTCTCTCCCTCTCCCTCTCTGGCTTTTCCTCTCTCTCTCTCTCTCCCTCTCTCTCTCTCTCTCCATCTATCTCTCTTTCCGTTTTTTTTTTCTTTTTTTTTCTGTCACTTACTCTCCTAGGTTACAAGGAATGCTTCAGCAGCGTGTAAATCGATACTACCGTTCCAGAGCTGGGTCTGATCCCAAAGTCCCCTTAAAGAGTGAAGGTTAATCGAGGTATCAACATTTGACGACTTTAACTTTGACCTTCTACTTCCGGCACACCCACCCTATCGCGAAGTATACCCGCTTGCCTCTCGGCAGGCAAAGCCTTGAGACGCCCAGTTGACGAGAGAAGAGAGCGAGATCATTACATTCCTGTTTCAATGTCAAGGTCACCTGACTATCGACTAGATAGAAAGATCATGGCTCTCTGTCCTTCCGCTCATTCACCCTATCTCTCTCGAAATCTTCATTTCTTCCGTCTCCATCTCACCCGATTCTTGTCTCCCGCAGATGTTTGCACACTCACGGCTGTCTTCTGCTAAGCGTCTACACGCCTATGATAGGAAAATCAAGGTCTCCCCCACTCCCATTCTCTCGCTCTGTTTCTATCATCGCCACTTTTACAAATCTGTTACCATGCCCATGTAAAAGTCTTACCATCTATGCCTCAGCGCCTTAGTCCCATGAGACTGCGTAAGGATGGCAGCGATTCCCCGCAACTTTACCAACATACTAGTGCAAAATAATGCATAAAAATCTTTTTACAGGTGTCTAATGAAAGCATTCCCCAGGAATCAATGACTTCCATATTCATGTATTCAAAATGTATACGATATAGCAGTCCCTAAGTTACTCTTTTTATTCTAGTTTTATTACAGTTAAGGAGAGGCCCGAGTAGGAGAGGGGGAGAGAGAGAGACGTTTATGGGGCGCGACCTAAGGGTCGGTCAGGCGACGAGATAAGGATCTGCCAAGGCTTCATGTCCAATGGACCAAATCTCCCTTAATCCTGTCCGAACTTCCTTGAGACAAGACTAGCAAATGAGCCCTCTGACGAATCCAGAGTTTTTTTTTCTTATTTTGCTTTCTTTTCCCCATTTTTTTCACACTCAGGATTATCAAATTCATTCCCCTCTTTCTTGGGCATATATCCTGATGCCGACAGACAGCAGGAATATATGCCATCACATCCGTGTGATTAAGGAACTTATGACGGTGGATGCAAGAAGCTCGGCTCACGTCCGACAGTAGGTTTTAAGATATTATAGTTTGACGGATTTGTTGCGGGCTAGATTAGCAAGCTGGTTTAATGAGCGTCAGCATAAATCTGTGTAGGATTGCTACTGTAAAGAGTAGCAACCCGACGACTGCTGTCTGTATTGCAGGGGATCTCATAATTTCTGGAGGCAGTGCCCCTTTCAAAATCCCGCTTACACCACCTACAGCACGTAATACTAGGATCATAACGTTCTCACAAAAAAAAAAAGAATGAAGAACAAGAATGAAATGAAAGAGATTCTTTTATGATATCATATATTACCCATCTCTGTTTGCGTGTTGTATCAAGCAGTTTTCAAGGACTGGAAAAATGGAATATTATTAGGCAGCGACAATATTCTATTATCTCCTCGTCGTTTTACAAGGTGATTTAGTATTATTGATAATCAAGTTTTCATAGGTTTAAAGACATGTATTCTTCGTTTTTGTTTTCAATTTTGTTTGTTTGTTTTTTAACTAAGACTTCAGTCGGCATTTCCAGCACGCTTCTACAACAACATACCAAGAGTACTTGTGCGTTTACCAAAATTACATAAACTATACTATACGGAATTAAGATGTACTCAAAAACACACAAACAAACGCATCTATGCACGCATCTATGTATAACCATGGAGCTACGTAGCTCCATGGTATAACTATAGATGCCAGCTTAAAATATATCATCCGCATTCTGAAATTAGTCTGAGATTGATTGCGACATGATCTCTATGTTTAGCATAGTGTAGAAAATGTACAATTCCACTTCAGAATTCGGACCTGAGGTAAAAGGTAACAAAAAAAGAGCTTCCATTTCCATTCTTTAACAGCAACAAAAATGACACGATTAAGTCTTTTGGTGCAGTTTAGCTAGCTTTTGAGTCTGAGAATTTACTAGAGGACATAATGTCATTTTGGCGCTTTGTGTCTGGAAACTTTAAAATTACCACATTTGGAAAATGAATCCGTGGATGTCATGGTGACTAATCAAACTGTCCATCCAGCTTTGATGTAAATTCAAATAAACATGAATTCTGTTTAATTCCATCATGTGTAATTAATAGATCCGCTGTAAACAGATCCGAAATGTTTAATGCTATTGTTCAGCTATTGACAAGGGTTTAGTTCCCTTCTTAAATTTAGACCTCACAGTGTGCAAAGCAATATGACTTGGGTTAAGGTCATAAAAAGCAGAACGGATGTCCAAAAAATACAACATTCGGAAGACGCATGCCCCTTAGCCCTTCCCTTAAAACCCTGTTACCCCCTCCCCCCCCCCCCCCCCCCCCCCAGGCAGGCAGTAAATCTGTTCAAAGAAGAAAAGGGAAATCACCCAAGTAATCAGGCAGCTCGGTGCGTAACTTGACACGCCTTTTGTCTCTTCAATTCACCCAAACTTCCTCCCTAGCCTAAATTCAATCGCGTCGTTATTCAATTTGATGCCAGGACAGGTGGACGGCTGTATGTCTCTTCCGCCTCCAACGAGGGGGCATGAGCTGTCCGACGACAGGAAAGTAAAAGTTACAGGAGATTCTCTAAACCCTCAATAATATTGAGCGGCCTACTTTAGCACTGTCTATAGGGGGTTGAGAACAGGCAGACATTGTTTAAATTTGTTCACTTATTGATTGTTCGTAGCCACGCAAGCACTAATTCATTCACAAATAGAATGAACAAAATGTAATATATCACGTCATCTTCTTCACCATCATCACGTGACACATTTCTATCTTTGATATTATACTTGCGACGATACAGCAGATTATAAGGACACCATAACACACACCAGCAACTATACACTTTGGTCATTTTTTGCTTGTAACTCATCATATCATGTAAAGCTGCCTAAGAAAGTCTCAAAGTAAATCCGAAAGTACTACAAGGGTTATAATATTTCATAGTACATCTCTCTCTCTCTCTCTCTCTCTCTCTCTCTCTCTCTTGCTTTCTCTTTCTCTCTACATGTAGAATATACATTTTTGATATACATAAGTAAATGAATTCGATGAATATATTGTAGATG
Source organism: Diadema antillarum (assembly GCF_040938485.1). Lineage (NCBI taxonomy): Eukaryota > Metazoa > Echinodermata > Echinoidea > Diadematoida > Diadematidae > Diadema > Diadema antillarum. The sequence continues at coordinate 2,085,920 of NW_027271090.1, forward strand.
AAACACATGGATGTATTTTATCAATAGTATACAAATTTCTTCGTGCTGTCTTAATGAACGGGTTTTGAGAGGTTGTTCATGTGTCAAGAGGTTTTACTCTTCAGAGTGAAACTGTTTTATCAGGTCGTCGCCTCTCCGGAAATTTTGGGCGTGACTGGAAGTTCAAGTGGATTGACCACATGCCTTCTATCCCTCGCCAGCTGTTCATATATCTAACATCTTGCGTTGATTCGAGTAAAACTCAACAGCCTTGACTGAACCTGTTTCTTTGGCCAGCGAGAATCGTGCCATCACAATATCGCTCACGATCACCGGAGAGGGATCTTCGTGATTTCATCATATCTGCCTTCTCTTGCTTCTTTTCCTTATTCCTGATATTCATTTTTGTAATCATATTTTGTCTATTGTTTTTTTCACGTCATCCTTTTTGGTTGTTTTCGCATAATACTGACATAATACATGTGTGCATTTGTGAGGATATAAATGTATGCTTGTGTACAGCTTTTAATTCATCTTTCTTGCTATATAGGTCCAGTAAAATGTATTTATCAATGTTAGTCATATCGATGGTGAGGAAATTCTTTAAAGGAAGAGCATAAGTTGTTAGATGAAAGGTATGAATAAGCCTTGAAATGACATTGGTGGCGTCTATATTTCTATGCTAGCATTGACCGCCATACCTCACTGGTGTCATCCTTCAATGAAGAATTATGATAATATTATCATACAACTCTTCGAGTAATGTCTTTGCACCACCTGTTGCACTGACTCAACGATTAATCCTACCTTTGATTGTAGCCAAGCAGGCGACTACACAGACATTATTTTCCACCTTTCTGTTCAGATGAGATCATTTATTTGACTCTTTAGCTCATCCCAATGTAGTTTGCAGAGTAATCCCCTAAAGATGAAATCATGGCCACGAAGACACCGGCTGATTAAAAGGGGTAAAAAAGAAGTTCCTTCTTGTCATCGCTGTTGTTTGGGCTGCACACTGTCATCAGAGAACCGGAAGATATGACCCGGCGTCTAGCTTCACCATCCGGCAAATTGTCCAGTCGGACCAGACATGGCCAGACTCTTGCCGCAGGTAACGATGGGCTTGCGCAACGGAATAGCTAGTTTCACTTTTGACGATCCACAGACTGAAGACTGCAAACGAAAATGTCTGGGAATGGATTATGATTGACGGTATCTTGCTTTGAGTCAACATTTTAGTCTTGTGAGTGACTTCTTCTATTCTGATGTTAATGGACGTTTATGATATCCACACATACTTACACTAAGACACACACGACTGTTCACTTTAAAATTTGTATCAATAATGATTGTTAACCAAAGTTTTGATTCTGATAGTTTCTATTAACATTTAAAAAGAAGTTTTTGTATAAAATGCAATACATAAAACAAAATGTATTTCTATTCACATTTAAAAAGAAGTTCTTGTATAAAATGCAATACATAAAACAAAAATGTACATACAGAGCAGAAAGCCCAATAACACAAACTGAAGAAATGAACATGTTATATTAGCTTATATCTTATGTAGGTATTAATAGATTTGGCAGACGAGAAGCGTGTGCTTAGTGGTTGAAGTCGAGCACACAGTCATGTCTGCATTTATTCGCAACAAAACGTCATTTGAACGCCGACTACAATAAGGATTCACAATATTTTATCCAGCATATTGCATGCTCAGATCATGTATACGGGGTTATTGGTCACATATATAGATATGATAGCTCATAACACATAATCACACGTCAAGAACAAGAAATATAAACCCCACAATTCTTCATCGGGGCGGAGGACAGAAAAAGAAAACATGATATTACTATAACTATCGTTACAGAAATGCCATAATATCAATAATGGATGAAGAGCCACTATACTTTTGTGTACACAAATTGCCTTCACTATTATTTGAAAAAAAGAGGAAGGGAAGCACTTTAGAATAATGAAAAAAAAATCTTTTACGGGTGAACCTATTGCCAAGAATTACAGAATTAAAGAATGACGCAAGCGAATTTTAAAAACGGACAAAACAAAGCAAAATGAGGAGGATAGTAAAGTGAACTACTCAATAACCACACCTGCAACGGAACTGAGACGTGACCAGTACCCTGTTGGCCAGGGGTCGGTAAAAGAGCAAGTGTTTATTGAAGAAGGGTGGGATCGAGGCATCACGTTAAGAATCCTAGTCATGTTTCCTGACGGGTATGACAGCGAGCGAGCTATAGGCGAAGAAGTGGTAAAATCATCAGCAAACCTTTGCCGTGGTGGAGTCATAATATCAAGAGAATTCAATCTGATGTTATGGTGTCATAAACAATGTGTAAATAATAAAGGTGGAAGTACTGTACAATATCATTTGTTCTTCTTTTTGTTAATCATAATTTTGAAAAAACTTCAATTTTACACCTTTGAGTATATTTACATCATGAATTGAAAATAACTTGTGACAAAGTTCTATCCAAAAGGTTCAAAGGGAAAATTTAAGTAGTGAAATGTGAAACGATTACTTATAATATATGATGATTTTACCTTTAGTATTAAGATAACAATTAATGTAATATTATTTTTTGTAACAACAGCAGCATCAAGAATGATAGTAGTCATGGTAGTAATGATAAAGGTGCCAATGCATTGACATACAGTACAATGCTGAATGAAAGTCATTGTGTATAGATGTCTATGAAATTATGATAACATGAATTAAATGTGATTTAAGTTTTGTGTCAATTATGGTCATGATATAAATGAATGTGAACACCTCCGAGAGAGATTAAATATCATGACCAAAAAAAAAAAAAACCAACAACAAACGAAAAAAAAAAAAAACGCCTCTCAAGGGTTTTGTCTCAGATATTCCTCTGTTCTGTCAGATCTAGATTTTGACTATTCGGCCAGCCCGTTTATATTGCAAATAATCTACTTTTTAAAAGGTAGAACTAGTAACCTAGTGAAAAGGACGAGTCACGTCATGGTCCATACAGTGAAGACATGCAAAAATCAAATGTCACGTCGATCATAATATACCACGTAGACAGGATAGCGGAAGCGTGGTCCATTTATTAAAGACAGTCCATCCCTATTCACTGAGGTATGAATACTGACCTACTGAAATAGAGTGAACTGACGGAATCACTAACGGCAAATTATCATCCTGTGGTCGGTTTTTTTTTCTGGGAAAAAGGTTGGAATATTGAGTGACTCTTTGATCTTACCGAAAAATTATATGCCAACGTGTCTAATCGCATCTTTAGCGGTATAAATGTTGTGTCTTTTTTAAACTTATCTAGTTGTAATACATGCGTATCACGACTGTATCTTGACGTAACGTAATAAGCTATCATGAATTCTCCTGCGGAGGTAGCTATACGTATAAATGCACCACCGGTCTTTTACCACACCTTACAAGAACGACCGGACGTCATTAACTCTTCTTCGGCAATTAGCTCTCCGAGGTTTGTCGTGGGATCAAATCACAATTTTTTTTATTAGGAAACTTGAATACGCTCTTAGTGTACTAATCTCATCGGTCGATCAAGTATTGTGTCACAATACATCAGCATGCAGCTGCTGCTGTTATATGGATATGCATAAGCAGCTGGGGTTACTGGGATAAGTTAGGCCTTACATAACCTGTACAGTAAAGTAATATAGTGCTTGAGCGGTCTGTCGCCACGGTAGGACAAATAATTCGAAGGTTGACTGCCCTGGGTCTGCTGATGAATTTTGACTTTACCCATCGGTAATTCATATGGGATGACGTGTTTCCAATTGAGAACCGAATTCAGAAAAAAAAGATCTCTATTTGCCGCCTTAAATCGAACAGTTGGTGATAATGATTAATTCGCAGTGTTTTAATGAATTCTAAGATATCTAAAGGAGTTATTAGGTTATGGGTTGATGGCTTCTAATGTCAACGAATGGACCCTACATCAAAAAGAAACATGTACAGTAATCATTTATGAAAAAAGATTTTTATACCAACACTTTTTATCAACACCATCAGCAGCAGCCTTTTTACCACAATAGTTATTTCATAGGCTCTTTGAAATGAACGCTGAGTGATAGATATTTGCAATTCCTGTGCTGGGTTTAGACTGTTATCCATGAAGCTTTCTGTTTCAGGAAGCTCTGATTTATTTTCTCATTGAGTTATTTTGTCTATGTTTGCACACTAATTGCTTTTTTCTGTCTATTTCCAATCATTTTATACTTTTATGGTTGAACATGTATGTGGGAAAACCATAAGAAAAAAGGGCTGGGCCAAAAAACGATCTTGATTTTTTTTTTTTTTTTTTTTTTTTTTTTATCGGAGGTGTAAATAAGAAAAAAGCCGAAAGCCAAGATTTCCGTTCTCCATTTGTCTAGGCCATTCCCGACTCTTCTTCGGGACACATATTTTGCGAGAAAGCGACACAACAGCAGAAGAGAATATATATATATATATATATATATATATATATATATATATATATATATATATCAGAAGACTTGTGATGTCAAATCAGCACCAAGACAATCACGATCCGGGAAATCTTTCAGATAGGCTTTGAATCTCACAGACAGGGTAACGCCTTTTCCAGTGTCGTTTACAGCAAAGACACAGTTAACAAGGAGGTTAGAATACGTGTTTTTCAAACATTTAACCGTATATGACAGGCTACATCTCGAGGCACTGCATATTATTGATTGTATAATTTCTGTCCTGTATCGCTTATAACATTGTCTTAACCCCGTTCTTCCGAGGTAAGATAATTTACCATATAATGGATTTATGTATTTGACTCACCCAGCTTAGTAAACTCAAAACATGGACTACATTCAACTTTTTTATGTTTAATAGCTACACTTCTATTTCACTGTATGACAGTGGTTTCCTAGATGAAGATACGATTTGCCTCAGGCAAAATGTGCTAAAATGTCTTCACAGCTGACCAGACTGACTAATGAATAAATAAATCGAGTATCTGTGCAAAAAGATCAGTGTTTATAGAAACTAGATCACATGCCCAATAATTATAACAATAAAAACATCAACAACAAAAGCAGTCCTACTCCCTTTTGTATTTCCAGAAGAAACAGGAACGTCTTTATGCTTCCCCGTATCATCACGTCATGTTGACATCATTTCTGGATACCTCAGCAGCCCGTCAGTCTCGTCTCCTCAAACGCAATGTTACATTATTCTGGTGATTTCTTCAATCAAACAACATAATTATTGTCTAATAAAGATAAGAAGACCATGTGCATACAAATGCATTCGAACAAACGCAAACACACACATATACACACAGACACACATAAACACACACATAGACAGACAGACAGACACACACACACACACACATACACACACACATGCATACAAAATGCACGCATAATATTCCCCAAAAGCCCCAATAAAGATTCGTAGAGGCAACTGACCTCTAGATGCTTTAACAGGTTTCTCCATTAAGGCAGTAGTCCAGGCTAGGCTCCATAGAAAGTGCACTTAACCTTGTTTTTTGATATATACAATGTTTTTTGATGGATTCTTGTCCATTCGAGGGTGCTGATTCCAAATCCGATTGATGCCACTCGCGTAACCTTGAGCATTTTCGGCAAAACGCGAAAATCCAAAATGGCCGCCATATATGCTAATTTGGCCATGATAATCCCAGTTATGTCAATTTTATGACAAATTATTCCATCAAAGTTTTTTAAATTTTTGTTCCTTGAGTAATTCTACTTGCACATGCAAGAAATTTTTCATTTGAAGAGGTATATTTAGTATTTTAAGCTTATTTTCAATTCAAAATGGCCGCCACTCCTATACTCATGTATTATATGAATGGCAAAAAATATGCATAGAAATAGAAGACAAATTTTCAGTCACATACCTATGCTTTTATCAAGTTTTGCATGTGCAATGCAAATCTGATGAGTGCCACTTAAGCGAGCAAACAAACAAGCAAACGAACAGAAGGTTTATTGTTTTTAGGCTTATTATATTCTTCTTAATACAAAACTTCAAAATGGATGCCACTCATATACCCCTGCACAATATGAACTGCAGAGCGTGTGAAATAAACAAATTTTTTTTCTGTCACTCAGGTACACTGTTTACCAATTTGTGTGCTGATTATAAATCAGAAGGTTGTTACTAACAAAGGCTGTTTTATTTTTTGATGCAAACATCCAAATTTGCTACCTCAATCTGAATTTTCCCTAGGTATTTGGACAAATCCACCAAAACTTGAGTTGACGCCAACATCAAGATCGTTTATCAGGAATTATTATAGATATGAACATTTGATACATATACTTGCCTTGAGATGTTCAACATCAAAATATTCATTCTGATTTACTGAATTAAAAGGCTGAATCCTAGATGATGACACAAATGAAATTTCAAATTAACTGTCCTGTTCTACATTATCTAAAAGCGATATTATACAAACTTTTCAGTCCCCTCATCCGAGAAAGAACACGAGGCAGGGGAAAGTGGAAAAAGGGACCACCTCACTTCCTATTGTCAAATCTCTGAAATGAAAACAATGCCCCAAAGTTTTTAATGTTAACCCAGATGAATTACATATGGTAGATGAATTTTATCTGCGGGGTTTTTTTTCGGAGTGAATGTGTTTGAGTATAGGCCTATGATGTCGAGGGAGACTCTGAGATCTGTACAGTGCTGCCTCATTCTGAAAGCAGTGTTATAACAACTTCACACTGCTTGTCTTTAATCTTCAGCATTTGCAGATTCAGGATTGCTCTCGGTAACCAGACCAGCTGTGTTATGGCCTCCTCAATGGTGGCTGTAAACTAACTCCAGAGGTCTTTTTAACATATTATGTGGTGACATTACATTCACTTCACGTAGGAAGTTTGCAGATGATCTTGCCTTTACGTCTCATAGAAAGTCCTTGGATGACATGAGCCGAGTACTGACCCATCTCAAGACAATAGTGGAGTACTTCATCTTCTGGAGACTTTCCCCCAATCTTTATTAGATTATCATCAGACCCATGCCTTCCATATTAGTAACCATCTTGCCAACGCTATGTTCAAGGTAGCCCTCTGTGGCGAGCCTTCCAAGCATAGGCTAAGGAAGTCCATCCTCCTTCACTGGCACTCGATCACTCTCACTCTGGAAGGAAAAGATGGCAAGTGTCACCAGTGCCGTCAACGCATACCCTGACCTTCCAAACACGATAGCATGGGGGGGGGGGGGGGGGGCATTTCATGAAGCGTTTTGTCTGACAAATTTGCTCTCAGCCAATCGGATGCAAGGATTAATAAGCTTATAACAGTTTGTCAAAAAGAAAAGATCTGACAAAACACTTCATGAAATGCCCCCTTGAACAACCTGCCATCAATGCGCCTGAAATCCCACAAGCCTAGATTTCCCTACAACTGTAACTTGAAAGCTTTGACCCCAAAACAGGTTGGTGCAGATGCTGGTCTGATGTCATCTCTGATACCACCCAAGTTACCTACAACACTGTCTCTGGCCTGGCAACAAAGCCACAGGGCTTCAACGGGTGGTGATCAAACATGTCTTCATGTCTTCATCCTGTTTCTATGGCAAATAATTGCCCTCTGACCCCTGAGGAAGTGGTGAACATCACCAGATGTCGTTGCAATTAAAACAATTGCAGGACTAATATGCATCTTTAGCCTGAGAATTCTGCAAATTTGGGGCTGATGTCGCCTGCTGCTAAACATACAATTAAAGAGTTCTTTAAAGACAATAAAAATGACAGTTTTAGTTTTAAGACAAGACTGAATGAGATCATGATGTCAAAGTGTATATTATCAACCCCTTGGAACTGTGAGAGAACTGAAAGAGGTACCTCACATTACTCCTTTATTGATGTTTAATGAACAGTTTGTACGGTATTGCATTAGGACAGTTTCGTTTATGCCTTAACAGTTTTTGTTGTTTTAATTCAAGAAGAAAATCAGGTTTGCTCGGTAATATCAAGGCGGCACTTCTAAATTAAATCATATCAAAGTAATGGAGGCTATGATCCATTTCGAACTCGCCTCAGGACTGCTCCCTCCTCCCCCCCCCCCCTCCCCTCAACTCCTTGCTGGAAAAAAATCTACAATGTAAAGGGTTTTTAGTTGTGTCATTAATGTCCGATGTGTTTTTGTCTGCATCCATGTATCTCTGCACTTACTATATAGGATTTTCTGTACTTTGTTAACATGGTTTTAGGGGAATGCATAATACAAGCTTTACTTTCTAGCTTTCCCTCCATTTTCAACATTATTTGATAAATACCATGTATCTAGGCTCCTTAATATATTGTGTTAGCATTACATTTTTATATTCAACCGGCTTGTAGAATATGATGGTATATTGATTCCTTGCGAGACGTTTAGTGAACTTATATTGTTGAGAATTTTGTTGAGACAAAATGAAATATATACGAAATTGTGTTCAACATCGTAAGGTTTATGAATATTAAATGCTCATATATGTAGGCCCACTATATATTGTAAGTGACACCTAACACATTTCACATGCAACACTTTATGATAGCGTAGGTACGGGACTGGAAATACAGTAAATTTGTTCTATATTTCCATATGTTTTTGCCATTCATTACATAAGCATAAGAATGGCGGTCATTTTGAATTGAAAATAAGCTTAAAATACTAGTGAGCACTTTCCCCTGCCTCATGTTCTTTCTCGGATGAGGGGACTGAAAAGTTTGTATAATATCGCTTTTAGATAATGTAGAACAGGACAGTTAATTGGAAATTTCATTTGTGTCATCATCTAGGATTCAGCCTTTTAATTCAGTAAATCAGAATGAATATTTTGATGTTGAACATCTCAAGGCAAGTATATGTATCAAATGTTCATATCTATGATAATTCCTGATAAACGATCTTGATGTTGGCGTCAACTCAAGTTTTGGTGGATTTTTCCAAATACCTAGGGAAAAATTCAGATTGAGGTAGCAAATTTGGATGTTTGCATCAAACAATAAAACAGTCTTTGTTAGTAACAACCTTCTGATTTATAATCAGCACACAAATTGGTAAACAGTGTACCTGAGTGACAGAAAAAAAAAAGAAAATTTGTTTATTTCACACGCTCTGCAGTTCATATTGTGCAGGGGTATATGAGTGGCATCCATTTTGAAGTTTTGTATTAAGAAGAATATAATAAGCCTAAAAACAATAAACTTTCTGTTCGTTTGCTTGTTTGTTTCCTCGCTTAAGTGGCACTCATCAGATTTGCATTGCACATGCAAAACTTTTTAAGCGTAGGTATGTGACTGAAAATTTGTCTTCTATTTCTATGCATATTTTTTGCCATTCATAATACATGAGTATAAGAGTGGCGGCCATTTTGAATTGAAAATAAGCTTAAAATACTAAATATACCTCTTCAAATGAAAAATTTCTTGCATGTGCAAGTAGAATTACTCAAGGAACAAAAATTTAAAAAACTTTGATGGAATAATTTGTCATAAAATTGACATAACTGGGATTATCATGGCCAAATTAGCATATATGGCGGCCATTTTGGATTTTCGCGTTTTGCCGAAAATGCTCAAGGTTACGCGAGTGGCATCAATCGGATTTGGAATCAGCACCCTCGAATTGACAAGAAACCATCAAAAAATATTGTATATATCAAAAAACAAGGTTGGGTGCCTTCTAGCCTGGACTACAGGGGCTACGCGGAGGGGAAACACGTTAAAGGTTGCGGATCACTCCCTGCTCTGTTAGGTCCCCAATGATATAACAGCCCGTATTCCTATTGAGAGCCAAATATTCTCTCAGTGTAGATAAACTGGACTTGTAGACTATGTAGAGACAATCAATTCCCACGATAGAGCATATCACACTTTCACTTTCACATTTTTCTTACACATTACTACATAAGAATTGATCAGGAGTTACTTAAATTTACACATACTCTTATCGAGTAAATATGTTGTAATGTAATTTACTGGATAGTGTTTTCAGATGTAAAGGCGATTCTGTAATGTGGTTGGCACGCCCATGATGAATTCTAAAGGACTAAAAGAACACTCATCTTGAGTGTGTCAGGGGCAGGTGTTCGGCTGTCCAACCAACCGAGTGTCCTTTACGTGTCATAATAAGTCATGTTTCCTTTTATACATTGCCTGGACATACAGAGCAATAAGGATCAACTCTTAGTCATTGTCGTCGTAATACCTCGAGAGGCTCCGAAGAGATTTGAAAATTCAATTGATCTCTTCCTTACAAACAAAAATGGCAATCAAAAGTGAAATATTGTTAATGGCTAGAGATGCGACAAATCTTTATGCTCTACCAATTCCGTCTATCAAAAACAAAATGGGAAGCCAAAGTGAACAATTATTATTGTAGAATTAAATACCAAGAGATTTGGCAAGTCTATAAGTTCCATCAATTCCTAGATTACAAAACGGCATCAACGAAGCAAGGATAGTGGATTGAAATTGAGCCCCCATCTATTTCAAGCTTAATCGCTCATTTCTGCATTCACTCCTTGCTATTTACTGAAAATTGCTTTGTATCTTATTGCATGTTTTGTATAATGTTTACTGCAGAATACAATAGCTTATGTTATCTATTTGTGAAATGTTAAGATATCATTTCAACTCACTGCACTTGTTATTCTTTGTTTTCTGTGCTTTTGAGTTTGTATTGAATTTGTATTTGATTAAATACATAAATATCTAAAATCAAATCAAATCAAATCAAATCAAATCAGAATCAAGTAATTCTTTACATCACACAAGCAATGTTTGGTGTTATTAATGCGTTGTCGGACCGGTGCTGGCCCCTTGTCTCTGTAGACTCAGCACTTGCTTACAACTCCCTTATCCAAGTCAACGGAATAATGAATTGATGATCATAAAAGTTTTGCCTATATAACTATAAACTTCCACTTTCCCTGTAGATGTAATTAACATAAAGGGTATAAAGGGTATGAATTAATTTCTTCACAAAGTCTCAATTACTTGAGTAGCACATTTTTAGTATTCGAACAATCAAGATTGTAGATTGATGATTAAGCCATTTTAATAAGACTGCATATTGGGTTTTAGTATGAAGATCGAAGGCCTATAACAATGACTTCTATTTTTTATTTGATGTGAACATCGCTCCTGAACGACCTAAAAGAAGAATATGAATGTTTCTCTGTGTTGTCTTTTCGGTTAATATGGTTTGGAATTTTTCTTTCTTTTTTTTTTTTTACTTATTGAAAAAACAATCTCTCCTACCATGCCTTTGTTGGTGTGAGGTAAGATTAGTCTTTCAGAGATTTTTGTTTTAACTTTTTTAATTAATTGAAAATGATTAATCTAACACATTATAAAAACATGAGAATATCCCAAAATATACAATAAAAGTGATATTTACTCGCCGAGCTAACATTCTTTACATTATGAAACAGAAACAACAAAAAACCCAAAATAATTTCACAAGAATTTGATCTAATTTAACCCTCCTTCCTTTTTTTCAAATTACTTAGAATATTCTTACAGTCGTAAGAGTTTGAGCATGGTAGAAATGTAGAGAATGTTTCTGTTTAATTTGCCAAACCTTCGGCCAGACTCAATATTCTGAAATTCGACATGAGATACGCAGATAGCATCTTTCATCAACCAAGGAAATGTGAAGTGATGGCGTTGACAGGGATACTCATAAACACATACCTCTTGCCTATGCTTGTATCAGTTATATCGTACAACATTTATATTAAGATCTGATTTCGCAAGAGATAAACCCTTCCCCCACTTGAGCAATTTAGCGCTGATGGATACAGTGGACACAGATAACTCGAACCTCGGTTATGAGAAAAAAGTGAACATCTTATCTGATGATTACTTTTTTTTTCATGAGTCTGATGATTACTTTTTTTTTTCATGAGTCTAAAATTATGGTTTTGGTCGTGTGGAGAAGATTAGAAAGAAATAGGTAATCTCACGGAATGTGTTCATCAATTCTGACCGACTTACCACTCTAGAGCCCGTTTGATACCCATCATTTCTTCTTAACTCTTCAATGAACTTTTCAAACTTGACACATTCGGCAATACATCAGTAATATTCAACATTGCAACTGATTGACAAATTGCCCTACATCGACGTAAATAAGCACCGAAATTACGTCGGTGTAGGGCAATTTGTCAATCAGTTGCAATAAAAACAGCTCCACTCCATCTGACTATATTCAACATGTTACTCTGTACACGTGATATGCATATGCCCTGCTGAAAGAACGCAGTGTCCCACAGTGTGAACACATTGTGAACAGAGTGTGAAATATCTTCACGCTGTTCAAGTCGAGCATTTTAACATTGTGAACACATCATGTATCATTAGTTTGCAGTGTGAAACAGAACATTAATATGTGAACTCTCTGTGAAAATCCACACTGCAGTTGTGACAGTGTGAAATCATGTTCACACTGTTCAAGTCGAGCCTTTTCACATAGTCGACTATGAGAACACAATCACAACCACATTGTGGGACTGTGTTCCTTCCAGCAGGGTGGATGTGAAAAACGCCATTTGATTGACAATCTACCAGTAAAATGGTATTAAGGGTAAAGAACACTTGCCAATGATTCATCTTGAAGAATTTATGATTGGTTATTCTCTGTCAACAATAAATATAATAAATTTTAGATATTCTGCTTCATCTTATGATCTTATCATCATTATCAACGCCTTCCGACGTTACCACATTTTCATCAGCAATTCTATCCGAAATCTGGAATCGGTTGGGTTGAGATGATATGCAATCAGAAGCTTATACGTTGGTAGAGCTACCTCCCCCCCCCCCCCCGCTCTTATTTGATAGGGTAATTCTTAGGCAAAGGACTTGTTATGACAAAGCAGCCCCCCCCCCCCCCGCAACACATACACACATACACACACACACACACACACACACACGCACACTCACACACACACAACAAAATAGATCCTACTGTTCGAAGTAACCCTACATATTTCTTTTTATGACGCTTGGGTCACTATTACCAATGTGGCTTGTATAGCGCTGTTAATCTATCGCTACCATGTTAACAGTCATTCGAACCCAGTGGGCGCCAAGAAAAATTGAATCATGAATCCTTTAAAGAGTTTCAAAACTCGAGGCTATATAAAAGGTTGTAGTCGTTTATATGCACGCTCCTCTCACATGCATCCTCGCCATGAAATCACGTATAGTCGCACACCCTTCAGTAAATTCACCCAAGTAGTGTCCAATTAGCGAACCCTATATTTGCTCGCAGGTTGAATGAGGTAACTTGCAGAATCATTTTGCACCATACGGGGAAAAGCGACCGAGTATATTTTTGGTCGACAAAGTGCGCGGGGAGTCGGGGGAAGCCGACAATTTGAACGGAGGCGTACCAGAGGCCGATCAATTAGCTCGCGGAAGGATAATTAATTACATCCCCATAGCGACGTTTTTTCATCGGGTCACGTAGAACGGTGTCTCCACTTCCCGCCCTTAGGGAAGATGTAGTCCAGGTCTTGTGTGAATTCACTTGAGATCAAGTTTCGTTTCAAGTGAGCAATTCAGATTCCTAGTAAAATAACTATTCTACACGGTTGTTCGATTCATAAACAGGTGATTATACGCTTTTGATGATAGCATAGACTTCGCTGTATGTGAATTCTTTTCATATTTTTGAAAGCAGGAAAGCGACATTTCTTTCGATTACTATCTTCGTTCAACAGGAATGCAGGGATATCATTCCATTCATGTTATGCATAAAAGAAAATGAATCAACCTGTAAACATTGCCTGATTCTTGATAATTATTTAATTAGTTTGTCTGCATGGTGTTTCAATCGCGCCCAGGTTGTTTGTTTTGTAAATCAGTATATTCAACGTATGGCTTTAAGTAACTGCAAACATGATTTTATATACCCTGACAGGTCGCTAGCCCTGACCCTGTTAGCCTTGATAGTCCACATGTCTGAGGAGGGAACTAGGGCAGCCTGAAACAAGTTTACTGCTCTTGAACATGCCGGCGAGCTTGATCCTGGGCTTCGATTAAGCAAGGCCCGATATAGGTAATCTCGAAACATGCGAGAAACACACGTTCGAACAGGTCTATCAGCAACACATACGCAATACAGTATATATATCATATTATAAAGAAATATCAAAATTCAGCATTTTCACCCTAAAAATCGAAAAATTCCAGAGGGCTCCTACTCTAATATTGTTTAATAGTCTTAAAGGAATCCGTTTGCCAAATTTGATGCTTTTATCCGCCGTGTAACGGTAATTTCACTAAGCGACCTCACTAATAGGCCTACATACCACGACAAGCTTCTGACGTATAGTCCATGTAGCGATCACCTCTTGCGTGTCTTGTAAAAATGCCTACCTTCACTGCTCCCTGCTCGGAATCTATGAAATCTTAGGTTGTTTGAATGTGATACAGCAGTTATGTAGTGATAGCATAAGGTCGCATGGTAGCTGGAATAAAAATAACAGAGAGGTTTCAATATTTTCCACACGAAGTTCCAGCGAATTAACTTCTGTGCCGCGAAGTACATGGGTGTGTATACCACGAGTGGATGAAAGTTATTACGCGGCATTTCTTTTCAAACATGTCTTGTCCGACTGCTGCTTTTCAAATTGAATAGAGATCATTGTCACGCATACATATCCGCTTTCATTCTTTCCTTCGTTTTCCTGGGCTTTCATACAATTAAAGCAAGGTAGTTACATGTATGAGGCCAAATGTTGATTTAGAGTACAATGTACTTTTCTTTTGCCTTTGTCGGAGTAAAGAATCGAGTCTTAGCTGAACTAGTTTTGTTGTTGGATCTTTATTTATCGGGCACGGTAATCCATCCGAACACCCTAGTGACCAGTGAGGATAGATTACACCTCGGAGATATCCAGGGTATGGCATCTGCCACCTGCTTCCTGGACATGAGAGGATGAAGTCATTTCAGACTCACCTGTGGAGGGTGAGATAATGGTAAATGATATACCAAGAAAGATCAAGGAGAAAGGATCTGCCTCGAGTATCAAGGCAAAAAAAAAAGGGGGGGGGGGAGGAGGAGATAATTTGGCCCTCTTTTCTACACTTCACTCAACCTGCTCTCAATACTATGTACATAACGTACTTGCCTTAAAATCGGAAAGAGTATGGTAAATGTGTCAAAAAGGTAGAAAGAGGTGAATACTATTTCTCACGGCAAAAAGAAAACAAACAAACAAGAAAACAAGAGTACGTATTATACTTTTGTTATACTATTGTTTGAATAAAATTTGCTTTATGACACTCCCACCTTCTTGTACAAATTGTTAATCCTACGTAGCAAAAAAATTTGTATTATTTGGATATGGAAATAAATGATATGAAATGAAAATGAAACATAAATATATATTTTCCAGCTTGAATGTTAATTGACTTTACACATGGTTATTACGTTATCATGAATTGTAAGATTCATAATCTAAACATTTAACACTGAATTTTGCAACAAATACTACAGCTTTCAAAGCGGAAAGATAGATCAACTCATGCAAATTTGCTTCAGTGGCTTTCAGTGTCTCGGAGACAATTCCATAGCGCCGCTGATCCGTGAAAATGGCTTAAATCTTTATTGGGAATTGCGAAGCAAGTTTGAACTGTCCGCTCTCATCAATATCATGAACATTCTGTATGTGTGTGAAGAAAGACAGACAGAGAGAGAGAGAGAGATAGAGAGAGAAGGGGGAGAAATTGGTCAAGGCCAACATTTTTATCAGGTTCAGAAATTTCAGTTTCACGCTGCGTACGTCTTGCCTTGGTTATGACTCAGCGCCTCTTGAAGTGACATCTGACATAGATTCATGACAGAAGCAAATCAACAACAAAAAAACATGATGTAGAAATAAAAGAGAAAAAATGAAAAAGGAGGCAGAGGAGAGATAGAGACAGACATGTGGAGAAGGAGATGTTGAGTCAACTTTCCTGCCGACAGGGTTCATTATATCACATTCATATGCAATATCAATGTTTGTATACAGATAAAGAACTTAACGCATAACACCTGACAGAAACGTTGTGAAAAAGGCGAAGCGTTCGCTATAGTGTTGTGCCATTGCTTAAGATGCAGCATCTATTCCTGTAAACTTATATAAACTATATTTTATTGGATTTTCCTACTCTATAAAACTGAAGGTGAAATCAGTAAAACAAAGCAGAAGATGAAAATGATTATAACGACAAACAGACACATTGATTTTTCAATAAAACTGTAACATTAAAGCAAGAATTTGATTTAGCTGTGAACTTCGCCAAAAACCTAAAATACAATGAATATTATGTGTACCGCGATCATGGCGGTATTCCTGATAGAGCGTTCACAAATAAGGAACTCTCACGACCTTATGCAGGGAGCAGCAAAAGCTGGTGAATTTGTCACCTCTAAAAAGTGTGTTCATGATCATGGAAGACGCATTTCCAAAGAGAACATGGCTGGGGCGGATCCAGGAATTCCGTAAACATGGTAAAGGGGAGGTGCCTTTACAAAATTAAAGGGGGGCATACTCCCCCCCCCCCATTTTTTTCTTTTTATTTCTTTTTTTTAAACAAAAACAAATAAAGAGGGGGTGCGCGCCCGGTGCGCCCCGCTGTCTGGATCCGCCTCTGCATGGAACTGATGTGCAGTATGTAGTTTAAATCGTTCCATACACTTGGACATGGGTAACGATCAGGAGATGGCATGCAACACATTTTTCATCATTATTTTGTTTACGCGAGCTACGGTAAACAAGCACGTGTGGTCATTTTGAACATGCAGACCATTTGCATAACATTGATACGACGATACTCTATAATGTATACAAAGTAAACAAAAAGTTTTAAAGTTTAACAAGGTACTCCTATAATTGGGAAGATCAGTGGAAGAATTGAGCAGACTTCGTAAATTACATAAATGACACAAATTAATTCTAGAGATATAGTTTGTCAACGCCAGCAGGAATGGCAATCCCATCCAACTAAAATGAAACACTCTCAAATCATTCGTGTAGAAAAAGTAGACCTAAGAAAGCAGACATACTTTGAAATATTGACTTCATAACGCAGCTTACATTGTTTCTAGAAGACGTATAGGGCTGAAAATATTCAAAGGCAAATCTTACATCCGAAGGCTGGACAGCTAAGACAGTGCAAAGAGTTCAGACAATTTAACTTGACCACCGTCGAACCCTAATATCCATTGCCACAGCCGCTTGAGACAGACGTGGCGCCTATTTCCCTCTTCAAGAATCTTAAAGTGAGATAAGTTAGATCTTTATCAACCTTTTTACAGATAGACTCACACTATTAGTCTTTTGAACTTTTCATCTCCCCTATCTTTCTCTCTCATTTTAAAGTTAAAATCAATATGGACAATAAACATCATCCTAGTTCTATTTTCAGGCGTGTTAGGGCAGGAGGAAAGCAAGTTGAATTGACGGGAAAATGAGCCATGATTTTCTATACCACAGACAATATTTCACCAGACAACTCCGGGTAATTTCGGTCATCTCCGGCGCGTTATCTACCTTCCGTAGCTTCTCTTCTTTATCTCTTAAAAGAATCTCAGCTCGACGAGTTCGACGAGCTAGCTCGTAAGGTATGGCAGTAGAAAGAGAACATGTAGCAAGTATTTTGACAGGACTACTCCCAGATAGTCTCGGACACCAGTCAATCTATGTGATGCGTATCTTGCTGGAAATATAGATCACTTCAGCCGCAATAATGAATGTGATTTCCAGGCAGTTATACATTAAATTCAGTTCATCTTAATTTACTTAAATTCTTCTTCCACAAATCATAATATGAGGGAATTGAAAGGATCTTGAGTTATACACACGTACTGGTTGAATACGAAGTGGAAATTATAAAGGATTAAAGCGCATGTATGCTTAGTTTTAAACTTGTTGCATTATTTATGCTTTGAGAATCTGAAACATGAGGGCTCCACTAAAAGACAGCTCTATGGACTATTTTCATACAATCAAAGCAAAAACAAAGTTCTTCTTCATAAAAAATAATATAAAGTAATCTAAAACAGGACAGACATTATTGGACAGAGATGGCCTGCTCATGGGTAACAGGGAAACCTTTTATCTACCAATGTTTAAATGTACCAACGAGTTATAAAAGAATTCCATTTCGCTGTTCGATTGTACACTCAGCAAAAAAAGAAAGTAAACGCTTTTTCAAGTTTAGATTTCTCATAGAATATTTGGTTGAAAGCTAATGTATTACATACCATATTGAAGGTAATTTAATTGGCTATCAACCTGGTAGGTCAGCATTAAGGGAAACTTTACGCATGAGTGAACACCATTGTTTTTCTTTTCCAGGACACAAAAGTAAAAATTGCAAAACTGAACAAGTTGTCATTCATGCGTATGTTCTCTTCCATAGAACGATAAGAACAAACAACAAATTTCACACAAAAAGAAACATGAATTAAGCTGAAAAAAACTCAACCTTTCATCTCTGTGGTATCTTTAAAGCCCAAAAGATCAATGAAGGCTTAAAATAATGGAGGAAAATAAAGCATCTTATGTCAAATCAAAATTCAAATGACATAAGAAAAGAAGTAATAATTAACAAAAATGGTACAAATTTGACCTTTTTTTTTCAAATTAGGAAACTGTAAATAATATTTGGTTCTTGAAATTGTCACATGGATTCTTAAATCACTAGAATAAAAGAAAGAAATAAAGAATTTCTGCTCATTTAATCATCTTAATGCTTATTATTCTGTATACCATTTGGAGTTTGACTTGACAGAAAATTCTCATTTTTCCCCTTTAGTTTCCCACTTTGATTTTCTTAGAGGTTATAAAGAGATAAAGAGAACAAAAACTTATTTATCGCTTTTAAATTCATGTCTCTCATTGTGTTTAATTGGTCTTTTTTTTGTAAATGTTATCGTGAAGAGCACTTGCAAATGAAAGAGAACATGTCAATTTTTGCCATTTTTAATTTTGTGCCTTGGAGGACAAAAACGAATGTGCTCACTCATGCGTAAAGATTTCTTTTTGATTAACCTATTAGCTTAATAGCCAACTAAATTCCCTTCAATACGGTATACAATACATTGATTTTCATAAAAATCTTCTATGAAAAATATGACCTCGAAAAAGTGTTTACTTTCTTTTTTTGCTGAGTGTAGATGGCAGCTCTACACCAGCAAATATTAGATATGGAAAATACATCAAATCTGACGATTAAAACATCGAAGCTTTGGAGTCAGTAACTCCAAATCAGATCCATTATCTAAAGCTATGATTGGTATTGTTATCAGTTTATAGTTACATTATTATTGTTACTGTTATTACCGTTATTATTATTTATGTTGCTAGCATAAATATCCCAACAATATCACCCAGTGTTTGCTTTCACAATTCTTATTGATTTACAGGGGAAATACAGTCCAAATATAAGTTAGTCTGATAAAAAAGAGTAAAATCTTACGAGTTCAACGGTAAAATTTGACTGAAATCGGATGAAAAATAAGGAAGATACGACATTTGAAGTTTTGCTCATTTCTGCACAACAGTCTTTTGTACAATGGATATGAATATGCAAATGAGTGAGTTTACCACGTCATAACCACAGTTTTCCATTGATCGTGTACAACAAGAACCAAAAAAAAAAAATGAGAAAAGTTCAATGTTTCTGTCATCGAAGTCTGAAACATGATTTTATTCCTGTATCGTTGACTAACTTCAAAATAGTGATCAGTTAGATATACCAGAATTTGAGCATCGGCATAATTGCGTTTGAATGAAAAACTGGGAATGTCAAAGTTTTATGTACAAACTATATGGCAAGTCGTGAAGGGGTGACATGCTTACTTTGCCATTTGCATATTCATATTGACCGTTCAAGAGCTGTTTCCTGAAAAATAAGCGAAACTTCAAAATGTCATAACTTCCTCATCTTTCAACCGATTTCAATCAAAATATTACTGTTGAACTCGTAGTATTTCATTCTTTCTTATCAGACTAGCCTATATTTGGACTGTATTTCCCCTTTCAAGGAATTCAAATTCACTAAAAATTATAAAGAATTGTAGCAAAGGTCTCGATATAAGAACCTCAAGTTTTAGCCGTATTAACATTAAAAAAAAAATAAATGCAGTGTGTTGTTAATTGCAGAGAGGTGGGGGATAGAAACCGTGGTTTGTCTTTTTTATTTTCACATGTTCGTTTACTTTTGTGACATTTTCAAACAGAAGCACATGGCTGGTGCCTGAAAATAGCTGTAGCCTGAACAGGTACAGAATGTGTCAAAACACATCCGATCAGTGGAATATATGCCTGCCAGATCACACATTACTTCTTTTGGCAACTTTTCAATGACCATGTCTGTCTAAAGAAGGAGAAGACGGCGAAGAATTCTTGGCTCATGAGGAGGTCGCTCACATCATCATTTCCTATTGTTGTTCGAAGGTTATAAGAGACAGGAGCTTCTCTTTAAAAAAAAAAATCTTTAAAGGTTCCGATTTAAATTCGTTAATTCTAAATGTGTAAAAGAGAACCGCTCGACTGTCATGCTGAATTAAGTCAAGCATGTGATGAGGAAATGAATTCAAAGTTACAGGCCTACGACATGTTATTGATTTACAAAATAATGATTTTTACTGACAACTAATTTTTATAAGCTTCAGCAAGTTTTTAGGTCATCACCTTTGTCATACCGCATTAGAGAGCAATCGTGTTGTCTTGTTGTTGCTGTGTTTTATTTTTTATTTTCTTCTTTTCTGATGTGTTTAAAATTCCAACGAGCGCTCAGGATCAACAAAATAATATCAACTGAATCTACAGTTTAGTATGGGGGATAAAATCTGCACAAAGCGTGCATTGCTATTCTTGGTTATTCCACATGCATACACTTATTGGATGCCTTATGATTCTTACAGTACGTCTTTCCTACAAAATGGCCGTGCAAAAATTGCGTAATGTACCCTTTGTATTTTGTCAGGAATGTCACAATTTTTGTTTGAATTGAATTGAATCGTCTTAAAATTTGTTAGCACTAGCACATGATAGAAACCCAAACGAACGACCAAACTAAACAGAAATGCAAGGTTGCCTCGAGCTTCTGTGCAAGGAGTAAACTTCGTTTTCTCTTTTTTTTTCTTCTTCTTCTGTCTTTCTCCTTCTAACACCCTCCCTCTCCACCCACCCCCCTCTCTCTCTCTCTCGCTCTCCTGATGTTCTTGAATGTCTTCTGTCTATCTGTTTCCGCTGTCTTCAAACCCAATGTCCGGTGCCTCATTTAGATGTGTCAGTGAGTATTGTTTCTCTTTACCCATTGTGATAGCGGTTTCGACAAGGATAAGCGGAAGGTTTTATTTAGCCTGTTATTTGCAGCTCGGTGCGTAGGGCGGCTATGAGTGATTACAGAATGCGCGGGTGTGTGGCCAGAGTTTTAAAGCGCGTTGAGCTCATGTAGCTATGATGAGTGGAGAACACGCATATGGACCGAGTACTACCTATAAAATATATTATTTAACCCCGTCACTATCATTGTCGACCAAAACAAAAAAGCCTTCTAAACCAAGATTCTGTCAACGACATCATCCGTGAGTTACCGTTGAAGTATACTAATATGATTAACAAAATACACTGGAATGCACCTTACACATTCCCCTATAACATATAGGGGATATATTGTAATATTTCATGTCAGATAACCACATGTAAGAATGCTCTGTATCCATTTATTATTATTTTCATAGTGCATATTCGGTTATTACTACGGCAAAGGCAACTGAACGTGTTAAATCTAATAGCAGACGCATTTATTATCATTACTGTATGGAGTGGTAGATATACACTCTGTAATTTTCCCTTTTCCCCCTACCCTCCCCCCCCCCCTTTTTTCTCTATCCTTATTCTATCCAGAGTAGCTAAGTATAGGGTCTCCATACCGTCAAGCCTCGGCTTATTTTGGAGACCCTTCTGTTTAAGTTCCCTAAGCTGTTTGTATTTGTTTTATTTTGTACTAAAAATTATGTGTCGATATACTGTTTGTCATAAATGACTTATACAAAATTATATCTGATTTAACGGAATTAAGCAGAAATAGATCAAATCAAATCAAATCAAACTTACATACCACAATTTGCACGTTTTCATGTTACTAATATGATTCACAAAAGACAGTAATGTGAAGAAAGTAGTAAAAAAAAATCTTATAAATTATATTGCACTTACAATGTCTGTTGAACATGTTGAATATTAGCAGCATACGGGATGATCAGGGTATCGTGTATCAAATCATTGTGTATCATTTGCATAGCATTATGTCCTTTAAGCTGTAAATTCATTATGGCAACGGAAACTGCATGGTGACGGTTTGTTATTCTTTTTTAGACGAAGTATACTTGTTTCATTTTCAGGAGACAGGACGATGCTCTTAACACCCTTGGTAAAAAGAAAACAGAAGTGTCTGAGTGCACAGTCTGTGGAAGAGGACGCTGACATTTTGGCCCATGGATTTTTATTTTTTTATTTGTGTGTGTGTGTGTGTGTGTGTGTGTGTTTTCCCGCGCGCGCGAAATATACACCATCTCGGGATACAAGTTGGAAATTGACAACGGCTGCGCAGTAGCAGGTGGCTGCCATGATGGGCTTCCCAGTGCACATTAACTCTCCCTGTGTCAATGAGTTAAATCTGCACAAATTTCAAACACATATCTATAATAATGGAGAAGAAAATCCGAAGATGACACAGAGAGTGTAAAAGACCAGATAGTGTGGGGGATTCGTGGAGTAGGGAGCCTGACCCGGTTCGGATATAAATTCGAGAATTCCCATTACGAATATTGTGTAGAGGTTCATCACTGATGATCTCTTTGTAAGTATATATACACAGCTGAAGAATCTCTACTGGAATCGACCGTGATGCCAATGATCGTAATAAACGCTTCTATATGAATGATTTCGCTGACCGGTGCTATTCGTGGTTTTCGAATGTATCCCTTTAAGCTGCGAATGAATTGAGCCACCCATAAATCCCCACGCTATATCGGGTCTTTAATGTAACCACATTCGGGCCCACTTACCAATGGTGAATTTTATGCAGCTGTCATCTATAGGGCTGCAAGGAGCCTGTTCAGAGTCGAGACGCCACTATGGAGGATGTAACTGTACGACCAAATCTGGAAACGTTGGGCATAGTAAAGAAGTGTATCTTCATCATGAATACATTCTTCATGTTCTCAGAAATTGAGTTGATGTGAACATGCAAACACATATTTGATAAAATGTTATTCTATTTTTCGTAGATGCATCATCTAGTTGTGCAAGTCTTTTAAGTTTTTGTTTTTGTTTTTATGATCTAGGTCATTCTATTACACATACTTCTTGCTCAACTTCTATATTGCGGATCGAATTTCTGTTTACATGAAGGATGTTATTATTGCTTGTTTGTACGTCGATCGCTTGTGAATATATCGATGGATACTGTTCATTAGCGATTACCGGAACCTGGAGACATCTTGAAATCTCTCCATCGACGTGAAGCGAGAAAAACTTCCTTCTTCGAAAACCGATGCTTCCCGCGCCTTCTCGACTGATCCCGCTTGGCTTAATTATCACTTCGAATCCTGTAAATCGAGGAGATAAAAGAAGACTTCCGTGCATTAGTGCCCTAAGAAAACAAGAATTCCCATCCCCGCTGGAATGGAATTGGATTTCAATGATACATCTCTCATCGAGATTGGAAATTTCGAATTTACTTTAATATCTCGTCTCTCACATGTCTCCTGTAAACCCTTTTAGAGAAGCAGATCATGATCTGGGATGGGGTTTTCACTGAAAGTACATGGCAGAAAAAAGAGTTTAAAAAAAAGTTTTAATGTGCCTCGTCATCATATGACTGCTAGGAATATACAGAAAGTAAAAACAAACAGCAATAGTTGTGTACTGCAGCAACTGTAAACATCATCTTTAAACGAGTTACTTTTGGCCTGCATTATAGCGGTGTGCATTGTTTCTTCAATGAGAAAAAAAAAATCTTTCTTTTTTTAATCATAATGAAACAGCATTGCAGTGCATCGACAAGAACGAAGTGATTTTGAATTAGTTTTTTTTTTCTGGTTTCTCCGTGTGTTTCTTTTGTTTAAGATTGTATTGATGGACATTGTTCGTTACCCGTTGGTCCGAAGTCACGAAGGTGGTACAATTGAAGCCATAGTTTAGATCATGGACGAAGACTGTAGTTTTGTGTGAGGCGCCAAGTGTCGCATGGCCTATTCCAACGAAATGATCATTTCGTCGGCGTAATGTTAACATTTCGTAACGGACTGAAGTTAATGAACATTTCGTCGACGAAATAGACGAAATGACTTGATCTCGTAACGAAATAGGCCATGCGACACTTGGCACCCCATACAAAACGACGGTCTTAGTCCATGGTTTAGACCATGGTTTCATGTACCACTTTCGTGAATTCGGGCCCCTATGTCCAGACACCTGATCGTCATCAGTTGTATCGTGTTACTACTATGTTGTGCTCTATTATAAAAGAGTTTCAGTTTCAGTCTTTGAATTTGTGTATTAATTTTCTCCACTTGAACAAATAAGTCATCATTATGACAAAATCAACAATTTTCACACAAAATATCAACAAGAGTAATCAAAAGAAATGGATAGAAAAAAAATGGTAAGAACCATCGTCCTAGTAGATCAACACGCAAACAGTGTAACTTTGATTGATATCATAATAAATTATTAAGTAATAAACTGAAACATCGTGCAGTATAAGTCTTATATACAATGTATTCATTTTACTTATCATTGATAATGAAACTCTGTTGTCAGTCATTATAGATTTCATCAAAGAAGAAGAAAGGGTGGTTAAAATTAACAGGACGAGGCAGTAGGAGAAGAAGAAAAGAAATAGAAACTTGAGGTCATGTGGATTATCATTTCCCTGTGTGTCATTTCTTCATGCTTGGGCCGATACGATGCAAATTCATATTTAATCTATATGTAGGTACTAAACACGCTGGCTGTGCATAACGATTATTAGTGTGTAGAGAGAATTTTTTCTCTTTCTCTTCTTTCTTTCTTTAAAACAACAACAACAAATGTATAGAATTAAGAACAAGATTTGTTGACTTTGAAAAGAAAAAAAATGATGATATATTATATATCACATATCATATTATTATCTATCTCATAGTGGGCTTGCCGTAGAGGTATATGTTTTAACAGTATTATGCTCTACTATAGGTTTTCCCCGCTAATTTCGCATTTTTGTTAGTCCATTTGATAAAAGGTTCACTCAATTTAGCGACATTCCTCGTCACTGCACATTCTGTGATTCAAAATTGCAAGTTTTTCCTTCAATTTAGCATTTCGATCAATGAAATTTGCCCATGTGCCTTTCGAATTCGAAAAACGGGCATTCAAATTGGCACGTGCTCTTCAGTCATTCAAATTCGCCAGCACTGGCCGAAAGGGTAATTCAGTCATTCAATTTCGCGTCTGGGTAGTCAAATTCCAAACACGTTCATTCAAATTAACGTCGTTATTTCTTTTTTTGAAAAGGTGAGAATATTTACACGTGTATTTCTATGTGACGTTTTGTTTCATCCACCCACTGTTAAGCAGTATTAAAAAGTATCATATTTTTGACCCTATATAACTCGCGTTTGTTGTTCTGTAACGCCCTTTTTCTTCTTCCATACATGTAATTTTAGGCCTACATGTACCAATACTACAGATTAACTTCATCTTCTTACAGTCATGACAGCACAAGTTAGATACAGAAGACAGAAAAAGAATTATAGGAACATTGCTGATCATAACCTTGACTTCATAGAACTGGCCGACACGCTCAACGGCCAGATAAGTTGTGGCCACATGCACTATCTTCGGACTGGAAGACTTAATAAGCACATTGAAGAAAAAAAAACTGTTGCCAAAATCTCTAAAATAAATACGAAAATATGATATGTAATGACGCTTGCAAAACAATAACTATGTTGAAAAAAACAAACAAAGAAAGAACCAAAGCATTAACATGCGTGCTAAATTGACTTCAAAAGATATTAAATTGGATGCCCAAAAATGAATTCGAATAGACGAGTGCGGCATGTCCGTGATCACGTGACTATGTCATTCTAACTTGAATGAACGAATAACGAAATGGCGCTCGTTTTAGGAATTTCAACTGAAAAATTGTTAATTAGAATGAGGCTAATGGTAATTGGAATGCTCCTAAATGAATTTGAATGAAGAGATCATGAAATTGAAATCCCGAACATGTCATCTGCGCTAAATTTTGCTAAATTGAATGCAGGAATTAGGAACTGGACTGACAAAAGTGCGAAAATGGCCGAGAAAACCTATACTTAAGGTTCTTTCCGAATTCCAGTGATTTCAAGTTTTGATCAACGTATCATGATATACGACAATTCTTGATATAAGACAAGGCATAATGAGATGTCACGTTGAAATACTTTATGGAAATTCCTTTAGCTCGTGCATAATCACGTGAGTATTGCCATTCGGTTGCAATCAACTCAGACAGGGCATGTGGCTCGAGTACAATCGCTTCCGACATTTTGAGGGTGCACGGCATTGTTCTTCTACATCAGAATTCCTCATCGTCTCGCCTGCAGATTTCATGCAGGTTATACATCAGCTAAATATAGATGTTCACAAGAAACAATTTTGTCTATAACTGTCCAACCCGCTAACGTGACGCTTATCACCTACCATGCACTCGAACAATCTTATTTTCGAAAAAAAAGGAAGAAAGTATGTACACAAGGCTGAAATACTGCAAATAATCTCCCCGCAGAAAATACACGCTGTTTATTATCATCATCCTTTAATGTAAAGCAAAGACAGCATTATTGAACAGATATGCCCCACGCAAAAGCACTCAACATCCCAATCAATAATGTTATATGGATGTTGTGCCCTACCTTTCTGTTGATGTAATGTGAACGGTAGTTTTTGTGGTTTTTTTTCGGCTCATCATACCCGTCTACAGGTATAAGATGATCATCAATCCATGCATTTTTTTAACGAACACAAGAAAAAAAAAGCAGATTATTACACTTACATTTGTACATAATCGTGCCCATGTTATGACAATAATATTATATAAATCCTTGGTTATAAGTATTTTACTTTCGCATGTGTAAGGATAAAAATATAAATTGCATAAAAGTCATTCCGCCTTGATAATTCAAGATTGTAAAACGGTCCTGTGCTTTAGGAAAAGAGCCCAGAAATCGGTTTTCTTATTGTCTGACGTCTTTACGGGTTTTCACGCTTTAAACGAAAGGGAACGCCATTTAGCACCGTGGCAAGATAATTATAACCTTTATCTTTGGCGACGCAACCAAAGTGGACGAAATGAATTAGAAATCATTGATATTTCACAAATTACACCCGACATCTTCTTTCATACGAGTTGTGATACTCCTACAGAGGCAAAGATAAGTTTTTAATAGCAGGGCCGGCGCACTGTTTTCAAAAGTGTGGGGGCCCACTTCCGGGTTTCATGAGCTAACAAGCAAAAAAAAAAAAAAAAAAAGAAAAGGTCCTCAGCTCATTCTCTCCCCTCCCATTGTAGTGCCTCTTACGTACTTCCGGGTTGAAAAAAGTGTGGGGGCCCAAAGTGATGACACCTTATGTATTCCTTTGTATGGTGCACAAAAAGTGTGGGGGCCCGAGCCCCCACGGCCCCCACGGCTGCGCCGCCCCTGAATAGTCAAAGTTTGGTTATATCTCCGTGCTGCTATTCTCAATCTCAGCGGTTAAGGAAAGAGAATAGGGCAGTGAAAGATATAGAGCGGGGCCCACCGGGCTCTCGCCCCCTCTTTATGTTTTTTTTTTTTTAAACAGAAGAAGAAAAAAGGGGGCTCTTGCGCGCCCTTTCATTTTGTAAAGGCGCCTCCCCTTTACGGAAATCCTGGATCCGCCCCTGATAGGGAATGCGTAATTCATCATTTTAGAACGCACCGTATACAGGCAGTTTGTCTTTTTCTTTTTCAGTGTGTTTCTTCTTTTTTTTTCTTTGCTTTTTTTTTGTTCTACTTCTTTTAGTTTCTTCTTTTCCTTTCTTAAGTACATGTATAGTTGTATTCTTCTTTTTTTTTCATCATCGTCGACTTTCACTACCCTTAAAGATCAGGCGTAGCGTGGAGGTTCATGGGTGGCCCGATTTCGCAGGCCATCGGGGTACATTTTGAAAACCACGAATAGCACTTGTCAGCGACTACATTATGTGCATCCAAGCGTCATCGATAACGGTCGACTCCAATCGAGACTCTTCGGCTGTGTGCGCACTTACATAGAGATTAGTGATTATTAAAGCCTTACACAATTCGTTCCGGGGATTCTCGAATATATCCGAGCCGGGCCGGTCAGCCTTCCCTCTCCATGGCATCCTCTCGCTACTTAGGTCTTTAACTCCGAACCGTGTCGTTAGGGGCGCCACTCTGACGTCCGTAATTACAAACCGCTCACGAGTCTGTTCAATTTGTTGCGGCGATGTGCCAGTGAGTGGGTCTCTGCCATTGTTGTCTGTGTTTTATTCATTCCATTCCCTGACTGCTTTCCGGTTCTATATGTCCCTCCTCTTATGATTTCTATACCGAGGAAGACTGGCTTTCATTCAATTCAGAGTCACTTGTCAATTAAAGGAGGATTTGATTTAATTTATGTGCACACAATGGAAGCATGGGTATGTTTGTATCAAGATAATCATTCATGCATTCATTCATTCATTTATTCATCTATTCATTCACCTATTTGTCACAGGATCCATTTAATTATGTATATTATATTATTATCTATTCATCTTCGTCTTCATCTATTTATTCACTGTTTTTTTTTTATTCGCTCGTATACTTTTTCATTTATTTATCAATGTCAAGATCTATAAAGATCCAAATTTTACAAACATTTCTTTTCAGTAGTCTCACTTCTAATGTAATTGAACACCAGTTCGATCCGTTCGTCAATCTGACGCGTCAATCTGACGAATGATTAACACGATTTAATATTAATGAGCCGAAAAGTGAAAATCAACAGATATCAATAGATATGCTTTGGAGCATCTCTGTTGCATTTTGATCACTGTATACATTGCATAGGCCCTTTGAAGTGCCTGAAAAAGCTAACTTCGTGGAGAGTTCTCGAAGTTGACATGGTTTAACTTTGGTATGACTTCGAGAAGATTTGCCCATAGTGACCGAGCGGCTTTTAAGGTTTGTTTCAATGTTTGCCTTTTGACAATTTGTCTCATTATGGTTATATCAGACACAACAAACCTCTGAGATGCACTCAAGCTCGCAGGATGGTTGGCATTTCAACACAACCCTTTTGCAACAATCGTTACCAAGCTTCAGAGGAAACCACCGTGCTGGAAAGAACACAGTGTTTCACAGTGTGAAACACAATGTGAAACACAGTGTGAACACATTGTGAACACAGTGGGAAATTTCTTCGCACTGCTAAATTCGAACGTTTTAACAGTGTGAACACGTTGTGAATCACCAATTCACAGTGTAAATCATCAACGGACAGTGTGAAACAGAACATTACTATGTTACCCTGTGAAAAACCACATCACAGTGTGAAATAATCTTCACACTGTTAAATTCGAGCGTTTTCACATAGTTTTCACATTCCATGAACAAAATATATTTTGCAGGTTTCTCATCTTTGAAATATGTGGCTTGGATATTATGATGTCTGTGGTATACCGAGACGCAAGTGCAATTTGACGACATTGCATCTGTTATCCCAGCTCGAGTGAGATTATGTGGGACTAAAGAAATATTTGCGCCTTGGCGTCGGTATAATGCTTGATGATGTTCTGATTTCTCTGGTAATTCGAAGATGCAAGTGCCAGTAAAAAGTTCAGTGAACAGCACACAATAATGAATAATAACAGGTTCATCAAATCACAAATTTGACCTTTAAACATGTTTAGTTTAGCCACCGCGTTAAAACCGCGGTTACTCCAGATATCTCAGAAAATTATATTATTTCAATCTTAACAGCGTGGAAGCCCCGGAATGACAGCTTGTATACTGGTAAACATTCTGTAACAAAATGTTCAGATGAAAGGTGATTTCATATAGAAATGGAATCTATGCAGAGCGACTGAATGAGATAATGGCAAGGAGATGGAAGATCCGCCTCTCTGATGAAGCTAAACAGACCAAAAAACAAACAAACAAATAAACAAACTCGGAGGATTTTAGCCAAGACCATCGCTAATGATAACGGTAGGTCTTAGATTAAAAGATCAGATTAAAATTAGATTAAAATGTGTAATCACTAGAACAATGGCGGATCCAGAGGGGGGGGGGGGTGGGGGCGCCCCTCTTTATTTTTGTTAAAACAAAAGAAATAAAAATAAAAAAATGGGGGGGGGATGCGCCCCCTTTAATTTTGTAAAGGCGCCTTCCCTTTACGGAATTCCTGGATCCGCCTCTGCTAGAACGAACTATATGTCGAGACATAATTACACCTCCATGATGGTACTTGTTCGCGGCATTAGAATCATTCTTTCTGATATTTAATTCAGCCACCATCAAAGGGCCAAAGAAAGCTCTTTTTATCCATGATTGTGAACACCATCACCATGATCGCTACTGGTTTTTGTGACCTAGCGACCTACAATAGGGTCAAACCATATATCAGTAAAATATGCATTGCACGCTCTACACATGCTAAAAGGTCACGCAGTAAGCTCATCAAACTCAGACTGTTTTTCCCCCATTTCCCTTTTTCTCTCTCCAAACTCTCAGTTTCTTCGTTTCAGTAAAAAAGAATGTAAAATTACATCTGAAGTGTTTGAGAGGGCGCTTAACCCACGGACATTTTGAGTCACAGGAAATCAACGACCGTGCATCTCCGCTCCAGGGATGTGCCAATTTTAGATAAAAAGGAACCATCTTGCATACCTCCCGCTCCTGCAATTTATTCAAAGAGCAATTTCATGTGGGCATTTTGGAGAAATCCCGCTAAACATAGTTAGGTGAATTCGGGGGAGGGGACGATCTTGGTGCGCCGGCAGTTATACAAGCCGTGAAACGCACTACTATTATCATGAACACATAACAGCAGCGATATATAACATATATAATATGTATATATTATATATATATATTTTAACGGGTTGAATTTCCCTTCAGTGACACTCATTCCTGTCAATATTTAGCAATTACATGTTTCTATAGTGCTAAAAATTGTACTTTAGTGTTTATATTTTTTCCCAAAATAGAGTTTCTGCTATTTTCTTTTTGGTTTGGATCTTTCTTGTAGGGAACTTATCCATAAACGTACACAATTCGTCAAGATCACAACTTTATTTGGTATTTGGTACAGCTTTATGATACCAATGACATCTGACTGTATGCGTGTGTCTGTGTGTCTGTTAAAACTTCTCCAAAGTTATGAAACGACTGACGTCCATCGTACTTTTGGATATCAAGCCACGTAAAATCTGCAAGGAAGGTAATGAGGTTATTTCAAATCCTGCTTTTCAAAACAAAAACAAAAACAAAACAAAACAAAACACTGATATTCGTTAAATAATTTCCCTAACAACCAGGCATAATATCATCCTCCTCTTTATCATTCTAGATTTTTTTTTTTCAGAAAGCCTCAGAAAGTTTTGGTGATTTATAAATCAGAGGGTTTGTGATTCTTCTTATAATAATTAATACACATAATCTCTGCACATTGTTGCGTTGATCAAACGTCTCCTATGATTTTTTTTTTCTTTTGCAAATATAATTTTCATTGATATGATTTACTGAACGGCATCGCGCATGCATTCTATGATTGGATCTCTTTAATTGAATTCACAACGCATACTCTTCTAATTTATTCTGTTCTTGCAGTACATCCAAACTGGGTCATGACTTCGTAGAGTTTATGTCTTCTGTAGCGTAAAATAAGGACGCAAATGTTATGTGTTAGGCGCACCAAGGAGGTGGGTACATGATGTGTGTCATTTGCCTGCCAGAATCTCTGTTATACCCCGTCAATTATCATTCGAATCCTATCTGGCAACGCTCGCTAACGTAAAGAGACGCATGGCATCTAAAACGCCTCGACGCCTGCAAAGATTACGCCAACGCCGAAGTGACTCTGTGGGGGGTAATTAATACCATACTGCCGTAGGTGGCGACATACGCTTCTAAAAGCAGTACAAAACGCCTAGAGAGTCTGGATGTGAAGACGAATACACTATTCGGATTATCACTGTCTCTAATATTTCACAGATTGAATGATATGAATGTAATTTACGAGGTAATGAAATCTTTCTCGCTGAAAAAGAATAACAACCTTTATAATAACGGCAGCTACAAACGACTTAACCAATAACCCCGAGAGATTGTTCAATCGCCCCCCCCCCCAAAAAAAAAAAAAAAAATCAATCACACCTTACAGACTCGATGTTTAGGGGAGAAAATACAAGATTACCTTAAGCATGGTTCTCTCCAAGAAAACAAAACAAAAATATCCCCACACAGCAACAACCCAAATACGATATTTTGGAAAGCTTGCAAGATGAAAACTAACACAATTATGCGCTCAACTACCGGTATAGGCACGCCTATACCAAATAACTTTCATCCGCACAAACCATTGAAAACGCAAAATCGGAAATCATAAATGGCTGTATTTTCCCTAATTTCCAACACGATGATTATATTACGTCAGATAAAAGTTTTTATAATCGTCACTGAAGCAAAGCTCTGCTTATAGATGATGGCGATCTCCTGCCCATTGTCTCTTACGCCATTTTGGCATTATGTTATTCCGTGCATGAATATAAACACTACGTTCTAGGAAATGGATTTACCTCGAAGTTTTCAAGCTTACTTTTGAGATGGTATTTGATTAGACGATAATTATTCTGATACGGATTGCATATTCTTTCATTTTTGTCCCCATTGCCCAAGCGTGGCCCCATCAGGTTAAAGACTCGGGCAAAACGGTTACCCTTTATACCCTGGACTGTAGAAGAAAGAGAAACTTTCTGAGAGATGAATCACCGTCACATTCGACTTGAACTCTGAGCGACTCCCAGCCCCCCCCCCCCCCCCCTTCTCGGGATGATGTTAGCTGTTCTTCCCCTGACCCTTACCCCCTCCCACCCCACCCCTTTCAATAAAGTATACAAGTACCATAGAATTCTAGCCATGTGATGAGGCATGCGGCAGGTACCTGGGACATCTATACGAAGGGCAAACAATGTCCAAACTATAATGATAAATTTTCGCGTATGTTGATGACAAGCTTCACTCAAAGTTTGGAGATTATCTTTTAAGCCAGGACACCCTTGCTTCAATTTCGGCAAGCGACTTGATAAGAAGGTGCTACATGTATATGATTTAGGTTAAAGTGAAAATTAAATACAGTCAATCTCACCTGAGTATAGAGTAGAGAGGGACGGTAGAAAATCCTTTGACCTTACAATAGAATTGATAAAATGTTTATATCTATCCAGGGCATTTTTCTCGACTTAGCCATTCTTTTCTACCTGTGTGCGAGGTCAACTTACAACTTTCAACTTTATTTTTCATTTCCATCAAATAAACAGGAGAAATTATATACAATGCATAAACAAAACAAATTTGTAGTAATTTCAATAAGCGTACATCAACAGGATACATGTGATGATGAGTAGCAACATAATTGCATTTATGAGGTATATACATATGCATATTACACGGATGGTAATGGAAATGGAGGGTCCCACTAAAAAGCCGAGCTTGTACGATATGGACCCTCAGAAATGCATTAAAAAAACTATTAAAAAAAAGGTCGATTGTAATAGATGATTATCCAAATATCGCTTGATGATGACACCAGTATTGTGTTATCACGATAATTGCAACACATTGACATAATTATAAAAAAAATATTTATTATGAAAAACATGAGATTTCAGGAATATGTAACATACCTCCATATCTCTAGTTAAGTTATATATACCTCGATCGAATATCATGTCGTGCATATAACGTTTAATCACCATCTTTGATTTCAAAGTGATCAATTCTTGCGTCGAGTTGTTTGTATTTGAACTAATTGACACATTGAACTATACCGACGTTAGCACTGAAATGATCAGTGTTTTAGTAGTAGCCATGACAAAAGAAATCATGGGCATTTAAATATTCGAACAAGATTTGAACCTATGACCCCTTTGATATGACTGCCGGGTGAAGGGAGAAACTTTCAGAATAATTCCAGCTGACTGATTAGGATATGGGCCTGCTCCCTCGAAGAGGTCCCACCAAATGTAGGTTTCAAAACCACGATCAAATGCGGCGGGACTATTTAGTCTATCCCACTGGGGCCATAAACTAACGACATGTAGCGTGTGCTTCCCTCTTCCCCTGTCATGCTTCAGTTGTTCTTCGTTGTTTCACAGTGAGTCACGAAAAACCGCGAAAACGTTCAAGAGTTTGTGCACATGCATCGTCATTTCTGATCTGAATGGCGCTGAACAGATCGAAAGATCGAGTGTAGAGAATTGTAATCACTGTGGTTAGTACAAACAATAATGTGCACCTTAAATTCCCTTAAAATACATATAATAATAATTATAATAACAATAATGATAATTATTATAATAAGTGTACTGTATCATTTAACCAGGATAGCTTCTCCAGTGTTGCCATTGCTCTATCAGAGGAGCCTGCCATTAGTATTACCCTAGCGTTGTCAGGTATACCCATTTATAACACCCGGGTCGAGATGGACGTCGTGGGTAAAAACATTTTGTCAAAGGACATAAGCACTGGGCGGGAATCGAACTCGGGTCCTCCGATTGGGAGTCGGTATAGTCTTAATATCCACTATGCCACAGCGCCCCCACGTAGACACCGCGAAACTACGAAATCAATACAATAATAATGACAAGGAGGTCACTTCCTCCATTGAAACAAAACCTGCTATGATGCCTTTGACGGATCTTCAAAACGTAACATGCATCTACAATACCAAGAAACTGCTAGACTGTTGTTTTGAATTTGATGCATTGATGAGGACGGTTATGACTCGTTTATTTTTTCCTAGGTTCGTTATTCCGTAAGTCCGTTATGCAAAACCACAAAAGCAAAGGGTGATTTGAATGGTAATAATAATGACATTTATGTACAATCGTGTTTCAAATCACGGTTTGAAGACTGTTTTCCAATCACGATTATAGCCACAATTACAAACCGTAGGAAACAGACGCGTAAACGGATTGGTCTCAAAATTGTGTTTTTGGGGCGGAGCTTACACGGTGAACTTTCAACCACTTAAGCAGAAAGACCGCGCTCCTCCTCACTACTTAGCGCTCATGATTGATTGGAACTCGGAAAGAAGCCACACCTCCCATGGTACTCCCATCTTCGCTCTAAACTTTAATACCGTAGAATCCAACAAGCCTTCCTCGGTCGTGTGAACGAACTATGGTTCGGATCGTAATTGCAATTCAGCATTGCAATTACGTTTCTCTCCCCGTCGTCTGAAAACGGCCAATATCACCTCTGGACCACCATTTGAAGCACGATTGGAATTACGATCCAAATAACCCGATAATGGTTTGCATTCAAAATGTATAATTGAAAACACAATTCTAGTGTAATGTATAACTGCAATCACGTTTGAGGTACGTGTGAAAGTAGTCATAGAATGGTGATTTAGATTACGCACTCTCGTAACGTGTGAAAGAAGGCAATATTTTGACCTCTCACTTCCGAAGAACAGTGTACTGTTTTACTTTATGATCCAATTGAGTTTCACTTTGAGTTTCAGTTTAGTTTATTTCATCTTCACATTTCTCAAAATCAGCAAATACATTGTGTGTTTAAAGCATAAAAATACATAACATGCACAAACAAACTTTGGAGAAACTTGCTCACGAAAGAATACAGTAAAAGTTATATTTAAACGGTTATATGCGATATTGCAGATGTAAAAGAGCAGATCTTTACTGTTTTGATGGGTCTGTTCCATAAGGGTAAAGCGTAATTACAGGTTTCCAAAGGGAGTGCGATGTTCCCTGACTATACTGTTTGTATTTGGCTTTGTATTATAAAGATCTTACAAAAAATTTGCGTCCCAGTGAAGGCCAGTTGAATCATGTGAAAAAAAAAGTCCAAGCAATAGAATACTTATCGTACGTAAATAAGGAGTTGTATAAAGCCGATTTACTAACACATCAACATGTTATGCGTACCAATTATAAAGTCTGTTCCCGACAATGCGAAAGCATGCTCGATGACTACCCAACATAGCAATAACCAAAGCTTGCAAACCGTATTCCAAGTGCTAAAGTGTAAGTAAACATGGAAGCTCATTGCATTATCTCCGGTGAAGAAATTTCCAGAACACCGTATGCACTAATAATCTGGTCCAACATGTACCGCCCCTGCCCGGCAAAATTGGCTTAATCACTATACTGACGTTATCATCAACTACCGTTATCTGTAACCCTTTCTGTGTCAACAAGCCAAAATGGCATCATGCATTTCACACGCATACACATGGACAGAAAAATAGCCTGACACACGGAAGGCTATTTGAAGAAGCAAGTTTAGTCGTCGCAACAAAATGGAAAACATCAACTCTCTGTGATGAATACAGCTAACATATAAATGTCGGGGAAAGGACGCATATAGCCCATGCATGTTTGATTTAAAGAACACACGCACACACACACACACACACACACGCGCGCGCGCGCGCGCGCGCGCGCATAATGCTGGGATATCATCAGAACGTAATCTTGGTAAGCTTGCTTTTTAAGACATCATCCCAACAATGCGGTTTCATACAAACGCTGACAGCTTTAGCATAATTTGTCGTAGTCTTCAGAAGACGATGATTTCGGACATAATCGTGACTCTCCGGTAAGTGCCCATGAAACAAAGACGCTATATTCCGTGTGAACGCTCCCCTTCGAATAAGACACGCAAAGTAGGGAGGGAGCGTTCAGATGAGCGCAAATTCTGACGCTGACTATAGAACATCCGAATTGGTTGCAGAGCAACACATTAAATCCAGGGGCTGGAGAACCTTTCGCACTAAAATAGCTGCTGGTAAGGTCACAGGAAAAACTGTGGAAAGGACAAGGCATTCCTGTTCTAACCTTTGTAAACAGTTTCTTGGCAAGTAAATCAAGACTTCGATATTACACAAAGTGGAACCAAGAAACGAGCTTGGTGGAACATGTTTAAAACGACGACAAACCAACATTATTATAGTGTCCTGCTGTGAACTCTGTTTGCAGTGACCTTTGTTTGTAATTTCTAGCTGTGATGTGTAGCACGTACGTGGTAAAATAAAAATGATAAACGGTTAATTTGTAACTATCGCGTGTTTTTCAGAACAGTAGATGTGTACATTATTTTGCTTGAAGGAATGGGAAGGACAACACCTGTTGGTGAAAGAGAAAACAGTGAGACGCACTGGTGTCTGTCTAATAGTTGATAACGGTTAATATTGTTACTCCTCTTTGAAGAGTTGTGGTGAACAAATACCGATAAGCGAATGCATGAACAGTGAAAAAAACAGCTCAAAAACGTGTCGGTAAACCAGCTTGACATTGAACTTGGTTTCATAACCGTCTTTGTTTGCTCAACTTGAACTGCTTACGTGGCGATGTCAGATAACTGATGACATAATGTGTTTAAGCACTTTGAACTCCCGAATGAGAAAGTTTCATAATGTATTCAAAAATTTCCATAAGTTTGTAACAAGAATTTTACTGAGCAAGTAGAAAGTTGTCGTACCATGCCCTTTTTAATAAGAACTAACAGTCGCAAAAAGGCTATAATAACATATTCAACTCTGTATAAACATAAAGAAAATATAAAGGGAATTCCACACACACACACACACAAAATCTTTTCATGAAAATTACACATTCCGTCAACTTGATTCTGACATATGTTAAGGGTAGCAATAATTCCCCCTGCTTTCTGAAAGCGGTTAGTCAAGTGCTCTTTCATTATGCTAGAAAGGTGAATTGTTATTTTTGTGGAAAATTCTTTACATTATTTTTCTTTATTGTTATTCACCAATACGTCATAACCTCTAGTAGTCTCCTGATACAACGGTTCCAACACCAAAACTTTAAAAATTCATGACTTTTGCATCGATTGTCCGATTTTCCTCAAACTTTCACTGATGTGTTCTACAATGTTGCTGCTTTCACTCAATTGGCATTGCACTTTGGGTTTGGGTTCCCTTTATCACACAAAGACATTAGTTACATCTACCAATCATACTTGTTTACTCATTCAGACACACTGTTCGGACACTATACAGGAAGAGTAATTTGTATCAACTGTTGCAAAAATTAGCCACAAGTCTGTAAAATTCCATAATCTCCTTGCTTTTAATCCGATTTTGATCAGATTTTCGACGTTGTGCTTGTCGTATCTTACTCTCTCTTTCCGGTATGGATGTCCTAGCTGCTGGTTTCTGATATAAGGTTTCGTGACGGGCAGCTACATCAATAATCATGACTCTATCTATAGTCACTATGCACCATTCCATAACGTTTCGAGGGACGCAGTCGCTATTGGGTACATGTAATCGTATCAGGAGGGAACTGCAGCTGCGGTACAGTGCAAAGATACCTGTAAAAGTGGAAATTTTCGCGGTGTTGAAATTTTCGCGCATTTGGCGCATCGTGACCCCGCACTGCAAAAAGTCCGGTGTTAAATATGAAACACCGAGCTGGTGTTAAATTCACGGTGCTCATTCATGGTGTTAGATTAACACCTCCGGGTGTCATTTCAAAATTTAAAATGGTTTTTTGAATAGTTTCTTAGTTACTACACTTCTTGTTAATTTTGAACTTCAACAAGACGAGAAAGAATTTTCCGATGAAGTACTTGATTTTTGAAAAAATGCGTAAACAAATTTACACCACAGTAACACCAATTGGTGTGGTCCCCTATTGAAGCTGGACGGGTGTTATACCATTGCAATTAACACCACCAATATCAAATCAACACCATGTGGTGTCATTATTGAATTAACTCTAGCGCAGTGTCAAAAATATCACCAGC